>NC_140996.1:0-647559 GCF_052327205.1 Somniosus microcephalus | reverse complement strand
GTAGAACGCCTTTTGCTCCGGACTCCCGTGTCCGATATCGGTCGGGGATGCTCGTGTGAAAGCCCCGGTTTTCCCGGTCCCGCACTCACAGCGAGAGAGGGGGAAGGAGGGAGAGAGAGAGAGAGAGAGATATTTTATAAGCTTCAGGCCAGCCGGTCTGTAATGGCCGCCACTCACCTCAGTAACGGCAGTTTGAAGGATTAGGCCCCACCCACAAACACCATAAAATGCCCCCCGTGACACACCGCTTGGTCAACCTTCAGGTCACTGAACTGTAGGATTGGTCAACCATCACGTCACTTAACGCTAATGGGCTGTAGGATTGGTCAACCGCTAATGAGCGGATTTTTTTCCGTTTTTTGTCTACTGTCCGAACAATTTTTGTCTGACCAAAAAGTAGAGTCTCCTAATCATAACCTTTCTTTTGATATAACATATGTGTAGGTACGCTCTAACTTTTGAGTGATGCCCGGACAGAAACAGACAGACAGAACTATCCTTTTATATATACTGTATGTATGTATGTATATGAAATTGATCTGGACTTGGGTATGGGGGAACATGGTTATCTTCAGGACAACACAGAAGGGTTCGTAGATTGGGTAGACATGAAGCTGAATGCGAAGAAATATTTCGGGAGGAAGAATAAGGAGAGCACAAAATGGTAAAACTTTTTTAAAAATTGAAGAAGCAGAGAGACTTAGAGGTTCAGATGCATAAATCTTTAAAAGCAGAAAGACAAGTTGATAAAGCTGCAAAAAAAAAACATGGACGCCTAAGTTTTATAAGTAGGGCAGAGAATAAAAAAGCTAAAATATAATGCTAAACCTACAGAAATCATTGGTTAGGCTACAGTTGAAATACTTCGTCCAGTTTTGGGCACCTTACTTCAGGAAGCATGTTACTGCCAGAAAAGGTACAGAAGAGAGCTACTAAATGATGACAAGGACAAGGGGCTTTAGTAATGAGGAGAGAATAGAGAAACTGGGGTCTATCCTTTAGGGAAAAAAAAGGTTGCAAGGAGATCTTAGAGGTGCTCAAAACTAAGAGATCTTGATCAGGACAAAACTATTTCCACAGGTCGATGATTCGGTGACCAATGGATATAAATTTAAGTTTAAGTTCATCACCAAAAGAAGGAAGAGATTAGGAGATTTTTTTTTTTTTTTTAACTCAAGGCATTTAGGACATGGAATGCCACGCCAGAGAAAGTAGTGGAAGCAAAGACCACAATCGCTTTTAAAAGGGAAGTGGATAAAAGCTTGAAAAAGAAAAAAAAATTAAAGGGTACAACAGGGCAAGGAGAATGTAACTTCTCTTTCAGAGAATCCACACAAGTACAATGGGTTGAATGGCCTCTTTCTGTGGTGTAAAATTCTCTGGCTTTATCTGCATGCTCAGTTGCCCTGTCTGCAACCTTCAGTAATCTTCCTCACAGTTTGCCACGTGCCCAAATTTGATATTTTAGGCCTAGATTCAAATCATTTATAGAAATATAGAAAAAAGGTTCCAGCACAGATAACTGGATATGCTTGCCATCCAAAAAAAACACTTCCCCATTACTCGGTTTACCAGTCCCTCTTTATCCACACCTCTACAGATTCCTTTATACCACATATACCTTAATTATGTGGCACTTAATGGAACGCTGAAAAATCAAGGATCAAAGCTCTGGGAGTGGAACAGAACGCTAGTGTGGAATATTGCTGGACATATCAGAAAATGGAATAGCTAAATTTATTGATGAGTTTTATGTTTCTTTTCTGCAATTGCTACTATTTTTAATTTTTTTTTGGAGCCAATCAACATGCTTAATATCCTACAAACACATCGGACACTTTCCACATGAAAATATGTGTGACTGCTGAACTGGTTAAGGCATTGAGTAGTTAAACCATACAGAGCAAGGATATCCTAGGTTAACTTGCAGTTTGTGCTTAATTAGCTAATCTCAACTGGGGCAGTGGTAAATACTGCAATTAGTCTCAGATTGAGGGGAAAATTAAGCAGGGTTCCATGATGATTCACTATGATGCTGCCTGGTATGAGGAAATACAAACACTTGAAAATTGGACTGTTTGCATTAGAACAGTGGATATTACAGGGCGATTTGATTGGTGTTTAAAATTATTAAAGGAATTGGATAGATTAGATTGAAACAGACTGATAATAGTAATTGTGAGGTCTACAACAAGGGAGCAGAGATACAAGATTAAATGCAAGATGTTTGGGACAGAGTTGAGAAAGTTTTTTTTTAAATGGAGAAGTGTGAGGCTGTGGAAAGCACTACCAGAATTAATAATTGAAGCACAAACCATCTCAACATTTAATAGGTTGGTGGTTGAAGGAAAGGGAAACAAGGAATATGAAGTAGGACAGGCACTGCTCAAATGGATGAGACACACCAAAACAAAATAGTTGGGCTGAATGGCCTATTTCCACGTTGTAATTTCTATGGCTACATTAACATGGCGCTGTGCTCCATAAAGGAATCAACATCTTAAGAAGAGTAAGGGAGAAAATTGGTGGGAAAAGGATGAAGAAATATAATTGTATATTGTTCAATTAAGAAAGCCAGATGGATGTGCTGCTCTACGCAATCTACATTTTAGTATGAGCAAAAAGTTTACACCATCAGATCCACTATATTTAATACTATAACCAGGACAATTAATACTGTCAATGTACTTTGGGTTTATTTGTTTATTTACACTACATGTTAATCAAATAACCAAGGGGGGAAAATTGGGTTGCTTTGTGCATCCTGTTAGCGCCCCAACGGGGCGCAAAGCAACTAACGCCCGGGCGCGGTGCCGCCCACGCCTCTTCAAAATTTAGCGGCAGGTTAGTAGCGACGCTAACCGGTGGCGCGCTGCGCTGCCGGCGATGATGTCATCGCCGTGTGCAGCGCCCTGACCGCGATCTTCGGGAGCGCCCCCTGACTTACCACCGGACATCAGGGAGGCCTACCTGCGGCTGGGGAGGCACAATTTAAAGGCGAGGTGCGGGGCGGCCATTTTTGTTGCTGGCTGCCTGCCAGCACCTGCCTGTGCTCCCATCCCTGGCCTCCTGAACGCGTGCCGGGCTCTTTTACCGGCATTCCTGAACTCTGGGGGCCCAGCTGAGCCCCAGGTTGCGTTGTGCAAGGCCCCTCCACTTTAAGGGGGGGGGGGGGGGGGGGAAAAGAGAAGGCCTGCAATACCATGGCGCTGCAATATTGACTTGCAGCACCCCAAGAGGGATGAGGGGCGCTTCCAGTAGCACCCCGCTTCCCTCTCGGGGTGCAAACACTCAAGTTCCAGTGCGGGGGTGCTAATTTTTCCAGTGCGCTAAAAGTAGCGCCCCGGCGATGTTAGCGCCCCAATTGGGGCACTACTCAATTTTTAGCCCCAAGTGTTTCCTCCATGTCATACATTTTTGTACCATTAGAATGGAATAAAAGAGGGGAATTACAAAGCTGAAATCTAATTAAGTTCAGATATTATAAAATGTTTAAGACTGAATTTTTAAAAGTTCATGAATGTTATCTGAACAAGAAGATTAGATTACAACATTGAAAATCATTTTGTGTTATTTTATCTGATGACTGCATAAAGAGTGAAGTTTATATTCATCATATGGACCTGATAATTGGATTGTTGCCTCACCATACACTGGCACCCATCCAACATTTTATTATATATACACACTGCACTTCAGGGGAGGTACCAATTTTGGTGAGAGTTTCAGGTCTGCAACAAACAGAAGGACAAACATTTTCCCCCATTATGTCATTAGTGCAGTTTTAAGAAATAACATGCAGCTCAGTGAATTCTATCCAATATATACACTGGACATAAAATGTTCCTATAATCAACCACAGATTATTTTAGGAAAATATGCCATAATTAAATCATGCATCGACAACACAAAGCTCACTATAAGTTACTAACTACTGGCATCACAAAGTAGGAGATACATTTGAATGAAACACCATGCCTACTGTCAACAAGGGCAGACGTCGATAACAAAGTCCAACACCACCTTCAGTGTGCCAGTGCAGCCTTCAGTCGCCTGAGGAAGAGAGAGTGTTTGAAAACCAGGATCTCAAACCTGGCACCAAGCTCATGGTCTACAGAGCAGTAGTGATACCCGCCCTCCTGTATGTCTCAGAGACATGGGCCATGTACAGCAGGCACCTCAATGCACTGGAGAGGTACCACCAACGCTGCCTCCGCAAGATCCTGCAAATCCATTGGCAGGACAGGCACACCAATGTCAGTGTTCTCACTCAAGCCAACATCCCCAGCATCGAAGCTTTGACCACACTCGATCAGCTCCGATGGACGGATCACATTGTCCGCGTGCCCGATACGAGACTCCCAAAACAAGCGCCCTGCTCGGAACTCCGACACGGCGAGAGAGCCCCAGGTGGGCAGAGGAAATGCTTAAAGGACACCCTCAAAGCCTCCTTGAAAAAGTGCAACATCCCCACTGACACCTGGGAATCCCTGACCCAAGACCACACTAAGTGGAGGAGAAGCATCCGGGAAGGCGCCGAACACCGGAGTTTCTTCGCCGGGAACAAGCGGAAGCCAAACGCAAACGGAAGGAGCGCACGTCAACCCAAGCACCTCATCCACCCGCCCCTTCAACCACCATCTGCCCCACCTGTGACAGAGACTGTAGGTCCCGCAGTGGACTCAATCACCTGAGAACTCATTCTTAATGTGGAAGCAAATCATCCTCGGTTCCGAGGGACTGCCTAAGGAGGAGGAGGATGGGCTCGATTTTAATTACCAAGGCAGGTTGGAGTCGGGTTGCATGGTGACCGGGTTTGGGCGCCGCTTCCGGCGGGAACAGCTGCAAAGTTGCGATTTTTATTAAAGTACCTTATTAATTTCATGGCGGCACGCTGGCCGGTCCAATGAGTGGGATCGGGTCGGCTGGCCGCCTCTGATGGAGTCATAATAGCAGCTGCTTTTAAAGCTGCCATCCAGCCTGAGCCTTTCCATTGTGGTTTCCCGTACTTCCTTTCAAAGCTATGACTTCTTCCAGAGGCAAGGCAGCTCCTCGGTTTAATGATGAGTCCCTCCAAGTTCTTGTCAATGCTGTCAGAGGGTGCAGTGAGATTTTCTTCCCTCCTGATGACCGGAGGAAACCTCCTCAGCAAGCCAAGGCAGCCTGGCTGCGCATTGCTCAGGAGGTGAGCACAAGGTGCATTTATGCACACTCATGGATCCAGTGCCGCAAAAGGTTTAATGATCTTGTGAGATCAAATTGAGTATCCCTTCTCACTTGCCTACACTCGGCTTTGTAAGCCTCTTCCTTCACATCCCACCTTACCCTTACTTCCCTTTCACTCTTTCCTATCCATCTGTCTCTGCACTGAATCACTTCAGCATCCTGCCTATGCACCCTTTAGATTCGCTCTCACTATCATGCAGTGACAACTAACAGTGCACAGGGAGCTAGCTTCCTCTTGGCACCTGACCCCATCTTCGTCTCGCTCAAAGCTTCTACAGTAGGGATTATTCACACTCACTCCATCACTGTGGCTGAAACACCGCTCGTGTCCCTCCTTTTAGGAAAAGATAGCCCACAATAAGGAGAGCGCAATGACTGGAGGGGGAACAGCTACCCTTGCAACACTGACCAGTTCTTAATTCTTAGGCAGTCGCTCGAAACTGAGGATGACTTGCTTCCACATTAAAAATGAGTTGTGATTGATGAGTCCAATGCGGAACCTACAGTCAGGTGGGGCAGACGGTGGTTGAAGGGGCAAGTGGGTGGGGTGCTTGGGTTGACATGCGCTCCTTGCGCTTGGCCCCGGCGAAGAGACTCGAGGTGTTCAGCGCCTTCTTGGATGCTTCTTCTCCACTTTGTGCGGTCCTGTGCCAGGGATTCCCAGGTGTCAGTGGGGATGTTGCACTTTTTCCAAGGAGGCTTTGAGGGTGTCCTTGAAGCGTTTCCTCTGCCCACCTGGGGCTGTCTTGCCGTGCCGGAGCTCCGAGTAAAGCGCTTGTTCTGGGAGTCTCGTATCGGGCATGCGGACGATGTGACCCGTCCATCGGAGCGGATAGAGCGTGGTCAAAGCTTCGATGCTGTGAATGTTGGCCCGAGCGAGAACACCGACATTGGTGCGCTTATCCTGCCAATGAATTTGCAGGATCTTGCGGAGGCAGTGTTCGTGGTACCTGCTGTACATAATCCATGTCTCCGAGGCATACAGGTGTAAGAATTCGCAATAATTTACAGTTCTGAAGATCAATTTTTTTGATTAAAGAATCCCTGGGCGTTGTGCTTTTAAATTTCCAGGAAAGAGGCTTGGAAAGCAGCTGTGTGTGTCTGGAAGTAAGGTTCAATGAAGACAAAGGACAATGCTTTGTTTACAAAGCAATCGAATGCTATTAGCATTTGTTTGTATATCGAGTGGATACATCTAAACTGCAGAAGAGACTTTTGTATCTTGAATGGGATCCGTTTAAGAATTGAATGGGTCTAAATCACTTAGCATTCTGGACAATAGAGCAGTTGTATTTCCCTTTTGTTTCAGCCCAGGGAGCTCCGGAAGACACATTAACCCAGTCTAACCACTCTGAGTTAGCCAATCACAGCTTTCTCTTGTGTATTGGACCCTTTGGGTGGGGAATTTTGCACACAGCCCTTGCAGGGCAGAACGGCAGGACCTGACCAGGTATAAAGATAGCTGCTGAGAAGCTATCTCTCTCTCTGCTCACCTGTGGTCCAGCGAAGTAAGAGAGTTCTGACTCCTCAACAAGGCAACCTAGCAGGAGTTTGGGGTGGTGATTTAAGGGAATTGCTAAGATTGTTTAAATAACATTGTAGCCATTGTATCCCTCGTTTTCGCCGTCTGCAACCCCGTTATATAGTTTTATACTGTAATTACTGTATTCGTGTGGTATAGTTTATTCTTTGGATTGTAGTTTATTTAGGTAATAAAACTTGATTTTTCTCTCATCCAAACCACTTGTTCCGTTTTAATATCATTAATTATAAGTTCCTCCACTCAGAACTGAAGGTGGGGTAGCGATTCGAAACCGCGGTTTTAAAATTGGTTTTATTGGAATTGGTCCGAGTGCAAGCAAAGGCTGCAAGACCAGGAAAATTACTTTAAACCAGTTTAAAGAAGCCCCCAAACCCTTACACAGGAGGGTGGGTATTGCTGCTGCTCTGTAGACCGTGAGCTTAGTGCCGGATTGGAGGTCCTGGTCTTCAAACACTCTCTTCCTCCAGCGATCGAAGGCTGCACTGGCACAATGAAGGCTGTTGGACTTCGTCGTCGGCATCTGCCCTTGTTGACAGTAGGCTCCCGAGATATGGAAAGTGGTCCACGTTGTCCAAGGCCTTGTCGCGGATTTTGATAATCGGGGGGGGCAGTAGTGTGTGGCGGGGGCAGGTTGGTAGAGGACCTTTGTTACGGATGTTTAGTGCAAGGCCTATGCTCTCGTACGCTTCGGTGAAGGTGTTGACGATGGTTTGGAGTTCGACCTCCGAGCGAGCACAGATGCAAGCGTCATCTGCATACTGTAATTCGATGATAGAGAATGGGATGACCTTGGATCTGGACTGGAGGCGACGAAGGTTGAACAGTTTCCCATTTGTTCTGTAAATTTGCTCCACTCCAGTGGGGAGCTTAGCGAGGGCGAGATTGAGCATTGCAGCAAGGAAGATCGAGAAGAGCGTTGGTGCAATGACACAGCCTTGCTTGACCCCAGTTCGTACGTGACTTGGGTGGAACCGTTGGTCATGATCACGGCTTGCATGTCGTCGTGAAGCAGGCGGAGGATGGTGACAAACTTGAGGACAGCCAAATTTGAGGACACTCCATAATCCCTCACGGTTGACAGTATCGAAGGCCTTTGTGGGATCAAAGGCAGCCATGTACAGCGGTTGGTGCTGTTCCCTGCATTTCTCTTGTAATTGACGTGCGGTGAAGATCATGTCCATTGTGTCCCTTAGTGGAAGGAATCCGCATTGCGACTCTGGGAGGAGCTCTTCGGCCACTGGGAGAAGGCGATTGAGGAGGATTCTTGCGATGACTTTCCCTGTGGCAGACAGCAGGGAAACTCCTCTGTAATTACCGCAATCGGACGTCACCTTTCTTGAAGATGGTCACAATTACGGCGTCTCGGAGATCCCCTGGCATGCTCTCCTCCTTCCAGGTAAGAGAAATGAGTTCATGAATACGCACCAGTAGTGCTTCTCCACCATGCTTTAGTGCCTCGGCGGGGATTCCATCTGCTCCTGAGGCCTTGTTGTTCTACAGATGTCGGATGGCCTTTTCAACCTCATGCCGGGCTGGGGTTGTGCTGAGATGGTGGCGGGTAGCATGCTGCGGGATGGAGTTGAGGACACTCGCGTCGAAGACAGAGTCTCGGTTAAGGAGATCTTCGAAGTGCTCCTTCCAGCGGGCACTGTCTGCCTCTGTCCTTGATGAGTACCTCTCCATTCTTGGCCCACAGTGGGGTAGGATCTTGGGTGCTTGGGCCATAGATGGTCTTGACTGTGCTAAAGAATCCATGCATGTCGTGGTTGTCGGCTAGCTGCTGGATCTCCTGCGCTTTCTCCACCCACGTCGTTCTTCTTCTTCTTAGGCAGTCCCTCGGAACCGAGGATGACTTGCTTCCAAATTAAAAATGAGTTCACAGGTGACTGATGAGTCCAATGCGGGACCTACAGTCTCTGTCACAGGTGGGGCAGACGGTGGTTGAAGGGGCGGGTGGGTGGGGTGCTTGGATTGACGTGCGCTCCTTGCGCTTGCTCCCGCCGAAGAGACTCGAGGTGTTCGGCACCTTCCCGGATGCTTTTTTTTTTATAGAAACCCCACAGTGCAGATAGAGGCCATTTCGGCCCATCGAGCCTGCACCGACACATATCCCACCCGATCCCCGTAACCCCTACACCAACACGTAACCCCACGTATTTAATCCCCCTAACACTAAGGGTCAATTTATCATAGCCAATCAACCTAACCCGCACATCTTTGGACTGTGGGAGGAAACCGGAGCACCCGGAGGAAACCCACGCAAACACGGGGAGAATGTCTGTCTGTGTGGAGTTTGCACAGTCACCCGAGGCCGGATTCGAACCCGGGTCCCTGGCGCTGTGAGGCAACAGTGCTAACCACTATGCCACCGTGCTTCTTCTCCACTTTGTGCGGTCTTGGGCCAGGGATTCCCAGGTGTCGGTGGGGATGTTACACTTTTTCAAGGAGGCTTTGAGGGTGTCCTTGAAGCATTTCCTCTGCCCACCTGAGGCTCTCTTGCCATGCCGGAGCTCCGAGAAGAGCACTTGTTTTGGGAGTCTCGTATCGGGCATGCGGACAATGTGACCCGTCCATCGGAGCTGATTGAGCGTGGTCAGAGCTTTGATGCTGGGGATGTTGGCCTGAGCAAGAACACCGACGTTGGTGCGCCTATCCTGCTAATGGATTTGCAGGATCTTGCGGAGGCAGCGTTGGTGGTACCTCTCCAGTGCTTTGGGGTGCCTGCTGTACATGGTCCATGTCTCTGAGGCATACAGCAGGGCAGGTGTTCTTTAGGTCACGAGTTTGTTGTTGGACCTCGGCCTTCAGGCGTCTGTAGAGCTGCTTTCTTGCTCTCGAGTTCTGTTGCTGTTTCCAGATCAGGAATGCCTTGCGCTTGCGGCTTATTAGCTCCTGGATCTCCTGGTCATTCTCGTCGAACCAGTTTCCTGGTCGAGTGACCGAGCGTCTCTTCATAGGTGCTGATTATGGAGGCCTTGAGTGCAGACCAGGCGCTGTGGGCACTCTGTGACTCTGCATCACTGGGAGTCGTCAGGTTGTTTGTGAGGCGCAGGCTGAATAGAGCCTTCTTCGCGGGGTCTTTGGGTGCTCCAGTGTTGATTTTCCTGCGGCATTGTTTCTGTTGCCGCCACTGTTTTGGGGCTACATTGATGGAGATGACAGAGCAGATTAGGCGGTCATCGGTCCAGCAGTCATCAGCTCCTGTCATGGTGCGGGTGATGCGGACATCCTTGCGGTCGCTCGCTCGGACGATGACGTAGTCCAGCAGATGCCAGTGCTTGGAGCGAGGGTGCTGCCATGAAGCCTTGTACTTGTCTCTCTGATGAAACAAGGTGTTGGTTATGACAAGGCCATGTTCTAAGCATTTCGACAGGAGGAGGGAGGAGAACTGACCAGTGCTGAGGCAGCAAACGAGATTGTCGGAGGTGGCGAGGACCTGGAAGTGGGCGATGGAGAGATGGGCGCACGAGAGGAAGCTGGTGACAAAATAGATTTTCATCCCTCTCAGAAAGCAATGCAATGTGTTCAGAGAGAATCGCTTTGAATCATCTGCTCAAAAGGATGTGTCTGCTACATCAATATCAGATGTCTAATTTAAGCCTTTACTCTCTCACACGACCATCGAATGCCCCCCTCCTCACGATGCAGGACGAAGACCCGGACATCTCCTCAGAGGAACCTGAAGCCTCTGAGGGAGCAGCGCACCCAGCACCAGCGCAGCAACGCACATCTCGGTGGGGCCATCGTGTGTTAAGAGTATTGTTACCACCTGGTCTATCACAGCGCACAAGTGAGCATCAGCAGATGGTGGAGACAGCGACAGCAGTGGAGGGTCCTCCTCGGAGGTCACAGGAATCTCCTAGCTCTGCTGAGCTGTATGCAGACGCTGTGTCTCTGGGGCCATCCAGAAAGAGAACAGTTCGTGAAATACAGGAACAAGTGCAGATGTCTCTGGAAGGGTTTGCCTCCAGGGGTAGTGCAAGTGTGGAGAGAATGGAGGATCCCATCTCTAACATCAGTACTGCCATGGTGGAGGCAATGGCGCATGAACGCACCACCATGGATAGGATGGCAACCTCCGTGGAAAGGATGACTACCTCAGTGGAAAGGATGGCTACGGCCATGGAGGAAATAAGTCGCCAGAGACAGGAAAACATGGTGACTGTTCAGAATAGAATGTCATCTCTGGAGGAGCGATGGGCAGCTGTTGAGCAGAGAGAGACCAGACCTTCATGAACGTCCTTTTGAGGAGGACTATCAGTGCAGATACGGGTCCTCATGGCCCCCCTGAAGTGCAGCAAGGTGCTCTCCTGCCACTTGCCAGCACTGAGGTGCGGCTGACCCATGAGAGCGATGTTGTTGGCAGGACAGAAGGAAGCGTTGTCTCCTCTCAAAGCGCTCACACAACCATGCCACTACGGAGCCCTCGGTCAGAGACCCACTTTGCAGAGACAACCGAGATGGCCGTTTCAGCCCCTGCACAGCCACAGGAACAGCAGACTGTTGAAGAGCCCTCCCAGGCTCCCAAACCCAGAGGACGCCCGCCAAAGGCGTCTAAGCAGGCGCAGCATCGTCGTCAACAAGGTGCCTCTACATCTCCTGAAGCCACAGGGGAAGCACCACGTAGAAGCATGCACAAGAGAAAAATTAAGCACCTATAATCACAAGGTGACTCACTTGGGTGATGTTTCTTTTTTTATGACTGTTGTTCGTATATTTTGTCATGTGTTAAAGATAAATTATGGCAAACAGTTGATTGTGTGGCCTATGTGTTGTGGGAAATGACAAAAGCGCATTGTGGGCTCAGGGTGACTTGCATTTGTAATGCTGATGGTAAAAGTGATAGGAAATAAGAGGGTATAGAAATATGATGTTGGACAAGTGTCGCCTGCAATTACAGAGCCATATGATGGCCACCTATGGTCGAAGAGTAAGCTTATGGTAGTGTGGCAAGGCAGCGTGCATACCTTGGTTGACGGGCAGCAGTGAACTGGAAGGATGCTGCATTGGTCACAATAGGGCATGCAATGCTCCCCTCATCCTACTCCTCTGCCCAGGAAGATATGTGGTGAGCCACGCGGCTGTTACTCCCCCGATTATGAGGACCAGGATGGGAGAACATAAATGTTTCCCATCCCATTGCTATAGATTTGTGGCTGATACCTGGGATGGCAGGAATGACATATGAGAGATCGGGTCGATTGGGCTTGTACTCGCTGGAGTTTAGAAGAATGAGAGGGGATCTCATCGAAACTTATAAAATTCTAACAGGACTAGACAGACTAGATGCTGGAAGGATGTTCCCGATGGTCGGGGAGTCCAGAACCAGGGGTCACAGTCTAAGGATAAGGGGTAAACCATTTAGGACAGGGAGGAGGAATTTCTTCACCCAGAGAGTGGTGAACCTGTGGAATTCTCTGCCAAAGAAAGCAGTAGAGGCCAATTCATTAAATATATTCAAAAAGGAGTTGGATATATTTCTTAAGGCTAAAGGGATCAAGGGAAATGGAGAAAAGGCAGGAACAGGGTACTGAATTTGGATGATCAGCCATGATCTCATTGAATGGCCTGCTCCTGCTCCTATCTTCTATGTTTCCATGTCTATGTATGTTTCATTTGAGGTAACAATCTTGCAAGCGCACAGTCGAAGTGGCCTGAAATAATTCCATTCATGACACACTGCAGGTGGGTGTCAGCTTGAACAGTCAGAAGGTCAGTAGATGTGCAAAATGTTATCCCATACCTACAAAGCAAAGTTGTTGCATTTGAATGTCAGCCATGTTCCAGCAATTCGTCTGTTTGAACCTGGCCTGTTTCTGACAAGTCGGGAAACAGGAGCCAGAAGCATGAAAATGGGAAACCACTATGAAAATAGGATTAGCAAAGCAGTTAACAGGCTGTTAACTGCCTTAACTACCTGTTCCACCGGTTGGAGACGGGTCAGTTTGGGAAAGGCGAAACAGACACTCAGGAAAATCAGGTGGGGGCGGGATGGGTATCTGAAGCCATTGTTCCCCGATTTTCCCAACAGTCCCACCCCCAAACCCGCCTCCTCAGGGCTATTAAAATCGAGCCCCATAAATGTGAAAAATGTTACAAAAAGTAAGTGATCCCATGGAATGATTTCATAGACGTAATATAATCTAAGTTCATATGGCAGTTATAAGCAGCCTCAGTCTTGCTTTTACATTGGAGGCATTTGGATGACATCACAATTAGTTTACTTGTAGTCACTCCCAGGTATCCATTACTCTCTATAAAATGCATTTAATAATCCCCACAGCACTCTGTTGGTATTAATCAGATAGCTTTGCATAAACAAATGCAAGACATTAGCTTATTTTTCTTTTGCTTTGTCATTCATGACAAAACAATTCAATTTATTAAGATGCACGTTTGCTAATTTAGTACAAGGCAAAGTATGTCTTGATTTTAAAGTGGCTATATTGTGGGCACAGGGAATATTTACTATCACAGCTAATATTTTGATTTTGCTCCTCAATCGACATTACTCAGAACAGATGCTGCCCTGAATACAAGATGTTGATCTTCAGGGGAAGAGTAAAATCAATATTCCATTTGTAAATTTGTACCAACTGATGACTACGCTGTTCATCTGTAATTTTCATTGAAGTTACACCAAAGCAAATATAGAAGACAAGGATTTACTTACTTAAAGCAATTCTTTCATTCAATTTTCTAAACAAAATGCAAGGTAAAACTGGCAATCATTTTTATGTTACATTGAGAAACTACTGGAATTCTTGACTACAGCAGGAATTATGAGCTGCTATGACTTGAAGCAATTAAATACAGATTGCAAACTATCAGGACTTTTAAAATCATCCTAAATAAGAGACAATATAATCCTTTTTTACAGACCCATATAGCCAACATATATGAAGAACAAACTCAGAAGTCAGCTAATGTATACTGCAGTTCGTTCTTTCTGCTATAAACAGAAGTTTAGTAAAAACATAATTCTCGGCCACATCGCTGGACTACCCCCTCCCCTCCACAATACAATGAGTTGTTGTTCTTATTCCATACAATTTCTAGGCTAACCTCTGGCTGAACTACATATTAAACTATAATTGTTTCTGGGGTTATTACTCCAAATATAATCCAGACATCTGCTAGTGACTACTGTATGTCTTTATGAATTTATTTTCCAATTCTGTATCATTCTATGTCTACCAAAGAATATTTTCACTTCATAACATAAAGAATATCTACAAATTGCTCTGATGCTTCAATGTATGGGGAAAAGTTTACGCCGCCCCAGTCCTAAATGCAGTTATTCCAAGAGAAGGTCTTTTCAGTTTACACAAGGAGAAATGACAGTTTATAAAATTTGCTTACATTGTAGCTCTAATAGGGCTAGAAATTCGGTACGTTAGCGCCTGGTGGGGGCACTAACGGGACGCAAAGGGGGTTAGCGCCCGGACGCAGTGAATGTAATGACGCCCACGAACTTCGGTGTCAGTTTACTCAAAGCGCCTAGGCCTCTAGCACCTCGCAAATTGTGATGTCATAAAGTGCGCAGCGCCCAGTTATCGCCCCGGATGGAAAATTCATTCGCGCCCCTGCTTTATCGCCTCGCGCCAACAAAGCCAGCAAGAGGAGGCATTGTAAACTCGGCTGGCCGCTTCGGGAGCAGTAATTAAAGGGAATGCTTTTCAGCTAGCGCAACCTTTATTATTGGCACCAGTCTGGTGCCTGCGCAAATGTTTTACTTTTTCCAATGGTGCAAGATGTCCAAACCCTCCACTTTGCAAGTGTTTGGGGCTGTAATGGCAGTCACCTTGTAAAACAGAACTGACGACAACTAGCTTGTGCAGCATCATTGGCCCTTCCCTTTAAGCGAGGGGAGCAGCCTCTGTGATGAAAGAGTGCCATTTACAATGCGCTCAAAATTGTTTCGTGCTCTGCCGCTACCGCCCTGCTCTCGGACTTTAGCGCCCCAAGAGAAGTGGTTAGCGCTTGATTGAGCACTCCGCTTCCCCCTTGGCGCGCTAAAACTGAATTTCTTAGCTGCCTACATAAACCATTTTTATTTTGTACTTTTATGACTGGAAATATCCATTTGTTTTTTGTTGTTACAAAAATAACTCAATGGAAGCGTGCATAGAACAAAGAGATTTAAAAAAATCTCCAAGTGCTGAAAGTCAGAAATAAAAAAGGAACTTCACAGCAGGAAAAAAATGTAGTTGATATTTCTCCAAACACCCTAAATGTAAATCTATCTTTTCAAGTGATCAGCAATTCCCTCCAATTCAGCACTTACATAGAGTGCACAAGTGAATTGAATAATTTTTCATTACCTTTTGAAATTGCTGAGAAAACCGAATGATATTTATGAAGTTATTTTCAAACTTGCACAAAATTACCGTCTCCCACACCTGGGCTGTTCACTGTCATAATTTTGTTCATTTGTCCTAGTCATATTCCACAAAGTCTCTATGGGTTTGAACGTCTGATATGCCATTACCTAAGATGTCAACAATGCAAGATGGAATATGCACACAGTTCTTTGTTTCTCATAGTAAAGAACTTATATGTAATATACTATGTGGTATGTTTCTTATATACCAAAATAATTGGAAGATGTCTATATAATGTGCCAGAAGTGAGTTGTTTGCCAATGCACCTATAACTGTATTGGTACACGGTTTAAAAATACTAATGTTATGACTAGCAATTGCAGTGTACAGAAGCCTAATAGTTATGGTACTAGACTAGCAACGCAGAAGTTGAGTGTTCAAATTCCACCATGACAAGTTGTGAAACGGAAAAATTAACATGAAAGCTGCCAGAGTGTCATTCATGTCCTTCAAAGAAGGGAACCTGCCTCCTCTCCCAGGTCTGGCCTACACGTGATTCCAGTCCCACACCACACAGTTGACTCTTAATGCCCACAGATGGATGGACAACAAATACTGTCTTCCCAGTGTTGCCCCCATCCCAAGACTTCAAAACACATTCTCAAGTTACAATCTGCAGAAATCATAGAATCATGGAAAGATACAGCACAGGAGGCCGCCATTCAGCCCATCGTGCCTGTGCCAGCTCTTTGAAAGAGCAATCCAATTTTTTTTAAAATTCCTCCCATCACCTCTGGTTCTTTTGCCAATTACCTTAAATCTGTGCCCTTTGCTTATCGACCCTTCTGCCCCTGGAAATAGTTTCTCCTTATTTACTCTATCAAAACCCTTCATGATTTTAAACACCTCTATCAAATCTCCCCTTAACCTTCTCTGCTCCAAGGAGAACAACCCCAGAGTGGCCAGTTTCTCCAACTAAAGTCCTTCATCCCTAGAACTATTCTTGTAAATCTCCTCTGCACCCTCTAAAGCCTTGACATCCATTCTAAAAAGTGGTGCCCAGAATTGGCCACAATACTCCAGCTGGGGCCTAACCAGTAATTTATAAAGGTTTAGCATTACTTCAGTCCTTTTGTACCCAATGCCTCAATTTATAAAGCCAAGGACCCCCATATGCTTTTTTTAAAACAGCCTTTTCAACTTGTCCTGCCACCTTCAAAGACTTGTGTTCGTACACCCCCAGGTCTCTCTTCTGCACCATCTTTAAAATTGTACCATTTAGTTTATATTGCCTCTCCTCATTCTTCCTACCAAAATGAATCACTTCACACTTCTCTGTTAAATTTTATCTACCATGTGTCCACCCATTTCACTTGTCTGTCTATGACCTCCTGGAGTCTGTTACTATCCTCCTCACTGTTTACTACAATTCTGATTTTCGTGTCATCTGCAAACTTTGAAATTATGCCTTATATACCCAAGTCCAGGACATTAATATATATCAAAAAAGAGCAGTGGTTCCAACACTGACCCCTCGGGGACACCACTGCACATTTCACGCCAATCTGAAAAACAGCCATTCACCACTACTCTCTGCTTTCTGTCCCTTAGCTAATTTTGTATTCACACAGCCAACTGCCTCTTCAATCCTATGGCCTTCAATTTTACTAACAAGTCTATTACGTGGTACTTTAGCAAACGCATTTTGAAAGTACATGTACACATCAATGGAACTGCAGTGCAAAATCATAAAAGGAAAGTGAAATTCCTGTGGCTGCCTCGACAGTCAATACCTTGGAACTACTTATCAATTGATTCCTTTAATATGGTTTCCTGATTAAATGCAATTAATTTTTTATATGCAAATCAATGGAAATAGTAATGAAGCCCATTTGTTCCCACTGCACTGATGTAACTTTGGCAGAAACCCTGCTTACGCACGTAAAAGGGGTTTCCGTCAAATTTACGGCAGCACAGCGGGAAAAGCGGGGAGGAAATCACCACCTATATTTTAACCCCCACCTTACAAAAAAAAGCCACTATCCTGGCATGAGGCGATTCCCATCACAGGATTCCTTGCCTTTCGGATTTGTTTTGCCAGAAGGTCTCTTTAGTGTAGGAGTTTTAAATGTTTCTTCACTACTAATTGGGCAGTGTCTATATTATGCACTCAGTGTAATGTACCTATGTCGTGTAGCATTGTTATAGGGACGGTGCTTATAAAATTAATGCAGTTTACATAAATTATGGATATTACCTTTAACCTAGAGACAGTGCTTAAAATGTATACGTATTTGCAGACAGTTTGGATAGTACGCGGATTTTATGGAATGTACAGAGTAACGTTGGTGCTCACCTGGTCTGGGGGTCTCTGGAAGCCACTTGGAGGCTCCGATTTGACGCAGTTGGAAAACTTTCTTCACCTCCTCACAGTTGGGCTCAGACTGCAAACTCGCCCCCACCAGGAAAAGCAACACAGCCCCACTCACACAGGATGCGCGCTTCATCTTCAACCCCATCTTCGCCAAAGCAACGCCAATAAAAATCAAACCGAACCTAGAACTTCGCCAAACTTTTGGCCACCAAATTTTCTCCGGACTTGACTTCCCTCCTCAAAACTAAAGCAGCCAAAAGGTAAACCCGAGGCAGCTTCAAGTGGCATAGCCAGCAAAGTTTCCCACCGAAACGCTCCTCTTTCCCGGCTGCTGCTTTTAATTTTAACACAGTTAAAATATCACAAAGCCGACTGGAAGCGAGTGTGTTGAGGGGGAAAAAAAAGAAGAACTGAAAATGGACAACGTGGGGTCAAACACAAAAGCAAGAGGAGCAGCAAGCGTGTGCAGGATCGCACACCTCAGGCTGAAGTGCCCCGGGCTGGGCTGGGCTAGGCTGAGCTGAGCCTGGCGTTCCACCCGGACAGCACTCGCGCTCCGGGACACAATTCCACATCGGCGCGCCCGTGTCTCGCGAGCGAGCGCGCTACTTCCACCAGCAAACCACATCACATCAGAGCCCCCCACTGGCTGCAGCAGGAGCTCCAGGTTCTGCAAGCAGAGGGCTCGTTGAATACTTAGCAATATGAAATACAAATGCACTTTAAAACAAGAATACAATATAACCATTAGCGTTAGCTAAGAGGGGAGCACACTAAATAGTTTGGCCACGTTGAAACTTGCAACACAAGTACATCGGCTCCATTTGTGAACATCGCTTTGTTCGAATAATTTTACCTTTTACTTGAAAATGTGATTGCAATTCATAAAAAGGCACTGTAAATATTGCATACACAATAGACATACCAGAAACAGAGATACATTTATATTCACTGAAAATTCAAAAGTGAAATAATCAGGAACACTGAAGTAAACTACAAATGTAGAACAGAATCATAGCAAAAAAAATCATAAAGGAAACTACAAACTTCACGTTAATTTGAAAATGCTGCCCTATGATTATCAGACTTTTGATGTTAAATATTTTTAATAAACTGCATTTCTCCTGTATTCAGATTTAATTTTATCTTGCTCTGCACTCATCGCACAAATTAGGCACACTACGGCCCGGATTTTGTGATCAGTGGCATTTTTCACCTCGAAAAAAGTTACCCACAAAGTTTTAGCGAGCTCCAGAGTGCAGACTCCTTCTCCGACGTCAGTTTGAATTCAGCACACTCCACAGGGGATCTGTGATGTCTGCGAACAGGACAAGAGGCAGGCTGATCAACCAATCAGATTGAAGAATCCTCACGGACAGCAAAGCAGGAAGTAAAAAGCAGGAAATATAAATCACATTTAAATCATTGTACAGAAAGCAAAATGAAGATTGGGACATACACATGGGATTAAAGAAGAAACTTAAATAGAAAAACACAAACTTAAAAAATGTAAATCTGGAACATGAATTTTCTTCTGAGGGAATGATACTCCCCACTTAATTTTTCAGGGACAGAGAAGTTGTTCAGCAGTAATTATGACTTACTATGCTGTTAAAAACTCAGTTACTCCTGACTGAACAAGGTTTAAGTATTTCATCGGTTTTTTGTGCGAAAATAGTGAGTAATTCGTTTAAATTCACGTCTTAACAGTGATTTCTGTGCAAAGACTGCAACAGCGCACCCTGTGAAGAAGCAGGGTATTCCTGACAGCAACTTCCAGATTTCTGTGTTTAACTGAGCACGTGCAGACCCCAGAAGTTGCTGTCAGTTTTACCCAGTAATAACGGAGTGTGCTGACAGCCTTGCCATTATCAGTACAGCAAAAACTGGGCCAATGTTCGTACTCTGATTTTCAAATATATAAGCTAGGGATGTTTTGTACTGTTGTTTAATGCCGGCACTAACAGAGAAGGTATTAAAACTGTGGAGATAAACTAAACCTGGGAGTTATCTTTTGTGTGTGTGAGAAAAATCCACAGTTGCTTGTTAAAAATTGTTAATCAGCTTTCAGAGATGTGGGAATTTTCTGCAGGTGGGCATTAAAATGGCCGAATACAAATTTGCTGACCTGTTGAGCTGGGGAATTCAAGGATGGAACAGCTAAATTCTGGCAGAGTATCTGTTTAGCAAAGCTCAGCAGTTTAAAGGCTCTTATGTTGTGCTCAGCTGTATATTTCATTCTCCTTTTAAGGGAAATCAAAAATCTCAAAGAAATGGTGGGGTCAATTTTAATTCAGGTGCGGGGAATTATCGGGTTCCCCGAATTTAGTGTTTCCCACACGAATCTAAATGGGTCTGTGAGATTGATGCAATTTTAACTCAATTGGCCAATTGATTTCCAACGTGTGGGAACCCTTGGCAATTGAGTATTTCCAGTCAGAGAGTCGCAGAATATGACATCATTGCTGCTGCTTTTAAGGTCCACCGCAAGCCTTGCATCTTCTGCAGGCTTCCAAACTTTACCATTAAGATGGCACGGGAGCCTGCAGGAGCAGTGGCCAGTGGGAGGGCAAGAGCTGCCCCAAAATTTGATGAGGCTTCACTCCAGGCATTGCTGGATGGTGCTAGGGCTCACAGGGAGGTCCTGTTCCCTTCTTCAGGGAGGAAGAGGCCTCCCAGTCAGACTGTACTGGCCGCGCTAGACGTGCTCCTATCTAGTTATCCAGCAAGTTAAACACTTATTCAAAGTAGTTCCTCGTGAAGCCGTTTGCTGTTTTGAAGCTTTACTTGAACAAATTTGTGAAACTGTATACAAAGACAAAGTATGTTTTGTACATAAACTGAGTACTATACATTCGATATTACATAAGATATAAACATATTTACAACAGTAGAATAGATTAATTGTATAACTAACTAAAATTTGGACTCACTTCTGTAACTATCAAATATTAACCTTTTATAAACATAGGGTTATCAAAATACTACTCTGACAATGTTGCTATTATGCTAACAAACAAAGATACTCACAGATATTGTGCTTGGCCTAACATATGAAATCAGATTACATTGGATTGTGAAACCCTCATGGAATCCTCCATTACTGCCAGGTTCTTCCTGGAATTCTACTTCCTGGGATTCTACTTCCTGGGTTACACAGGAAGAAAGGTACGAAGGTCAAATGACATCTCACAGGAAGAAAGGAACGAAGGTCAAATGACCTCTCACAGGAAGAAAGGAACAAAGGTCAAATGACCTCACAAAGGAACAAAGGTCAAATGACCTCTGTTTCATACAAACACACTGCTAACACATAACCACCACCAGAGGGTGCTATCTGCACATAAAATAGTCCATCGGTCCAGAACACAGACCAAGGCTGTGTGGCTACAGGTGGCTGGGGAAGTCAACTCCTTGGGGCTCACACGGCGCACCTGGATGCAGTGCAGGAAAAGATTCCATGACCTTCATCGCACTGGAAAAGTAAGTATGAAGTTTCCAACACCCTCAATCTGATCCCCATTGCCTTTCCTCACCAGCACTCAGCTTTAGCAATCTCTTCCTCCACATCCCACTTGACACTGACATCCATGCACCCTTAGCCATTCCCTCTCTCTCTATGCTCACATTCACCTAACTATTCGACCATGCAGCCCTCACACTCCCTCTCACTCTGATGCTTTGAACACAACTGACAACACACAGGGAGGGCCCTTGGTCTTGCAACCTCACTCCATCTTTGTCCCCTTCTAAGCATCTATGCTATGCAATCTCTGCACTCACTCCTTCATTCTCACTCAACCTCCACTTGTCTCCCTCATTGCAGGAAAAGCGAGCTCACAACAGGAGAGAGTGAGCCAGGACAGGAGGAGGGCCACTCTCATTAGTCCAGCTCACCCCCTGAGAGGAAGCCGTCCTGGAGATTGTCGGGGCTGACAGAGATGCGGAAGTTGGGGAAGGACAGACAGGTGCATCCCTGCAAGCTGGTGACAGAATAGTTTTCCATCTCTCTCATTGGCATTGCATGAGTCGCTGATAATGATTCTGAATCTACATCATATGGACTTATTATCATCTGCAAATTGCAATGTGCATGTAACCTTGGCATCACATCTCTAACTTTTTCCTTGACTCCCCCACAGGTCCATCGAGAGCTCCTGTCCCCAGTGTGTGGGAGGAAGAGCCTGAGATGCCAGACTCCTCAGAGGAATCTGCAACCTCTGAGGGCGCAGCGTCAGCAGAAATAAGCGCACCCAGCACCAGCGCAGCCACTCACACCTTGGTGGGACCTTCGGGACATAGAGTAGAGTTGTCACCTGGTGTATCACAGCTCACAAGTGAGCATCAGCAGATTGTGGAGACAGGGACAGCAATGGAGAGTCCTCGTCAGAGGGCGCAGGACTCTGCCAGCTCGGCTCAGCTGCATGGCGACCCTCTGCCTCTGGGTCCATCCGTAAGATCAGAGGTGATGGTACTCCATGCACAGATGCAGGAGTCTCTGGCAGGTTTTGTCTCCAGGGTCGCTGTGAGTGTGGAGCGAATGGAGGAGTCCATAGCAAACATGAGCAGGGCCTTTGTGGAGTCATTGGTGCATGAACGCATCAACACGGAAAGGATGGCTACCTACGTGGAAATGATTGCTGCCTCCGTGGTAAGGCTGGCTACCGTAGAGGAGAGGGTGGCTATGGTAGAGGAGAGGAGGGCTACGGTAGAGGAGAGGAGGGTTACGGCCATGGAGGAGGTTAGTCCCTAGGGTATGGAAAAAATGGTGAGTGTTCAGAATAGAATGACATCTCTTGAGGAGCGATGGGCATCTATTGAACAGAGAAACCAGACCTTCATGGAAGTCCTTCTGAGTAGGACTGCCATTGCAGATACGGGTCCCCATAGCCCCCCTGATGTGCAGCCAGGTGCTCTCAAGCCACTTGCAGGCACTGAGGGGGACCTGACCCATGAGAGGGAGGTTGGTGGCAGACCTCAAGGATGTGGGGGCTCCTCTCCAAGCGCTCACACTTCCATGCCACTGCAGAGCCCTCTGTCAGAGCCCCGCCGGAGTCCACACCCAACTGAGATAGACGTCTCAACTCCTGCACAGCTGCAGGAGCAGCAGACTGCTGACAAGCCCTCACAGGCTCGCCACCCCAGAGGATGCACGCCAAAGGTGTCGAGACAGGAGCAGCAGGAAAGTGAGCAAGGGGCCTCCACATCTGCTGAAGCCACAGGGGAACCACTACGTAGGAGCACGCGTAAGAGGAAAATAATGCACAAATAGTCACAAGGGTAGTCACTTGGGTGAAATATTGTGTATTTTGTAAAAATGCCATCAGTTGTTTGTTTTGCATAAAAATTCTGCTGGCAACTGCTGCAGTTCTGGCGTGTGTCATTTTACGAATGGGACTTTCACATTGAGGGCTTAGGATTACTTGCAGTTGTCAGGATGCTGGTCAAATAGCTCAGAATCCGCAGGGTTTGTCATTGTAGATGCTCAGGTAAGAAACTGCGAGGCAAAAGAGTTTGATTTACTAGGCGAAGCAAATCTGGCCAGGATGAGTGCGTTCCTTGCATCCTGGGCAGCAATGTTCTCGCGTAATACTGCCGCTGGTTGATGGGCCTCTGCAGGATGCTCGTTTTCACCCTCCTCCTCCTCATCATCATCATCATCATCATCATCTGAGGAGGGTATGTGAGGAGCCACTTGGTCCTCAGGAATCTGCAAGCCACGACGCTGTGCCATGTTGTGGAGTGCACAGCAAACCACGACAATTCTGGAGACCCTGGCTGCTGAGTACAGTAGGGCTCCACCTGATCTATCCAGACATCTGAAGCGCATCGTCAGCAAGCCGATGGTTTGCTCGATTATGGATCTGGTGGAAATGTGGCTGGAGTTGTAGCACTCCTCAGCTTCGTTGGCTGGCCTCCTCAACGGCGTCATTAGCCAAGTCCTCAGGGGATAGCCCTTGTCTCCATTAGCTATCCTTGAAGTTGGTCTGGCGGCCTGAATAGCGGAGGCACACTAGACTGGTGCAGTATGAAGGAGTCATGGCAACTGCCAGGGTACTTGGCACAAACATGCACAATCTCCTTCTTGTGGTCACACACCAGCTGAACATTAAGGGAGTGGAAGCCCTTGCGGTTGACAAAAATACCTGGATTGCAATGGGGTGCCCTAAGGGCCACATGTGTGCAGTCAATGACGCCCTGCACCCTTGGAATGTCTGCCAGATGAGCTAATCCAACCGCTTGCGCCTTCACATTTGCGTGATCCCTGGTGAAATGGATGTAATTGTGCATGAGGGCAAAAAGGGCATCGGTTACCTGCGTGATGCCACTGATGTCTGCTGATGATCCCTGGAATGAGCCTGAGGCAAAAAAGTTGAGTGCGGTGGTGACTTTGATGGCCACTGGTAAGGAGTGTCCACCTGGTCCTCTGGGCAGAGGTCTTGCTGTATCATTGCGCAGATGTCAGTCACTACCTGTCGCGAAAGTCGGAGCCGCCTTTGGCACTGCTGCTCAGTCATGTTGAGGTAGCTGACCCTGTGTCTGTAGACCCTGTTTGGGGGGTATCTCCTGCGCCGACGGGCTTCCATGCGCTGGCCCCTTCTGGCCCGTGCTGCCTCAGGTGGGTGAGCAGCAGCCTGGCGCTCCTGCTGCTGTTGCTGGTGCTGCTGTTGTTCCTGGTTCTGCTGCTGCCACGCCTGGTGCCTGGTCCTCTAATGCCAAGAAGGGAAGGAAAAAAAGGCCTCCCATGCTTCTGGTAGATGCCTCAGTTGAGGAAGTGCTGAGTGAGGGTGGCGAGAGGGGTTTCGCAGGAGGTCACACTGGAGAAGTGTGTGAGGCTCCAACCTTCCATAGGTGTGGTTAAGCCTGGTAAAAGTTGCCCCAGGCCTGAGACAACAAAGTCCTGCCACCTGCAAATGATGACTAATCAAATCTCAATGGTTGACCTGCAGCTGATAGTCAGCAAGCCAATAGTGCTCACGCCAGGTTTCACAGGCGTGATCCCCACCAGGTGTGTTTTACGTGGGAAAAGGGTTAAACAGGCAAGGTCCTGTTAAATTGGGATTATAAAGGCCAATTAGTGCTGTTTAAGGGCCCCAAAGACCAGTCCCATCTGTTGCAGGTGGGACTGATTCGGGACCATCAGACACGCCTGGGTTAAAATGGCTATGTGTTGGGAACCAGGCCGGGGGGGGTCCCGACCCCCAGGTTTTGCGATTTTAACCCCCCACATGCCTCAAAGCCCACCTGATGGCTGAGTTAAAATTGAGCCCAGTGTGTCACTAAAGTAGACATATTGGAATTTATGGATGGTCGAGGATGGGAGACCAGCCAGGAGGGCATTAGAGAATGAAACAAGATCTAGGCTTTGAAGCTCAGCTCTGGGTCCAACAGGACTGTGGGGTTCCACATGGTCTGGTTAAGCCTGACAAATGGCTGGAGAGGAGAATAGTGTCGGTGGTGAGGGAGTGGAGTGTATTGTGAGGACCAAAAACAATGGTTTCAGTTTTCTCAATGTTCAACTGGAGTAAGTTTTGACATACCCATGACTTGATATCAGACAGATAATCTGACAGCATGGCAGTTGTTATGGTGGAGTGGTAGAAGCAAGTGTCAGAACTATACATATGGAAGCTTGCCTTATGCCTGCAAATTATGTCACCAAGGGTAGATCCTAGGGGACTCTTGGACTAAATTAGTCAAAGTGTTGAGGGTGTGAGGGTAGGAAGAGAAGCCGTTACTGGAGATGCGCTGGCTGCTCATTCTGGGTGTCTGTAAATACCAAGTTTGTGTTGCAATGGTTTGGTGTGTGAACCCCCTGGAAGATGTTAGTGTGACAATGTTTTCAGCTTTTAGGGTATGAAGGCTTGGTAGTAAATGTGGAACAGGATGACATGCAACATTTTGTGGTATACAAACTTGAGCCATCTACCTGGTACATGGTACCATTAGGTAGCTTAACCTTGCCTGGTTCCTTAAAGTATACCATTTCATCTCATAACTGTTCTGAAATCCTGCAAATACTGTAGACAGTATTAAGCCTGGTTATCCACCTCCTGCCAGGCAGTGCTGTCTTGTGTGAAGTGTGCCTTAGAGTGCCAATCAGAACAAACACTCCTTACACCTATCTCATAACTGACCCACGTTTGGACGGAATTCTTCATTGGCTCCTGGCCCCAAAACCCCTCTCGGGAACCGGTGCCTCACAACTTGAGCCGTCTCGGGGAAATGCCTTCTGTGCCTTTTCATTCTGCACGGAGGTTTTTCCTGTACGGGCTGCTCCTGCACACTCTCCACTTTGCCATCTTCGTCTGCTGTCCGGACGTGCCATCTTGCCATCCGGCAGAGGCGGAGGTCCCCAATGGAGGGCTCTCTACGCGGGAGTCCTCCCTTGTTCTATTGGGGACTTGGCCTGGAGGGTGTTGCACGGAGCAGTCCCGTGCAATATGGTTTTAAATAGGTTCACAGACTCCCAGGTCGCCTGTCTCTTTTGCGACCTGGAGGAGTCCGTGTTTCATGTATATATGGAGTGTGAGAGGTTGCAGCCCCTCTTCCACTATTTGAAGGGGCTGCTCCTCGATTATTGGTTGCACTTCAGTCCCACGCTCCTGATCTTTGGTCACCCGGTGTGGAGGGGAGCGGGCAGATCAGAGGACCTCCTCATAGGACTGCTCCTGGGCCTGGCCAAAAAATCCATCAATTGGTCCAGGCAGCGGGCGGTCGAGGGGGTCATTCGGCCCGATTGCCTGCCTCTCTTCTGCAGCCATGTTCGCGCCCGGGTGGCCCCAGAGATGGAGCACGCGGTGTCCGACGGCACGCTTGAGGCCTTCCGCGACCGGTGGGCACCGCGGGGACTGGAGTGCATCATCACCCCGGCCAATCAATTTTAATTTAATTTGTTAAGTTTTATTTAAAGTTTTATTAAGTTACAGTTGATTTGTTTATCCACCCAATCAAAAGAGTATACCTATCTCATAACTGACCCACGTTTGGACGGAATTCCTCATCGGCACCCGGCCCCGAAACCCCTCTCGGGAACTGGCGCCTCACAACTTGAGCCGTCTCAGAGAAATGCCCTCCATCCCTTTTCATTCTGCACGGAGGCGTTTCCTGTACGGGCTGTTCCTGCACACTTTCCACTTTGCCATCTTCGTCTTCCATCTGGACATGCCTTGGCGTGCCACCTTGCCATCCGGCGGTGGTGGAGGTCCCCAATGGAGGGCTCTCTACGTGGGAGTCCTCCCTTTTTCTATTGAGGATTTGGCCTGGAGGGTGTTGCACGGAGCAGTCCCGTGCAATGTGGTTTTAAGTCGGTTCATGGACTCCCAGGCCGTCTGCCTTTTCTGCGGCCTGGAGGAGTGCATGTTTCACATTTACACGGAATGTGAGAGGTTGCAGCCCCTTTTATATTATTTAAAGGGGCAGCTCCTCAATTTTTGGCTGCACTTCAGTCCCACGCTCCTGATCTTTGGTCACCCGGTGCGGAGGAGAGTGGGCAGATCGGGGGACCTCCTCGTTGGACTACTCTTGGGCCTGGCCAAAGTGGTCATCAACTGGTCCAGGCAGCGGGCGGTCAAGGGGGTCATTTGGCCCGATTGCCTACCTCTCTTCCGCGGCCATGTTCGTGCCCGGGTAGCCCTGGAGATGGAGCACGTGGTGTCTGCCAGCACGCTTGAGGTCTTCCACGACCGGTGGGCACCGCAGGGACTGGAGTGCATCATCACGCCCAGGAATACAATTATAAATTTAAGTTGTTAAGGTTCTTTTAATGTTTTCTGTTAAGTTACAGTTTTTTTTTAACAGAAGAGTACACCTATCTCATGCAGCAACATGTCCACTTCACTAGCCATGAAATAGGAGTCAGGAGCTGTCCCTTGCCCGCAGACCTAATTTCATACTTCAGTATTTGGTTTGCCTTCACTTGAATTTAGCCTGACACCTTTTTTTGCCACCCCATTACAGCTTTCAGAAAGGCTGATGGATATTTTAAAAATTATTTTCAGCTTTTCTAAAGGCGGAAAGATTTTTTCCCCTCTGTGTAGCCACTTACCCTTAAGTGGCCACATCCCTTTAAATGGCCTAACCTCAAACCCGGGCAAGGTCATGTCAGTGCAGAAGTACTGAGAAGCAGAAGTCCCACCAACGCTGTGATGGGGCCACATAATCGGTCTATATATATTGGCATATCACTCCACATATATATAAGTATATAAGACATATGATAGGTAGAAGCTGTATGTCGCAAAACATCATCAATGAAAAATCTTTGAGGAAGTGAAAGGTATGGTCGATGGGGAAAATGTATGGACGTCAGAAAGACTTTAACAAGGTACCATACAGGAGACTATTGGGGAAGATTAAGGGGTATGGAATTAGGGAAAGGGTAGTAACTTGAATTAAAATTGGTTAGAAGGGAGGAAACAGAGAGTCAAGGGTAGCTTTTCAGAGTGGTTGAAAGTGAGTAGCGATTTCCCACAGGGTTGTTTTGAGATGACTTCTGTTTATTATGTACATCAATGATTTTTAAAATAGGGCTAGAGGGAGCAGTGTCCAAATTTGCAGGCAATACTAAAATAGAAGACATAGGGCTAGAAATTCAGTGCATTTGCACCTCTCGTTAGCCCCTGGGGATGCAAACGACTTTTCTCCTGGGCGCTAAAACTGAATTTAGAGATCGTCGGCACTATTTTTCGCCGGGCGCAAGCGATGTTAGCGATACAAAATGGTCGCTAACGAATTTTTCCCCCGTAGTACGTAATTCTATGGACCAACGGCAGCTAAAAGAAAATATTGATGAGGGTCAAATGGGCAAAAAGTGGCAAATTGCATTCAACAACAGTAAGTATGAGGTGATACAACTTGATAAAAAAAATAAAAGTAATAATTATATTTTAAATGGGGGAAGGCTGGATGATGTGGAAGAGCAGAGGGATTTGGGGGTTCAGGTTCAGAAGACATTAAAGGCAGCACCTCAAGTGGATATGGCCATTAAAAAAAGTTAATGTAATGCTGAGTTTTAAAGTAAGTATATAGATTATAAAAGTCAAGATCTAATGATGAATCTATATAACACATTAGTAAAACCATAGTTGAACTATTGTGTGCGGTTTTGGACTGCACACAATAGGAAGGATGTTGAAGCAATAGAGAGGGTAGAGCACAGATTTACTCGGGTGCTGTCTGGTATGCGGAAATACAAATATGAAGAAACAAATGAAAAATTGGGACTGTTGTCATTAAAAAATAAGGTTTTAAAGGGTAATTTGTTAGAGGTGTTTAAAATTATGAAGGGATGGGACAGAGTAGATAGAAATAGATGGTTTCCAATGGTTAAGGGGGTCTAGGACAAGGAGATAGAGAGATAAGATTAAATTGTCTTAGAACAGAAAGCATGAGAATTTTTTTTTTCACCAACGTCAGTAAATGATAAACACCAGTACAGACTGGTTTGATTGATCAGCCTGTTTCCGGTTGTAATTTCTGTGATTCTATGTAAATCAATCCAATAATTTGTGAGTTACAAAGGCCTGACACTAATATCTCTTGCATACCTCATTGCTCAGCACATATTTATTATTTCACATCTAATAATTAACATCCTTTTTAAACTACAATTTTCAGATTATAATGCTAAAATCTTAGCACACTTACTCCATCTGGTGTCCACTGCGTATGGAGCAGTTGCAGTTTCTTGCATTATAATGTAAAGTTTGGTGATGTTTTCAGTTCAAAAGACTCTGATGAAATAAACAATGGTGTGCACTTTAATTTAATGTGCTAAATTAATCAGTGTTGATTTTTAATAGTAAGATTTTCTTTGTATCTCACAGGAGCTCCGCAGCCATTACTACAATATTTTATTTAAATCAATGTTGGATTTGACTTTCCAAAGAATTCCATCAGTGTAACACGGAATATTAGAGATTCTGGAAGAGAGGCAAAAGCCTGGGAAGTGAACGTTCTGCTGGGCATCCTGCTCACTTCAACAAAACAAAACTGTGCTGCACAGGGCAGGGAAAAGAATCTTGTGTGAACAGATGGATAAATAATGTTAACGAGACAGAAAAAAGGGAGCTCGTAGAGGAAAACAAAAGGAAAGACATGAAGCCAGAGAGGGAATAATGTGGAATATGAGAAGAATATTTCTACTCGTCACTATCACCTGGAATTGCCTTGAGGGTCCTGATCATTGGCTGTAACTTTAGCAGAAGTTATTGACAGAAACTCCAGTACTCCTGTAGGGTTTGGCCGGTGCCAACATCAGTGGGGGCAGGTGCCTCAAGGATTTTTGGACTTTTAAAATGGATATGTACCCTTTTAAAAATGGAGTTTGGACTTTTGGACTTTAAAAGGGGCTGCCTGTTGGTTTCTGTGAAGATAGCAGGAACTGTCTGTCTTTTTGGGTTGCCATGGGTCCAGTCTCAACGCTGACGTTATGAAAGGCAGGAGCCTTTTCATATTGGAACTTGTGAGATTTGGGGAAAACCACCCTTTGTCCATGGAGCTGGGATGTCTGGATGGACAATGAGGTTTGGAGGCCAAAAGTAACACCTCTGGACTCTTTCAATGAAGGAGCAGTCAAGAACTTAACCAACAGTTAGCAATTTGAGTACTGCTCATCTACAATAATGGCCTAACATTGTTTTCTTCAAGATGACCAATCCAGGACAAGAGACATCACCAGGTAAACTAACTAGCATCTCTGCGACCATGCTACCCAGGAACCGCCCAGCTAGTTTTGTGTATTGCATGGGGTATAACCATGCTGAACTTTGGGGATGCAGGGCTTTTGGCTTGCTTTTTGGCTGTTGCTTGCTTGCTTTTCTCTACCATCTGTAACAGGGATTCTCCGCGTAACTACACATCCGCCAACTCTCCAGGAACGCTCGAAGTGAGTGCCTCGTTGTACCGCCTGAGCGTAACTCTCTGGGCCTCATAGCATGCCTCTGTTAGGCACGGTTTTGTCTCTGGAGTCAAACGGACCCGGGACCACGTGAATCAATGACAAGGGCTGGTAATTATATCCAGCATACACCTCTAGAAATCCCCAGGACCGCCCGCGTGTTTTGCTGCTGAGGAACTGCAAGTGTCCAAGACGCAGGCTAGCATGGGTGTGTGTGTGAGGAGGCTGCCAAGTGTGGGTTCTGACCAAACCGGGAGAGGGGTTTAGTTAGAAGGGTTTTTCCATTATATAGGCTTAGATTCTAGGAAGGGGTTGGTTCGGTGTAACCAACAGGGTGGGTATTTTAGTCTAAAGTTATAAGCTAGTGTCCACGGTCACCTACTCGTTCTGCTGTAAGTGAGAGGAGTAGGGATTGTCGTTTTTTTATGAGCGTAATAAAAAGAATCGATCTTTGACCAACCTGAACTGTTTCGTTTTGTCTGAGTCAATTATAAGCCATCCATAGTAACTCCTTGGGTCCAAACTTGGGGTTGTGGGGCTTGTGGTTCGCGGTATAATGCGGAAGACCAACCAGGCGGCATCCGGTCACGGCCGGGTTACACAGTAATCCCGCTGGGGACGCTGCACACCGGGCATAGGAGAAGACCTATCTGGCCTTGGTCTCTCTGTGTGGGATTACCCGCTAATCGATGGGCTGGGCAGGGGCTATTGGCATAAGCTCCTGCCGTCCAAGGGAAACAACCCAAACTGGGGAGTTTTTGTGGCACGGGCCAACTCAAGGGAGAGTCATAGAAACACGGGGAACGCATAAATACCCTACACTCCACTTAAACAGGGTTTCCGCAGATCTTCTGCAGAAGTTACGGTGGCCTATTGGAATAACCCCAGAGAAAAATTATGGTGCATGTGTTAGCAACATTGGCTCAGACTTTGCTGGAGTGGGGCATTGTTAGTTAGAGTTTTTCCCTCACCCTGTAAGTTGCTGGAATGGGTCATCTGGGACGTTGCTGAATGACGGATCAACAGTCTATCTCCTTAACCAAAGAGATTTAAGGATTGAGGAAGAAACAGGAATGACAGAGAAGGAAATAGGATAAATTAGAGTCAAATCAGGTACAGAAAGATAAATAAAGAGAGGGAGAGAAAATTGGATTAAGAGAGACAAAAAATACAGAAAGGAAACAAAGAAACATTTTTTTTAATGTTAAATGTTACATTTTAAAAATCTCTAACAACAACTTGCATTTTAACATAGTAAAACGTCCCAGGATACTTCACAGGAGTGACACCGAGCCACATAACGAGATATTCGGACAGGTGAGCAAAATCTTGGTGAAAGAGGTAGACTAAGGTAGGTTAAGGAGCGTCTCAAAAGGAGAAGAGAGAGGCGGAGAGGTTTAGGGAGAGAACTCCAGAGCTTAGAACCTAGGCAGCTGAAGGCACAGCCGCCAATGGTGGAACGATTTAAAATCGGGCATGCTCAAGAGGGCAGGATTGGAGGAGCGCAGAGATCTCACAGAGTTGTATGGCTGGAGAAGGTTAGAGAGATAGGGATGGATGAGGACATGGAGGGATTTGAAAATGAGGTGAATTATAAAATCGAGGAGTGGTGGGTGAACAGGAGTTGGTGTGAATTACGATTCAGGCAGCAGAGTTTTGGATGAGCTCAAGTTTACGGAGGGTTCAAGATGAGCGTTCAGCCAAGAGAGCATTGGAATAGTCGAGTCTAGAGGTAACAAAGGCATGGAGGAGGGTTTCAGCAGCAGATGAGCTGAGGCAGGGACAGAGATGGACAATGTTACAGAGGTGAAAGTAGGCGGTCTTCATGATGGGGAGGACATTGGTGGAAGTTTATCTCAAAGTCAAATAGAATGCCAAGGTTGCAAACAGTCTGATTCACCTCAGACATTGGCCAGGGAGAGGGGTGGAGTTAGTGCCAGGGACCGAAGACAATGGTTTTGGGCTGCCCAATATTTAATTGGTGAAAATTTCTGCTCATCCAATACTGGATGTTGGACAAGCAGCGTGACAAATCAAAGGTATTAGAGGGGCCAAGAGCGGTGGTGGTGAGGTGGAGCTGGGTGGCCTCAGCATACATGTGGAAGCTGATGTGTTTTCGGATGATGTTGTGAGGGGCAGCATATAGATGAGAAATAGGAGTGGACCAAGGATATATCCTTGGGGGACTGCAGAAGTAATGGTGCGGGAGCAGGAAGAGAAGCCATTGCAGGTGATTCTCTGGCTACGATAGATAGAAATTGAACCAGCCGATTTCCAGATGACTGGAACCAACAATTTGCTGCCTATAGGAATTAGACTACATGGTTTAAATTGTTCCCTTTCTGGGCTGAAGAGGTTGAGTGGCATTGCAGGATGATAAATCTCCTCATTAAAAAGGTATTTACGCTGTTACATAGCAGCCCTAACTTTCTGCGGTGAGTTTAATTGTGTAGGATTCGCAAAATTGCACATTGTCCTATAAGGGTCTATTGGCAGAAAAGGCCTTGGTTTTAAAGACTGTTTTAAAAGAAGCCCAGAAAAAGGGGCATACAAAATGGCCGCCAGACTCCGTGACCAGCTTTTGGGGCACTTTAAAATGGTTCCTGCAGTCCCCAGACAGCTTTTGTGGATTCAGCCCACAGTAGGTTCTGGAAGGCAGTTTCAGGGAAAACGAAACCAGGCAGAACCCCATACATATAGATTGGATGCTGATCCGATCAGATTGGCCTGTAGATAAAGGCCATCTAAATGTTTACCCAGACAAAGGGGAACAGATTCAAGTTCGAAGAAGGACATTAAAGACAATACAGGGTCATTCCAGACCAGAGATGGCAGTTACAGGCCATCCCGAAGATACATTAAAAACAAAGAATACCCCGCTGTGCTACAAGCCAGCCAAAAGTTAAACAAAGACTAACCTTGATTTGGCGGGAGATAAGGGCCTCCATGGAAAAGTATAACTGGAGTCCCGGGGTAGCCATCGGTAGCTTTTGGGAGCTTGGGCAGCTTTTGGAGTTTGGTGGAGAGCTTTGGCAGCGTTCGCAGTTTTCGGTACGCTTCTTGGCCTTGGGAAGGCTGGACATCGGAGAAGGTGGTTCGAAGAAGAAGAAGACGAGACCCGGGGTAGTCATCGGGAGATCATCGACAAAAACCCCGGGCCGGTGACAAGAAGAAGAGAGGAGACGAAACGCCCTACCGATCGGGTAGCCAGCGTTGAGCGCAGGAGCACGGAAAAATTGAGGCTGTGACCACCATCGTTGTCTGCAGGAGCACCGAGAAAAACGAGCTGCGGGCGAAATGATGGTCAGCGCGTCTTGCTGAAGAGAGAGATGCCATCAGCCTGGGCAGCCGCTGCACCTACAGCCCACTGACCACGTGGAGACAGGACGCCTGAGAGGATCAAACTGCAGACTTCAAAACCTCTATGTTTCTAACTGGGATTGGTGAGCATGTTTCTGGCCCCTCGTAATCTAATTTAGCTAGGCTTAGGGGGTGGGCATTTTGGGTATAATTTAACAATGAGTTGTTGTCCCTCGATGTTCCGTGTGTTTCCCTATTTCAGGATGAACCTTGTAAAACATAATATGCCTGTAGATATGTTGGTTAGTACTGTATAATGATCTGTTTTTCCCTCCCATGTACCTTATTGGCTGATATTCAATTTTTCCTTTGTGCAATAAAATTTCATTTTGTTTCATTAAACTTTGGTCTATAGAGTATTCTCTGCATTGCAGTTCCTGCCTCAAATTTCAGTGTATAGAACCTAAGGGGTGAGTGGGTCGAACCACTCAGTGTATTACTGTGCAAGAGAGCGAGGCCTCTAGAGAGAGAGAGAGAGACCTCGGCGATCGAAAACCCCTTACAATTGGCAATTAATGCGCAAATGCAGCAATATCATGAAACTCACGGGGAGGTTGAGGGCAAGCTGTTGGTTTCTCCAGGCTAATTGTGGGGTGGTGCAAATCATCCAGCAATTTGTGGACAATTCACAGGTTATCTCCTTCTTATCACAAGTTGCTGGACAATTTACACATTAATAACAGCGAGCGCCATTAAACTCGTCGTTATTTTGGCAGCAAAATCTGGACCATTGTAAATATAATGGGAGAATTTCCAATATTTGCTATTTGTAGTGGAGGGTTAAAATAAGTGTACAAAGAAAATCCTTACATCCTTGTGTTCCAATGTGCTTTGCTGTGTGGGATGCAGGTTTCCATCATATGGTGAGCTTTCCAATCTTAGCCTTGTTGTGAGGTGTGAAGCAAAAGACATTACATTACGATGGGACATATGGAAAGTGTGAAAGAGCAGCATGGGTAACTTGTTCTGTCCTAAACTCAATAGTGTGTGATGTGAGAAATTTAGACAGAAGGAGCAAATTATATGTATAAAATATGAACTTAAAAAAAATTACTAATTAGTTGTATTTGAAGAAAATAGTTACTAGTATGGTTTATCCCGTGTTATGCTGGGGCATATCATAGGCAGTAATTTAAAGTTACAATGCCACAAGTCTTTAATCTTTGTGAAGCTTTTTCTTTAGAGTTAAACATTTAGACCTTGAAATTATGCCGTAGGGTACGAATGAGTGAATGCTTGACACATTGATCTCCCCAGTGTTTTACTGGAAAGATTGATTACCTTTGCCCTAGGCATCGGTTGTCGAGGGATTCCAGAAAAAGGTTTTCACCTCGTCCTCTTTGGCCTGAGCCGTCTTTAGCTCCCTCTCAGAGTGGTAGGGTACTGCACCAAGTTTCTGCTGATGACGCAGGGCAGGTGCCAGTGTTGCGCTGCTACAGGCGTGGGGCTGACTCTGATTATTTAAAAAACCCTAGGGGAAAAATTTGGTATTGACCATTTTGGGGCACTAACATCGCCTGGGCGCTGACTTTAGTGCCCGGCACTAATTAGCATCGGCGACCGCGAAATTGAGTTTTAGCGCCCCAAGAGGGGAGTGGAGCGCTAAATCAAGCACTACACACTTCTCTTAGGGCGCTAACGTCACAGAGTGGGGCACTACCTTCAGAGCGCTAATCAAGTTCCGGCACTGTCAATTAGAGAGTCCTCAGACAGACTGGCGCCTTGCAGTTCTTAAAGGGGAGGTTTAATCATGCTGCACAGCCTCACTCTGATCATTGCTGCTTGTGAACTGGGCCTGCAAGGAGCCGCAAGCCTTCATTCAAGCAACTGATGGCTGATTAGAGGCCCATAGAGAGAGAGAGCCGGTTCAGCGACCATGCCTTGGAGGCTCTGGTCGCGGCTGTGGAACGCTGATGGCAGTGCTCTTCCCTGACACTGGCAGGAGGCCATTGCCACAGGCCTTTAGGAGGATGTGGAGGGAGGTCGCCCAGCATGTGTTTGGCCAGAAGTGTGGTCCCCAGAACTCCCACCCAGTGTCGGAAGAAATTCAACGACCTCACTCGGGTGGTCAGGGTGAGTAGATGCTTCAAAAACCTCTACATGCCACCATCTCAACCTCACTCTGTGCACACAGTGTATAAACTGCCACATCCCCAACACTCACCCACCAACTATGCCCGCCTACTAAAAATGACATGCACATCTCATGCCTGGCATACATTAACAGCCATTCAACTATGGTAGGCACATATGCCAAACACATAGCTGCACACTCACTTACATGCTTTCCTTTTTCTTGGAGGCCAAGCTTGCTCACAACAGGAGGGAGCAGGTATGAACTGAAGGAGGTGAGGCGGACCTGTACCCCCTTACAGACCTGGAGGAGTGAGTGGGCCGCATCATTGCCGCCCAGGTTGTGTGCGCTGCGGCCGTCGGAGACGTCGACCCCCTTGGGGACAACAACGGTATGGTCATCACCTCTCCCTCTTTTCTCATACCACTTCCTTCGAGCTCTGTCAGCTGTGGCTCAGTGGGTAGCACACTCGCCTCTGGGTCAGAAGGTTGTGGGTTCAAGTCCCACTCCAGGGACTTTAAGTGCATAAATCTCGGCTGACACTCTAGTGCAGTGCTGAGGTGGTGCTGCATTGTCGGAGGTGCTGTCTTTTGGATGAGATGTTAAACTGAGGCCCCGTCTGCTCTTTCAGGTGGACGTAAAAGATCCCATGACAGTCTTTCAAAGACCAGGGGAGTTATCCCTGATGTCCTGGACAATATTTATCCCTCAACCAACATAACAAAAACAGATTATCTGGTCATTATTACATTGCTGTTTGTGGGAGCTTGCTGTGCGCAAATTGGCTGCCACATTACAACAGTGACTACACTCCAAATAGTACTTCATTGGCTGTAAAGTGCTTTGAGACGTCCAGTGGTCATGAAAGGCGCTATATAAAGGCAAGGCTTTTTTTCCCGCTCACACCACTAGCCTTTCCCACTTTCCATCTAAGTATACTGTCTCCATTCCTTGCTCCCTTCCTGCCCCCCTCCCTGACCCTAACCCCACTCTTGTGCCTTTATGCTTTCAGATAATCAGCCATCGGCTGTCCAGCCTGTCCCTCAGCCTCCCAGTGGCAGCGACACGGGAGACGAGGAGGAAGAACAAGCCAGAGCCTCACTGCCTGTGTCTCCCAAAGGTGCTAGGTCCGATAATGGGGTGACGCAGTCGCTGGAGGGGAGCCTAGTAGATGGGTCTGATGTGGGTGAAGCTCTGGGACCCAGCGGGCTGCAGCAACGTCACAGGGAAAGCAAAGCTCGGGGGCCATCTCCCTGGAGGGTGAGTGCGCGCTTGAGTTCTGCTACATAGGACTCCGATTTGGACCTCGATGTGGAGGCGATGACCACACAGGCGATGAGCATGCACACCGAACTCATGGGTGCAATGGCAAGGGTGCCCGAGAGCATGATGCACTGGCTAGGAGCTTGGAGGAGTCCGCCTCCAACTTTGCACTAATCTCTGCACACACCATCAAGCCCATCCTTGGCAGTTTGCGAAGGATGGTCAATTTGCAGCAAGACTGTGGGGACCCAGAGCCCATGCCATGTGTCATGGGTGAGGTGGCAGCAGCTATTGCAGCACAGGCCAAAGCATCGCAACGGCTTAGTGCTGTAATGGAGTTAGTGGTTGCTGGCATGCAATCTCAGACTGCTCTCATGCATTCTCAGATTGATGCCATGCAAGTGCTGACTGCTGCCATCGTCGCTGGGTCGCCCACAGTCCACCGGGGATCTCATGGTGCCGCAGCAGGCCAGCAATCTGTGCTCGAGCAGATTTCTCCGGATGCTTAGGTTCTGCCCCAGGGGAGTGGCAGTGTGTCGGGCAAGCAGGAAGGTGATGTCCTCTCTCAGGATGACAGCATTCCTGCTCCCACCACTGCCACTCCACCATTGCACTTGTTGCAGCCTGTAACCCAGCCATCCCAGACTGCCGCTGCCCATACTGAGGTGGTGCAGTCTGCAGCTGGGCCTTTGCTTTAGCACCCCGATAGTGTGTTCGATCAGGTTCCTGGTGTCGCTATGGCTGTCATTGTATGCATGCTGAGCAGGAGTGTTGGGGTTGTGGAGGGGTGTCATCAGTCAGGTGGTGAGTGGATAACCCTTGTCACCGAGCAGCCAGCCACGAGCTTCATGTGGTGGGTGAAACAGTGCTGGGACGCCGGTCTGTCGCAGGATGAATGCATCGTTGCTGCTGCCAGGATAGCGGGTATTGACTGTGAGGATGCGCTGTCTGTGGTCGCACACCTACTGAACGTTCAGAGAGTGGTAGCCTTTGCAGTTATGGAACACCTCTGCATGGCAATGAGGTGCCCGCAATGCCACGTGGGTGCAGTCAATGGCACCCTGAACTATGGGGAAGCCCGCTATCCTTGCAAAGCCACATGAGCGTTCATCCTGTTTCTCTCTGGTGATGGGGAATGAGATGTACTCCCTTCTCCTTCTGTACAGAGCATCTGTCACCTCCCGAATGCAGCAATGGATGGCGAACTGCGAAATGTTTGCAATATCCCCTGTTGAAGCCTGGAAGGAGCCACTGACGTAGAAATTGAGTGACTGTGACCTTTCACTGCCGCTGAGAGAGACGTCCTGGTCCTGAGCTGAGGCTGGAAATCTGGCTGCAGGAGGTGGCAAAGCTCTGTGACCACCTCCTTGCTGAAATGGAGCCTTCTAAGGCACTGCTCCTCTGAAAGATGAATGCAGGAGAAGTGCTCCCAGAATACCCTTGGAGGGTAAGGCCTCCTGTTGAGAGCCATGTTGGCCCTCCCCACTCTGGTCACGTTTTCCAATCTTTCTCTCTGCCTCCGCTGCCTCCGACAGTGACGCTGGAGGGCGAGGTCCAGTGCCAGTACAGCCCCCATTAAATGATGGAAATGTTGCACTATCAAATGTAACCCAAATGAAAGTGATACATTTTTCTCAGCCAGAATATTCCTTCAAGTTGAAAATGGTCAAATGGGTCAAACTGACAAGATAGCATTGTTTGCCGACAAAAAAAACCCGGAAGTTGACCCCTTTATATAGCGTTCCTCCAGCGCTCATCCGACTGTAAACTGCCTCCCTGTCATTGCTAAGGGCAGGCGCTCAGGCAGGGGGCGAGAGTGAACTTCTGAGCTGGGGCGCTGCGCACCCAGATGATGTCACGATCTCCGGGCGCAGGCGATCGTGACACCTGCGGTTACCGCTGCCGCAAACCTCCAGCTCAATTTCGTGGCTGTCAGTACTAGCGGCGTACCTGGTTGCAAAACCGGTAGCACCACGTTATCGACCCCCATAGGCGCTAACAGGAAGTGCTCAAGTACCGAATTTCTCCCCCCCCCCCACCCCCCGTACTTAGGATTTGGGGTGGTATCATTCACAGGTGGAATTGGCAGGATTTCTGGAGTTACACTTATATTTGATGGTGGCATCATGGGGGTGATTTTCGACTGCCGGCTGCCTGTTTTTCACCTGATAAACAGGTGTCCAGCAGTTGAAAACTGGGGAGGGGGACATCTCAACAGCCTCACTGATGCCCAAGTCTTGCCTGATGATATTTTCAGGTGGGCTTATAAAGGGGCAAGCAGCACGCCCGATTGTTTCTGGCACAAGGCTGCTTAAATATGCAAGTCGGGGTCCTATGCCAGTTGTAGGACCCTGCTTACAATTTTTAGGTACAAGTGGATGCAATATGTGCCATATATGCTCTGCCCATCTGTACCAGGCATTATAACGGCCTAACCAGTAGCCTATAAAAGGACCGCTGATGGCTGTTGAAGAAAAGGCCCAGAATTGTTTTAGGTAGAATTTTTATGGAATCAGTAGCGCTCCTCTTGGCTCCATAAAAATACTGTGGTCCACTGCTTCCCTGTGCTTTAGCCCTCCATGACCGGCTTCCCCCTTCCTAAGTCGACCTGCCGGCTGGCTCAGCATCAGCACGGGCCAATTTCCTGCCCTCCCACAACCGATAACCTCCAGTGAGGCGTCTGTTTGGCAGGCGCCTCCTGACACCAGCTTCAGGTGGGTGGCATGTTCATTTCAAACAGAAGTCGAATTTCCCCCTTTTCTTATACCAATAGAATTTGCTATCTAGGGAGCGCAATACAGTACTAATTTAGGTTTCACTTATGTCACTCATAAGCTTTGTTGTTATACACAACAGTACTAAATAAGTTGTATTATACAGCCCTTGCCCAAGATTCTATTCTTTATAAATAACAACTCTTTGAAAACTTGTACAATTGTAAAATTATTCCAGTAAGATCACAAACTACAATTTTCAAATGGTGTTGGTGTTAGCACCATCATCATGCAATGGAAACAGCACACAAAACACCAGTACATGTTGTTGATAATCTGAAATAAATTTCTGGCTCCTTAAATTTATTAGAGAAAAGATCTATGATGTATTCGAGCAGTTAGATAAAGCTTTTGAGTGTCAAGTGGCCAAAATATGCTCTGCAAGTTCCAGTGAAGATGACCACCACAGTTACCTTTAATATCATGACACCTTTCAGAGGCCAACAGATGAGTTCTTTTTGAATGGACTTAGATACAACGGATCTCCAGAACATAACTTTATTTACATGTTTCCAGAAGCTATCTAGCTTCCAGTTAGGTCACAAACCCCTGCAACTACACATCACCCCGCATTGGATTATACCCACTCAGCTGGCCTTTATTTACATTACAGAAATCTAGCAAAGTGCCTAACAGCCCCTTTCTAAGAAATATTGACATAAAGTTCAGATTCTCTGTCATACACTTAAAGGAAAATAATTGGGATCTGGTTTTACTGACGTTTATACATTTCCCTGAATCAATTCAAATAATCGGCTTCAGATAAATGTTCACCCTCAGAACTATTGTTATAAGTCCATATTTTTTGGAGGGATAAATGTACTTCTTGATATTGTCCAAGTAACTCCGTCTTCTTGTTCCCACATATAAGAAGTAATCTCTGATCCAGTTCAGCAGTACTTTGTCTTTACTTTGGTTAACCAAGTCCTTCAGAGTGCTAGGTTAAGTTTCTCTAGATGTGTCTTTTTCTGTTGGTTTGGGAAGATAAACCATATGCCAACTATTTCTTCTTATGGAACCATTTAGTGCTGGTATAACATAACATTGAGCTGTTGAGGCTTCTTGTTCCGCTATTCTCCTGGTCTTTGAATCTTGCATTCAGACTTGATCACCTTCACTCAGATTTGTTAACACTCTCAACTAGCTCTGTGAAATTATAGTTTGCACCTGATGGGACTTATACCCTCTCCTTGTCCCAGAAGTTGGCAAAATATGGCAATTAAGAAATGGAATATGCTATCAATATTGTTCTCAAAAATCTAATCATGAATACTTCTGCAGGGCTGTAGCTGTTTAACAATGGCAAAGCATGGTACCCCAACAATGCCAAGCATGAGTCTGTTGATTTTTTCAGCAGATCTTTTATGGAATTCACCACTGTCTCTGATTTCCCATTCCTCTTTGAGTACTTAGGGCTACACGTAAAATGAGTAAACTCGTATTCCTTGTGGAACTTCATAAAATCTTCTATGAAGAATTGTGGTAATTTATTTGGCAACAACAACATTTTGCATTTATATAGTGCTTTTAAAATAGTAAAACATCCCAAAGTGCTTCACAAGAGTGTTGTCAAACAAAATTGGACACTGAACCAGATAAGGAGATATTAGGACAGGTGACCAAAAGCTTGATCAAAGAGGTAGGTTTTAAGGAGTGCCTTAAAGAAGAAGAGAGAGGTAGAGAGGCAGAGATGTTTAGGGAGGGTATTCCAGAGCTTAGGGCCTAGGCAGCTGAAGGCATGGCTGCCAATGGTGGAGCGATGACAATTGGGGATGTGCAAGAGGCCAGAATTGGAGGAGCACAGAGATCTTGGAGGATTGTAGAGATGGAGGAGGGGTGAGGCCATGGAGGGATTTGAAAACAAGGATGGGAATTTTAAAATTGAGGCTTTTCTGGACCACGAACACTGTAGGTCAGCGAGCACAGGGGTGATGGGTGAACGGGAGTTGATGCGAGTTAGGATACGGGCAGTATAGTTTTGGATGAGCTCAAGTTTATAGAGGGTGCAAAGTGGGTGGCCAGCCAGGACAGCATTGGAATAGCCAGGTCTAGAGATAACAGAAGTATGGATGAAGGTTTCAGCAGCAGATGAGCTGAGGCAAGGGATGAGACAGGCGATGTTACTGAGGTGGAAGTAGGCGGTCTTGGTGATGGAGCGGATATGGAGTCAGAAACTCATCTTAGGGTTAAATAAGATGCCAAGGTTGAGAACACTATGGTTCAACCTCGGAAAGTGGCCAGGGAGAGGAATGGAGTTGATGGTTATGGAACAAAGTTTGTGGCGGTACCGAAGACAGTGGCTTTGGTCTTTCAATATTTAGCATTACTTCTTCTGATATCCAATGCTGGGTAAATATGGATTTCATTTGTATCACCACTGCTCGTGATGTAATTTTATTTAATGGAATGATTTCTACATAGTGTGAAAAGTAGTCTGCAGCCAGTAGATATGCAACTCCTTTCAATTCAAATAAATTAGCTCTGACTTTCTGCATGGACCCTCTGGCAGAAGTAATCATAGAATCAGTTAAATTTGTTTTCATTCTCTGCACACTCACTACAGTTCTTAATGATTTGTTCAAGCTGCTTGCTCAAGCCTGGCCACCAGATACTTTGCTCAGCTCATTCTCCACATTTTCGGATCCCTTGAAGTCCTGTACATATTCTGTTCAACATCTCGGAACATATTGTTGCAGGAATCACCAACCAAGCATCTTTTGCAAGGAGTCCATCTCAAAGCTATCATGGCCTAACTTGGCATCAGTCTACAATCTGTTATCCACAGGTAAATAAATAAATAATTATTTTATTATTTAAGACTAAAGTGTAACTTAACTATACTACTTTTTAAATTAAAAAATGACATTATTCTGTGAAATGAAGTAGAGATGTTGCTCACGACTATATAATGTGCCCAAAGTGTAATATGAGGGATACTTTAAAAGAATAATGTTTAACAGTACCATTTTGTTTCAACAGTGCCTTTTAAACTTCATTTAAATAATCATTTATCCTACATTCAAAAATTATAAAAATTACATTTGATTATAAGTCCCTCATGTTTCAACAGCAGCAACAATTTGCATTTATATAGCACCTTTAAGAGAGTAAAACGTCACAAGGCGCTTCACGGGAATGTTACCAGACAAAATCTGACATCGCGCCCCATAAGGCAATATTAGGACAGGTGACCAAAAGCTTGGTCAAAGTGGTAGGTTTTAAGGAGCGTCTTAAATGAGGTAAGGAAGGCGGAGAGGCAAACAGGTTTAGGGAGGGAATTCCAGAGTTTACGGCCTAGACAGCTGAAGATATGGCCGCCAATGGTGGGGCAAAGAAAATCAGGGATGCACAAGATGCCAGAATTATAAGGCATATTTTCCTCTTTTCCCAAATAAAGCATTGATTGCCCTCATATTGTAATAAACCTAACAAACCTAAATCAAGATGATATGTGTCCATTATTTTGCTATGGATGTTTCTATGTAATCTGAATCCACTCGTGAGAACAAAAGAACAGCAGTCACTCATGGTGCGTCTATGGTTATGCGTCTTTCACATATCTTAAAGAAAGAAAGACTTGCATTTATACAGCGCCTTTCACACCTACCGGACGTCTCAAAGTACTTAAGCAGCTAAATTGTCATTTAACCAGTAATAATGGCAAATATTTCGTCCATCTATCTGTGGAGAATGCAAAGCCTCATTACAATGGCACAACAAAGGAGTAGCAAGTCTTGTTTTACCGAATTAAAGAGGAGGTTAGAAAATATTCTTTACACAGACAGTGATTAGAATGTTTATTTCTCTGCCACAAATATTGGGCATGAAATTGCTGGGAACACGTGACATCATAATGATGTATGAGCAGTGTGTGCCATTATTTAAACGTAAAAATCCAGCAAATAATGGAACAACTGTGATATGGTTAAAAGTTCTTTCAAGCTACTCAGGCCACCATTAAAGTCAATAACGAGCGCCAATTTGTTGGATAAATAGTCATTTACACCATAAATAGCCATTAATCATGCCAAAGCCATTTAAGGCTGGAAAATAATGGCGTTGGTAACTTAGTAATCATGTGATTTATGGTCAGCACATGACTCTCATGATGCCAACAAAGGGACCATTGCAACTGTGGAGTCTCACTCTCGTTGTCTGGAAATTTTTCTTAGAGGTTTTAATTTTTTTTCTCTCTGTTTTGGCAGTCTTTTCTTGCTAGTCTTGCCATGAAAAGTCCTGTTCGTGTTTGAAGCCAGTAATTTTCAGGACCCAAACCTCTTTCTACACTTATGGCCGTTCCACTGGGAAATCCATTGTTTTTGATCATTATGGATGACGTGGAGGAGGAGCAGAGGGAGCAGACTCAATGCATTAGGCACCATGACTGGACACTGAACCAATCTCACTACTACCCCGGCCCCCCATTCCCCAGAGAATCAACAGGAAACAAATGTCTTGTGAGGCACTGTGCGTGCGCAGACTCCTCAGCAAGGATGCAGATGATCCACAAAGTTCTGAAGCCATAGTCTACCTCCGCAGGGCCTTGTCTGTGATTATGAAGGTGATGACGGCCCTAAATTTCTACAATGTGGTTCCTCCAGTCAGCCACCAGAGACCTTTAAAAAAGAAATTAGGAGAGCGAAGAGGGGGCATAAAAAAACACTGGCGGGCAAAATAAAGGAAAATCCCAAGGTGTTTTATAAGTATATTAAGGGCAAGAGAATAACTAGGGGAAAAGTAGGGCCCATTAGGGACCAAAGTGGCAATCTGTGTGTAGAGCCAGAAGATGTAGGTGAGGTTTTAAATTAATATTTTGCATCTGTGTTCACTATGGAGAAGGATGATGTAGGCATAGAAATCAGGCAGGGGGATTGTGATATACGTGAACAAATTAGCATTGAGAGGGAGGAGGTACTAATGGTTTTAAAAGTAGATAAATCCCCAGGCCCAGACGAGATGTATCCCAGGCTGCTGTGTGAGGCAAGGGAGGAGATTGCAGGGGCTCTGACAAAAATTTTCAGAACCACTCTGGCCACAGGGGAGGTGCCAGAGGACTGGAGGACAGCTAACGTAGTACCATTATTGAAGAAGGGTAGTAGGGATAAACCAGGGAACTACAGGCCAGTGAGCCTAACATCAGTGGTAGGGAAAATATTGGAAAACATTCTGAGGGACAGAATTAGTCTCCACTTGGGGAGGCAAAGATTAATCAAGGATAGTCAGCATGGCTTTGTCAGGGGGAGATCATGTCTAACCAATTTGATTGAATTTTTCAAGGGGGTGACTAGGTGTGTGGATAAGGGTAGTGCAGTTGATGTAGTCTACATGGACTTCAGTAAGGCTTTTGACAAAGTCCCGCATGGGAGACTGGTCAAGAAGGTAAGAGCCCATGAGATCCAGGGCAATTTGGCCCATTGGATCCAAAATTGGCTTAGTGGCAGGAGGCAGAGGGTGATGGTCGAAGGTTGTTTTTGTGACTGGAAGCCTGTGTCCAGTGGTATACCGCAGGGATCGGTGCTGGGTCCTTTGCTGTTTGTAGTGTACATTAATGATTTAGATATGAATGTAGGAGGTATGATCAGTAAGTTCGCAGATGACACAAAAATTGGTGGAGTGGTAAATAGCGAGGCGGGAAGCCTCAGGCTACAGGACGATATAGATGGGTTGGTTCGATGGGCAGAACAGTGGCAAATGGAATTTAACCCAGAAAAGTGTGAGGTAATGCATTTTGGGAGGACTAACAAGGCAAGGGAATACACAATGAATGGTAGGACCCTAGGAAGGACAGAAGATCAGAGGGACCTTGGTGTACATGTACATAGATCCCTGAAGGCAGCAGGACAGGTAGATAAGGTGGTAAGAAAGGCATATGGGATACTTGCTTTCATTAGCCGAGGCATAGAATCTAAGAGCAGGGAGGTTATGATGGAGCTGTACAAAACACTAGTTAGGCCACAGCTGGAATTCTGTGTGCAGTTCTGGTCGCCACACTATAGGAGGGATGTGATTGCATTGGAGAGGGTGCAGAGGAGATTCACCAGGATGTTACCTGGGCTGGAGTGCTTCAGCTATGAAGAGAGACTGGACAGGCTGGGGTTGTTTTTCTTAGAGCAGAGAAGGCTGAGGGGGGACCTGATTGAGGTGTACAAAATTATGAGGGGCATAGATAGGGTAGATAGAAAGGAACTTTTCCCCTTAGTACAGGGGTCAATAACCAGGGGGCATAGTTTCAAGATAAGGGGCAGGAAGTTTAGAGGGGATTTGAGGACAAACCTTTTCACCCAGAGGGTGGTTGGAATCTGGAACTCACTGCCTGAAAGGGTGGTAGAGGCAGGAACCCTCACAACATTGAAGAAGCATTTAGATGAGCACTTGATACGCCATTGCATACAAGGCTACGGACCAAGTGCTGGAAAATGGGATTAGAATAGACAGGGCTTGATGGCCGGCGTGGACACGATGGGCCGAAGGGCCTCTTTCTGTGCTATATAACTCTATGGCCTAGAAATTCGGTGGGCTGCACCACCAGTTAGCGCCTAAAGAGGGCACTCAGTGGCTTTAGCGCCACTGGCCACACCTCCCGCGAAATTTAGCGGGGCACTACTGGCGGCGTTGGCCTGTAGCGCTGCGCCGCCACCGATGACGTCATCGGTGTGCGCAGTGCCCCACTACTGCCCTGGACGTGATATTGGGTCGTGCCCCTCCCTGTAACGCTGGTCGCAAAACGCGACTGGTTCACGGGGCTTACCTGTGGCGGAAGTGGCGCAAATTAAGGTGGAGGTGCGGGGCGGCCATTTTTTTCGGTGGCCGCCTGCTAGCACCTCCTCACGCCGCCCTCCCCGGCCTCCTGATCCCCCCCCCCAGGCAGTGCCGGCTGTGTCCTGAGAGCCCGGCACTTCTCCTCGGTGCCGGGCTCTTTTGCTGGCACTCGTGATCGGTGATCGCGCTGGTGCAGGCCCCTCCCCCTTAAGAAGGGGAGGAAGGCCTGCAGTACCGCAGCGCGCTGTGCTGCAGCATGTGGCGCTGCGGCACCTAGCGCTGCGATATTCAGTTTGAGCGCCCCAAGCGGGACGCAGGGAGCCTCGAGCAGCGCCCCGAGTCCCTCTTGGGGCGCTCCAACTGAATATCGGGAGGGCGCAAGCGGCTCCGCCCAGAGCGCAAATTCCAGCGCCCTGGCGAGCTTGGTGCCCCAAACGCGGCGCCACCAAATTTTTAGCCCTATGACTCCATGTCTCCTGTAATATTAGCCAAGGAGATGTGTGAACTTACATTGAACAGGTCACGGATGTTCTATTCTACAGGGCATCCAACCTCATCAAATTCGACATGACCCCTGTGCAGTAAAGAGACAGGCTCATAAATTTCCATAGGATTGCTGGCTTCCCCAGGGTGCAGGGAGCTATTGATGGGACCCATGTGCTGCTGAAGACTCCACTTGAGGAACCTGTCACCTTCATCAACAGGAAAGGTTATCATTCACTAAATGTCCTAATTGTCTGCGATGCCTAACTGAGGACCTTGCATGTTAAAACAAAGCATCTGGGAAGTGCTCACAGAGCCTTTGTTCTTTGCCACTCCAATATCCCTGACTTATTCAGCAAGGAGGGACAAGGAAGTGGTTGGATCATAGGGGGCAAGACTTACCCACTGAAGCCATGGCTGATGACACCCTCCTGCATCACCAACAAAGCAGCACAGGAAAGGTACAAGCGTGCACATGTGTCGACCCGGCAAGTGGTGGAGAGGAGAATCAGGGTGCTTAAATTATGCTTCCAGTGCCTGGACAGGTCGGTGGGTGCTCTACAGTACGACTCTAATAAAGTGGCGATGATTGTAGCGGTCTGCAACCAATGTTCCCTGTAATTGTTTTTGGGCTGTGCGGCCCATTCAAAATTCCACGCATGCGCATTTTTTTTCTATTTAAAAACTGACTCGCTGGCTGCGTGGGAGCTCAAGAGCATTGCACAGCCACGCAGCTTAAAGGGAACGTTGCCTGTAATCCTGCTCCCAGTTACCCTCTCGCTGAGCCTGTCGTAGACACCACCTCACAGGGTGCATCTTCCCCCCTTCCCAATGTTCTCTGATCCCCCGACATGCTGGACTCAGATAGCATGCTGTGTATCACCTCCTCCTCCATGCTCAGTCTCTGCCCTCATCTCCTTGTGGATCTGTGGCACCGTAGTATCCCTACAGTTGCAGGGCCCTCTCCTTGTGTTGTGTGAAATATTTCAAAAAGGTGACTCCTCTACTATTCTCTGCACGCTCACGCATGTTATGTGCCAACTTGCCCTGCGAGATAAAAACAAGGAAAGGGTTAGATGGGTTGCTTTGTGTGAGGTAGAGGTTTTGATTTGACAGGCTTTTTATAAGATATTGAAATATTTTCTTCGACAGAGACAAAAGCTATAAAATCCATGAACGGCCTGTCTCCCACGCCAACAGACTTTTATAACTCACTTTGCTTTGGATTCTGCTTTGACCAATCAAACAAACAAACAGGAAGCACCTGACCTTCCCCACTCTGCAAATAGTAGATTACAAAGGCAACTTCTTTACATCTCAAGCAATTCTTTAAAAAAACAATTAAAGTGACTGACAATTTTTGTTTTTCTAATACTTATTGGGCCAGAAATTAGGGTCGGGTGCTTGCCGCGCGTGCAAGCCCCCGATGTGCACTCACCCTGCGCACCGACATCTGAAGCCCGGGCCTGCTTGGAATTCCTGTCACTGGCCCGGTTCAGATGTCGGCGCGATGTGCTTGCCTGATCCAGCGGCGTAGTTAGTGCGATGTGCCTGCTGGGATCAGGTGAGCACTGTGCAGCCAATCAGGGGAGGGGAAACTCATTCATGAATTTGATAGTAAAGACTGTCAAACTCATGAAAAGTACGGGCGCCCAAAAGACTAGTTTAACTTTAATTAAAATTTTAAAAAACATCCCAATAATTAAATAAACTATAAATAACTTTAAAAAACTATTTAAAACAATTAATAAAATTTTTGAAAAAAATAATTTTTTACAAAATCGGGTCTAAAAATAAACTTACCTTACTGTAAAGTCCTTATAAACAATGAACCTGTGGAAAAAATGTAATAATTTTAAATAATAGACCACTTACCTTCAAGAATCCACTCCTTACGCCTCCTTTTTTCATTTCTAAGAAGTTCAGGCCCTTGCACACGCGCAAACCTATCAAAAAGAAGGAAGTTCAACGCATGCGCGCAGGACGCGTTGGACCTCTTAACCCCTTGGTTCGATGGAGAGAAAATGCCGGTTTCCCGCGCATGCGCTGTGCATGCTGAAATCCGGCACTTCCAACGGGCCCACGCGTGAGTACACCGTCCGTACTCACGCGTTGGGACCGGAATTACTGGCCCATAATGAAATGGTGAATTCTGAATTGAAGCTCAGAGAATGCTTACCTTGCCTGACCTGGTTAGGTCAGGTCATTGTACTTCTTCCTGCACTGGTCACTTGAATATGGCACGACCGATGTGGCGCTGAGTGCCTTGGCCACCTCCCTCCACATCATCTGGTTGATCTCGTGGGGAGCCCTCACCCTTGGCATTCCCAGCAACCACTCCCGTCGACACTCAGAGCCTCAATCTGTCAAATAGTGTCTGTTCCAAGCTATTTATAATGCCATGTGGTTGGTCTGCAAAACAATCCATTGGCTATGTCGTCCACGATGTCCCTAATTTGCCAAAGACCTTGCCATGCCATCGATGGATTGACGTTCCAGCAAATGATGGTGTAAACATAGATCGATATGAACAAGGAGCTGTAAAGTCCAAATAACGGTGTGCGCTGCCTTACACACCCTTCCAGCAAATCTAGGCCACTTATTGAATCATATTCCATTATTTAAAAAAAAGGGAATTAGATAGTTACTTGCAAAAAAAGAATGTTAAAGGGTATGGAGAATGAGTCGGAGAGTTTTCAGATTTTTGACTACTTGAGTGGGATGATATAAGGCAAGGGGGATTGCAAGAGGTGCAGCTAGCAAGGGTTTGGGGAAAGTCAGAATGAAAGTTCATATTTCACTTCATGAATTTACAAAAGATGCTTTTTCCAGGGAGTATGTTCCCAGCTACATAGGAGTGTCTGACATGTCAGGGATGCAGTTCTGCATCACACCACCACCTTCTCAAGGGCAATTAGGAATGGGCAATAAATGCTGGCCTTGCCAGTGATGATCACATGCCAGGAACGAATATATGAAATAAACAGTGAGCTTAAAGGATTAATTGGAAAAGACCGAGATAACCAAAACAGCAACTGGATCGGGGATAGTAGATAGATACAGCAAGACATCAAACCAATGTCAAGAAAGCAAATGGGATATTAGTATGTTAGAGGAATAGAGTAAAGTGCAAAGGGTACGACACCTGGAGTACTGTTTGCAGTTCTAGAACTCTCACTACGGAAACCATATAGTGTGCTGGAAAAGGTGTGAAGAAGAGTGATTCAAATAATCAGGAGAATAAAATATATGAGGCTCAAAGTAATAATATAGGCAAACACAGAGTGGGAAATATTTGAAACAGCGATCATTAGAGTCCAGGAGAAATATATCACACTAAAAAACAAGAACAAACTAACCAATAATGAAACACCATGGATAAACAAAGACATAATGGGCTGAAATTTGCGGTAATAACGGCGAACTAACAGCGTTCGCTGTTATCTTTAACCTCTGATCCCTTCTTTCATCCTGTGCCTCCTGCTACCCACAAAGGCACCTTCCTTCACAGTGTGATGAGCAAGCCTCCCTAACTCACCACACCTATATCTTTTCTTGATTTTTGCCCCGTCTGATGTGTTAAACTGTTGTAACAAAATACTATCCAGACTTCACTGTAATACACATGTCTCACAATAAAAGGTGGCCTATACATGCTGGTGGTCCATCCAACAACTAGACCTCTGACCACTCATGAGAAAGAAGCCCTGGAGATCCTTGGAAGCCATACCACTGCAGCTGTTGTGGAAGAGATGTTGAAGGGCCAGTGGCATCTGCAGATTTGGCTGGACCATCCACAGCTTGCTTGTATTATGGTTTGGAATGCAAACAAACCAGCAAGAAACATGCTAGTTTCTTCAAATTACACAGAGGAACTGCTATGGTAGGAGAATTACATAATAACATCTCTTCATATTCTTCTTCTCTAGTCCATCCAAAGCAAGATGCCACTGAGGAGGAGGAAGAAGAAAGAGATGGGTGGCTTTCTGCTTTTGGCCAACCAGTCACACCTTCACTCATGTCAAAATGTATCTTTTCTTACTCACCAAACCAAAGAAGTATCTTCAGAGGTGTAGGTAATTCCGTGAGGGTTTTTTAGTGGCTAAGACACAAGACATGAGGGTGCAAGAGGTGAAAATGGGATCTGATAGTGGGGAGCGGAGGCTCCACTTAAGCCAGCCCTTGAGTCCAGAGCCTATGGACTAGGTTCCCTGGGACTTTGCTCTAAAAAAGATACTGGATGAGCATCGCACTCACATGGAGACATTGAGGACCATCTCAGAGGACCTGAAACAGATGGCAGGGGTCACAGCAGAGTCTAATCTATCCTTAGTGCCTATATACAAGAAGGATTCAACATAACGCAGCACTACCTGGAGCGAATGGAGGCACCAGGAATATCTGCATCCATCCCCTAAAAAGAGAGGCCTCCGGATCAGTCAGTGCATCCAACACTCTGTTCCGATCTTACTCAGGCCCCTCCTTGATCTCTTCTTCAATTACACTAACAACTGTGTTTGTTCTGCTTCGGGCTCTTAGCTTCCACTCCACAAGCCTCCGCCACATTATCTTCTACCATTTCCTTCACCTACAATACAATCCCATCAACCAACGCATTTTTCCCTCCCTTCCCAGCTACATTTTCTAGAGAAACCAATCCCTCTGTGATATCCTTGTTCACTCTTCCACCACCCTATTTCCAGCTACTCTTTCCCTAGCACCTTTCCATGTAACTGGTCCTTTGGCTCCTCCCACACCACTGTCCAGAGCTCCAAACACTCTTCATATTTGAGGCAGCAATTCATGTATACTTCCTCCAATTTAGTACACTGTATTCTCTGTTCATGGCATAGTCTTTCTCTATACTGGGGAAGCCAAATGCAAATTAAGTGACTGTTTTGCTGAACATCTCCATTCTGTCTGCAGATATAACTTTGATCTCTCTGTGGCTCACCAGATTAACTCTCCCCCACATCCCACTCTGACCTCTCTGTCTTTGGTCTCCCACACTGTGCAAACAAAACTCAATGCAAGCTTCAGGAACGGTATTTTTTCTGAACATTGACTTTAGTAACTTCAGACCTTAGCTATATCCTCCAATTTCTTTACAGCAAGGAATGCTTGTGATGTGGTGTGGGTCTTCGCGGAATGGGAGGTGAGGTGATATTAATCCCCCTTGACAGGCGGGAGGGGGTCGGGGGAGGGGGTAAAGACTTAAATATGGGGAAAGTCTCCCCAAAACACCGCGCACGTGCTCACCGCCTTTTTTATGGCAGCAGATATTGAGGCGTCTGAGTGTCCTGTGTCCTGCCGTGGAGAGGTGGAACATCTCATTAACATATTTAAATCGGGCTCTCACAGTACAATTGGGAGCCCAATTTAAAATTCACTGCTGCAGGGCGGGTTCCCCGGGGGTCGGGAAACCCGGCAGCAAAAGGGAAGCGGGAGCTGTTGGCTCCACCAGTTAAGCGCCATTTCCAGCACTCCTTTTAGGCCAGAAGGAGCAGGAATGCTCCCCCCAGGCCCCTCAAGGAAGCCTTCGGACTCCACCCTGCCGATCACAGCCTCTCTTTCCCCCTGCCACAATGGCTAATCGTCTCCTCCCCCACAAGCCACGATCACTGACCTTCCCCCCTCCCGATTGATAGGGACCATCCCCAAAGGTCGCCGGCTGTGGCCTCCTGCTGATGGTTTTCCCTTCCGGCTGGTGGCCATGTTGCCAATTTGGCTGGCTGCCGGGCGGGAAAAGGAACAAGAAAATGATAGTGCCGCTAAGTTCAGTAGGATTTCCACGTCCCAGCCTTTCCAGGTTCTTCGACCTTTTTCGGCCTTCTAACCCTCCCCGCCTCCCCATAAATATTGGGGCTGATGTTTCGGGTGAAGAAGTTGCAATTGAAATTCCAGAAGCCTCGCTCTGCTGCTCTTTCACCTGCCCATATGCCTTTGACTTGACCCCATCTCAGATGCCAGGAACGGGGCATTTGAATAACTGGTGCAACTGGGGTTGCCTGCTCCAAAAAACTGGCAGAATTTCAGAGCAGAACCTTATTGATCCATTGCGGTGGGGGGGTGGGGGGTGGGGGGTGGTGGTGGGTGCATGGGTAGTTATGTCCTAAGTAGCCCAATGATCCCATTTGTACTTGTATTCAATGCTATTTGGGTACGGCATGATGAGCCTGCTTACGGCACTGTATGGCAAGTATGTCTGCGTCCTGCTGTGTGGGACTAGCATAGCTATCTGGGGGAGCCTAGCACCCCACCGGTCCCACTGCCAAAGCTGATATCACGATGTGAGAGGGGGTAGGAGGAAGAATTACTCCCCCCATTAAAATTTTGCGATTCAGACGAGAAAGGTGTAGTAATGAGTTTTGCCCTAAATTTCCCTCCCCCTTGCCCAGAACATGCTAATTGATGGGAAATATCAAACCTCCTTTGTCAGATCACAGTGCTGGTGGGGTCCAAGTTGACTTAATTTTTTCAGGCCAACTGTGTTTTATTACATTTTCATTTTAAATTTCAGATTTGCTGCCCTTTCAGCTTGTTTTTCTTCCCCTCTTTTTGTTTGCATGGGTTTCTTCCAAGTTTTTTCACCTTCCACTAACTGCCGGGGACTCTTCGCAGTAGTCAATCTGACTGGTTGTCGGGCGGGTCTCTGCATAGGATTATTTAAATGAAGCCTTACCATTAAGATCGGCAGGGCCTCCATGTCCCTGGCCTTGCCGGGTAACTCGTCTGCTACTGGGCTCCTCCACACCCTTCCCACCCCCCTCCCACCCCAATCCCCATCCAAATCAAGGTCTTTATATCAGTGAGCTGCTTTCTATTAAACAGTTTGCAGGTCATTCAATCAACTTTCTCCCTCTGTGCTGATGTATCTGTTGATTCTCTCCCTCCTTTTCACAGAATCACAGAATCACAGAATCTACAGTGCAGATAGAGGCCATTTCGGCCCATCGAGCCTGCACCGACACATATCCCACCCTATCCCTGTAACCCCACGTATTTAATCCCCTAACACTAAGGGTCAATTTATCATAGCCAAATCAACCTAACCTGCACATCTTTGGACTGTGGGAGGAAACCGGAGCACCCAGAGGAAACCCACGCAGACACAGGGAGAATGTGCAAACTCCACACAGACAGTCGCCCGAGGCCAGATTTGAACCCGGGTCCCTGGTGCTGTGAGGCAATAGTGCTAACCGCTTTTCTCCCTAATTTTTTCACCTTTACTAAAACACCTGTTTATCTTTCAATTCTTAATTCTAATAAAGGTTACAACCCCAATATCCTATGTTTTCTCTTTTCAAAAGCTTGGACATGCTGAGTATTCCCAGCATTTTCTGTTTTTATTTCAGATTTCCAACATTTTTCTTGTTCTTTTATGATTTTTTAACCCCCATTTAACTAGGATGCAGTTCTCATGCTCCCACCCTACCACAATTTGGGGCATGCCATTCCAGGTTAGATCTTGTGTGGACATAAACTCTTCAGCTGGTTTAACTCCCAGTCCAGCAACTGAGCATCGACTGGTCCATTCCACCTGCCACACCTCAGTTTGATAGTTAGTTGCATACCAATCAGTGAAACTGTAGTTACAGAGCTATGCCTTGATTGAAGTTATTCAATATTATGAAAGGACCATGGCAAGTGTTGTAGCTGTTTAAAGTATTGTGTTATTGTCGGCCACTTCTCAAACGCATACAAATCAAGCACTAAAGTGAGTGCCCTTAATTCACTGATAGGATACTTACAGTTCTACATTAATTTTTCTGGCATGCGTAGATTGACTCGAAACTGGAATGCAACCATTAGCCTGGTTTGCTAATAGGACATAAAAACAGAAATTACTTATGTTCTAGCACAACAAATTAGAGCATTAAAACAAACGTAGTGAATATTGCAATATGTACAAAAAGTCGAATACAACAACTGTGAAAATCCCCTGGCATTCATACTTTACAAGTTATGGGCAGCTGTTGGGCCTGAAGCCAAGCTAGACACGAGCACAGGGTGTCAGCTCAACAAGTAGACTCACTGTATAAGGTAAAGATTTTTTTTAAAGTACTGTGGTATAAAGTTTCCACAGAAATTATTTGTCCCTAAAACTTTATTAAAAGTATATCCCTCAAAAGTCACAGAGTACAAAATCAAGATTGAATTTAAAAAAATTTAAATATAGAAAATATACCATTAAGTATTTAATTTTGGGCAAAACTTCCGATACAGATCAGTGTCTAGTTTCATCAACTTGGCTTCTGATAAGCTCCTGAATCTGCTCTTTATGGGTGCATTCACACAACAAGATTAGCATTGGTGTAAATTTGTTTTGGCTTTGCTCTACTGATAAACTTGGAGAGTGTAAATTGGATGTTAATGCATGAATTAACTAAAACAGCGTGGTGTGAGATTTTCTCCTTTAGGGTGTCTCACTCAGCTTGCTTCCAGTGTCAGGTTGGGCTCTGCAGCACTATAGTGTGAATGCACTCTTGTTGTCCTTGTGCATAAAGGAATGGATTCTCATGTTTCTTGAACTTTCTTTTTCAGTGCAGCTGATGTAGTTGTTTGAAAAATATAGAAACTGGACATTTTATTGTGTTGATTAAGGTAAAGGATGTCATGGCATGCAAATTATTTTTTACATTGGACTGCATAATAACATGGTACAGCGCGTGCACCTGGAACTTCCGTTTTTTTTGAAGGGTTCTCTGGGAGGGTAAGTCTCCAGAAGTTACACATGTAAAAAGCAGGCGCAAGGCCTGCTTTTAACAAGGTAAGTGGTGAATTAATTAAAATTAAAACATTTTTTCAACAGGTTTATTATTTTTTAATACTTTAAAGAAAGTTAAGTTTATTTTTAGCCCTGTTAGAAAATGTAATTAATTTTTTCAAAAATTTAAATTATTGTTTAAAATAGTTATTTTATGTAATTTATAGTTATTTTAAAAATGAGATTTAAAAAAAATTTATTTGAAGTTTTAGTGATGTTTTGGGGCTTATAGTATTTATAGTTTTGACAGCTCTTCCTGTCAATTTTATGAATGGGCATTTCCCTGCTACCATTGGCTCTCCATGGCCCACGTGATCCCAGGGGACGTATCAAACTAACTGCGCCCCTGGGGTACGCAAGCACTGCGTGCCGGCAGTTGGAGGAGGCCCAGGATCGGAATCCCACGCGGGCCCACAGCACAACGGCTGGCACGCTAGGTAAGTGCAGGTCGGAGGCTTGCACCCACAGGAGGCCTCCAACCCGAATTTCTGGGCCAATATATTTTCTAGAGCATGATCCACATCCAGCAGCTTTAGTTTAGCAACTGATAGTTAACTCTGGCCTAGAAATTGCAGTAGGCCGGAAACCTGCTGGTGCTACCATGGGCCGAAGTTAACGGCCGCCCGAAATCATAGCGCAGGCAGCACCAGTATTTTGGTGTAGCCTGCTAATTTAAACTACCGTGCAAGACTGGTTTTCCGTTGCTACTCAGCAGGAGGCCCAGTGTAGTGTGGCGGTAGCGTCACTGAAGCAAGAGCAGAGTTGTCTTAAAGCAAGGCTGTCATTTTAGAAAGCAGTGTTGGTCCCTTAAAGGGGAACTGCTTTCTAAAATGTAAAAAACAAAAATAATTTAAAAATAGGCAGTTTTTAGCCCTTGGAACTCAACTGTCTTTTGGAAAAAAACATTAAAAATAATCAGCCTTCCAGCTTCGTGCAGGGGGTCAGCACTGCAAGAGAGGTCCTTTACCCATAGGGGGTCAGGGCACTCTCCGGGAAGAACAATGTGGGACCAGATCACTGAGGCTGTCACTGCCAGCAGTGTTGCCTCCATGACCTGGCTCCAGTGCCCAAAGAAGCGTCATGACCTCAGACCAGTGATCAAAGTCAGTGAATACATCTTCAAAAGCCGTCTCCTACCAACTGCACCACTAGCCTCACACTCTGCTTATTGCACGACTCCCCCTCATTACTCACCTACCAACAATCTGTACCAAACACGAGGCACACCTCCCATTCCTAGCTTCACCTCACCCCCTTAGAGGAGACGATGCTGGCAATTCTTGGCAGGGGCATTACTGAGCCCCTGACCAGCAGCGGGGCTGAAAGAATACAAGATGCTGGTATGCTCACATGTTATCCTCCTTCTCACATCCAACTTCCCCTCATCCCACAATATCTTCTGATTTACAAGGTACGCATGGTGTAAGCATGCACCTCTTGCTTTCCCGCTCTCCCCTCACCACATCTCTACACTTGTGCCTTTCTCATTTCATACACCCAAGGAATCCAGCCAGTGGTTGACCAAGAAGAGGGAAAGTAGAGTGAAGAAGAAGAAAAAGAAGAAGAAACACTGTCACTCGATTTGACACTCAAAGCCACCAGCTCTCAAGGTCATCCTGCAAGGCCATCTGCAGTCTCCCACCCTGAAAGTCAGCAGCCTTCCACCAGCCATGCTGCAGCCACTGGGGTAGCACTGCATGACATCAGTAGGATAGGCAAAGGCACACACAAGACAGTCACTAAGGGAATGCACAAGGGTGATTAGTTGATTTCTTGAAGTCATATTGGATGGATGGTGTATAAAGTTGGATTGGAAAGTTTGCTTTGTGGTGGCTTTTATTTCACCATTGTGGCCAAGAGTACATGGTTATGGTCAGTAACAGAGGGAAGGTAAGGTGTGGGGCAAATGTTGAAAGGGGAATTGGGGTTGTGGTCACTGGTACCACAGGTGGATGATTCCATCCTGGATATCCCAGCCAGAAAGGAACTGTCTGGGATGTATCCTTCCTTCTGCTTCCTCCTCTTCTGCTTCTTCCTCTCCTGCTTCTTCCTCTCCTGCTTCTTCCTCTTCTGTGTCTTCCTCTTCTATCTGCGAGTTGATGCTGGAAATCTGAAATAAAAGCAGAAAATGCTGGAAATACTCAGCAGGTCAGGCAGCATCTTGACCTGAGACGTGAACTCTGTTTCTCTCTCCACAGATGCTGCCTGATCTGCTGAGTATTTCCAGCATTTCCTGTCTCCTCAGAGACCTTCCCTTACCATATTGAGGGTAATCTCATTGCACTCGAGCCTGTTTAGTGGATCCATGGGGCAGAAATTTGTTTGTATTTCACCCAGTTTTCTTGCGTAAAATTGGCGTACCACTTACCAATTTCACGGTGGGGTGTCCTGCGCCAAAAGCTTGCACAAAATACGACAGCCACCATATTGGTTAAGGTGCTCCATAGGCATCCCTGGTAGCTGCCTGAAATGAATGCTGGGCTCATTAAAATATTTAAATAGAGGTCCTATGCTTGTATTAGGACCGTTTTGGGAATATGGTGCCTGGGTGCCTGGGTGCATTTGATTTGTTCATTCTTAAGTTTGCCCAGAAAAGCATGCAAACACTCGGGAAGCAGGTTGAAGCAGCAGTATTTAAAGGGATATCCACCTCCATTACCGTCAGTCTCTGGATAGTTGTTTATGGTTGCAGTGGATTTTTGGACCCATTCTTTGGCTGAGTTTGGAAAGTCTTTCATACTAAACAAGCTGTTGGAGAATGTTATTCCATTGCAGCTGTACTCTGTCAATTCACTGGCTGCAGGAGTACTGGGGAAGGTGGGAATGTTGCTGTGATTACCATTGAGGTTGCCATGTGGCAATGGCAGCAGCAGCAGAAAGCACGGCAGCATAGACTTATCCAGGCTCAAAGAAGATGGGGAAGGAGGCAAGGTTAAAGCATGTGGGTGGTTTGCAATAGGATGTCTTACCTGAACATGACAAAGGAGCTGCACTTCAGCAGGCAGGCAGTCACTGACCTATGTCACCTGTTGCAGCAGGAATTGGAGCCAAACACCAGAGCACACGCCTTAACCTTCACACCTATGGCCCTCAACTTTTAAGCCATAGGCTTATACCAGGCTGCAACAAGTGGCATCAGCAACCTCAGTCAGTTTGCTGTACATATGGCCATCAAGCAGGTGATGGATTCTCTTTTCACAAAGAGCCAGCAATGCCTCACCTTCCAATGCAGGCTGTTGATCAGGAGAAAGCTCTTGGATTTGTCTGGATTGCTGGATTTCCCCCGGTGCAAGATGTAATTGACTGCGTACATATTGCCCTGCATTCTTCCTTTCAACAACCAGCCATGTTTTATAACAGGAATGGGTTGCACTCTCTAAATGTTCAGCTGGTCTATGACCATAGGCAGGGAATAATGCATGCCTGTGCCTGGTTTCCTGGCAGTAGTCATGATGCCTTCATACTGCACCAGGCCACAATCCCACCCCGTCCCCACACCCTCCGTTGTCTTCAACCCAGACCAGCAGGTGTCAGGCTTACTCATTGGAGACAGGGGTATCCCCTCGACCCTGGCTCATGACTCCTGTCAGGAACCCCAGCGCAGATGCTGAGTGCTGATACAATGAGAGTCACACAAAATAGTGTGCTCATTGAGCAAATCATAGACATTCTCAAACAAAGGTTCAAGTGCTTTGATCGATCCGGAGGAGTCCTACAGTATTGCCCTGAGTGACTCTCCAGATTTGTAGTGGCTTACTATATGCTACACAATTATGTAAGTCAGAAGGGCCAAGTCTTGTGGCCTTCCACACAGGAAGAAGTGGAGGAGGAAGATGAAGGTGAAGATGGGGACGAGGAAGAAAAGAATGATGAGGAAGACCAATGCAGTGCTGCCAGCTGCCAGAGCTATAAGGCAACAAATTATTTAGGAGAGATTCTCTTAAACAAACCCGTCCCCACCCCCACCCCAACCCCCCAGCTCACCAACAGTCCCACCTACCATCTGACCCACTCTTTTCACCAACCTTCTGAATATCTTCCAACACAAGTACCTCATGTGTCTTCCTCTTACATAACTAAGAATATAAAAACTAACATCAATGTGAAGAAAAACCTCTTTACTTAACATCACGTACACTGAAGATTTAACAAATTTTCCATCTCTTAATATTGAAATGAAATCATGCCAGTGCAATCCCTTAGTGTCTGCTATCTGTGCTTGTTTACCTATTCCACTGCTCCTATGAGATGGTTCCCCTGTTGCAGGAGTCTGAGAGGTGGAAGGCTGCTGATCCTCCACTGAGGGCACTTGAGATGGCTGTGGTGAGCGACTTGAAGCAGCTCTGGCCCTTGAGGGCCCAGCTGCAGACTGCTGTGTCTCAGTATCAGGCAGGGTAGTCTGGGCAGTTGGCTGTGAGGAACCAACAAAGGCACTGGGTCAGAGGCCAGCATGCTGTCATCCTGAGAAAGAACAGCATGAAATTAGGAGATCAAGGAGGGGCCATGAAATAACACTGGCAAGCAAAATAAAGGAAAATCCGAAGATGTTTTATAAGTATATTAAGGGTAAGAGGATAACTAGGGAAAAAATAGGGCCCATTAGGGACAAAAGTGGCAATCTGTGTGTGGAGCCGGAAGATGTAGGAGGGGTTCTAAATGAATTTTTTGCATCTGTTTTCACTATGGAGAAGGACGATGTAGACATAGAAATAGGGCGGGGGGACTGTGATATGCTCGAACATATTAACATCGAGCGGGAGGAGGTATTGGCGGTTTTAGCTGGCCTAAAAATGGATAAATCCCCAGGCCCGGATGAAATGTATCCCAGGCTGCTGTGTGAGGCAAAGGAGGAGATTGCGGGGGCTCTAACACATATATTCAGGACCTCTCTGGCCACAGGGGATGTGCCAGAGGACTGGAGAACCGCTAATGTAGTACCATTATTCAAGAAGGGTAGTAGGGAAAAACCGGGGAACTACAGGCCAGTGAGCCTAACATCAGTGGTAGGAAAATTATTGGAAAAAATCCTGAGGGACAAAATTTGTCTCCACTTGGAGAGGCAAGGATTAATCAGGGATAGTCAACATGGCTTTGTCAAGGGAAGATCATGTCTGACTAATTTGATTGAATTTTTTGAGGGGGTGACTAGGTGTGTGGATGAGGGTAACGCAGTGGATGTGGTATACATGGATTTCAGTAAGGCCTTCGATAAAGTCCCGCACAGGAGACTGGTCAAGAAGGTAAGAGCCCATGGAATCCAGGGTGCCTTGGCACATTGGATACAAAACTGGCTTAGTGGCAGAAGGCAGAGGGTGATGGTCGAAGGTTGTTTTTGTGACTGGAAGCCTGTGGCCAGTGGGGTACCACAGGGATCGGTGCTGGGTCCCTTGCTGTTTGTGGTCTACATTAATGACTTGGATATGAATGTAAAGGGTATGATCAGTAAGTTCGCGGATGATACAAAAATTGGTAGGGTGGTAAATAGCGAGGAGGGTAGCCTCAGTCTGCAGGACGATATAGATGGGTTGGTCAGATGGGCGGAACAGTGGCAAATGGAATTTAACCCGGAAAAGTGCGAGGTGATGCACTTTGGGGGGACTAACAAGGCAAAGGAATACACAATGAATGGAAAGACCCTAGGCAAGACGGAGGGTCAGAGGGATCTGGGTGTGCAAGTACACAGATCCCTGAAGGCGGCGGAACAGGTGGATAAGGTGGTAAAAAAGGCATATGGGATACTTGCCTTCATTAGCCGAGGCATTGAATATAAGAGCAAGGAGGTTATGATGGAGCTGTATAAAACACTGGTTAGGCCACAGCTGGAATATTGTGTGCAGTTCTGGTCGCCACACTACAGGAAGGATGTGATCGCGTTAGAGAGGGTGCAGAGGAGGTTCACCAGGATGTTACCAGGGCTGGAGCGCTTCAGCTATGAAGAGAGACTGGGCAGGTTGGGTTTGTTTTCCTTGGAGCTGAGGAGGCTGAGGGGGGACATGATTGAGGTGTACAAAATTATGAGGGGCATAGATAGGATGGATGCTGAGGAGCTTTTTCCCTTAGTAGAGGGGTCAATAACTAGGGGGCATAGATTCAAGGTAAAGGGCGGGAGGTTTAGAGGGGATTTGAGAAAGAACTTTTTCACCCAGAGGGTGGTTGGAGTCTGGAACTCACTGCCTGAAAGGGTTGTGGAGGCAGAAACCCTCACAACATTTAAGAAGCATTTGGATGTGCACTTGAAATGCCATAGCATACAAGGCTACGGGCCAAATGCTGGAATATGGGATTAGATTAGACAGGGCTTGATGGCCGGCGCGGACACGATGGGCCGAAGGGCCTCTATCCGTGCTGTATTACTCTATGACTCTATGACTATCATGAGACTTCATCTCTACAGTCACTGCTCTGTGTGAGAACAGGGTGAAGGAGTGTACTAATGCTCCGGAAGCCCCTATTCATGCTCTCTACACTCTTATCCATGCTTTCCATCATGGATTGAAAATCTGAGGAGGTGCTCGTTCCCAGAGCAGTCAGAGCTCCCATCGAAGCTGTCAGTGCTATCACCAGAGACTCTATCACTGTGGGCCCCTCTGCAGTGTTCATAGAGCTGACCACTTGCTCCATGCTTGACTGCATGGACTCAATGGCAAATTGGACGACCCTACACAAACTAGAGCTTGACTCCTCCATGGTCAATGCCATTGTGTGCAAGCTCGCTGGCAGGGTGCCCCGTGCATTTCAACGGTCCTGGTATATCAGAATCAGTTTTTTAATGTAAGCTGTGCATTCAAGATCTTCATCAGTGCACTCTTCAGCAGGGCTAAGATGTGTGCTCCCTCTCCGGCAAGCTGCTTCCTGTGCAGTCCCAACCCCCTGCCCATGCTCCTGGAAATTAGTGCTCAGTGATTTCTCTTAGTGCAGCCCTCTAGCCTATCCTGAAAAGTACGAGTAGTACCAATCTCTGAACTGGTGCTTGCTAAGCTAAGATCACGTGACGCTGCATCATCATGAGTGCTGCTCTCTTCCAATTCCTCAGCATCTGGGCACTCTACATTTTCTTCACCTGAAAGTGGCAGCTGAAAGCAACTAAACTTTGCCACACATAATATGTGAGGGTGAGATTTGTGAGAAGAGACAGAGGGGAAAAATTCAGTTGTTTGCACCTTCCGTTAGCGCCTTAAGAGGGCGCTAATGGGGCACAAAGCAACTAGCGCCCGGGCGCGGCAATGTTTGCGCCGCTCGTGAAATTAACTAGACATTTTGCGGCGGCGCTAAACACTACCGCCGCGATCTCCTGCGCTGGCTGATCGTGACATCAGTCGAGTGTGCAACGCCCCAGTAGTGCCCCAGACCGGATATTGAGTGGCGCCCCTGCCTTACCACTTGCCGCCAGCAACGACATGTTGAGGGGAGCGTTTTGCAGTCAGGAAGGGACTGGGATAGCGCTATTTAATGGCGACCGCTTCCTGCCTTTTTTTGTTGGTGACATTTTTGCACCACACAATCTGAGAGAGAGACAGAGAGAGACTTCTGGAGAGATTCAACACTGTGTGAAGGAGTTTTGCATACTGAGCAGCACTTTGCAGGTTCATTTTGATTTGCCCTTCCTTGTATCTATTTAGAAGCGACTGTGGGGGCTGCACTCTGAGCTCTTTCCCTGGGTCTCTCCATTGTTCTTTCCAGCAGAATTGATGTACAGGTCTCTCCAGGCTGAGATTCAAGGCTGCAATGAGCAGGATGTGGATGGAGAGCAAAATCAACCCTCCCCTTTAATATGAAAACAGAAAATGCTGGAGAAACTCAGCAGGTCAAGCAACATCTGTGAAGAGAGAAACAGAGTTAACGTTTCAGGTCGATGACCTTTCGTCAGAACTCCCCTTTAAGAACTGGCCGGAGCCAGTGTGTCTGTGTTCCATTGCTGACTGACATCACATGAGCTTCGCCTCGCTCCTCGGCCTTTGCGCCTTAAGACAGGTGTGAAGCACCTGATTTAGCGCTCCAATCACCTCCAGGGGCGATAAAAGCCAAGTTTGCCGTTGGAGGCGATAATTAGCGCCAGGCGCTAAACTTTGCGCACGGCCGATAATAGCGCCCCAAACGGGGCGATACTTAATTTTTCCCCCAGAGTGTAATATAGCCAAGGATCCTGCAAGACATGTCCTCTCTTCTCTCTACACCCCGGCGCGTTCCATCCTAATGATCTGCATGTCGTCCTCCTTGATTAGGGAGAGGACCTGAATAGGCTCTCTTTCTCCTCCTTTACTCGCCTCCTCCCTGCTATTGCTCGCAAACTTGGCCTGCAAGAAAGAATGGAGAGTGTTAGTAGTAGCCTAGTGAGATGCTTTGAAGATGTGCATGTGAAGGTAGAAAAGTGGTGCTTGTGTGTGAAGGGTAGCAGAGGTGTGAAGAGGTAAAGGCAATAATAGTGAGGCGAGTAGGAGGATCAGAATGTAGCATTAGGAGCAGAAGGAGAGGAGACGAAGTGTGCTGCAGTGAATGGAGGAGAGTGCTGGTAATCAGGCAGAGAGAAAGGTTATGAGTGCTGGGCTTCAGGTAGTCCAAGGTTCTGCAGAGAGTCATGCACGATAGGGGATAGCAATCTTACCTTAGCAACCATGGTCAAGTCATTAAACTTTTTCCAAGCCCTGTTCTGTGGGCAATGCTTCTGATGTTGGCACGCTCTGCCACCAGTGCCCACTGCTGTCAAGCAGCTTGTCAGGATACCTTCCTGCCACCTGGTGGAAAGAGGACATCCCTCCTCCTGCTGACCTCCTCCACCAAGACCTCCGATACTGCGTCTGAGAAGCGGGGGCCCTTGAAGCCTCTCCTTGGGCTGCTGTGTTGAGAAGTTGCCTTCTGGTTACCTACAACCAAAGTGTACCTCCCCTTTAAGAGATGCAGGTTGCCTTTAAATAGTGCCAGGGACACCCGTTTCCCTCCTTCCTCGCCTCCGCCCCCACCCCCCACCTCTAATTAGGCAAGCTGCAAAGCAATAGCTCTACTGGTGCTGGCAGCCCACTTCATGAATGATGAAGGCCCCTGACCAATTTTGCCTCGTAATTGCACTTGCATGGGTGCAGAAGAATTTCTATCTCTATGTTTTCCACCATCCAGAGCATAATGCAGAATGCAAACTTTGATCAAAAACAGTGTTTTTAGCATCTACCATGTTTTCAGCTTAGCTCGTTAGAAGCACTCTTGTCCCTGATAAGGTTGTACAGGGCTAGAAATTCAGCTCCTTAGCACCTGATATTTTGGCCCTACAGGTGGCATTTTGTGTCAAAAATGGTGTTCATGCATGCACACTTCTAGCGTGGCCTGCACCGGATGCCATTTTGGTGAGGGCGGTAGGGCAGGCATTAGGAGCGTGTGCCGGAAGTATCTTGAGTTGATAGATCGTGACGTCAATTAGCGCGCAATGCTGATTTGATGCCAACACTGCCATTGTCATCCTCAGTGCTGGAGCTAATGCCCTGTCTTAACCTCGCACAGCTGAACATGCAGCAGCAGCAAGGACCCCACACCAGCGATATTTAAAGGGATCAGCAACCACTTTCAGGTTAGTTGCTGATTAATTTGTACAGGCTCTGTGTAGGTTTGTTGAAGAGTTTGGTGCTTTCCAGAGTTGTTTAAAGTTGGGGAGGTGACAGGGTGTGGTACTGCAAGTGGAGAAGGCCTTGCTTCTGACTTCAAGGGTTTTCCAAGGACAATTCACTTACCTCAGCCTGAGGCAGGAGCAGTGTGTGAGGCAACTACGCTTTACGAAGGAGGTGATCACTGAAATCTGCCACCTCTTGCAACCAGACCTGCAGCCTCAGTCCAGGGCAAGGACACTGCTGCCAGTGGCTGTGAAGGTGACAGTGGCCCTGAATTTTTTCTCGTCGGATCCTTCCAGGCTGGACCAGGCGACATCTGTAAAATCTCCCAGTTCATTGACCACTGCTGCATAAGAGAGGTGACAGACGCTCTTTATGCCAGGAGTGGCGAATTCATTGCCTTCTCTCTGACCAGAGGGAAGCAGACGGAGTGTGCATGTGGTTTTGCCAGGATAACAGCCATGGTGCAGGGCGCCATCTACTGCACCCACATAGCTTTGCGGGCACGGCATCTAAGTGCTGAGATGTAATGCAACCGCAAAGGTTACCGCTTGTTGAATGTGCGACCATGCTCAGCACATCATGATGGTGAATGCCCGGTGTCCTGGCAGCAGTCATGATGCTTTTATTCTGCACCAGCCTGCTGGTGCCTCAGTCTTCGAACCATCATGACAAACCAGAGGATGGCTACTGGGCGACAAGGGCTATCTGCTGACCATCTGGCTCATGACTCTGCTGCACAAACCACGCACACGTGGGCAGCATGTATATAACAAAAGCCAAGCTGCCACACGGAATCTGATAGAGCAAACCTTTGGCATCCTTAAACAATGCTTCTGCTGCCTGGACCACTCTGGAGGAGCCCTGCAGTACTCACCAGAGCGTGTCTCAAGATTCGTCATGGTCTGCTGCATGCTCCACAACCTCGCAATCATGAGGGCACAGCCCTTGCCACCAGGCACGCGGCGACCAGCTGAGGAGGAGGAAGACAAGGAGGACAAGGAAGCAGAAGAGGAGGAGGCAACCCAGAGAACCCCTTTCTGCCCGGGCTGTCTGAGATCGACTCATCCAACTGTGGTACCAGTGAACTTAACCCCAATTCCCCATTCAACAATAGTCCCACACCTTACTTTCCATCTGCTGCTGACGATCACAGCATCCTCTTGGCCACAATGCTGAAGTAAAAGCCACCACAACAGAAACATTCCAAACCCACTATATACATCAATCCATCCAATATTACATAATAAGGTCAACTAATCATCCTTGTGTGTTCCCTTAATGCCTGTCTTCCGTTTGCCTTTGCCTGCCCTACTGCTCCTACGAAGTGCTACGCCAGTGGCTACAGCATGGCTGGTGGAAGGCTGCTGACTTTCAGTGGGAGAGATTGCAGATGGCCTTGCAGGACGGCCTCGAGCAGCTCTGAGCCTAGAAGGTCCGGCTTTAGACTGCACCACCTTGGCAAGGGTGACTTCAGTCTGGGCTGGCTGGCTGACAGGCAACAGCAAAGGCACTGGCAGAGCGGCAGTGGTGGGAGGGTGAATGTTTCCATCCTGAGAGAGGACAGCAGGTTCGTGCTCCACGGAGCCACTGTCACTCCCCCGGGACGGCGCCTCAGCAATCCTAGTCATCTGTTGGAGAACAGACTGCTGGACTGCTGTGACAGCCTGCAAGCCCCTTTCAACACTGGTAAACACAGCCATAATGGCAGCAGTCTGAGCTTGCGTGGCAGCAAGCTGAGCCTGCATGAGAGCAGTCTGAGTTTGTGTGATAGAATTCTGAGCTTCCACTGCAGCACTCAGACTTTGGGTGACTTCTGCTTGTGCTGCAATGGAAGCTGAGACATTGGCCATCATATTTGGGTCCACAAGTGCACTAATGGAGCTGCCCATCACTTCCATGCTAGAAATCATGGGCTCCAAGCTCTGCACAAAGCCCTGTGCAAGGTTGGTGTCGGACTCCTCCATGCTCAGGCTTTCTGGCAGGCCTGCCAATGCACCAAGCATTTAATTGTGCATATCCATCAGCGTTCTTCTGTAGGCCGCCCCATTGAAGTGCTCATCTGAGTCCTCTGCAGCAGAACCTGTATGCGACCTTGCCCTCCGTGGAGCTGGCACCTGCGCTATCCTTTCACCCTGCCTAGGATGCAGGCCACTCATGCCCAGTTTCTCACCACATGCAGATCTCACATCTAAGCTATCCTCTAAAGTACGCGGATTGTCAGTATCTGAGCTGGTGGCTGCGAGTGTGAAATCGGTGCTGTGTCTTCATCATCAGTATCTTGGTGCTCTTCAATTTTGTGCTCCTCCACCAGTGCCTGGTCAGGTGCAGTTCTTGGCTATCTGAAAGGAGAAAGGTACAACGGTGAGGGGAGTGGGGGAAAAGCAAGAGGTGCATGCTTACATTATGTGCAGCTTGTAAATTAGATTGTGGGATTAGGGGGAAGTGGGATGTGAGATAGAGGATTACATATGAGGATACTGGCATTTTGTATTTTTTCAGCCTGGCTGCTGGTCATGGGCTCAGCGATGGCTCTCCCAATAATGGCCAGCACCGCCTCCTCCATCGGGGTCAGGGGTTGCAGGCACACCTGTACCCCACCAGTTAGGTTCTGCTGGTGCCCGTTGTGAGCCACTTTGTCCTGCATGAGAAAGGGAAGTGTGTCAGTGAGTGTGATGCAATTTGTTTGTGTGATATGCCTGTCATGGTTGAATAGCTGACAGTGTGAGCAAGCTGTGAGATGTGGGTTTGAAACTTGCAGCAGTTGTAAGTGTGTGAGGGTGAGGTGAATCTATGAATGTGAGGTATGAGTCGTGTTTGGTAGAGATTGTTGGTCAGTGAGTGATGTGGGTGAGCAGTGTGTGAGGCTAGTGGTGCAGATGGTGGGAGATGGCATTTGAAGATAAATTCACTTACCTTGACCACTCATGCGAAGTCATTAAACTTCTTCCTGCACTGTGTCCAGGTCCTAGGGGCTACACTGTTGGCATTCATCACGGCGGCTATCTGCTTCCATTGCCTTATCCAAATTTGCCTGGAGGGCCTCCTGGCCCCCTGTCAAAACAGGACCACTCTCCTCATGTTCACCTCCTGCACCAAGCCTCCAGGGCTGCATCGGAGAACCTTGGAGCACACTCTCTCCCCTGTTGTGACATCAGCAGGTTTTTTTTCTGCTCTGACTCTGTTCCCCAGCCAGTTGAATGACCTGCTGCAGGCAGAATGCACCTCCCCTTTAAGAGGTGCAGATTGCCTGTAAGAAGTGCAGGCTAGCTTTAATTGGTGCTAGCCTTGCACGAACTTGCCCCCCTGCTGAGCGATCAGCCACTCAGCATTGCTGGGCTGAATGCCACAATCAAGTTAATGAGCAGGCAGCACAAAGTTAGTGTACTGCCTTTGCTACTTTGAATGGGCGCGGGTTGATCCTGCAATGCGATCTTCTAGCCCTGTAGATTTAAGTCCCACTATGGAATTCAGTACATAACCTAGGCTGACATTTCGGTGCTGCACTAAGGGAGCACTGCATTGCCAGAGGTGCTATATTTTAGATAAGATAATAAACTGAGGCCTTGTTTGATTGTTCAGGTGGATATAAAAAGTCCCATCGCACTTTTAGAAGGAAGAGCAGGGAGTTCTTCTGGTATCCCACCCACCAAACCTTCTACTGGTGTTGGAAGTACTTTAATAGATGGAAATGCATGACAGCCAATACCTGATTATCTTGTTTCATCCGAATAAGTGCTCAAATTGGTCTGCTAATAGCTAGCTGCTTTTATTTCCAGACACTCTAGAATATTCCATCAAAGAATAACTAAAGCAATACAAGAGAAAACATTGGAATATAATTGCTACAATGTGCTTACTCCCATCTGAGGACACTGGAAACAGCAAAGGCTACGCGCCCCAACAATATCTTGACTGCAGGACTGAGGACCTGTGCTCCAGAACTAATTGCATCCTTAGCTGAACTGTTCCAGTAGAGCTACAACACTGACAATGTGGAATATTGCTCAGGCATGTCCTGTGCACAAAACGCAGGACAACTCCAAACCAGCCAATTACTGCCCCATCAGCCCATTCTCAATCATCAGCAAAGTGATGGAAGGATTTGTAAACAATGCTATCAAGCAGCACTTACTCAGCAATAACCTGCTCACCAATCTCAGTTTCAGTCCTGCTAGGACCACTTGGCTCTAGACCTCATTACCGCCTTGGTCCAAACATGGACACAAAAGCTGAATTCCAGGAGTGAGGTAAGAGTGACTGCCCTTGACATCAAGGCAACATTTGACCAAGTGTGACACCAAGGTCAAACTGAAGGCAATGGGGATCAGGGGAAAACTCTCCAGTGGCTAGAATCATACCTTGCACAAAGGAAGATGATTGTGGTTGTTGGAGGCCAATCATTTCAGCCCCAGGATATCATTGCAGGAGTTCTTCAGGGCAGCGTCTAAGTCCTAACTATCTTCAGCTGCTTCATCAATGACCTTCCCTCTATCATAAGGTCAGAAGTAGGGATGTTCATTGATAATTGCACAGTATTCAGCTCCATTCGCAATTCTTCAGATAATGAAGCAGTCCATGCCCGCATGCAGCAAGACCTTATTAACATCTAGGCTTGGGCTGATAAATGACAAGTAAAACTTGCACCGTATAAGTGTTCATCTCCAACAACAGAGATGAACACTCTGGCCTCACTTGGAATACTGTGTCCAGTTTTGGTGTCCTCACATGCTGGGTGATATTGAGGCTTTGGAAAGGTGCAAAGGAGGGCAACTAGACAAATTCCCAGTATAAAGCATCTTAGTTATCAAGATAGGCTAAAGGAGTTGGGACTCTACACTTTTAGAGAATCCTAGACTTAGGGGTGATCTGATTGAGGTTTATAAGATGATGAAGGGAATAGATTATGTTCCAGTTGACAGTTTGTTCCAATTAAATAGGTTAGGGAGGACCAGGGGTTAGAATTTTAATTTGTGTAAGGCCAGATCTAGGTTAGATGTGAAGAGATGGTTCTTTTCCCAGAGAATAGTGGACCTCTGGAGCAGTCTGTCGTCTTGTGCGGTGGACGCCGATTCACTGAATTCCTTCAAGCGAGAACTGGATCTGTTTCTGGTTGGGAGGACATCACCTCTTACAAAAGGTAGGTACTTCTGGGAATTCAGGGCGAGAGTGATCTCCTGGACTAGTTTTGATTGCCTAGAGTGGTCGGAGAGGAATTTCCCAGATTTTGATCCCCCTAAATTGGCCTGGGTTTTTATCTGTTTTTGTTTCTCCCAGGAGATCACATGGTTTTGTGTGGAATAGAGAGTGTATATATTGTGATATAAAAGGTATCACAATTGTGTGGGACATGCTGGATGGACCAGAGGATCTTTACCAATCTTCCCTTTAAGCTGCACGGCCCAGGGGTCCCATGCTGCCAGCTGGCCAGCTTTTAAATAGAAAAACCGCACATGTGTGGTACTTTAAAGGGGATGCGCGGCCTGAAAAAAATCACAGGGAACATTTGTCTTTACCTGCCCGTCATTGTTCATACATTTGTATAACCACCTTCTTTGACATTCAATGGCATTACCATCGCCGAGTCCTCCACCATCAACATCCTGGGGGGTCACCATTAACTGGAAACTGAACTGGACGAGCCACATAATTGCTGTGGCTGCTACAGCAGATCAGAGGTTGTGACGAGTAGTTCACCTCCTGTCTCTCTAAAGTTCCTCTATCGCCTACAAGGCATGTCAGGAGTCTGATAGAATACTCTCCACTTGCCTGGAATTGTCCAGCTCCAACAACCCTCAAGAAGTTTGACACTATCCAGGACAAAATAGTTTGCTTGATTGCACACCATCCACTGGCTTCAACATCCACTCCCTCCACCATCAGCATACCATGGCTACGGTATGTACTATCTACAAGGTGCACTGCAGCAACTCGCCAAAGCTTCTTCAGTAGCACCTCCTAACCCTCCACCACCTAGAAGGACAAGGGCAATAGATGCATGGGAGCACCATCACCTCCAAGTTCCCCTCCAAGTCATACACCATCCTGACATGGACATGTATGGCTGTTCCTTCATTGTCGCTGGGTCAAAGTCTTGGCCCTCCTTACCTATAAGCATTTTGGGAGCACCTACACCATACAGACTACAGCGGTTTAAGATGAAGGCTCACCACCACCTTCTCAAGGCAACTAGGAATGTGCAATAAATGCCAGCTTTGGCAGTGACACCCAGATCCAGAGAATTATTTTATTTTAAATCAGAGGACCATCCAATGTTCAGTTAACAACATGCAAGTACCATATATATCATATCCGACAGGTGCTCCTGGGAATAGAAGCTCTGCGTCAGGCTCTGAAGATGAAAATCTAGCCTGCAGAATGCATCATGTTAGTGAACAGTTAGAAAAATATGGTTTAAGGGCAGTCCCCATTCATTTCTAAAGGGAGGCCATTCCTGACTAATTTAATTTATAGAGGAGATCACAAAGGAAGTGGATGTATATATAGATTTTCAGAAGGTGCTTGATAATTTACCACATAAAAGACTTGTTATGTAAATTAAGGCACATGATATGAAAAGGATAGTAACCATAAGGATAAAGAGAAGGCTAGGTATAGGAAACAAAGAGTAGGGGAAAGTGGATTTTTTGGACTTGAAAGGATGTGGGTAGTGGTGTGTCTTAGGGATTTCTGCTGGATCCCTTTTATTTTCCATTTATATAAATGATTTTGACATAGGCACAAGAGTAATGATATCAAAGTTTGCTGATACTAAATTGGGTGCATGGCAAACTGTGAGAAAAATTGCAGGAGGGCACAGACAGACTGGTGGAGTTGGCTGATAGGTGGCAAATGCAGAGCAATGTGAAATAATATATTTAGGGTAAAAGAAAGGAGTTATACCCTAAATGGTAAGATTTTTAACAAATCAAGGAACAGAGAGATCTCAGGGTGTAAATAAATATGGGTTATCTTGGCCAAAGGGTGAAAACAGGCGCTAAATGGGTGCAGTGCTAATAAGAGTAACCTGTTTGAAAGTCCGGATTTAGCACACAATTTTGGTCCTAATTGCTGATTACCATAATTTGAACTTGCCTGGAGTTGCTAACCAATGTTCCACCTAATTTATTTTGGGGTGCATGGCCTATTCAGTTTCACGCATGGGCAAATCTTAATATTGGAAAAGCCGGTTCCGGGCTGCGCGGCAAACAGCGATGCGGCCGCACAGCTTAGAGGGAATGTTGGTGCTAACCAGAAACTTGCAGGTTTAGCACTCAAGTGCTGATTAGACACAATTTTTGTGGAGCAGTGTATGAGGGCTCCTCACACCCACTTCCACTGAAGGTGAGGAGTGCTCTGGCTGCCACACAGCAGCACATTTCAGGATGGCTCAGGGGCTGAGAGAGAGGACACACAGGTTCTCGGATGCGGCACTGGAGGTCCTGGTGGAGGAGATCCAGAGGAGGAGGGATGCCCTGTCGCACTCCCACATTGCACATCACCCACCTGTCCCTCTCTCCTGCAGCAGCTGGTGCTGCTCTACTTGGCCTCATGCCCTCCTCCCATTCTTCGTCCAGACCAAGGAGGACCCCGAGCATGATGCCCATGACCAAGCACTCCCTTTCTCCTGGTGACTCCTATAAGGTGGAGTAGCACAGCTCTTACTCTTTTTAGGCGAAGTCCTCAGAGAATTTCCGGAATAAATGTTGCTCGAGTGTTGGTGAAGTCTTGACACAGTGTCCCAGAAAGTCTCTCGATGTGTTTCAGTGGTCCTCTTCACAGCTCCAGCAGTCCTCTTCACAGCTCCAGCAGCAATGACCATGAAATGGTGAGTATCCCTTTAAGTGGTGAGTAGTCCTTTAAGAAGCGCTTGAAATCGACATCAATGCCATGTTTACTCCCAAACAACTGGTCACTGTTAAGATGGGGCGTTAGAACAAGCACTAGCCGCCAAAACGCTCTGCAGCCTCTTTAATGAGTGCTAGCAGGCGTTTTAAGTGGCAATCAGCTGTTTAACAAGCCGCCAGCCAGCTGTTCCTAGCACAGGTTTCAACTCCTTTACCAAGATGGCATCTTGTGATAAACGTGGACTAAATCAGCATTTTAGCTTAAGACCCGATCTTGGCCACCTCTTTACCTCTTTAGCACCTAAAGTATTCGGCAAAAATTGCCCCCTAGATCTTTAAAAGAGGGAGTGCAGGTGGGAAAGACTATTAAAAGTCAAATGGGATTCTGCATTTTATTGCTGTGATGAATAAAAGTTGTGTCATAATTCAAATCATAGGAAAAGCTACATATTTTTGTATCAACTCGTCGATCTCCCATGGTGTTGCAAACATTAAATCATAGAATATGATCACTTACCTATCTCTGCTGCTTTAGTGTTGCTGTTTCTCTCTATCTCTCCTCTTCTGCTTCTGTCTCTCTGAGGAGAGGGAGGGGAGAGGAAGGGAAGGGGGAGAAGTAGAGGGAGAATGAAATGGGAGCAAATCATGGGAGGAGGAGAAGATGGGAGGAGATGGGGAGGATGAGGAAGAGGAAGGGAAGCAGGGAAAGGGGGAGGAAGGGAAAGAGTAGGGTGAGGGTAGGAGGGAGAAGGGGAAGGGGTGGGGAGAGTAGGGTTTGTCGATTTGCTGCATCAGAAAAATTAAGAAACAACCAATTTGAATTGAACATAATTTTATTCTGTGAAGAAAAACTATTCAGCGAAGATTGCTTCATATTATTGACGCTTTTCTCAATATATGCTGTTTCTATCTTGTCAGCCAGTCCAAAATGATGCTCAGTTCCAGGCAAAGACTGTGTGAAGTTTTGCACTTTGCTTTTGCCTTTCTGAACTCATGTAGTGAAGAGATAACTGGTTCTGTGCCATCCACGTCCTCGTCAGCACAAGTTTCCTCATTCTTTCCCCAACCCAGTATCATTGATTTGTTTGTGTGCACATGGCAGGCCATCTTACTTGACAAAGTAAATGCATGTGTCATGCGGGATTCACACGTCAATTGGTTATCTTACAATTAGCCTAAGCTTGAACTCCATCAGTCCAGGTACATCCTACTCAGTATTTGTTGCAGGAGGGATCATTTTCGTTGAAAAAATTGGGTCTCGTCAGTGGGATCGCTAAAACCAGGGGTTCGTCATAGTGAAACTATACTATAATTTCTTTACTGTCACCCAGTGGCTTCATATAGGAACTACAGGCTGACTCACGTGAAAAAAATGCTGAACCAGTATTTGGGCTGGAACTAATATTACACGACAGGACTTTTATCATTGTAAATGGCTATCTGAGTGCTACCTACATGCGTAACTGGTACTGCAGGTAAATGTTTACACTTTTAAAATGCATTTTGCCATAGACAGAGCCTGACAATAGACACTCAGCATTTTTAATACATAATAGATTTGAAAAATGTGCTTGATCACTTTAAAATCTGGTTACACCTAATTTGTTTTTCACATGGTGGAGAGAATACATCACTGTCTTGTATGCAAAATGTCATTTCAAAGATATTATTCCTATGTAACTGAAGGGATAATTACTAGTCCTAGCCCCTTTAGGGCTACCCCGGATCAGACATTCACTTTCAACTAAAATTTGAGGTAGCCGAATCCTAAAGACGCTTAATTGGGTCGAAAGGTCCGGACTATCTCTCCCTAAAGGAAAGGAACAACCTGAAAATGTTACCATCCTCCAGATAGCACTTTTAATAAGTTTAGCTAGACTGTAACGTTCCGAATATTATGAGGGTCCGGAAAACTCCCCCAGAATTCTGCAACTCCTCACCAATTGAGTTTGCGGGTTTGATACAGAAGTCTTATGTGAGACAATTCTAAAAATATATAGATTTATTAAAGAACCAACATGTAGTTTACAATGTTGAGTCAATCACAACATTAACAGTTCCAAAAAGAGAAAGATTTACAACCTTATTATCAAAGATCCTTACTCTCAAATCTTAACTTCGCTACAGTTTTATAGTTCTTAGTTTTATTCAGGATATCCACCAAAATCAAATACAGTACCTTTGATCCCCGAGGTACAAAGAGTTGTAGACTTACAGAGCCTGCCTCTGAAGCTGCGAATCGCTTTGCCTCTTTACAGCGAGTCTACTCTCCCATTTGAGAGTTCAATATTTATACCCTTTTCCAGTGTTATTTCCTTTAAGGTTTTCTGCTGATGTAAGCTAATTATCTCCAGTCATGTTTCTGCTGACCCCTGCAATTCTTACAGTCACCTGAGCTGGTAGCATTACAGAATCGTGTCTCATCTCTAGGTGTTCTAAGTTTACCATAAAAAATGGTGTAACAGCAGGTGCGTTTTTTACTTGATGTCATTTTTACGAAGGCAGATGTTTGCTTCTTTACGAAGTGTAAATTAGAACACCTTAACCAGGGTGAACTATTGTCTTGTTCCCAAAGGTCAGTCTGTCAGGAGCCTTTAACCTTCTGTTTCAATAAGGTTATTGATTCAGTGTCAACAACTATTGTAAGATTGCAAAATTTCTACATCTCCCAGAAGGTTATTATTAATAAAAAAATGGACCCTGCAATGGACATTTTAAAATTAAAGGGTACCCAAGATGGCTTCCGAGCCTCGTGGCAGAAAGCCTGTGGGATTCAAATGTGGATTCTGCAGAGCAGACAGCTTGGGCGTAATCGAAACTAAGGCTGCAGGTTTTCCGTGAAGAGAACTCTACCAGACAGAACTTTGAATAATGTATCAGACCGAATTGGAGTCAGATCTAAATTCAGTGAGGCCCATAGTTAAAACCATCAAACAGTCTTCATACATAATCGAAAACAGATTAAACACAGCCATCGAGGCTGGACAAGCCCATCAAGAACTTTCAGAACAATACAAGTCAATTATCAGGCCGGTAAATGCAATTACCGGCCATCTAAAAACAGTTAACATGGATTGCTACCATTATTGAAAACTAGCCCGCCAAAATTAAGACAAAGAACTAACCAGATTTGACGCGAAGATAAGGGTTTTCGAAAAAGTATAACCGAAGGCCCCGGGTAGCAGTCCCGTGCTCTGGCCCGCGCTCTCGCTCCTGCTTTTGCCTTTGACCCTGCTCTCGTGGCTCCGGCCTCTTGGGCTGCCGCTCATACTCGTGCCCTGGCCTCGTGGCGGGTTCTCTCCCCGGAGCAGATTTTCAGTAGCCAAAGACACCATACCAACTGCTGGGAAGGGGAGCAAGGCCCAAGTCCACAGCCATCCAGGACGCCCAGGCCGCGAAAAGGGGCGAGACGAAGTTGAGCAGGTAGCCCAGGACTTGTAGTGTAGTCAGACAGAAGAGACGAGATGAAGAAGACGATAATACCTCGATAAGGGCAGAGCAGAGCAGCGAGAACTGTATCGGTAATTTAAACCCCCCAAGCGCCTAGTTATAAGCTGATGCCTGAGGGGAGGGAGAAAGTCCCTGAGGAGGATAACAGCAAGCATCTTGAACAAAGTGTTAACGTAGGTCTCCATGCCACAATGAATACACAGGCCTTTGGTGCATGGCCAATAAGGCCTAAACGGTAACAATTGGTGACTGTCCGATAAATATAATGTTACCAACGACGATCGCCTGAGGGAGAAGAAGAGGAGAACCCATTGGGGTGAGATGACAACGATAGCAGAGGAGAAGAAGGTGTATCACGGCAGCAGCTCCAGCACCGCGCTTCTGAGGACCAAGTGGTGACGGGGTACCTAAGGGGACAGAGAGCAAAACCTCAAAACCCGTTTTCTTTTCCAACAGTTGACTTTGAACTTGGATTGGTGAGCATAAATTCTGGCCCCTCATAGCTTAATCTAGTTAGGTATAGGGGTGGGATAAGGATAAGGGGATTGTTAAGATTGTTGTTTTCCCTCGATGTGCTGTGTGTTCCCCATTCCCTGTATAAGTGTATTTGCCTATAATATTGTAGTGGTAATTTCTTTTAAGACTGTATTAAAATTTTCCTGTTCAATAAAATCTTGGTTTTGTTTGTATCCAAACCACTTGTCTACCCGAGTTTTCTATATCGCTGCCTGTACCTAAGTCCGGTGTCTGGAACCCAGGGGCGTGGGAACGATTCAAACCGCTCACAAACAGTCAGGGGCATAACTGACTGGGTGCACGCACCACACCCGCCACCCCTACACTATCTTATCTCTATAGCCAGAATGCTACCACAGCTCTTTCATCGTTCGGTTTCTAGATTTCCAGACCCAGTTTGTCATGTTTTAATAAGACCAGAATACTTTCACAGAATGGTGTGTTTTCCTGAATAGGTTCTATGGTTTATTCCTTCACACAACGACACTTTGATTGCAAAGGAAATGGAAATCACTTAACACAGACTACGTGCCTGGTTCTGAAATCAATCAAATCACGATCAAATGCTGAGTGTCATGATCAAATAGGCTGGCATCTCGCTTTTCTGGGTGGAGTTCTCAAGAAAACATGTCATTTTAATAAATTTAGTTCAACTATGGAAGACATATTTTGCTTTGCAATATCTGAGTTTTCAACTTTAACCGTAATGAAAAATACATCCCAGACAGCACTCTCCCAGCTTTTGTGTGTTTTTTCTGTATCACTGTACATCAGTTCATGTGGATATATTCTCATGGCGCTCCATGGTCATTGTGGATCCTTATGTATATGAGTTACAGTTCAGACACTAGTCCAGATTTAGTATTGGCAAAGTGTGTCTGTTGTTACTGTTTGTGTTATTTTTAATAATTTCTTCCATAGTGTATAGAATAAACCATGGTCTACTAGAGTGTTTATTCTTCTGCTATGGAAGGTTTACGGACAAAATTTTCTCTCCACTGGTGGAGTTCTGGTGAGGTGAAACTCCCACCATCCCCTCCAACACCACTGGATCACAGGCAACTGGATCGGGGTTCATCAAATATGCATGGTGGGCTCCTGGCAGGATTCCTGCTGCCAAGAGTGAGCCTGCCATTCGGCTGCTGTAAAAGTACAACAGTGCAAGAGTGGGACTACCATTGAAGTACCAGAATAGATTGGAGTGGTGATATGGGGGAAGAAGTGCACTGAAGATTAGAAGCAATGTCTCACCAAAGGCCTTCAGCAGGTAAATGTTGGAATGTGGAATGGAGGGAGATGAGAATGCTGCATGGGGGTTGACGTAATAAAACTCACTACGCACTTGGTTCGAGTATAAAGCAAGGCTTTAATCAACTTGTTTCAAAACATGGAGGCCTAGTTGTACTTCACTAGTTCCTGTCTTACAAAATGTCCCTGGTAAACTGGGCCACGCCCGAGTATTTATACTCCTTGGACGGTGCCACCAGCTGGCCGTCCAGTGTTATTTCATGAGCCGTTTCTTCATGATGATGAGATTTATAACAGGGGTACCTCAGGGTTGTTAGTTGCTTCCAGGGGACTACTTCCACATGTTTTCCTAGGAAATTGCAGTAACATAGATGGACAGGAGGGAAATATTGCCAGAATCATGAAGGAAAACCCAGCCCTAGGTCACAAGAGAGCTTGCGTCATATCAGTAAAGCTAAATACAGTAATAAGGTTTTCTGTTTGATCCCTGGGCAATGCTACAATACTAACTTTGTGTGAGTAAGCTCACACTTTAGTTCATAGAAAGTGAGGGCTCACTTCTGGGAGTGGCCCTTGATGCTCAGTAGGCAAGAAATATTGCGTAAAGCCCTAAAATTGTATTATGTGCATTGAATACGAAAGCAGGAAAATTATAGTTACCCGGATTTTACAGGGCCTGTGACAGCGTACACATGTGCGAAAACCCGGAACTTGTGATTTGTCAAGTTTCTCCTTGACAGGTTGTACGCATCCGCTGGAAATTGACTTTCGCTGGTGCAGGTTTGGGTTATTTGCCCAACTACTGCCCAGCGAATACCCACCAAACCCTTATGCCTGGGAAAAGCAGGTGTAAGGCCTTCTTTTACCAGTGTAAGGTTTTAAATAAATGTTCAAATAACATTTAAAAAATGTTTTAAACATTCACTTACATTTAAAATTAGTTTAGGTCAATTTTGTCCCAGTTAAAAATGTTTATATTTATTTTTCAAAATGTTTTTATTTTTAATTGTTTAATTAAATGGCATTTTAATTCATTTTTAACCTGTGATTATTTATTTTTATTCCAATGTTGTGAAATTGTCTTTTTTAGGTGATTTCTATTATGCTTATGGGGATTCCGTACATAAATGGAACCCCCATAAGCATAATAGGAATCTTCCTTTGACATTGGTTGGCCTGGCCCACGTGATCCCAGGGACACTTGCAAACCACATGCGCCCCTGGGATGCGCGGGCCTTTACGCTGGCATACGCCTGCAGGTCCAGGACCGCAAGAGTCTGAAGCTCCGGAGGCAGCAGGTAAGTGCATACATTTCTTGTGGTTTGGAGGCGTACGCGGGCGACAAGCCTCCGACTGCAATTTCCAGGCCAGTATCTTTGTACAAGACATTGTGTCGGTCATAATTGGAGTATAGCTTGAAATTCTCACACCCCATTATAAGAAACATATTAGAGTCATATAAAGCAAAGATTCACTAGAATGATACCAAGAATGAAAAGTTAGAGTTATAAAAAAAAACTTGAAAAATTGGAACACTTTCACAGGAACACAGGAGTTTAAATGGGGACCTGCTAGAGGTTCTCAAATAAATGAAAGGCAGCTACTATAATTGTTTAGAATACATTACAAAATGTAAAGTATCTGTGTCTGTGTTCAGGTCTCTTATCATACTTGCAGATTGTATCTGAAAGAGATCAGCTAGTATATAACAGACAATTACCTCACGAAATACCAATACCTCAGAAAAAATTGAAGAGCTTAGGGCTGAATTTCCTTGGCCAATCTGCCAGATGCTCACTGTAACTACATAACTATGTCAAGTTCTGACCTTAGATGGTAAATTGTGGTCGGCCTTGTGAGGGGCGGAGCCTCTGTCTATGCTTTACAGGGCCAGGTATGGCAAAGGGGGTGGGACTGAGGGGCTGGGTTTCCCTACATTGGGAATTTCCAGCATCCATGGCCCATAAGGGGCCAGGCAAAAGTCAGAGATTGCTGTAGCCAGTGAGATGAAGCGCACTGGCCTTCGGAAGGGTACACCTTTATAAAGTGCTGGCTAGGCAACAACTGGAGTATTGCATCCAGTTCTGGTACCCACACTTTAGGAAAGTTGTGAAGGCCTTTGAGAGGGTGCAGAGGAGATTTACCAGAATGGTTCCAGAGATGGGGGATCTTAACTACAAGGACAGGTTGGAGAAGCTCGGATTTGTTTTCATTAGAGCAAAGGAGGTTGAGGGATGATTTGATAGAGGTGTATAAGATTATGGCGGGTTTGGATAGGCTAGACGGGGAAAGGCTGTTCCCACTAGTTGATGGTACAAGGACTAGGGGACACAGCTTTAAGGTTTTGGGCAAGGGATACAGGGGGGATGTGAGGAAAAACTTTTTTATGCAGCGAGTGGTGAGGATCTGGAACTCGCTGCCGACGGAAGTGGTGGACGCGGAGACAATCAATGTTTTCAAGGGGAGACTGGATAGGCACTTGAGGGAAATAAACTTGCAGGGCTACGGGGATAGAGCGGGGGAATGGGACTGACTGGATGGCTCGACAGAGAGCTGGCATTGACTAGATGGATTGAATGGCCTCCTTCTGTGCCGTTATGACTATATGCCAAAGTGGGACCCACTGGGGAGTCCAGGCTAGGGAAGTGGCCTGGACTCCAGAAAATTTCAAAATTTTAGGATTGTCCCCATACAGAGGAGGCCAAGGTGAAGGACAGCATACGATCTTCCACTGGCGGCCAGGAGTTGAGATTCCAGCAGCATGGGGAAGGCAGGCATATACGCCTAAAGTGTTGCGAGCGCCCACCAACCTGATGCAGATGAGGTGCCCTCCCATTGACCCTGCAAACTCTGTTGGGGCCAGTACTGGAAGGGACAAGCAAACATGATCCCAGAATATTATGCCATTTCTTTACTGTTTACGTCAATCATCCGCCAAAGTTACAACGGGATATCAGGAGAACCTCAACAGAAATTCTACCCCTTCACGATTGACCTTGTTTTGATGCTTTATATAAAAATAAATATTCAAATTAGTTAACACTTCAAATAGTGGCTATCCTGGGGGTTTTCATCTAGAATAATTCCCTATCAATAGAGAGGAGTGCAGGAATGGTTGGGCCAACAAATGGCCAGGCTTGCTGTGAATCATTAAAAACCGCACATTCTAGGCTCAAATACATGCTAAAGGCTGCAACCTTGTGAGTTTCACTTGAGAGTGATGGTTACAGGAAACCCCACAAACTTCAGGTTTCTTACATAGGCACAAATGTTTGATAGAAAACATTGTTACAGGAATTTCGGAAACAGAAAATGTTATTGTATAGATAAGTTAAATTATTTTCTTGCAAATGTTATAGTTTTTATTATCATATCACAAGTTTATTTGCATCAGTAAGTCTTCAATGTAGTGAAGAACACAAGGTGGCCCTAAGCTCTGGAATTCCCTCCCTAAAACTCTCCGCCTCTTTACCTCTCTTTCTTCCTTTAAGACGCTCCTTAAAACCTACCTCTTTCATCTGCCCTAATAGCTCCTTATGTGGCTCGGTGTCAATTTTTGTTTTATAACTTGTTTTGTCAATTATTCCTGTGAAGCGTCTTGGGATGTTTTACTATGTTAAAAACACTATATAAATACAAGTTGTTGTTGAAAGGATTTTCTAAAAATATGAGCGACCTGATTGGTTCAACTTTTTTGATTAATTGAGGGGAATTTTAATTCCTTCCGGCCAGAGGCAGTTAAAATGGAATGGGAGATTTACCTGCTTGGCCTCTCACCCCAATCTCGCTGAATGCAGTTTTTTCAGTCACCAAGGACATCCGATGGAAGCTGGGGGATCCTTCTTTAAATCTGCAGATCAGGTCCTAATGACTGAAGGGATAATTACTAGTCCTAGCCCTTTTCGGGCTACCCCAGATCAGGCGTAATTCCCAGGCGTTCACCTTCAACTAAAGTTAAAGATAGCCGAATTCTATAAGATGCTTAATTGGGTCTAAAGGTTCAGACTATCTCTCCCTAAAGGAAAGGAATGGCGTGAAGATGTTACCGTCCTCCGGATAGCACTTTTAATAAGTTTAACTAGACTGTAACCTTCCGGATAGTATGAGGGTCCGGAATACCCCCCAGAATTCTGCAACTCCTTACAAAAGAGTGACAGAAATTGAGTTTGCGAGATTGATACAGAAATACTACTTGAGACAATTAAAAAAATATATAGATTTATTTAAGAGCCGACATACAGTTAACAGCTTTTGAGTCAATCGCAACATTAACAGTTCAAAAACAAATAGCTTACATTTCTTATCCTCAGAGATTCTTATTCTCAAATCTTAACTTCATACATTTTTACATTTCTTATTCTTAATTCTAATTCAGGATAACCACCAAAATCAAATACCTTGATTACCCGAGACTCAGAGTTGTAGGCTTACAGAGTGGTTCTGAAGCCGAGCATCGCTTGCCCATGTCCAGCAACTTCTGACTGTCTATCTGAAAAAGCTCTATTTTATACCTTTTTTTAGTGGTTTATCCTTTGAAGTTTTCTGCCGATGTAAGCTAATTATCTCTAGTTCTTTTTTCTGTTGACTTCTTTCTGTTCTTACTGTCAATTTAGCTGCTGCATGTATAATTATGTCTCTACCTTTAGGTGTTCCAAAAACTTATCAAAAAATGGCTACAACAGATTTATCTCTTTGATGTCAATCTTATCGAAGGCCTTCCATTCAATTCTTAATATTGGCTTAACTGGTTATTAGCAGACGTTTTGTCTCTGTGGTGTTCCAAGTTCAATACAAAAACCATGTGATTGCTTGGTGTCATCTATTGAAGTCATATCTTCAAATTGTTCTGTTGGTAACATATTTACAACATGTAAGTTAAAGACACTTCAACCAGGGTGTTTGTTTTCCTAGCCATCTTAGTTGGTTATATTATTGACTTATGTTTCCTGTCTTTCAAGTTTAACATAAAAACTATTTGACCAGCAGGTGTTTCTTTTACTTGATGTCATCTTTTCAAAGGCACATGCCTCTTTTAATGTTTCTGTGTTCCTGTTCAACGTGTTAGTTTATAGCACTTTACTTGGGTCATTCCATTGTGTTTCTCCCAAACTCCAGACCTTCTGGAAGTGCCAAACTGCTACGTCAATAGGGCCATTGTTTTAGTGTTTATAACCAATTCCCATTTCAAAGCTTGTATGGTGTTTTACAACTCTTGTGTTATCAAATCATCCCATCTCAGAAGCCTGTAGTGACACAGCTTGCGTCGCTGAGGCTTTCCAGACTTTTAAACCCAGTATATCATGTATTAATAATATCAGAAATCTGTTCATAGGATGGTGTATTTTTCTGAAATATGGCTTATTCCTTCACAGACATCATTGGGACCAAATTGCTTTCCCATCAGGCTAAAGCAGGCCAAAGGATGATCATCGGGAGAAGAGACCCCTCGAGGTAAGCGCATTTCTTTCTTTTCTGGGGCACGGAGGAGCAGGAGTGCTCCTTTGGGCCCCAAAAGGAAAGGGTAGGCATCTTCTGTTCCGGACTTCTTTCCTTCCCGAACTGCTGATCACCCCGAACCCCTATTTTGCTCTTCTCTCCCACATCCCCAGACTTACACTGGGTGTGTCATATAACATTTGCAAACATTTGCATATCAATTGTAATGCTTAAGATGTCATGCCTGAGGTGTAGCACAGGAATTGTGACACAGGACGTGTTTCTCATGTACTATCTCAGACACTGCATGTATCTCTCATGCTCATTCATCTTCACACTATCTGACTTTTTATGTCTGAGTCATTGCTTGTCTTTCTCTGTCTGTCTGTTTGTCTCCCTCACATATGGCCTAGAAATTCGGTAGCCCCCGAAAACAGGCGCGGAGATGCAATAGCAACCTCCGCCTGTTTGGAGGACTGCAGGCAGCATGTAAAATTCATGCTGCTTGCTTCTTTGCATGATTGTAGTGTTCAGTCGAGTGCTGAATGCGCTGCTGAGTGACTGAACACTCAGCAGGGGGCCCAAGTTTGTGCGAGGCTAGCTCCAATTAAAGCTAGCATGCACAACGTAAAGGCAGTCTGCACCTCTTAAAGAGGAGGTGCATTCTGTAGTGTCCGTGTGTAGATAAAGACACTGAAGACAGGAGTTGGTTCATAGGTATTTACTAAGCAAGTCTGGGGGTGGGGGGGCTCTAAAGGATATACACACTACACAGGCTTATATAGCCCAAGTGGCAATTACCGGCATTACGCACACCTGGGGCTCTTAAAGGCACATACACCACAATTCCTCCCCTTCTAGCTAACTAGTACATCATATTTTAAGTAATTATTAATTACATGTTATATGCAAAATAATATACATTGCTGTATTAATTAATTATAAGTTAGTCTCTCAGGAGGCTTCCTGACTCGGTCCGGATAACGCCTCGGGGGTGTAGTAGTTTCTGGTGGTGTAGTAGGTTCTTCTGGCAAGGCTGATTCGGCTTGAAGGCCAGTGTCGGGTTCATCGGGTTCCAGTATCACCGGATTGGAGGTAGATATGGGTATCTCTACCTCATCGTTAGATGTATAGCGTGGTGGTGTAGGTTGTCCCTTTCCGGATGACTTGATGATTTGGTCAACATGGCGCCTTATTATGCTTTCTCCGATGTCCACGGTATACATCAGTGGTCCTAGTCATGTGCAGATAGTTCCAGGCTGCCATTTCTCGGTACGGTAGCCCCGGGCCAAAACCGGTTGGCCTATCTGGAAGGCCCTAGTTGGCCTTTCATTCATGCCCTGAAACTGCCGGTTCTCCACGTCCCTTCGGATGTTGGGCTTGACCAAATCCAGCCGGCATCTTAGGTTTCTATTGTAGAACATCATGGCGGGAGTTTGGTTTGTAACCATATGTGTTGCATTCCTATATGCAAATAAGAAGTTATCCACCTTGTGCTGAAGTTTTATGTCTTCATTACCCATGGCCTTTATGGCCTTCTTAAAGGTCTGGACAAACCTTTCAGCCAATCCATTGGTGGCGGGATGGTATGGGGCGGACGTGTAGTGCTTTACCCCATTGTTCTTTAAGAACTTTCTGAATTCTTCGGACACAAATTGCGGTCCATTATCAGAACATATCTGTTCCGGCAGCCCATTCCTGGCAAATATGGTCCTTAATACTGTGATGGTTTTTTCCGTGGTGGTGGAGGACATCTTTATTACCTCCGGCCACTTGGAGTGTGCATCAACTGCGATTAAGAACATTGAGTCCATAAATGGACCAGCAAAGTCGATGTGCACCCTTTGCCAGGGAGATGAGGGCCACTCCCATGGATGTAGAGGGGCCTGTGGTGGAGCATTTTGGACCTTCTGGCATCCTAGGCAGCTCTTGGTCATGTCTTCGATGTCTCCATCGATACCTGGCCACCATACAAACGCCCTAGCTAGGTTCTTCATTTTCACTCCACCCAGATGCCCCTCGTGAAGCTCCTTTAGCACTTTATCCTGGAGTTTGGGTGGAATCACCACTCTGGATCCACACATCAAGGTTCCTCGGCACACTGACAGCTGTTCTCTTCTTTGCGAGAATGCTGGCAACAGTGGTTCGCCATGTGCTGGCCATCCCTTCATTGTTAAATCGTAGACCCGTGAGAGAGTAGGGTCATTTCTTGTCTCCCTTTCAATGGCAGAATTTGTCACCGGTAGACATTCTACTATGGTAGAGTGGAATGTCTCTACTGGGTCTACTGTAGGTGCCTCTTCTATCGTTGGCAACGGCAGGCGCAATAAACCATCAGCATTCCCATGCTGTTTTGACCCTTTGTATTCAATGTTGTATTGGTGTGCCCCTAGAAAAAGGGACCACCTCTGTAGTCTTTGTGCCGTCATAATGGGGACACCTTTCTTAGGGTTGAATATGGAGATGAGGGGTTGATGGTCAGTCAGCAAGGTAAATTTTTGTCCGTGTAGGTAATGGTTGAATTTCTTCACTCCCCGTACCAGGCTGAGTGCTTCCCTGTCTATCTGGGAATAGTTACGCTCAGCTGAGTTCAATGAGCGTGACGCAAAAGCTATCGGCCGTTCCGAGCCATCAGGGAATCTATGGGACAATACCGCTCCTATACCATAAGGGGATGCATCGCACGCCAGTCTGATTGGTAGTGATGGGTTGTAATGAGCCAAAACTTTCTTGGATGTGATTAAGTCTTTACATTTATGGAAGGCACGTTTACAGTCTTCGTTCCATTTCCAAATCACTCCTGTGTGTAGAAGATCATTAAGAGGGTGTAGAATAGTTGATAAGTTCGGTAAAAATTTATGATAGTAATTTATTAATCCCAGGAATGACCTCAATTGTGAAACATTTTCAGGTGCTGGGGCTTTTATAACTGCTTCAATTTTTTCAGGTGACTTATGCCAACCTTCCTTATTAATTATGTGGCCACAATATGATATCTGATTTTGGAAAAATTCGCACTTGGGGCGATTTGCTCGTAGGCCCCGTTCTTTCAGCCTAGTGAGCACCTGCTCCAAATTGGCAAGGTGCTCGTTGTCGTTTTCTCCTGTTATAAGGATGTCGTCTAGGTAGCACTGAGTCCCCGGAATCCCTTGCAGGACTTGCTCCATAGCTCTTTGCCAGATAGCTGGAGCTGATGCTACTCCAAAAACCAGTCGATTGTACTGGTACAGGCCTTTGTGTGTGTTTATTGTGAGATACTTTTTAGAGGTCTCCTCAACCTCCATCTGTAGATATGCCTGTGCCAAGTCAATTTTTGTGAAACGTTTTCCTCCGGATAGTGAGGCGAAAATATCTTCTATCCTCGGAAGAGGATACTGTACCATGTGAAGGACCGGGTTTACAGTCACCTTAAAGTCCCCACAGATGCGAATTTTTCTCTGTTCCTCAGAGTTATTTTTCAATGCTTTTTTCATGACTGGAACGATGGGTGTTGCCCATTCGCTCCAATCTATTTTGGATAATACGCCTGCCTTTTCCAAATTCTCCAGCTCTGCCTCGACTGCCGGATGTATTGCGTATGGCACCGGTCTTGCCTTAAAAATTTTTGGAACTGCTGCATCTTCCACTTTTATTGAGGCGGTGATGCCTTTCAAGGTTCCTAGTTTCTCTTGAAACACTTCTTTGGCGTTGGCCAAGATGTCTTTTAATCGTTCAGGTATGATGCCATCATTGTTTTTTTCCTTACTGGTCACCGTCAGTGCCTGAATGGAGTGCCAGTCTAAACGTATTTTCCTTATCCATTCACGTCCCAACAACGGTGGACCACCATCTTGTAGAATGTATAAATACAACTTTTGTATTTCTTTGCCGTTGTATACCACAGGCACCTTTATTTTTCCTTTGGGGTATACTTTCTGCCCCGTATATGTTTTTAAGATAATGGATGTGTCTTTTAGAGGTATATGCGAAAATAGCCTCTCGTAATCTCGTCGATTTATTACGGTTAGAGCTGATCCTGTATCTAGCTCCATTTTAACTGGGGACCCTGCTATTATGAGGGTAACCCAAATGGTCTGGTAATCTTCATTGGCAATTACATTATGTAATTTGAGAGAGCTTAGTCTCTTGTTCCCAGAGTCGCTATCGCTCTTCTGGTCTTTGGAGCTACTGTCCGTCATCATTTGTACCTTTCTGTGCTTTTCCTTATTGATTCTTTTCCCGTTAGTGGATTTTTTTATTTTCAGATCGGCATACACGTGGCATGTGCCCCATCTTTCCGCATCGCCTGCATGCTTTTTATTTGAACCAGCAATCCCTCTGGTCATGGTTGGATCTGCCGCAGCGATAACATCTCTCGAAACCCCGTGTCATTTCATGGGTGCCGAAGTTCTGTGGCCTTTGCTGTATCTTAGCCGCTCCTATTGCACTGAAAGCCTTGCCCAGTGTTAAATCTTTTCCAGAAGATATCTTTTTCTGTGTTTCTACACTTAGGGGATCGCAGATGAATTTGTCTTGCAGAGAATCTGCCAATCCTGCCTCGAATTGGCAGTGTAGGGTATCAACAATCTCCTCAAAATTCTTGTCCATCGGTTCAGCTGGAGTGATTAAGTTGCGTAACAACTTGTATGTTTCTGCGCCCATTAGATCCAGAAGCACTGAAGCTTTTTTTTCATCTTCTATTCCATTTGCAGTGCAAAACACCTCCACTCTTTCTACATATGTGGTCCAATCCTCTATCTTGTTATCAAAAACATCAATATTGCCAAAGTTAGGCTCTGTTTCATTAGCAAAAGCATCAATATTGCCAGACTTAGGCATTTCAAAAAAAAATATGGCGCTTCCCGCGCTTTTTTTTTTTCTCTGTAGCAACGATATGGTGCTTCCCGTGCTTTCCCGCCGCTGCTACCGATAACAAGGCTGTTTTACTGTGGTTTCCGTTTATTCACTGTTGGAGACTCGTTCCCGACGGAGGTCTAAACGCTGACCTGCTTGCCGCGCCGGCCGTCTCCCGAGTGCACCCTCCCAGTCCGTTATTGCTTGCCTCCGATTTCGCTGCCTGTCTCAGCTGTAGAGCCCGCCGCTGGAGCCCCAGCCTGACGCCCAGGAAGGATTAGCGCAGTACCTGCCACCAGCTTGGCCAGCTGGTGAAACCACAGTTTCTATTACTTCCTTGAGTCTTCTGGACGCTGGAGGAATCGATGTCCTTGAGGTGCTGCCGAATTGCAGGTAAGTCCGTTTCCACTTCGTCGCCACTGTAGTGTCCGTGTGTAGATAAAGACACTGAAGACAGGAGTTGGTTCATAGGTATTTACTAAGCAAGTCTGGGGGGGGGGGTTCTAAAGGATATACACACTACACAGGCTTATATAGCCCAAGTGGCAATTACCGGCATTACGCACACCTGGGGCTCTTAAAGGCACATACACCACACATTCTACCTGCAACAGGTGCTGGAAGTGCTTGTGGAGAACACTGTCATAAAAAGAAGACTGAGTAATGGCACAACAGGCCAGAGAAAGGGCTCCAAGGTTCTCCGATGCAGCACTGGAGGCATTGGTCCAGGAGGTCAACTCCAGCAAAGAGGTTCTGTTCTCACAGGGGACCAGGAGGCCCTCAAGGCAATGGACAAGACTGCAGTAGGAGCAGATAGCCAACGTGGTCAATGCCAGCAGTACAGCCGGGAGGACCTGGACTCAGTGCAGGAAGAGATTTAATGACCTCGCATGCATGGTCAATGTCAGGGAATTCATCTTCAAATGCCATATATCACCATCTGCACAACTAGCCTCACACACTGCTCAAAGCACTACACCGACATTACTCACCTACCAACAATCGCTACCAAATAAGGTTCAGACCTCACATTCATAGCTGCACCTCACCAGCATACATTTATCACTGCTGCAAAGCTCACATGCACATCTCACAGCTTGAACACAATATGAGCTATTCAACCATGACAGGCACATCACCCAAACAAATTGCACCACACTCACTGACAGACTTCCCTTTCTCTTGCAGGAAAAGGTGGCATGTAACAGATGCCAGCAGACCTTAACCGATAGGGGACAGGTTCACTTGCATCACCTCACCCCCTTGCAGGAGACGGTGCTGGCCATTCTTGGCAGGGGCATGCTGAGCTCGTGGCCAGTGGTGGGGCTGAAGGAATACAAGGTGTCGGTATCCTCATACGTTATCCTTCTTCTCACATCCCACTTCTCCGTCATCCCACAATCTCTTCTGATTTACAATCTGCAAATGGTGTAAGCATGCAGCTCTTGATTTCCCCCACTCCCCTCACCACAACCCTACTCTTGTGCCTTTCTCATTACACACATCCAAGAAATCCAGCCTGCGAAGCCAGTGGCCGAACAACAACAGGGTGATGAAAGTGAAGAAGATGAAGAAACACCGTCACTCGATTTCACACTCCCAGCCACCAGCTCAGATATTGACATTACACGTATTTAAGAGGATAGGTTAGACGCGGGCTCTGCACATGGTGAGACACCAGGCACGAGTGGCCTGCAGCCAGGGCAGGGGGGCAAGGGTAGCTCAGGTGCCAGCTCACTGGAGGGCAAGGTCGTACATGGGCTCTGCAGCACAGGACTCAGATAAAGACCTCGATGGGGTGGAATATGAGGAACGCTGATGGGTATGCACAATGAAATGCTTGATGCATTGGCAGGCCTGCCAGACAGCCTGAATTCAATGTCAAGGAGCATGGAGGAGTCCAGCTCCAGCCTTGCACAGGGCTTTGCGCAGAGCTTGGAGCCCATTCTTTCCAGCATGGAAGGGCTGGGCAGATCCGTTAAAGCACTTGTGGACCCAACCATCATGCTGCGTCTGCTGGCCGAAGTCTCAGCTTCCATTTCAGCACAAGCAGAAGCCACCCAACGTCTGAGTGCTGCAATGGAAGCTCAGACTGAAGTCATGCAACCACAGGTTGCTGCCACCATGGCGGGTTTACCTGTGTTGAAAGGGGCTTGCAGAGTGTCACAGCAGTCCAGCAGTCTGTACTCCAGCAGATTACTAGGTTTGCTTTGGCGTTGCCCCTGGGGAGTGGCAATGCATCTGTAAAGGGTGACCCTGCTGTCCTCTCTCAGGATGACAGCATTCGTCCTCCCACCACTGCTACTCTACAAGTGCACTTGCTGTTGCCTGTCAGCCAGCCAGCCCAGACTGCCAGTTCTGATGAAAGGTCATCGACCTGAAACTTTAACGCTGTTTATCGCTCCACAGATGCTGCCTGACCTGCAGAGTATTTCCAACATTTTCTGTTTACAGCCCAGACTGCTGCTGCCCATACTGAGGTGGTGCAGTCCAAATCTGGGCTCCTAGGCCCAGAACTCCTTGAGGTCATCCTGCAAGGTCATCTGCAGTCTTTTTTTTTATGGGATGTGGGCGTTGCTGGCAAAGCCAGCATTTATTGCACATCCCTAATTGCCCTTGAGAAGGTGGTGGTGAATCTTCTTCTTGAACCGTTGCAGTCTGTGTGGTGAAGGTACTCCTACAGTGCTGTTAGGTAGGGAGTTCCAGGATTTTGACCAAGTGACGATGAAGGATCGGCAATATATTTCTAAGTCAGGATGGTGTGTGACTTGGAGGGGAACTTGGAGGTGGTGGTGTTCCCATGCGCCTGCTGCCCTGGTACTTCAAATTGAAAGAGGTTGCGAGTTTGGGAGGTGCTGCCGAAGAAGCCTTGGTGAGTTGCTGCAGTGCATCTTGTAGATGGTACACAGTGCAGCCATGGTACGCCGGTGGTGGAGGGAGTGAATGTTTAAAGTGGTAGATGGGGTGCCAATCAAGCGGGCTGCTTTGTCCTGGATGGTGTCGAGCTTCTTGAGGGTTGTTGGAGCTGCACTCATCCAGGCAAGTGGTGAGTATTCCATCACACTCCTTACTTGTGCCTTGTAGATGGTAGAAAGGCTTTGTGGAGTCAGGAGATGAGACACTCACCACAGAATACCAAGCCTCTGATCTGCTCTTGTTGTCACAGTATTTATGTGGCTGGCCCAGTTAAGTTTCTGGTCAATGGTGACCCCCAGGATGTTGATAGTGGGGGATTCAGAGATGGTAATGCCACATTGAATGTCAAGGGGCGGTGGTCAGACTCTCGCTTGTTGGAGATAGTCATTGCCTGGCACTTCTGTGGCGCGAATGTGAACTGCCACTTATCAGCCCAAGCCTGAACATTGTCCAGGTCTTGTTGCATGCGGGCATGGACCGCTTCATTATCTGAAGAATTATGAATGTCACTGAACACTGTGCAGTCATCAGCAAACATCCCCATTTCTGACCTTATGTTGGAGGGAAGGTCATTGATGAAGTAGCTGAAGATGGTTGGGCCCAGGACACTGCCCTGAGGAACCCCTGCAGCGATGTCCTGGGGCTGTGATTGTGAAGGAATAGCCATATTCAGAAAAATACACCATCCTATGAACAGAATTTTGACTTTATTAAAACATGACATATTGGGTCTGGAAGTCTGAAAGCCTTAACATTCAAAAGATGTAAACAGCATACAGGCTTTTGAGATAAGATAGGTTGTTGACACTGAAACAATAGCCCTATTGAAGCAGCAGGTTGGAGGTTCCAGGAAGTCTGCAGCTTGGAAAGAACACAATAGCCATACCCAGTTAAGCGTTATAAACCAATATTTCAGAAAGAAACACAGAACATTAAAGAAACATGTGCCTTTGTAAAAATGACATCAAGTGAAAGAAACACCTGACATTAAACAAAACAGCAGACATGATTATTTGTTACAACCAACTGAGGTAAATAAGAATTGCATAGATCAACCTAGTTGAGGTGTTTTTAAGTTACACGTTGTAAGAAGAATTGCACAGAATGCCTTCGTAAAAATAACATCAAATGAAACACGGGAGGCAACAGCCATCACATTGTTTTTGTGTTGAACTTGGAACACCTAGGAGACATGAAGTCTGTGGTACAACCAGTTGAGCTGTTCTAAATGCAAAAGATACAAACAGGAGACTTTTGATAAAAATGACATCAAATAGAACCACTGCTGTCACATTGCTTTTATGATAAGCTTGAGACACCTACACAGCAGACATAATTCTGCAGGCTAACAGCTGAACTAACAGTAAGAATAGAAGGAGTCAACAGAAAAATGACAAGAGATAATTAGCTTACATCAGCAGAAAACTTCAAAGGATATACCACTGCAGAAAGGGTATCAATATAGAACTTTTAAATGGGAAGATAGATTCCCTGAAAGAGGCAAAGTGATTCTCACGCTTCAGAGGCAGGCTCTGTAAGCCTACAACTCTTTGGCCTAGAAATTCTGTTGTTAGCACCAGCCGCTAGCACCTTAGGAGGAGGAGAAGTGGGGCGCTAAGCGGCTAGTGCCCGGGCGCGGCGCGATCTGCGCCTCTCGCGAACTTCAGTCAAGATTTAACGGCGGCGCAAAACCGCAGCGCCCGCTCAGCTGCGCGCGCAGATCCTGACATCATTTCATGGTGCAACGCCCTTGGTGCGCCCCGATCCGGAAATTCAGTGGCGCCCCCCCTTCTGTGTGCCTGGTGCCCTAAGCGACTGGTAGAGTGGAATGGTTCCCAGTCGCTGCGGGGCGCGGGGGGTGCTATTTAAAGAGGACTCCTCCTGCATTATAAGGGGCAGCCATTTTGTGCCAATCCTTCTGTGTGAGAGACAGATATTTGGAGAGAGACAAAGGGAGAGAGCTTTCTGCTTTGACTCAACGCTCGCACAGGTACTTCTAGCTTCAGGCGAGAGCTTTGCACTTGGATTTAACTTTCAGTGCCATAGCCTTGATTTGCCACATATAATGGGGGCTGCAATGGGTGGAAACGTTGGCTTTCTGCATGGCATTCAAAGGGCTCAGAGATGCTGTGAGAGAGTGCCAGTCATGGCCAGACGGAGAAGGGCCAACAGGCGTTGGCACAGGAGGCCTTACCCACCCAGGGTATACCGCCAGCAGTTCTCATATCTGAACATGTCTGAGGAGCAGTGTGTTCGGAGGCTGCGATTCAGAAGGGAGGTGGTCACTGAGATCTGCCACCTGCTTCGCAGAGATCTGCAGCCACAGCTGAGGAGCAGGACGTCCCTGTCGGTGGCAGTGAAGGTGACGGTGGCTCTCAACTTCTATGCCACTGGCTCCTTCCAATCCGCTACTGGGGTCATTGCCAACATCTCCCAGTTCGTGGTACATTGCTGCGTCCGCCAGGTGACCAATGCCCTTTACAGAAGGAGACGTCAGTACATCTCCTTCCCCATGACCCTTGGCAAGCAGCAAGAGCGTGCAATGGGATTTGGAAGAATAGCGGGCTTCCCTGTGGTCCAGAGCGCCATTGACTGCACGCATGTGGCTTTGCGGGTACCTCTAGAGAATGCCGAGGATTACCGCAACCGGAAGGGCTACCATTCACTCAACGTCCAGTTGGTGTGTGACCACAGGCAGCTCATACTAGCTGTCAATGCCTGCTTTCCAGGCAGCAGCCACGATGCCTTCATCCTGCGCCAGACTTCTGTGGCAGACATTTTCGAAGCCCAGGCTCACCCACGAGGATGGCTTCTCGGGGACAAGGGCTATCCTTTGTGCACCTGGCTGATGACCCCGCTCCGTGTGCCCAGCACCCCTGCTGAAGAGCAATACAATGACAGCCATCAAGCTACCAGAAACATAATTGAGCACACAATCGGCGTGCTCAAGCAACGGTTCCGCTGTCTGGACCATTCCGGAGGAGCCCTACAGTACCCGCCTGAGCGAGTCTCCCATTTCGTTGTAGTGTGCTGCATGCTGCACAACCTGGCTATCCTCAGGACTCAGCCACTGCCAGCAGACATTGGATGACCACCAGAGGAGGAGGAGGAGGAGGAGGAGGAGGAGCACCAAGACAGGAGGGAGGCACAAAGTGCAAGGGCCGTCTGTCGGCGGCTTATTGCAACTCGGTTCTAGGTCCCCTCTCAGGGAATGGCTTGTGCCAATGAAAGAACATGAATGGAGCCGCTCCGCAAACCCTCAGCCGGTCAAGGCAACAAATAGTTCAAAGTGCAAACATGGACAATGTGAATAAAGTAAAATTTTTATTGTGAAAACTCTGTGCCCTTCCCGCATGACAAACTAATTCAGATAAACCCCCCAAAAAACAGTCAGAGACATAACTGGCTCTCACAACCTTCAGAAAATGAAAAAAAACAGTTAAACAAAAATGACCATGATCCTCGGCCTTCATATAAAAAACAAACACAACATTCCCGGCCCTCATATAAAAAACAAATACAACAGCCTCGGCCTTCATATAAAAAACAAACACAACAGTCTCGGCCTTCATATATTAAAAAAACATTCTCGGCCTTCATATATAAACACAACATTTGGCCACACCTTCTACTTTTTCCCCTGCGAGGGTGATCCGCCTCGCTTCCGCGATTGGCCCCTTCCCGCCCTGCAGCTCCTCATCAATGGGACCCCAGTGGCTGCAGCAAGGCTGGGGGAAGGCTGCTGAGGGTCAGATGGTGAGATGGCAGATGCCCTTGGGGGACGGCCTGGACCAGCTCTGGGCCTGGAGGGCCCGGCTGCTGACTGCTCCAACTCTGCTTGGGCAGCAGCAGTCTGTCCTACGGGTGGTGGCAGCTGCAGTGGAGGAGTGACAGTGTTGGCTGCAGGAATGCTGCCAACCTGACAGAGCACAGGCACTCCCTGGTTGGCTGATACACTGGCACTCGCACGGGCCAGCACTGCAGCATGCACAGCAATCTGCTGAAGCACAGACTGCTGGGCTGCTGCGGCGCGGCGAGGGCCCCGGCGATGCCTGCCGATCCAGTGAGGGTGGCAGCAGTTAGTGCCCATGTGGCCCTGATCTGTGTCTGCATCAGACCAGCCAGTGAATGCATGGCACGACTGAGCACTTGGCTGGAAGCCACCTGTGATGCCGCGAAGTCCTGCTGACTCCTAGCCTGTGCTGCCCCGAATTCCTGAACATTCCTTGCCAGTGACTCTATGGAGTCAGGCATCCTTGCCACTGCAGCCATGAGCTCAGTGTGCCTGCGCTCAGCCTGGGCACCCATTTCACCAAGGAGCCGCACCTCCTCTGCACTCACCGTAGCAGGACTGGAGGCCGCACTCACCCTCTGAGGAGAAGGCCGCCGAGCTTCCCCACCCCTCCTGCATTGCTGCAGCCCACTGGGCCCCAGAGCTTCACTCTCCTCAGAACCTTCCCCCCTGCTCCCCTCCAGGGAAGACGTGTCCCCATCATGGCCATGGGCTGCGTCGGCTGAGGGTGGCACTGATGGGCCGGCTTCCTCTTCCTCCTCCTCAAATTCAGAATCACTGACAGTGGCAGCTTGAGGGCCCGCCTCCTCACCTGGCGAATCAGCATCTGAAAGCAGGGAGGCACAAGATTTGCTTTAGAGTGAGGACAGGGCGGCAGTGAGGGAGACATGAGTGCTGCTATGCACTGCATTGGTTCAATAGTGGCAAAGGATGCTGGTGTGAGGCACAAGTGGAAAGAGAGAGGTCAAAAAGGCGATTACCTTACCATTGCTGTCCAGAACAGGGTCGGCATCTCCACTGGTGATGGGGCCAATCAGCCTACCTGCCATAATGCGCTCCACATGCTGCTCCAGGTCGCTGAGCTCTTTCAGGTCAGGACGGCCTCCCCCGGTCCATAGCTGCTGCCTGTGATTGTGGGCCAGCTTGCCCTGCAAGAGAAAGGACGGCCTCTAAGTACAGTGTCAAGGCCTGATCTTGCCTGCACTGCCTCCCATGGTGGAATAGCCCTGACAGTGTCAAGCCCTGATCTTGCTTGCACTGCCTCCCATGGTGGAATAGCCCTGACAGTGTCAAGCCCTGACCTTGCCTGCACTGCCTCCCATGGTGGAATAGCCCTGACAGTGTCAAGCCCTCATCTTGCCTGCACTGCCTCCCATGGTGGAATAGCCCTGACAATGTCAACCCTGACCTTGCCTGCACTGCCTCCCATGGTGGAATAGCCCTGATAGTGTCTATCCCTGATCTTGCCTGCACTGCCTCCCATGGTGGAATAGCCCTGACAGTGTCAAGCCCTGATCTTGCCTGCACTGCCTCCCATGGTGGAATAGCCCTGACAGTGTCAAGCCCTGATCTTGCCTGCACTGCCTCCCATGGTGAAATAGCCCTGACAGTGTCAAGCCCTGATTTTGCCTGCACTGCCTCCCATGGTGGAATAGCCCTGACAGTGTCAAGCCCTGATCTTGCCTGCACTGCCTCCCATGGTGGAATAGCCCTGACAGTGTCAAGCCCTGATCTTGCCTGCACTGCCTCCCATGGTGGAATAGCCCTGACAGTGTCAAGCCCTGATCTTGCCTGCACTGCCTCCCATGGTGGAATAGCCCTGACAGTGTCAAGCTCTCATCTTGCCTGCACTGCCTCCCATGGTGGAATAGTGTGCGTTCTGGACTGATGGACCATTTTATATGCAGATAGCACCCTCTGGTGGTGGTTATGTGTTAGTGTGTTTGTATGAAGCAGAGGTCATTTGACCTTTCTACCTTTCTTCCTGTGTGAGAGGTCATTTGGCCTTCCTACCTTTCTTCCTGTGTGACCCAGGAAGTAGAATCCCAGGAAGTAGAATTCCAAGAAGAACCTGACTTGAGTAATGGAGAATTCCATGAGGGATTTTCAATCCAATGTAATCTGATCTCATATGTTAGGCCAAGCGCAATATCTGTGAGTATCTTTGTCTATTAGCATGATAGCAACTTTGTCAGAGTAGTATTTTGATAACACTATGTTTATAAAAGGTGAATATTTGATATTTGCAGAAGTTAGACCAAATGTTAGTTCGTTATACAATTAGTCTATTCTACTGTTGTAAATATGTTTATATCTTATGTAATATCGAATGTATAGTACTCAGTTTATGTACAAAACATACTTTGTCTTTGTTTACAGTTTCACAAATTTGTTCAAGTAAAGCTTCAAAACAGCAAACGGCTTCACGAGGAATTATTTTGAATAAGTGTTTAACTTGCTGGATAACTAGATAGGAGCAGGTCTAGCGAGGCCAGTACAGTGAAAAGATAGCAATACGGCTACCAGTGAAAAGATAGCAATACGGCTAGCTGTGAAGAGTGGAGCAAGAGGAACCCAGTGTAAGCCTTAACCTTGTAGAGCTCACCTACCGCACATCAACATGTCAGAAGATAATAACGAGAATGCTTTGCAGCGAAGAGAAGACCTTAAACGGGCAGATGAAACTGTAGAAGGTGACAATCGGTCTATAAGCTCCGGTTACGTCAGATCACAAGCTGGTTCACGGTCATCAGGTGGTTCGAGAGTAAGCGTGACCATCGCCAGAGCACGGGCTAAGCTAGTAGCAGCTCAAGCCAGAGCTGCGCATGCGAACAGTGAAATAGAAATAAAAGTAAGACAGGCCCGACTCCAAGCTGAATCCCAAGCTGAACGGGCCCAACGCCAGGCCGAACAGGCCCGTCTCCAAGCTGAACAGGCCCGTCACCAAGTTGAACGCTAGGCTGAACAGGCCCGTCTCCAAGCCACATTAGACGCTCTGCAGCAACAAAAAGAGATAGATGCTGCATTAGCCGAGACACAAGTATTCGAGGCAATTTTGGACGGAGCTGATCCCGAGACAGCTTATAAACCTTTAATTCCCGTTTCGTGGCAGAGTCCACGACAGCGCACCATAGATTACGTGAGCGACCATGCCGACATACAGTTTACAAGAGAAAGGGATGAAGGCCCACACATCTCTACAGACGCAAGCACTTCGTATAACATGCCACAAGTTGCCAACCAAGGTCAAAGCAGACGGAGTGCCCCAAGCCGCAGAGTCTCCCCCAGCAGAACGGAAGACACGGTGCAGAGGAATAGGACGCTGAATAGAAAAAGTCACAGGCAAATCCCCTCTCGGTTCCTTGAGACCCCCAACAGAGCCCCTAGCCAAGGCAACACTGGCACAGGTCCCAGCACCTACGACCTTGCCAAATACCTTGCACGCACCCAGCTGGTGACTTCGGGGTTAATCAAGTTTGATGACAGGCCGGAGAATTATTGGGCTTGGAAGTCCTGCTTCCACGATCCCATATCGGGCTTAGACCTGTCGGCAGGAGAAGAGCTCGGCCTCCTTATCAAATGGCTCGGCCCAGAGTCCGCCGGACAGGCATGCAGGATAAAAGCGGCCAATGTGGGACATCTGCCAGCGGGGTTGAAGACGGTTTGGGCGAGGCTGGAAGAAAGCTACGGCTCGCCTGAAGCCATTGAAAGGGCTCTCTTTGACAGGTTGGAGAACTTTCCGAGGTTGACGAGTAAGGAACCCCAGAAGCTCCACGACCTTGGAGATCTGCTGTCGGAACTCAAAGCCGCAAAGCAGGACGCCTACCTGGTCTATCGTACTTAGACACTTCCAGAGGGGTAAGTCCCATCGTTGAGAAGCTTCCATTTAACCTGCAGGAGAAGTGGATAAAGTTTGGATCAAAGTTCAAGCTAAAGCACAACGTGGCCTTCCCACCATTCTCTGCGTTTGTCAAATTCATCCGTAAAGAAGCCAAAGCCAGGAACGACCCCAGCTTTAACCTCTTCTCCTCCCACCCAGCACTTGCCAGAAGAGACAAGTTCGACAGACATGGAAAGACACCAATATCTGTCCACAAAATGCAAGTGTCCTCAACTGAGAACACAAAGGTTCAGAAGAAACCTGAGGATATGAGCAAACAATGCCCTATCCACAACAAGCCCCATCCTTTAAAGAAGTGCAGAGGCTTCAGGGAGATGTCCCTGGAAGTTCGGAAACAATATCTTAAAGAGAACTTTATATGTTTCAAGTGCTGCTCTTCCACGAGCCATCTCGCCAAGAACTGCAAGGTAGATGCAAAATGCACAGAATGTGAAAGTGATCGGCACATTTCAGCACTCCACCCAGGCCCAGCTCCTTGGAAGTCAGAGTCACCTCCTCCCACTTCAGAGCACGGCGGGGAGAGAGAGGGAGCTGCCGGTCCGGAGATTACATCCAGGCGCACCGAGGTGTGTGGAGAAGGAGTGAGGGCAAGGGCATGCTCCAAGATATGCCTCATCAATGTGTACCCTGTAGGATGTCGCACACTAGAGAACAAGCCATCTCAGGTGAGCACACTCAAGACTTCCATCTTGGAGAATGGTCGTCCAAGCTACCTTACCCCATGCAGTAGTCAGATCCGCGTGGCATTTGACTCCAGTGCACCATATCAGGGAGTCTCTCTCAACGACATACTCCTCACAGGGCCCGATCTTAACAACAGCCTCTTGGGAGTACTCATGAGATTCAGGAAAGAGCCCGTCGCCATCACTGCCAATATCCAGCACATGTTTCATTGCTTTGTGGTGAGAGAAGACCACAGAGACCTCCTCCACTTCCTGTGGTATAGAAACATAGAAACATAGAAGATAGGAGCAGGAGTAGGTCATTCGGCCCTTCGAGCCTGCTCCGCCATTCAACGAGATCATGGCTGATCATCCAAACCCTAGCACCCGGTCCCTACACCAGCAGCCATCCCACCCAAGCCCTATCCCCGCAACCCCACGTATTTAATCCCCCCTAACACTAAGGGCCAATTTTTATCATAACCAATCAACCTAACCCGCACATCTTTGGACTGTGGGAGGAAACCGGAGCACCCGGAGGAAACCCACGCAAACACGGGGAGAATGTGCAAACTCCACACAGTCACCCGAGGCCGGATTTGAACCCGGGTCCCTGGCGCTGTGAGGCAACAGTGCTAACCATTATGCCACCGTGCTGGACAATGACCCCAATAGAGACATTGTGGACTACAGAATGCGTGTCCATGTCATTGGGAATAGCCCGTCCCCTGCTGTCGCCATATACGGACTGAGGAGGGCTGCCAAGGAAGAAGACGACGACTTTGGCAGTGATGTGAGAGGGTTCATCAAACGAGAGTTCTATGTCGACGATGCACTGAAGTCATTCCCGACCGAGGCAGAGGCCATCAGTACCCTCGGACGAGCTCAGCAACTACTTGCACTATCCAACCTCAGGCTACACAAGATAGCCTCTAACAGACCAGCAGTGATGGAGGCATTCCCCCCTGAAGAACATGCTAAGGACGTCAAGGACCTAGACCTCTTCGTTGATGACCTCCCCCTACAGCGTAGCCTAGGAGTGTCTTGGAACATAGCAACAGACACGTTCACGTTCCAAGTCTTGGATGCCAAGAAACTCTTCACACGTAGAGGAGTGCTCTCTACAGTCAACAGCCTATACGACCCTCTCGGCTTCTTAGCCCCTGTCACCATACAAGGCAGGCTGGTCCTCAGGGAGCTCTCCACATGCGCTGAAGAGTGGGATTCACCTCTCCCTGAAGAGATGGAAGCAGAGTGGGACAGATGGAGAGACTCACTCCAAGACTTACAGGAGATCCGAATACCTCGCTGCTATATGTCTTTCTCTCCCTTAAATGCCCAATTCAAAGAGCTTTGTGTCTTTGCAGATGCATCCGTTAAGGCCATTGCAAGTGTGGCTTATCTGAAGGTCACCACTCAAGAAGGACAAAGCAAAATCGGCTTCATCTTTGATAGAGGTAAGTTGGAGCCCCAGCCAGACCTCACCATACCCAGATTGGAACTGTGCATAGCAGAACGCAACCTACCCCCTCACAGCAGTCTAATGAAGCTGCATCCTATCATCGACACCGACGGCCTGTCTCTGAGGTGGTTCTTCTTTTGTCGCCAGAGGACTCCAGTGACAAGTAGAGTCCGGACTATGTGGAGTCATTAACGACCCCAGACGGGGAGTGTTCTGGGCTGATTGACCATTTTATATGCAGATAGCACCCTCTGGTGGGGGTTATGTGTTAGTGTGTTTGTATGAAACAGAGGTCATTTGACCTTTCTACCTTTCTTCCTGTGTGAGAGGTCATTTGACCTTCCTACCTTTCTTCCTGTGTGACCCAGGAAGTAGAATCCCAGGAAGTAGAATTCCAGGAAGAACCTGACGTGAGTAATGGAGAATTCCATGAGGGATTTTCAATCCAATGTAATCTGATCTCATATGTTAGGCCAAGCGCAATATCTGTGAGTATCTTTGTCTATTAGCATGATAGCAACTTTGTCAGAGTAGTATTTTGATAACACTATGTTTATAAAAGGTGAATATTTGATATTTGCAGAAGTTAGTCCAAATGTTAGTTCGTTATACAATTAGTCTATTCTACTGTTGTAAATATGTTTATATCTTATGTAATATCGAATGTATAGTACTCAGTTTATGTACAAAACATACTTTGTCTTTGTTTACAGTTTCACAAATTTGTTCAAGTAAAGCTTCAAAACAGCAAACGGCTTCACGAGGAATTATTTTGAATAAGTGTTTAACTTGCTTGATAACTAGATAGGAGCACATCTAGCGAGGCCAGTACAGTGTGTAAAGTGCTGAATGTGCAAGTGGTTTTCATGAGAGTCCCATAGCTCTTGGATGAGGGCTGGGCATTGGGGCTTTCAGGTCCCTTTGGCCAGAAACTGAGGTGCACATGCAGGGATGAAGAGGATAGTGGAAAGGGTACTCACCCTGACAACCCGAGTGAGGTTGTTGAACTTTTTTCTGCATTGAACTGGCGTCCTGGCAACCATGCTGTTGGTGGTCACCCTGTTTGCCACCTCCCTCCAGGCTTTTCGGTACTCGCTGGGAAGTGGCCTCCTCCCACTGTCAGGGAAGAGGACAGGTCGCTTGCGCTCCGCTGCGCCAACCAGTAGCCTCAGGGCACCCTCGCTGAAGCGCTCCGCTCGCTCCCTAGCCTTCTCCATTGTCCTGGGCGTTGAACTGTTGAACCAGCAATGGTCAGGCCTTGCTTCAGGGCTGCAGTGTGCAGGGCATGGCAGCCAAACAAATCGACCCTCCCCCTTTAAGAGCTGAACAGCGCCAGCGTGTCTGCCTTCAATCAGCAACTTGCCGCACCTGTGCTGCGCCCGCCCTCGGTGTTAGCGCCTCGGCTCGCCGGCTTAGCGCCTTATGATAGTCATGCATCGCCTGCTTTAGCGCAGCAGCAACCTTTTGGGGCAATGCAACTCAATTTCTGCGAAGGTGGCGCTAAGTTGCGCCGGGCGCTAAATTTAGCGAACGCCCGGCTGTAGCGCCCCAAACATGGCGATACTGAATTTCTAGGCCTTTAAGTCTCGGGTATCAAAGCTATTTGATTTTGGTGGATATTCTGGAATAAGATTAAGAAATATAATAATGTAACAAAGTTAAGATTTGAGAATAAGGATCTCTGATAATAAGAATTGTAAGTTTTCTGCATTTGGAACTGTTAATGTTGCGATTGAATCACCAGCTGTAAGTTGCATGTCGGTTCTTTAATAAATCTATATTTTTTTAGAATTGTCTCACATAGTACTTCTGTATCAAACTCGTGAACTCAATCTCTGTACACTCTTTGGTGAGGAATTGCAGAATTCTGGAGGAGTTTTCCGGACCCTCATAATATCCGGAAGGTTACAATCTAGTTAAACTTATTAAAAGTGCTATCCGGAGGATGGTAACATCTTCAGGTCATTCCTTTCCTTTAGGGAGAGATAGTCTGAACCTTTAGACCCAATTAAGCGTCTTTAGGATTCGGCTGCCTCTAACTTTAGTTGAAGATGAAAGTCTGGGGAATACGCCTGATCTGGGGTAGCCCGAAAGGGGCTAGGACTAGTAACGATCCTTTCAGTGATGATTGACCTTCAATCACCACAACAATCTTCCTTTGTGCTAGGTATGACTCCAGCCAATGTAGAGTTTTCCCCCCGATTCCCATTGACTTCAGTTTTACTGGGGCTCCTTGATGCCACACTCGGTCAAATGCTGCCTTGATGTCAAGGGCACTCACTCTCATCTCACCTCTGGAATTCAGCTCCTTTGTCCATGTTTGGACCAAGGCTGTAATGAGGTCGGGAGCCGAGTGGTCTTGGCGGGATCCAAACTGGGCATCAGTGAGCAGGTTATTGGTGAGTAAGTGCCACTTGATAGCACAGTCGATGACACCTTCCATCACTTTGCTGATGATTGAGAGTAGGCTGATGAGGCGGTAATTGGCTGGATTGGATTTGTCCTGCATTTTGTGGACAGGACATACCTGGGCAGTTTTCCACATTGTCAGGTAGATGCCAATGTTGTATCTGTACTGGAACAGCTTGGCTAGAGGTGCGGCTAGTTCTAGAGCACAAGTCTTCAGGACGACAGTTGGGATGTTGCTGTATCCAGTGCGCTCAGCCGCTTCTTGATATCACATGGAGTGAATCGAATTGGCTGAAGACTGGCTTCTGTGATGGTGGGGACCTCAGGAAGATGCCGATATGGATCATCCACTTGGCACTTCTGGCTGAAGATGGTTGCAAATGCTCAGCCTTGTCTTTTGCACTCATGTGCTGGGCTCCACCATCATTGAGGATGAGGATATTCATGGAGCCTCCTCCTCCCGTTAGTTGTTTAATGGTCCACCATCATTCATGATTGGATGTGGCAAGACTGCAGAGCTGTGATCTGATCCGTTGATTGTGGGATCGCTTCGCCCTGTCTATAGCATGTGGTTTCTGCTTTTTAGCATGCATGTAGTCCTGTGTTGCAGCTTCCCCAGGTTGGCACCTCATTTTTAGGTACGCCTGGTGCTGCTCCTGACATGCTCTTCTACACTCCTTTTTGAACCAGGGTTGGTCCCCTGGCTTGATGGTAATGGTAGAGTGAGGGTTATGCCAGGTCATGAGGTTACAGATTGTGGTTGAACACAATTCTGCTAATTGGCTTAGGGTAAATAAAATTAGAGAGATGAATGCGTGGCTCAAAGACTAGTGTGGGAGAAATGGGTTTCAATTCCTGGGGCACTGGCACCAGTACTGGAGAAAGTGGAATCTGTATCGTTGGGACGGTCTTCACCTGAACCGTGCTGGGACCAGTGTTCTGGCGAGTCGTATAACTAGGGTGGTAGAGAGGGCTTTAAACTAAATATTGGGGGCATGGGATCAAATTTGGGAAGATGTGGTAATTCAAAAATTAGAGACAAGGCAATAGAGAAAGGTATTAATATGGGAAATGATAAACAGACCGTGACAGGAAGGGATAGAGAGTACAAATCTAAGAGTAAATCAACAGATAAGGTTGGAGGTTACAAAAATAATAAAAGGACAAAACTAAAGGCTCTGCATCTGAATGCACGTAGCATTCGAAACAAAATAGAGGAACTGAGAGCGCAAATAGAAATAAATCTGATCTGATAGCCATTACAGAAACATGGCTGCAGGATGACATAGATTGGGACCTGAATATTGAAGGGTACATGACATTTAGGAAGGACAGGAGGGTGGGAAAAGGTGGAGGGGTGGCTCTGTTAATTAATGATGGTATTAGCACAATAGAGAGGGATGACCTAAGTTCAGGAAACCAGGATGTAGAAGCAGTTTGGGTAGAGATGAGAAATAATAAAGACAAGAAGTCACTTGTGGGAGTGATGTATAGACCCCCTAACAGTAACCACATGGTAGGATGGAGTATAAAGGAAGAAATAATGGGAGCTTGTCAGAAGGGTATGGCAATAATCATGGGGGATTTTAATCTGCATATAGACTGGAAAAATCAGATGGGCAAAGGTAGCGTAGATGAGGAGTTCATGGAATGTTTTCGGGATAGTTTCTTACAACAGCACGTTCTGGAGCCAACCAGAGAGCAGGCTATACAAGACCTGATATTGTGCAACGAGATAGGATTAATTAATGACCTCATAGTGAAGGCGCCCCTAGGTAGCAGCGATCATAATATGATTGAATTTTACATTCAGCTTGAGAGAGAGAAGAGTGGGTCCAAGACTAGTATTTTAAACTTAAATAAGGGCAATTATGAGGGCATGAAAGCAGAGCTAGCTAAAGTGAACTGGCAAATTAGGTTAAGGGATAGGTCAATAGAGTTGCAGTGGCAGACATTTAAGGGGATATTTTAAAATACACAGAATATATACATTCCAACAAGAAAGAAAAATTCCAAGGGGAGGACCCACCACCCGTGGTTAACTAAAAAAGTTAAAGATAGTATTAAACTTAAAGAAAAAGCATATAATTGCGCAAAGATGGGTGGCAGGTCAGAAGATTGGACAGAATATAAAAAACAGCGAAGAATGACTAAAAGATTAATAAGGAGAGAAAAATTAGAGTACGAGAGAAAGCTAGCTAGAAATATAAAAACAGATAGTAAGAGTTTCTATAGATATTAAAAAAAGAAAAGAGTTAACAAAGCGAGCTTTGGTCCTATAAAAAGTGAGTCTGGGGAATTAATAATGGAAAATAAGGAGATGGCAGTTGAATTGAACAGGTATTTTGCATCGGTCCTCACTATAGAGGATACAAGTAACATCCCAGAAATAGCTGTAAATCAGGAAATGGAAGGGAGGGAGGAACTCAAGAAAATTATAATCACCAGGGAATTGGTACTGACCAAATTGTTGGAGCTGTGGGCTGACAAGTCCTCGGGTCCTAATGGACTTCATCCTAGGGTTTTAAAAGAAGTGGCTAGTGAGATATTTGATGCGTTGGTTTTAATTTTCCAAAATTCCCTAGATTCGGGGAAGGTTCCATTAGATTGTAAAATAGCGAATCCCTTTATTCAAAAAGGGAGGGAGACAGAAAGCAGGAAACAGTTAGCTTAACATCTGTCATAGGGAAGATGTTAGAAGCTATTATTAAAGACGTTATAGCAGGGCATTTAAAAAAGTTCAAAGTAATCAGGCAGAGTCAACATGGTTTTGTGCAAGGGAAATCATGTTTAACCAATTTATTGGAGTTCTTTGAGGAAGTAACAAGTGCTGTGGATAAAGAGGAACCGGTGGATGTACTGTACTTAGATTTCCAGAAGGCATTTGATAAGGTGCCACATCAAAGGTTATTGCAGAAAATAAAAGCTCATGGTGTAGGGGGTAACATATTGGCATGGATAGAAGATTGGCTAGCTAACAGGAAATAGAGAGTAGGCATAAATGGGTCATTTTCTCATTGGCAAGATGTAACGAGTGGTGTGCCACAGGGATCAGTGCTGGGGCCTCAACTTTTTACAATTTATATAAATGACTTGGATGAAGGGACCGAAGGTATGGTTGCTAAATTTGCTGATGACACAAAGATAGGGAGGAAAGTAAATTGTGAAGAGGACATAAGGAGGCTACAAAGGGATATAGATAAGTTAAGTGAGTGGGCAAAGATCTGGCAAATGGGGTATAATGTGGGAAAATGTGAAGTTGTCCATTTTGGCAGGAAGAATAAAAAAGCATATTATCTAAATGGTGAGAGATTGCAGAGCTCTGAGATGCAGAGGGATCTGGGTGTCCTAGTGCATGAATTGCAAAAGGTTACTATGCAGATACAGCAAGTAATTAGGAAAGCTAATAGAATGTTATCGTTTATTGCGAGGGGAATTGAATACAAAAGTAGGGAGGTTATGCTTCAGTTACACAGGGCATTGGTGAGACCACATCTGGAGTACTGTATATAGTATTGGTCTTCTTATTTAAGGATGAATGTAAATGCGCTGAAAGTTCAGAGAAGGTTTACTAGACTAATACCTGGAATGGGCGGGTTGTCTTATGAGGAAAGGTTGGACAGGCTAGGCTTGTATCCGCTGGAGTTTAGAAGAATAAGAGGTGACTTGATTGAAACATATAAGATCCTGAGGGGTCTAGACAGGGTGGATGTGGAGAGGATGTTTCCTCTTGTGGGAGAATCTAGAACTAGTGGTCACTGTTTAAAAATAAGGGGTCGCCCATTTAAGACAGAGATGAGGAGACATTTTTTCTCACAGAGGGTCGTGAGTCTTTGGAACTCTCTTCCTCAGGGCGGTGGAAGCAGAGTCTTTGAATATTTTTAAGGCAGAGGTAGATAGATTCTTGGTAAGCAAGGGTGTGAATAGTTATCGGGGGTAAGCAGGAATATGGAGCAATCGGATCAGCCATGATCTTATTGAATGGCGGAGCAGGCTCGAAGGGCCGAATGGCCTACTCTTGCTCCTAATTTGTATGTTCATTTGTTCATATGCTGCTGCTGATGGCCCACAGTACCTCATGGATGCCCAGTTTTGAGATGCTCGATCTGTTCTGAATCTATCCCATTTAGCATGGTGGTAGTGCCACACAATACGATGGAGGGTGTCCTCAGCGTGCAGATGGACATCGTCTCCACAATGACTGTGTGGTGGTCACTGCTACCAATACTGTCATGGACAGATTTATCTGCGACAGGTAGATTGGTGAGGACGAGGTCAAGTAGGTTTTACCCTTGTCAGGGCGCTGTCACGAGGCCGTGTAGACACGGGGCCGTGCTGTCCGGGCGAGGCTGGTTCTGGACCCAAGTGCAGACAGATGAGGCGAGAAGCAGATATGCAGTCTTAAATAACAGTACTTTACTAGAATCACACAGGTAAACAGTTACAAAACATAGGAGCTCAAGACAAGCTACCACATAGGCAAATGGCTAGTCAAGATAGGAACTCAAGACAAGCTACCATGAGGCAACCGCCTTCTCCAAACTGAGCTCAAGACAAGCTACCTCAGGGCAACCGGCTTGTCCAAAACTGAGCACCTTGTCAAGACTAACTCCCTTGTCAGGACTGAGCCCAGAGGGAAGAAACCACAGAACATAAATACAAGCAAAAACAGGTGAAACCAATAAACCTAATAAAAGGCAGTTAAGTAATAAACACAGGAGACTAGAACCAATTAACAAAGGGAAACAAACAAGTGAAGGTGCCATCTAGAGGTTACTGAAGGAACTGACCGGCACCCTCACACTCATTACAGACCTTGCTCTCTGTGGAGCTGGTCGTGCTGCAGCAGTGTGGGAAGTGGTGGTCGCCTTGACCAGGGAGTGGAGGGGAAGGAGAGACCCCAGGCCACCACTACCTTCAACCATCTACCAACTTCATCTACCGAGGTGCCTGGAGAGAGAGGAGGAGAGGGAAAAAGGAGGCCAGCATTTACAACAGGAGAGGCTTTTCCATCACTGCCTCCCCAGATTGGCCTCCATTCCAGGAGAGGGAGAGAGGGGAGAGGAGCGGCATTCAACATCAACTGCTTGGAAGGAGGGTAGGAACAACTTCTTTTCTATTTGAACTTCTGCAGGGGGGTGTCATTCGGTGCATTCCCCAAAGACTTTGTATTGTGGGTAGGGGGAGGAAAGAAGACCGGGCCGGAAGACCAAGGGGTGTCAAAAGCCCCTTCCATTGCCTGGCCTGGGTTAGCTGGAGCTGCCCAGGTGAAGCCTTTTCAGTACATCGCGAAGACCTGGTGTGGGGCTGAGCCTGGGCTTTTCTCCAGCTTTCCCAGGCGAAGACATCTTCTCCCCCTGCCTGAAGACCACCCACAAGAGACTTTATTTTTCCATCGGGGAGTGCACCCCCTGCCGACACCCACCCACCTGCCATCCTGAGTGGCACCCCTGCCTTTGCGGCCTGCCTCCTTCCCCCCCACCCTCTCCCTCTCTCTGTCTCTCTCCCTGTCTCTCAGGAGGCACCTCTGTTTCAAAACTTTTTACTAATTGCCACTTGAGCAGAGGGGTGAAGGCCCCTCTCCCAATTCCAATTAACAAGGGGAGAGGCGGGCCTTTAGTTTAACAGCTCCCTCTGCTCAAGGGAAGACTTTAATTTTCCGGAGGCCTTTTAACACCTTCAGGCCTGTGACTTGGGGTGAGTGTAGCTTTTTCTTTAAAAAAAAAGAACCACCCCATAATGGCGAGTACATCTTCGCCAGTGGCGGGGTCAGCCAGGTCGTACGCGAGAGTGGCAGCCACAGCCACAGCCGCTCCCACTTCTTCTGCTGCCCCGTCACCTTTTAAACTTATTACCAAAAAGCTTGGGGTGAAGAGCTACACCCACCCCAACATGACAATTGAGACGTGCGTTAAGGCCATGGCTGGGGTTGTCGGCCCTTCAGCCATCCTCGCCGCCTCAAAAATGTACGGGAAGGCTGTGTTCTTCCTGGGGTCGGAGCGGGCGGTGTCCCTGGCCATCGCCAAGGGGCACACCGTGGGCGGGACCTTCCTGCCGGTGGATCCTCTTGAGGCCACCGTGCGGAGGATCGTTATCTCCAACGTCCCGCCGTACATTTCTGGTGAGCTCCTCCTCCCCCACCTGCGCCAACTTGGGGAGGTGAGGTCGGGGATTGCGCCTATCCCACTCGGCTGCCGGGAAGCCAGCCTTCGGCACGTTTTCTCCTTCCGGCGCCAGGTCTACATCCAGCTGGCGCGGGAGGAGGACACCGACGGGGCATTTGTCGTCCTCCATGAGGGGACCGCTTACCGCGCCTTTTGGACGTCTGACGGTGTGCGGTGCCACGCCTGCAAGGAGGTGGGGCACATTAGAAAGAACTGTCCCGCCTCCAAGGCCGTCAGATCGTCTGGCGTGGCCGAGGCTGGCGCCGCCACCGCTCCTCTCCCCGGGTCTGGCCGCGCCCCCCAAACAACTGATGCGCGGTCATCGTCGGAGGCCGATGCCATCAAGGCCTCCGGCGGGGGGGAGGGAGTGCGTCCGGGCGGAAAGAAGGCGCGGTGCAAATCCAAACATCTCAGGGTGGGTCCCCCCGCGGAGGGCGAGCCCCTGGACTTGGAGCCCCTGACACCTGCGCTCATTGCGGAGTTGGTCGGGGCAGGCGAGGGTGGGAGCGGCCTCGTGCCCGAGCCTGTGGCCGCCGCCGCCGAGGCGGAAACGTTAATACCTGCGGCAGGCTCGGGCCCGAGGGACCTGACGAACCTGTCCCGCCGGAGGGAGCAGAGGAGGGGGCCTCTACAGGCATGGAGGTCTCCCTCGCTCCCTCCACGTTAAAAAGAAGGCGCGACCCCCTGGATGAGGAGGAGGACCGGGAGGAGGAAGGTCCCTCCGAACAGGGGGAGTCGTCGCCCGCCGCGGGTACTGCGCCCCCCCCCCCCCGCTGTCACCATCTCCGGCGTTCGGCAGAGGTTGCCTGTCCCTCGGGAGGCTGAGGCAGATGTGTCTGTCCAGCACGCGCCTCCCGGGGATGGGGACGAGGCCCTGCCCGTGGGGGGGGGGTCGCGGAACAACCCGCGGCAGAAGTAGATTATCTCTCGGTGCCGTTACCCCTTGACAGGTCGGGCGGCCTGGGGTCTGGGTCGGGCGAGTTTGATGAAAGTGAGCTCGCCCAAAGCGACCCGGACATTTCCCAGGGGCTGCTCGACCTGGTCGAGGTTTTAGCCGAGGTCACCCCATCTGCTGGGTCGGAGGCCAGTGGCAGGGAAGAGGAGGGCCCTCTGACTGTGTCTCCGGCGCCGGACGTCTTGGAGGAGTTGGGTTTTGTTTTTTCCCCGATTCCTCCGGCGTCTGAGGCATCTGAGGCGGAGGGGGGCTTCGAACCACCGCCGTCTTCTGGCCCGGCGCCCCCAGAGGAGCCCAGGGAGGATTCCTCTGCCACCGATCCTGGGGGTGGGGTCCGGGCAGAGGCGGGGCCGGCTGTTGCGGCTGAGCCGTTCGCTGCGCACTGCGCGACGGATGGGTCGGCCGCTGGCGACGACCCCCCGGAGGAGGATGGGGACTCGGTGATGGGCATGGAGGACGAGTTGGATTCCATCGCCGACGGGGCGATGGATGACCTTGTGCCCCTCGCCGAGTCCCCCCTCATTCCCGTCAGGGAACTCCGGGATTTTGTGGCCATGTGCCAGGGTCGTCCCAACAAAACCCAGCTGGCCCTCGCCAGGTGGTCGGAGCTGGTGCTGCTCATCGGGTCGGTCCGCGCCGCCGTCAAGGCCATGGGCGCGGACGTGGGCCCGCTCGAGCTGCGTCGGCTCAGCTCGTTCCTCACTGGGCTGCTGAGGGAGTGGCGGTCGACTGGCGGCTGCGCTCCCTCCCCCCGTTAGTTGTAGGTAGAGGTTGCACTATGCTTCTGAGATGAAGATAACCATAGCCAGCCTCAACAGCAACGGCAGCAGGGAGGCTCGCCGCAGATTTAATAACCTTTCGGTCCTTCGGGACGGGAAGTATGCGGTGTGCTTCCTGCAAGAAACCTACACCATTCTGGGAGACGAGGCCACGTGGCTCCTGGTGTGGCAAGGAGGGGTCAGCATGAGTCACCTGTCCAGTGTTTCCAGCGGGGTGGCTATCTTGCTGGCCCCACATTTTCAGCCGGAGACCTTGGGGGTCAAGGAGCTCGTGCCGGGCCGTTTGCTCCAGGTCACTGTGTGCCTGGGGGGCGTGCCGCTCCATCTAGTGAACGTGTACACCCCTCAGGCCGGTGCGCAGCAAGTGCGCTTCTTTGAAGAAGTGTCCGCTCTTCTGGGCTCCATCGACGCGGGCGAGTGCGTCATCCTCGGGGGGGATTTTAACTGCACCCTCGAGGCGAGGGACCGTTCGGCCCCCCAGCGATGCCCGGCGGCGATGTAGAAGTTGAGGGACCTGGTTGGGTCCTTCGACTTGGTGGACGTCTGGCGACATCTCCACCCCAACTCCAGCGCCTTCACTAGCGTGAGGTCTGGAGGAGGATGGTCCAGAATCGACCGCCTTTATATTACCCGGGCGTATGTCTCCTGCGTTCCGGCAGCTTCCATGCGGCCGGTGCCGTGCACAGACCACCACCTGGTGTGGGCGGAGCTCGTTCCGCTGCGCGCACGGGGGTGGTCCGCGTACTGGCATTTTAATAACCTGCTGCTGGAGGATGCGCGGTTCCAGGATTCGTTTCGCCGGTTCTGGGCCGACTGGAGAAGGAAGCGGGGGGGCTTCCCCTCCTTGAGGCTATGGTGGGACGCGGGCAAGGCTCACGTCCATCTCTTCTGTCAGGAGTACGCGAAGGGGTCGACCAAGAGGCGGGAGGCCCGGGTCGGGCAGCTGGAGAAGGAGGTGCTCGACCTGGAGTCCCGTCTCGGTCAAATCTTCAAGGACCCGGCCCTGCGGATGGTGTACGAAGAGAAGAAGGGCGCGCTGAAGGACCTGCAGCTTGTCGGGTCCCGAGGCGCGTACGTGAGGTCGCGTATCCAGTTCCTGCGGGACCTGGACCGCGGCTCCCCCTTCTTCTACTCGCTGGAAAAAAGACAGGGGGTCCGTAACCAGTTCTTGGGGCTGCTGGCCGATGACGGATCTCTGGTCTCGGATCTGGAGGGAATCAGCGCGGAGGCCCACGCCTATTATGGGGCTCTGTTCTCTCCGGATCCGTCCAGCGAGGCTGCGCGCAGAGTTTTGTGGGAGGACCTGCCGAAGGTCGGCCTGGAGAGCGCCGAAAAATTGGACGCTCCTCTGAGTCTGGAGGAGTGATATACCAATCAATTCATCCAATGAAAAGCGACGAGTTAAGAAAGTAACTATAGGTTTTTATTGGCTAAATAACAGAGCCCACCCTCGTGGGTGATCGGATCCAACAAGGAGGAATACCAGCCAGTCGACCACCTTTATACCTGGGCAGGTAGGTGGAGCCATGGGCGGAGTCAGCAGTGGTCAGCCCAGGTATAACAGCGTGACAAGAGGCGACCTCGTATAGTGATACAACAGTGTGAACAGTGATAACGATATAACAGTGATAACTATAGTGTAACGATAGTGAACGATAAAAGTGGTTTACCACATTCACCCCTTGTTTAGATTTGAGTCCGGCGGGGTGAAGTGTACTACCAGTTCTGGTAAGTCAGTCTGTCCGGAGGCCTCGTAAGCCTTTCTGATCGTCGCAGCGGCGGTGTTGCATTCTCCGGTGTTGATGCTGGTGTCTGCGTGGTCGGCGAAGGCTCGTGGGGTTCCGGCATGCCGTCTACCTGAGCTGGAATTGGGGGGGGTGGGGGGGTAAAGGTGGTGTCTCCGGAATGCCCGAGGGCGAGGAGACTGTGTCCTCCCGCCCGTCTGGGTAAGCCACATAGGCGTACTGGGGGTTGGCGTGCAGGAGGTTCACCTTCTCGACCAGGGGGTCCGTTTTATGGGTCCTCACGTGCTTTCGCAGCAGGACGGGCCCCGGGGAGGTCAGCCAGGTTGGTAGTGTGGTTCCTGTAGTCGACTTCCTGGGGAAAACAAACATTCGTTCATGGGGGGTGGCGTTAATGGCAGTGCAAAGTAGTGACCGGATGGAGTGCAGGGCTGCCGGGAGGACTTCCTGCCAGCGGGAGGTTGGGAGGCCCTTAGACTTTAAGGCTAAGAGGACGGCCTTCCATACCGTCGCGTTCTCTCTTTCTACCTGGCCGTTCCCTCGGGGGTTGTAGCTGGTGGTCCTGCTTGCAGCAATACCTCTCGCTAGTAGGAACTGACGGAGTTCCTCGCTCATGAAGGAGGAGCCCCGGTCACTATGTATATAGTTTGGGAACCCGAACAAGGCGAAGAGGTCGTTCAGGCATTTGATGACCGTGGTACTGGTCATGTCTGGGCAGGGGAAGGCAAAGGGGAAACGGGAGTACTCATCAACGATGTTGAGGAAATACACATTACGGTCAGAGGATGGGAGGGGCCCCTTAAAGTCGATGCTCAGGCGTTCGAAGGGGCGGGTGGCCTTGATCAGGCTTGCTCTGTCCGGCCTAAAGAAGTGCGGTTTGCACTCGGCACAGGTCTGGCAGTTCCTGGTCATGGTCCTGACCTCCTCGATGGAGTATGGCAGGTTGCGGGCCTTAATGAAGTGGTAAAGTCTGGTGACCCCGGGGTGGCAGAGGTCGTTGTGGAGGGTCTGAAGTCTATCACTTTGCGCGCTGGCGCATGTAATTCGTGACAGAGCATCAGGGGGATCGTTCAGCTTACCTGGCCGGTACAAGATATCATAATCATAGGTGGATAGTTCGATTCTCCACCTCAATATCTTGTCATTCTTGATTTTGCCCCTCAGCTTGTTATTAAACATAAAAGCGACCGAACGCTGGTCGGTGAGGAGGGTAAATCGTTTGCCTGCCAGGTAATGCCTCCAGCGTCGTACCGCCTCCACAATCGCCTGGGCCTCCTTCTCGACCGACGAGTGTCGGATCTCAGGGCCCTGTAGGGTCCTTGAGAAGAAGGCCACTGGTCTCCCCTCCTGGTTAAGGGTAGCGGCTAGGGCGAAGTCGGATGCATCGCTCTCCACTTGGAAGGGGATGGACTCATCCACTGCATGCATTGTGGCCTTGGCGATGTCTCCCTTAATGAGGGAGAAGGCTGCGCACGCTTCCTCCGTAAGGGGGAAGGATGTGGACTTCATGAGGGGTCTGGCTTTGTCTGCATAATTGGGCACCCATTGGGCATAGTAGGCGAAGAGCCCCAGGGTTCTCTTCAGAGCCTTTGGACAGTGGGGGAGGGGTAGCTCCATGAGGGGACGCATTCTTTCGGGGTCGGGGCCGATGACTCCGTTCTCTACTACACAGCCGAGGATGGCAAGGCGCGAGGTGTTAAACACACATTTCTCCTTATTGTAGGTGAGGTTCAGCCGTTGGGCCGTACGGAGGAATCTCTCCAGATTAACGTCATGGTCCTGCCGGTCGCGGCCGCAGATGGTGACGTTATCTAGGTAGGGGAACGTGGCATGCAGCCCGTTCTGGTTGACCATCCGGTCCATCTCCCTTTGGAAGACCGAAACCCCGTTGGTGACGCCGAAGGGAACCCTAAGGAAGTGGTAGAGGCGGCCGTTCGCCTCGAAGGCTGTATACTGGCGGTCCTCAGGGCGGATAGGGAGTTGGTGATAGGCCGACTTAAGGTCGATGGTGGAGAATACCCGGTACTGCGCAATCTGATTGACCATATCAGATATGCGGGGAAGGGGGTATGCGTCCAGCTGGGTGTACCTGTTTATGGTCTGGCTGTAGTCGATGACCAGGCGGTTTTTATTGCCGGTCTTAACGACCACGACCTGGGCACGCCAGGGGCTGGTGCTCCCCTCGATGATGCCCTCCTTCAGGAGACGCTGCACCTCAGAGCTAATGAAAGCACTGTCCCCGGCGCTGTACCGCCTGCTCTTGGTCGCGACGGGTTTGCAGTCGGGGGTGAGGTTAGCGAACAGGGAAGGTGGCGGGACCTTGAGGGTGGATAGGCCGCAGGTGTTACGCGGTGGGCGGTTTAAAATCTGTTGGTTGTCGACTGTGAGTGGGGGGAGGGGTCCGCCGTATGCTAGCGTGACGCTTTGGAGGTGGGATTGGAAGTCTAGCCCTAGTAGGACAGCGGCGCATAGCTGGGGGAGGACGAGGAGTTTAACATTTTTATACTCCGTACCCTTAACCGATAGTGTCACAACACAGTAGCCGCTGATGTCTGTGGCGTGGGATCTTGATGCCATCGAGATCCGGTTGCACGTTGGCAGGACAGGGAGGGAGTAGTGGCTCACCGTGTCTGGGTGGATGAAACTCTCCGTGCTTCCGCTGTCGAACAGGCAGGTTGTGGCGTGGCCGTTTACTCTGATGTCCATCATTGACTTGGACTGGTGATGCGGGTGGGCTTGGTCCAGTGAGACGGAGGCTCGTGTATAGCTGAGCGAGTCGTTGTAGTCTGCGGGTGAGGCGGTAGTCGGGCCTAGGGGCACGGTGGCGGTCGAGCGTGGTGGGTAAAATGGCGTCTCCCACGAGGTTGGACAAAATGGCGGAGAAGATGGCTGCCCCCGTAACTCACATGAGGCACTGCTGGTGTCGGTTGCCTGTATCAAAGATGGCCGCCCCCATGACTCACATGTGGGGATGCTGGCCTCTGTTGCCTTGAAGGAAGATGGCCGCCCCCACAGCTCGCATGAGGCACTGCTGGCCTCTGATGATCCACCTCTGCAGGCCTTAGCGAAGTGGCCTTTCTTCATACAGTTTGAGCAGGTAGAGTTCCTGGCTGGGCAGTGCGACCTCGGGTGTTTCGCCTGGCCACAGAAGAAGCAGCCGGCGGCCCGATCGCGGGGGTCCGATGTCGGAGCCGGTACCGGGGGTGGCGGTCTCGATCGGGTCCGGGACGCCGACGCTGAGGTAGGTCCCAGGGGGGTGCTGCGGGGGGTATCGCGGTCGGGGTCGGTCCCAAGTCCCAGGGTCGCGAGTTACAGTACCTTGAGTATGCCTCGAGGTCCCGATGGGCCACCTCTAGAGAGAGAGCGAGGGCTGCAGCTTTGTCCAGGTCGAGGTCCCTTGCTTCCAGTAGTCTTTGCCGTGAGTAGTCGGACCGCAGGCCTTTCACGAAGGCATCGCGGACATTGTCTTCAGTATTTTCTGCCGCCGTTACCGCTTTAAAGTTACAGTCTCTGCCGAGTGCTTGTAGCACCCGTAAAAATTCCTCCACGGGCTCTCCTGGCTGTTGCGAGCGGGATCTTAGGAGGTGTCCGGCATACATGGAATTTACCGGGGTTTGGTACTGTCTTTTCAGCCGGTTGATGGCGTCCTCGTATGTTTTGAGGTCCCGGATGAGTGCGAATACTTTAGGGCTCACTTGGGCGTTCAGAACTCTTAGCATGGATTTCTGAGGCACGCCGGATTCTCCCAGGTAGGCTTCGAAGCAGCTCAGCCAGTGTTCAAAGTCGAGGGCTGAGTTTGCTGCCTGTGGATTTAGGTCCAGGTACGGTGGTCTGAGGGCTCGCAGCCAGGCAGGCTGCTGTGGCTGTTGTAGCTGGGTGTCTGGCTGGTCGCTTGGCTGGTCGTTTGACTGCTCAAGTGTCGACATTTTAAAATTTAGCCAATAAAATTGATATACCTATCAATTCATCCAATGAAAAGCGACGAGTTAAGAAAGTAACTATAGGTTTTTATTGGCTAAATAACAGAGCCCACCCTCGTGGGTGATCGGATCCAACAAGGAGGAATACCAGCCAGTCGACCACCTTTATACCTGGGCAGGTAGGTGGAGCCATGGGCGGAGTCAGCAGTGGTCAGCCCAGGTATAACAGCGTGACAAGAGGCGACCTCGTATAGTGATACAACAGTGTGAACAGTGATAACGATATAACAGTGATAACTATAGTGTAACGATAGTGAACGATAAAAGTGGTTTACCACAAGGAGCTGACCGGCGCCCTCCGCCAGCTCTCCAGGGGAAAGTCCCCGGGGCTGGATGGGCTGACCGTGGAGTTCCACAGGGCGTTCTGGGACGTCTTGGGGGGCGACTACGCGCGCGTCCTGGGGGAAAGTTTGGCGACCGGGGAGATGCCCCTCTCTTGGCGCAGGGCGGTTATTGTCCTGCTGCCTAAGAAGGGCGATCTCTGCCTCCTTAAGAACTGGCGCCCGGTCTCCCTCCTCAGCACGGACTATAAAATTTTTGCCAGGGCTATGTCTGCTCGCCTAGGCGCCGTGCTGGCCCACATGATCCACCCCGACCAGTCCTACATGGTCCCAGGCCGGACCATCCACGATAACATCCATCTGGTCTGGGACCTGGTCCACCATTCCCAGAGGGCTGGTCTGTCGGTCGCCTTCCTTTCCCTGGATCAGGAGAAGGCGTTCGACAGGGTGGATCACGAGCATCTCTTCGGGACTCTGCGCGCATTCGGGTTCGGGACGCATTTTGTCGCCCGGATCCGACTTCTGTACGCTGCCGCAGAGTGTCTGATTAAAGTTAACGGGTCCTTGACGGCGCCCCTTCGCTTCGGGAGGGGGGTGCGTCAGGGATGCCCCATGTCCGGCCAGTTATACGCCGTTTGCGTAGAGCCTTTCCTGCGCCTCTTGCGGAAGAGGTTGACGGGACTGGCTCTGCAAGGGCCGGGAGGGAGGTGGTCCTCTCGGCTTATGCCGATGACGTGCTCCTCACGGTCACGGATCCCGCTGACTTGCGGAGGATGCGGGAATGCCAGCAGATTTACTCGGACGCATCCTCCGCCAAGATCAACTGGGAGAAATGTTCTGGACTCCTGGTGGGTCAGTGGTAGGTGGACTCCCTGCCGGAGGAGTTCAGGCCCTTCGCCTGGAGCACCACGCACCTCCTCTACTTGGGAGTCTACCTCAGCCCTGCCGAGGACGCCTGGCCGGCGAACTGGCAAGAGTTGGAGGCCAAAGTCACCACTCGCTTAGAACGCTGGACAGGATTGCTCCGAGTGTTGTCCTACAGCGGTCGAGCGATGGTCATAAACCAACTGGTGGCCGCCATGTTGTGGTACCGGTTCGTCACTTTGATCCCTCCCCCTGCGTTTGTTGCCAAGATACAGAAGAAGCTCGTCGACTTCTTCTGGGACAAAAGGAAGCACTGGGTCTCTGCCGCGGTTCTGAGTCTCCCACTTAGGGAGGGCGGTCAGGCGTTGGTGTGCCTCCGCACCCAGGCTGCGACTTTCCGTCTTCAGACGCTGCAGAGATACCTGTACGTCGAGAATCCTCCGAGATGGTGTGCGCTGGCGACGTACTTTTTCCGCCAGCTGCACGGCCTCAATTACGACATGCAGCTCCTGTTTTTGGAAGTGGGCGGCAGGCGTATCAGCCTGCGGGAGCTGCCTGTCTTCTACCAGGAACTGCTATGGGTTTGGAACTACGTTGCCTCCAGGCGGAGCTCTCCCCCGTCAGGAATGGCGGCTGTCCTTCGGGAGCCGCTGTTCAGGAATCCGCACCTCCACGTCCGCGAGTTCGGGTGGCTGGCGGAACGCAGGGCTGTGCCTGGCAAGGTGACTAGAGTCGGGGACCTACTCGATGGCGGAGGAGCGGGCTGGATGGCGCCGGAGGAGTTGGCGCAGCGCATGTCTTGGGACAATGTCCGGCTCGCGGTCAATGCCATCGAGTCGGTGAAAGCGACGCTGCACCCCGGCGCCACGAGGTGTATCGAGGCGGCTCAAGCACGTGGGGCGATCCCGTCCGAGCTTTCCCCCGTTCGGACGGAATTCCTTATCGGCGCCCTGCCCCGAAACCCCCCTCGGGAACCGGCACCTCACAACCTGAGCCGTCTCGAGGAGATACCCTCCGTGCCTTTTCATTCCGCACGGAGGGGTTTCCTGTACGGGCTGCTCCTGCACACTTTCCACTTTGTCATCTTCGCCTGCCGTCCGGACACGCCGTGGCGTGCCGTCTTGCCTTCCGGCGGAGGTCCCCAATGGAGGGCTCTCTATGCGGGAGTCCTCCCTTGTTCTATTGGGGACTTGGCCTGGAGAGTGTTGCACAGGGCAGTCCCGTGCAATATATTTTTAAGTAGGTTCACGGACTCCCAGACCGCCTGTTTGTTCTGCGGTCTGGAGGAGTCCGTTTTTCACGTATATGTGGAATGTGAGAGGTTGCAGCCCCTCTTCCATTATTTGAAGGGGCTGCTCCTCGATTTTTGGTTGCACTTCAGTCCCACGCTCTTGATCTACGGTCACCCGGTGCGGAGGGGAGCGGGCAGGTTGGAGGACCTCCTCGTGAGTCTGCTCCTGGGCCTGGCAAAAAAAGCCATCAATTGGTCCAGGCAGCGGGCGGTCGAGGGGGTCGTCCAGCCAGATTGCCTCCCTCTCTTCCGCGGCCATGTTCGCGCCCGGGTGGCCCTAGAGATGGAGCACGCGGTGTCCACCGGCGCGCTCGAGCACTTCCGTGACCGGTGGGCGCCGCGGGGACTGGAGTGCATAATTGGATTGAACAACCAAATTTTAATTTGATTTGCTAAGGTTTATTTCAAGGTTTTTTAGAGGTTTATTTACAGTTTATTTGTTTAATTTATTTGGTCCTACCAAAAGAGAGGAGACTAGAACCAATTAACAAAGGGAAACAAACAAGTGAAGGTGCCATCTAGAGGTTACTGAAGGAACTGACCGGCACCCTCACAACTCTTGTGTTGGTTCTCTCACCACCTGTCGCAGGCCCAGACTGGCAGCTATGTCATTCAGAATTCGGCCAGCTCGGTCAGTAGTGGTGCTACCGAGCCACTCTTGGTGATGAACATTGAAGTCTCCCACCTAGAGTACATTCTGTGCCCTTGTTACTCTCAGTGCTTCTTCCAAGTGGTGTTCAACATGGAGGAGTACTGATTCATCAGCTGAGGGAGGGCGGTGGGTGGTAATCAACAGGAGGCTTCCTTGCCCATGGTTGACCTGAAGCCATGAGACTTCATGGGGTCCAGAGTCAACGTTAAGGATTCCCAGGGCGACTCCTTCCTGACTGTGCCACCACCCCTGGTGGGTCTGTCTTGCCGGTGGGACAGGACATACCCAGGAATGGTGATGGAGGTGTTCGGGACATTGGATGAAAGGTATGATTCTGTGAGTATGACTATGTCTGGCTGTTGCTTGACTAGTCTGTGGGATAGCTCTCCCAATTTTGGCACAAATCCCCAGATGTTGGTGCGGAGGACTTTGCAGGGTTGACTGGGCTGGGTGTGCCATTGCTGTGTCCATAGCCGGTGCTGAGGTCGATGCCGGTTTCATTCTTACTATTTTGTTTCGTAGCGGTTTGTTACAACTGAGTGGCTTACTAGGCCATTTCAGAGGGCAGTTAAGAGTCAACTACATTGCTGTGGGTCTGGAGTCACATATAAGCCAGACCAGGTAAGGACGGCAGATTTCCTTCCCTAAAGGACATTCGTGAACCAGATGGGTTTTTACGACAATCCGATAGTTTCATGATGGACCTGGAGGCACAGGGTCCACATGCAGCTGAGCAGAGCTGGGAGTGACCTGCACCCTCCAACGAGGACTCTCCACTGCTGTCCCTGTCTCCACCATCTGCTGATGCTCACTTGTGAGCTGTGATACACCAGGTGACAACACTACTCTATGTCCCAAAGATCCCACCGAGGTGTGAGTGTCTGCGCTGGTGCTGGGTGCGCTTAATTCTGGTGATGCTGCACCCTCAGAGGTTGCAGCTTCCTCTGAGGAGTATTGTGGCTCAGCCTATTCCTCCTGGACAGTGGGGAGGGGGGCTGTGGATGGTCCTGTAGGGGAGTAAAGGAACGAGTTAGACATGTGAGATAAACGTTGCATGCACATTGAATATAGCAGATGATCATAAGACAATCTGTTAGGGCATCAGAATCAATATCAGACACTTATGCAATGTCAATGAGAGAGATGAAAAACTATTCTGTCACCAGCTTACTCTGATGCACCCATCTGTCCATCCCCCACTTGCGCTTCCTCCTCAACTCCCACGATCTCGAGTGCCGCCTCCTCTGCGCTGGTGAGCGGAGCTATTGAGGGTGGCCCTCCTCCTGTCTTTGCCCTTTCCCTCTTATTGTGGGCTCTCGTTTCCTGCAATGAGGGACACAAATGGAGTTTGAGTGAGAATGAAGGAGTGAGTGTAGAGAGTCCATAGCATAGGTGCTTAGAAGGACACAAAGATGGAGTGAGGGCCCAAGACCAAGGGCCCTCCCTGTGTGTTGTAAGTTGTTGTCATAGCATAACAGTGATAGGGAGTGTGAGGGCTGCATAGTCAAATAGTTATGTGAATGTGTACATAGAGAGAGAGGGAATGGTTAAGGGTGCAGGGATGTAAGGGTCAAGTGGGATGAGGAGGAAGTTGACAATGAAGACTACTGGTGATGAGAGGCGATGGGGAACAGATTGAGGGTCATGGTGATGGAATACTCACTTTTCCTGTGCGGAGAAGCGCATGAAACCTCTTTCTGCACTGCAGCCAGGTTCTGCTGCACGTTGAGATGGCACTCACCTGCTGTGCCACTTGCAGCCACATGGCTTTGTAGGGGGTTTCTCTTGCTCGTTCTGGTCTCCTACCAGGCTTCGTGCAATAATTACCCTTGAGTGGTTCGACCCACTCTCCCCTACGGTTCTAGACCTTGGACTTAGGTGCAGGGAACTGTAGTGCAGAGAAAAACTCAATAGACCAGGTTGAATAGCACGAAATGGATGCTTTTATTATTAAACAGTTTGCAGCATTAAGAAATACATGTCATAAGCACAGATTAATGTAACTACAAGCATACACATATCTATAAACTTAACTCTATGGAAATGGGGAACACACGGTACATCGTAAAAGGGGAAACACATTACGATTACCCTTACCCCCTCCCCTAGACCTAGACTAAGTTTCGACTTGAGGAACTCGGAATCATGCTCACCACTTTCAGATTCGCAAAAAAGAGGGTTCGCAGCCCCTTTGGCACAGCTTTCCGTCGTCACGTGGATTTGGAAACTTCTGGCGCAGCTTGTTTTTCTCTCTCTCAGGCGATGAGCCTCAATGAGTGCTCGTCATGACTGAATCCGTTAAAAGTCGTTGAAGAACTGGATGCACATGGGAAAGTCCATTCCTGGAAAGCTGAGAATGGGATGTTGAGGCACGGGAGTGCTAGGCCCGGAGTGTCCTTTTTCTCCGGCCTGGATCGTCGGTTTTCCTGATGGTCTTCCCCGGGACGGGGCGCTGGTACCGAATTGCTTTCTTTATGCCGTCATAATTATCCTTCGAGGCAGCGCTGGAGGGTGTCTTCTCCTTCAGCCTGGGTCGTCGATGATCTGCCGACAAGAGCACCCGGGCCACCCTCCTGCGTCTTCCCGTCGTAGTCGAGCCTTGCCTGGCCGAACATCGACCACGTCCCGAAGCCGAAGTGCTGTCTTAACCGGAGGGTCTGTCCCGGTGCGTTGAAGAAATGAAAACCTGAGGTGAAGCTTGAATTCCAGAAGAAGCGTACCGTAGAAGAACCGTTTGAGTTCCGAAGCTCCTGACGAAGTTCTGAAGCGTTAAGCGTCCTGATGGGCTTTTCAATCCATAGTTATACCTTTTTGGGACAGTCTCATCTCCCGCCAAATCATAATCCAGTCTTTGTAATATTTTTGGCGGGCAGAAATCTCTGCAGGGGCACTTTGTCTTGTAACGGGAGCCGGTGATAGCTTAACTGGCCTTCCTGGCCGATAATGTCTTTTACTTTGTCACCGTAACTCGGTTCGCATTTTGATCGGTCTGGAGATTGCCCTTGATGGCTGTTAAACGGTCTTTCCTTTGTACAGTAAATGGGTTTAAGTGTTCATTCAATTGTCCGCCCATTTCTTGATGGGCCCCATCCTGTTACCTGAAACAGTCTTGTACTTAGAATCCAATTAATATGTATGCTCAGTTCCCTGAGTTTCGGTTTCCCGATACTGGCTTTTGCGGGCTTACTGTCCTCAATCCACAAGCCTGTCTGGCTTGCAGTAACAGAAATCAAATGGTCCCAGAAACTGATCACGAGGTCCGGCGGCCATTTTGTATGCCCCTTTTTATCAAAGGTTTTTCTGTACAAGATTTCTCTTGGTCAATAAACTGTCTTATCAACCCTGTTTTGTTGTGTGATTGAATTCCTGAAAATTTCGAATCTTACAGCTTTGGTCTGCTGGGGAGGTTTCTTCCTCCCAGAAGAAGGAAACAACACTTCCTTATGAGCTCTGGCTCCCTCCACCAGAGCTTGGAGGGAGTCCTCATCAAAGCGGGGTGCGCACTTGGGTCTTGAGCTTGCCATGTTTGCACCGCTAATCCCTCAGAAGTCTCAGTAAAAAGGTTGTAAGGCAGAAAATGAACCAAGGCTGCTTGCAGGCCTTAAATGCAGCTGCATAGATGACGTCACCAGAGGCGAGTTTCAGGACCAAAAGACTCATTGGGCCAGGGGTTCCTACATGTTGGAAATCAAGTGCCCAATTAGGGCAAAATCGCTAAATTATCCCAGCTCACATCAGAGGTGGGGGCGGGACCCGCCGACCACCTGACCCGGCCCCAACCCGCCCCCAAAGACAAAATCCAGCCCCATGTCTCTGGATCATTAGTCCAGGCCTCTGGATTACTAGCCCAGTGACATTACCACTATGCTACTGTTCCCCAGTCTCCCCCACTAAAAGTCAGCAGCCTTCCACCAGCCATCTGCAGTCACTGGGGTAGCACTGCGTAGCAGCACTAGAATAGGCAAAGGCACATACAAGACAGTCACTAAGGGAATGCACAAGGGTGATTAATTGAATTTTTATTGTAATATTGATGGATATATGGTTAAAGTTTGATTGGAAAGTTTGCTTTGTGGTGGCTTTTATTTCAGCATTGTGACCAAGATGATGCTGTGATAGTCAGTAACAGAGGAAAGGTACGATGTGGGAATAGTGCATTCACCTGCACCACAGGCGGATAATTCAATCCTGGATATCCCGGCCAGAAAGGGGCTGTCTGGGTTGCCTCCTTCCTTCCGCTTCCTCCTCTTCTGCATCCTCCTCTTCCTCCCCCTCCTACTCCTGCTCCTGAGATGGTGGCCATATTCCTGGTGGTAAGGGCTTGCCCTCATGATGGCCAGGTTGTGGAGGATAAAGCAGACCACGACAAATCGGGACACACACTCCGGTGAGTATTGTAGGAATCCTTCAGAGCGGTCCAGGCAGTGGAAGCATTGTTTCAGCACGTCAATGATCTGCTCTATGATGTTCTGTGTGGCAGCATGGCTCGCATTGTATGCATGCTGCCCACATGTGGTTGGGTTGCGAAGCGGAGTCATAAAAGAAAGACTTGCATTTATATAGCGCCTTTCACAAACATTGGATGTCCCAAAGTGTTTTACAGCCCATGAAGTACATTTTGAAGTGTAGTCACTGTTGCAATGTAGGAAACGCAGCAGCCAATTTGCACACAGCAAGCTCCCACAAACAGCAATGTGATAATGACCAGATAATCTATTTTAGCGATGTTGATTGACAGATAAATATTGGCCAGGACACCAGGGATAACTCCCCTACTTGTCTTCGAAATAGTGCCATGGGATCATTTACATCCACCTGAGAGAGCAGACAGGGCCTCAGTTTAACGTCTCATCTGAAAGGCAACAGCTCCACCTAGTGTACCATTCTAGAATGACATGTTACTGATCATTACATCCCCCTTCCTTAGAGGTTAAACAAAATCAATATCAATCAATATCAATCAATCATATCGACATAAACATCTTCACAACAGTCAACACGTTTTCAAAGCTTTACTTTATGAACTCTAAGCTTTTCATTCTTTTATTATAGTTTTCTTTGTACTCAAAGATTAAGTCTATCAGGCTGTTTTACTTCACGTGTGGATCTTCCCAGCACAGGTAGGTCTGATGTGTTTTCATGAGAGCCTGTATGTGTGTTTGTGTTAGATTGTTCTGGTGGTGAGTGACAAGATTCAGTTGCGGCATTGTCATCGATTTGCTTTTGGATAGTTTCTTGTGTTTTCAGGAGGGAACGGCAGTTCCTCCTGAGAATCTGTCCTTCCTTAGTTCTAACAGTGTATGACCTTGGTCCTGCTTCCTCAAGAACTGTAGCTTTCCTGATCCATGCATCTGGATCCTCAATCCTGACAACATCATCCCTTGTCAATGGTTTCAGAGTTTTGGATGACTTGTCATAGTGTGATTTCTGTTTCAGCTTTAACAGTTGAAGTCTCTGTCTTAGTTCCTTACTCTGCTTTTCTTTTGCACAGCAGGGTAGCGTGGTGCACAACTGGCGACCCATTAGGAGTTCAGCAGGTGAAGAACCACAGTCTAAAGGGGAGGCTCAGTAGCTCAGCAGGGCGAGATAAGGATCAGACTTGCTTTCTGTTGCTTTCTTCAGTAGCTGTTTGAGAACTTGAACACCTTTCTCTGCCTTACCATTCGACTGAGCATACAGAGGACTGGATGTGATGTGTTAAAAGTCATAATGTGCTGCAAACTGTTGCCACTCCTTACAGTTGAAGCACGGACCATTGTCGCTAACGGCAATCCTGGGAATTCCATGTCTGGCGAAGATGGATTTAACATGCATTATGACACTGCTTGCTGATGTGCTTGAGAGCAGCGCCATCTCAGGATAGTTAGAATAGTAGTCAATCACTAATAGATATTCTTTACCATTCAAATGAAAAAGGTCCATACCAACCTTTTGCCATGGTGCTGTTGGTAAGTCAGCTACTATCATTGGTTCCTTTGCTTGTTTGTTTTGGTGTTTCTGACATGTCTCACATATGCCTATCATGTTCTCAATGTCCTTATTTATGCCAGGCCAATAAACTGTCTCTTGCACTCCTTTTGCATTTTTCAATTCCGAGGTGTCCCTCATGAATCCTTTTGAGCATGTCTCTACGTAGAGCCTGTGGAATGACTATTCTGTTCTGTTTTAGTAATAGTCCACTTGCAACAATCAACTCTGACCTGATGTGATAGTATTTTGGATAGGAACCTTTTGGCCAACCATGATGAATGTTCTCTATTACTGTTTGTAACACTGTGGGGGAGAAATTGGGTGAGTAGCACCACCTGTTAGCGCCTAAAGAGGCAGTCAGTGGCTGTAGCACCACTGGCTGCATCTCCGGCAATATTCAGTAGGGGCGCTAATGGTGGCATTAGGCATTTGCGCTGCGCCGCCACCGATGATGTCATCGGTGTGCGCAGCGCCCCGTTCGCACCCCGTTCGCGATATTTGGTAGCGAACGCTGCAGTTGCGCCGCTCGCTACCCGCGCCTGGTTCACGGGGCCTTACTGTGCCGGCAGTGGCGTAAGTTAAGGTGGAGGTGCGGGGCGGCCGCTTTTTTGGCGGCCGCCTGCCAGCACCTCTCTCCCCGGCCTCCTAACCCCTCCCCCCGCGGCATTGCCGGCTGTTTCCCGAGAGCTCGGCACTTCTCCTTGGTGCCGGGCTCATTTGCCGGCACTCGCGAGCGGGGATCGCGCTGTTGCAGGCACCTCCCCCTTAACAGTGGGAGGAAGGCCTGCAGTGCTGCAGCGTGCCGTGCCGCAGCATGTGGCGCTGCGGCACGTTGCGCTGCGATAATCCGTTTCAGCGCCCTAAGAGGGATGTGGAGCGCCTCGAGCCTCACCCCGTCTCCCTCGAGGGGCACTGAAACTGAATTTCTGGCGATGGGTATCACTCCGATCGCTGCGCTAAATCCTGCACTCAGGTGACTTTTGCGCCACTTTGGCGCCCCAATCCAATTTCTTCTGCTATTTGCTTTGATTTTGTGTCTGACATGGGCAGCGCATTAGTGACCATACTCACATGAACATCCACGTCTTCCTCAGTAGAGCTCACATGACTCATTGTGGGTGCTCGGGATAGTGCATCTGCTAACACTATGTGTTTGCCTGGTGTGTAGATCAGTTCAAAGTCATATCTTTGCAGCTTCATCATGAGTCGTTGAATCCTTGGAGACATCTCATTCAGATTTTTTTTAATGATCGCAACCAGTGGGCAGTGGTCTGTCTCAACTGTGAAGGTGGGAAGTCCATATATGTAGCCATGGAACTTTTCTAGTCCAACTACCAAGCCTAGACATTCCTTTTCAATCTGGGCGTATCGACACTCAGAGTCAGTCATAGACCTTGAGGCATAGGCAACAGGCTTCCAATCTTCACCCTCTGCTTGTAGCAAGACCGCGCCTAGGCCATCTTTTGATGCATCCGTTGACACTTTGATTCTCTTTGTTGGGTCAAAGAAGGTGAGTACAGGTGTGGTTGTCAGCACTGTTTTGAGGTTCATCCACTCTTGTTCATGTCTTTCTGTCCATGCGAACTCATTTGTTTTATGTAGCAGGTCTCGCAGACAGGCTGTCTTGGCTGACAAGTTAGGAATGAACTTTCCAATGAAGTTTATCATCCCCATGATGCGCAGCACTCCTTTTTTGTCAGTGAGTCGGGGCATGTTGAGTATGGCGTTTACTTTTTCCATATCTGGCTCTATTCCTTTACCAGATAGATTACCTCCTAGGAAAGTGACTTCCTGGACGCCAAACTGACACTTGGCTTTGTTGAGCTTCAGTCCATTCCGGCGTATGCTCTGTAGCACTTTAGTCAGTCTCTCATTGTGTTCTTTCAGTGTGGAGCCCCAGATGATGATGTCATCAACATAGACCCGAACTCCTTGCAGACCTTCAATTATGTGTTCCATCGCGCTGTGAAAGATTTCAGATGCAGATATTATCCCGAAAGGCATTCTGAGGAAACAATACCTGCCAGATGGTGTGTTGGAGGTATAGTATTTGGTGCTCTCTTCATCCAGTTTTAGTTGCCAAAATCCTTGTGAGGCATCGAGCTTTGTGAAGTATCTGGCACCTGACATTTCACTGGTGATTTCTTCTCGCTTGGGAATCTGGTAGTGTTCATGTTTTATGTTTGCATTTAAGTCCTTTGGATCCATGCATACTCTTAGATCATTGTTCTTTTTCTTTACACATACCATGGAGTTAACCCAGTCTGTTGGCTCTTTGACTTTCCTGATGACTCCTAGTGTGGTCATTCTGTCCAGTTCTTTCTTGAGCCGGTCATGCAGGGGTGCTGGAACTCTCTGTGAAGCATGTACCACTGGCTGAGCATCCTCCTTTAGCTGGATCTTGTAAGTGAATGGTAGAACTCCAAATCCTTTGAACACATCCTGGAAATTACTCACTACAGAATCCATTGAGTCATCTGGTTTGCTTATGGCACAGTTTATACGGTAGACTCTCTTGACCAGTTCTAAGTCCTCACAAGCTTTGTCACCTAGTAGTGAATCAAGTCCTTCAGCCACAACAGAAAACATGAGATGATGCACTTTGTCTTTGACTGTCACTTTAAGTGTGCATACACCTAAGCTATCTATTTTCTGTCCATTATAGTTCTTCAGTAGTACTGACTTTTTCTGTATTTTGGGCTTTTCTTTCATATTTTTAATGTCACTCATACTGATTAAGTTTGCTTTTGCCCCAGTGTCTAGTTTCAATGTAACTAATGCTCCATTTACCTGCAGTGACATCATCCATTTGTCCTTTTTTACTGCATTAACTTTATGTTCAGCATTGTCCATTCCTGAGGGCTGCACATTTTCACATGACACCATTCCTACAAAAAATGTCTCACTTAAATCAGTGTCCTCAATCACATTGACTTGTTGCCCTTTCTTTGTTTTTACTTTTGAAAGGCATTGTTCGGCAAAGTGATTCTTTCCATTACATTTTGTGCACATTTTTCCAAACGCTGGGCATTGTCGTGACTGGTGCTGGCAACCACAGCGTTTACAATTAAAAATTCCATCCTCCGATTGCTTTGCATTTCTGTTCTGCCCACGTTTCTTCCCCTTGTAGGACACAGCACCGACAGCAGCACAGTCACTCATTACAGTCGCATCATTATTAATTTCACTGAAAGTCTTTGCGTGCTGTTGAGCTAGCTCACTGGCATGGCATATTTTCACAGCATTCTCCAATGTTAGTTCGGTTTCTCTCAACAGACGTTCCCTGACCTTTTTATTATGAATACCAAACACAATCTGGTCACGAATCATGGATGATCTCAGTTCAGAGAAATTACATGTCTGTGCTTTCAGTTTCAGATCGGTCACAAAGCTATCAAAAGTCTCATTTTGCTGCTGTGTCCGTGAACGGAACACGTACCTCTCATAGGTCTCATTCTTTTTTGGAGAACAATGTGTATCAAACTTCTTTAGCACATCGTCCATTTTTTCTCTGTCCTCCTCTTGATCAAATACAAACGTATTAAATACCTCTATCATCTGCGGGCCTGCAACCATGAGCAGTAACGCTATTTTCCTTGTGTCTGGCATCGTACCGAACCCGATGGCGGCAATGTAGAATTCGAATTGTTGTTTGAAAGTCTGCCAATTGCAGCCGACATTCCCTGTGAGTTTCAAACCCTCCAGTGGCTTCAAATTCTCCATGTCGCGTTTCACAATATTCAGCAGATATTACCAATCCTGGTACCATGTTATTATGTTCATAAATAAATAGTTGTTTTCATTATGAACAGCTAGCTTGAGCTAGTCATTTATTCAGCCATGTGGACTAGTGTACAGGCATCCATCTTGACTACTGCCTTGTGGGTAGCCCACTACTAAACATACAGCTCCATCTAGTGTACCATTCTAGAATGACATGTTACTGATCATTACACTCTGAGAATGCAGCACTTGCTCAGTACTGCACTGGAGTGACAGCCTAGATTTTTGTGCTCAAGTCTCTGGAGTAGGACTTAAACCCACAACCTTCTGACTCAGAGGCGAGGGTGCTACCAACTAAGCTATAGCCAGGTGGTCAAGGGATAGCACTTGTTGTCAAGTAGCCACCCTCTGGTTTGTCTTGGTGGCTCAAAGACTGAGGGAGCAGCAGACTGGCACAGAATAAAAGCATCATGACTGCTGCCAGGATACTGGGCATTCACCATCATGATATGCTGGGCATGGTCGCACACCAACTACATATTCAATGAGTGTGATGGGCCTTCAATAACCACAAAACTAGAAGTTATAGACTTAAACAAGTTGGCTTTTAATCACTGAGATCAGAGCTAACATCTCAACACGCCGACTGGTTCACAGGAATGAGTCATACAGATCCTGGGATCTTTATGTAAGAGAAGTCAGGGGCGGAGCCAAGAGCCAAGACCTGGAACCTCCCAGGTTAGCCGGGAAAGAGGAAGTGAAACTATACACAGTGGGGGAGGGTAATATACATGAGTGCAAAACGAATACAGGATCAAGACAAACAGATTTCATTACATTCACCCCTTCTATAGATTTAGTCCATCAGGGTGATGTTTCTTAAAAGTTGGTATAAGTGAGTCTGTCAGGAGGTTTTGCAGTTCTCAGTGATCGGCGCAAAGCTGGTTGGGGTGCCTCTAGGGGAATGGATTCTGGTTCCTCCGCTGTCTGGGCCTCCGCAGTGTCTTCCAGGTTATCTGCAGTGTCCTCCAGGTTAAAGTTGGGTATTGATACCTCTGGGCGTCCTGTCTCTTTGTAGTGTAGGTCTTCATCGGGTAGTCTCCCATCGTTCTCTCCGCTCCCCGAGGGAGCGAGGTCTTTTATGGAAACAGTGTCCTCTCGCCCGTCAGAGTATTCAATATAGGCGTACTGAGGGTTTGCATGGAGGAGCTGTACCTTTTCCACAAGGGGGTCCGTTTTATGGCCTCTCACGTGCTTCCGCAATAGTACTGTCCCCGGAGACGTCAGCCACGTGGGTAGAGATATGCCCGAGGTGGATTTCCGGGGGAAAACGAACATCTTTTCGTGAGGGGTAGCATTAGTGGCAGTACATAACAGAGACCTTATGGAGTGGAGCACGTCTGGGAGGACTTCCTGCCAGCGGGAGGTCGGAAGGCCTTTTGACTTTAAGGCTAACGTGACAGCCTTCCAAACAGTAGCATTCTCCCTTTCCACTTGCCCATTACCCCGGGGGTTGTAGCTAGTGGTTCTGCTAGTGGCTATCCCCTTCGAGAGCAAGAACTGGCGCAGCTTGTCACTCATGAATGACGTCCCCCTATCGCTGTGTATGTAGTTCGGCATGCCAAACATGCAGAATAGATTACAGAGACACTTGATGGCCGTGGCACTGGTCATGTCTGGGCAGGGAATGGCGAAGGGGAAGCGGGAATATTCATCAATGATATTGAGGAAGTATACGTTACGGTCGGCAGAGGGAAGGGGTCCCTTGAAGTCCAGACTTAGGCGCTCGAATGGCCGTGTGGCTTTGATAAGGTGTGCACGGTCAGGCCTGTAGAAACGAGGCTTGCATTCCGCACAGATGCGGCAGGCTCTGGTCATTGCCCTGACCTCCTCGATGGAGTGGGGCAGATTGCGGGACTTTATAAAATGGTAACAGAGGTCATTGTGGAGACCCTGTAATTTGTCCGTATGAATGCTGGCACACATTTCCTGCGATAGGGCATCTGGGGGTTCATTAAGGGCTCTCGGCCTGTACATAATATCATAGTCGAACGTGGATAGTTCGATCCTCCACCTGAGTATTTTGTCATTCTTGATTTTCCCCCTTTGTTTTTTATTAAACATGAAAGCCACCGACCGCTGGTCGGTGAGCAGGGTGAAACGTTTGCCGGCTAGGTAGTGTCTCCAGTGCCGCACTGCCTCCACTATAGCCTGTGCCTCCTTCTTGACAGAAGAGTGTCTGATTTCAGGTCCCTGAAGGGTTCGGGAGAAGAAGGCCACACGTCTCCCAGCCTGATTGAGGGTCGCAGCTAAGGCAAAGTCTGACGCATCGCTTTCGACTTGAAAGGGAATGCATTCGTCCACTGCACACACTGCAGCCCTTTCAATGTCCTGTTTAATACTGGTGAAAGCCTCCCGAGCTTCAGCTGATAGTGGGAAGGACGTCGATTTAATGAGGGGTCGGGCCTTATCAGAGTAATTGGGCACCCATTGGGCATAATACGAAAAAAGTCCCAGGCACCTTTTTAAAGCTTTGGGATTGTGTGGCAGGGGCAGTTCCTTTAGGGGGCGTAATCGGTCAGGGTCCGGTCCAATTACCCCATCTTCCACCACACAGCCGAGGATACAGAGACGGGTTGTGTTGAAGACACATTTGTCTTCGTTGTAGGTTAGATTCAGCTTTAGGGCAGTTTTTAAAAATCTCGCAAGATTTAGATCGTGGTCTTGCTGGTTGTGCCTGCAGATAGTGACATTGTCCAGATAGGGGTAGGTAGCTTGTAGTTTATTCTCGTCAACCATGTGGTCCATCTCACGTTGGAAGACCGAGACCCCATTTGTTACCCCGAAGGGCACTCTGAGAAAATGGTAGAGGCGCCCGTTCGCCTCGAAGGCGGTGTATGGGCGGTCCTCCGTTCTAATGGGGAGCTGGTTTTGAGGTCGATAGTCGAGAAGACTCGGTATTGCGCAATCTGGTTGACCATTTCTGATATGCGGGGTAAAGGGTAGGCATCCAGCTGGGTATAAATATTAACAGTCTGGCTGTAGTCAATTACCATCCGTTTCTTTTCGCTATTTTTAACTATGACTACTTGGGCACGCCACAGGCTGGTACTGCATTCAATAATGCCTTCCCGCAGGAGTCTGTCCACTTCCGCCTTGATAAAGTGTCTGTCTTCCAGACTGTACCGTCTACTTTTGGTCGCTATGGGCCTACAGTTCGGAGCGAGATTAGCGAATAAAGAGGGCGGGCTGATTTTTAAGGTTGATAGGCCACAGACTGTGAGTGGCGGCTGGGACCCGCCATATGCTAGCGTGACACTTTCGTGGTGGCACTGGAAGTCCAGGCCCAAGATTACATTAACACAGAGTTCTGGCATCATGAGGAGTTTAAAATCCTTGTAGTCCGTGCCTTTTACAGTCAGTGTTACCACACAGTAGCCCAAAATGTCCGAAGTGTGGGGCTTAGCAGCCATAGCAATTCTGCACCGTGTAGGGGTTACCGTTAATGAGTGCCGCCGTACCAGGCTAAGATGGATAAAACTCTCGGTACTCCCACAGTCAATTAAACATTTCGTTAAATTCCCGTTTACCTGTATGTCCATCATGGATTTTGTCAACGGGTGTGGCCTGGATTGATCCACCGTGATCGAAGCCACTGTTGGGCCCTGGGCGGCCGTTGAGTTGGGAAAAGATGGCGGATCCCAAGATGGCGGCCCGCACGGCACGCACGAGGCGGTGACGGAGTTGGAAGTCGGATTCCCCCTGCAGACTTTGCTAAAATGCCCCTTTTTCTTACATTTGAAGCATGTAGCGTCCTTCGCTGGGCATCGTTGTCTGGGGTGCTTGGCCTGGCCGCAGAAGTAGCATTTCGGGCCTCGAGACATTGCCGCTGTAGTAGGACTCCTGGGTGAACTTCTGTGTGGGGACTCCGGCGGCGTAGAGCTGGTCTGAGACCTGGATGGGGAAGATGGCTGATTCCAAGATGGCGACCCCCTCGGCGCGCACGAGGCGGTGAGGGCCGCATGGCCGGAAGAATAAGAGTCAGAGTTTTTCTGGGCCACGTCCAGCGATCGCGCAGTGGCCACTGCCTTTTTTAAGTCCAGGACCTCCTTCTCCAGCAGTCTCTGCCGGATATAATTCGATTTGAGGCCCATGATGAAGGAATCGCGGACCAATTCGTCAGAGTACGCGTTGGCCGTCACGGCCTTGCAGTTACAGTCCCGGACCAGGTCGGATCAAGACAAACAGATTTCATTACATTCACCCCTTCTATAGATTTAGTCCATCGGGGTGATGTTTCTTAAAAGTTGGTATAAGTGAGTCTGTCAGGAGGTTTTGCAGTTCTCAGTGATTAAAATTGATGGGCCTTCAATAACCACAAAACTAGAAGTTATAGACTTAAACAAGTTGGCTTTTAATCACTGAGATCAGAGCTAACATCTCAACACGCTGACTGGTTCACAGGAATGAGTCATACAGATCCTGGGATCTTTATGTAAGAGAAGTCAGGGGCGGAGCCAAGAGCCAAGACCTGGAACCTCCCAGGTTAGTCGGGAAAGAGGAAGTGAAACTATACACAGTGGGGGAGGGTAATATACATGAGTGCAAAACGAACACAGGATCAAGACAAACAGATTTCATTACAGAGTGGTAACCTTTGCGATTGTGGTACATCTCAGCATTTACATACGGTGTCTACAAAGCCACATGCATGCAGTCGATGGTGTCCTGCACCATGGGGAAGACCGCGCTCCTGGCAAAGCCATGTGCATGCTTCGTCTGCTTCTCTCTGGTCAGAGAGAAGGCAATGAAGTCCACTCTCCTGGCATAAAGAGCGTCTGTCACCTCTCTTATGCAGCAGTGGACAGTGACCTGTGAGATATTACAGATGTCGCCTGCTCCAGCCTGGAAGGATCCCGACGCAAAGAAACTCAAGGCCACTGTCACCCTCACAGCCACTGACAGTGCCGTCCTTGCCCTGGTGAGAATTCTGTGAGCACCTCCTTCATAAATTGCAGACGCCTCACACACTGCTCCTGGCTCAGGCTGAGGTAAGAGAATTGCTCTCGGAAGACGCAAGGTGGGTAAGGCCTCCTGTTGAGAGGCCTTCTCCCCCTCCTCCTTCTCCCTGAGAGAGCAGTTTGTCCTCTTCTCTGCTGCCTCTGCCACATCTCCCTTTCATGTTGCAGGCCAAGGGGGATGATAACTAGAGCACCCATGACTTGGAGTAAGTGCTCTGACCAGAAGCAAGACCTTCTGCACTTGCAGCATCACTCCCTGTCACCTCACCAACTTTAAATATCTCTAGAAAGCTCCAAACACTTCCACAAACTTACACAAAGCCAGTAGAAATCAAAAAGCAATTACCTGAAAGTTGTTGATGATCCCTTTAAATATCGTTGGTGGGTGGGGAGGTCCTTTCTGCTGCTGAATGCTTGTTCAACCATGCGAGGTTAAGATAGGGCATTAACTCCAACAATCACGACGAAAATGGCAGCGCTGGCATCAAATCAGCATTGTATGCTGATTGACGTCACGATCTGCCTACTTACCATACTTCTAGCGCACGTTCCTAATGGCCACCCTACCGCCCTCACCAAGAAGGCGTTCACTGTGGCCCACACCAGAAGTCTACGTGCACTGCTCGGATGCCATTTTGTTCTCATTTTGTCACCCATAGCACCTAAACAACGGGCGCTACGCAACTGAATTTCTGGGCCAGAATTTCTTCCACTCTCCCACATTCTGATGTATGATGGGCAAAATGCATGCTGGATGCAATCTTTATATATATATAATATGCTAGTGGATCTCCTGTAGTAGCTTTGCTGTTTTATAATGACAGTAACATGATATCGTGAAACTTTAATTTTAGTCAGCAGTATGTTTTAAACTGCCAGTGTTCTGCCTCTCTTAACCTGTCCAACAATGAAGGAAGTATTGGCTAGTTACTATAACAGCTGCTCACACAATCAGCAGGTGCTCTGCTAACCGACAATTTAATCCCAACTAATTTTAAACAGTGTTGGTGAAATGCTTGTCAACTGTGCGGCCAGCTGTTAAAGTAGCCAACCTTCCATGTTAGGTGGCTTGAGAGCGGAAAAACACAAACATTTTAAAGCATGTTGCTGATCAAAAATTTGGCTTCTCTCTGTCTCTCACTTTGTATAAATCCCTCCTTCATTCTGTCTCCTCTATGTCTCTCTCAAAATTCTGTCTGTCTCTATGTATATAATTCATACAGGGAGAAATTCGTTTCGTTTTTGCCATGCGTTAGCAGCACGCGATGGTGCTAAAACGCCATTGTGAGCTTTAATGACACCTGATGCTGGTTCCAGCACCGTACGCCATATCGGTCTTGCCAGTAGCGCTGCTGCTGAACTGGATCACCGGGGACCTCGCCAGTACGGAGATCGTGACATCAGTGAGTGTGCAATGCTCACTTGACGTTCGATCTCCCAACTTCATAACAGCCAATGAAATTACCGGCTGGAGAGAACAACGACAGCTTCAAGTGTCGTGCAGCAGCAGGAAGCCGGCTCCAGCGATGCTATTAAAAGGGATCATCACCAATCAATCACACCTGACAGGTTTGTGAAGTTTGAGTGGCTGTGTGCTACTTCCTGCTACTGCAAGAGTTTTCTTTAGTAATTTCAAGGTTCTTTGGTATCAGGGAGTGTTCTGGCAAGTACAAAACTCCATAATTATTTCTGAAAAGCTTCAACCTACAACACTTGCTAAAAGTCATGGGGGCTGTACCGGCAGTTGACCTCACCCTCCAGGATCTACAGCGGAGGGAGCAGAGGCAGCGAGAAAGACGGGAACATGTGCACAGAGGGAGGAAGAGGGCTATCAGGACTCTCAATGGGAGGCCTAACTCATCTAGGGTCTTCTGACATCACTTCTCCTACATTCAATTAAGCAAGGAGCAGTGTATGAGTAGGCGCCGCTTCACCAAGGAGTTGGTTACAGAACTCTGCCACCTCCTGCAACCAGACCGCCAGTCTCCCAGTGACAGTCAAGGTCACCGTGGCCCTCAATTTCTTCACCCGTGGATCCTTCCAGTCTGCAACAGGAGACATAGCTAACATCTCACAGTTTGCCATCCATCACTGCATCGGGGAGGTCACTGAGGCTCTCTACAGTAGGAGAAGGGACTACATTGGCTTCCCGATCACCAGAGAGAAGCAGGACGATGCATGTGGCTTTGCCAGAATAGCGGGCTTCCCAATGGAGCAGGGCGCCACTGACTGCACCCACATGGCTTTGCGGGCACCGCATAACAATGCTGAGATCTTCCGTAACCACAAAGGCTACCACTCACTTAATGTGCAGTTGATGTGCGACCACACACAGCGAATCCTCAATGTCAATGCCCACTATCCTGGCAGCAGCCACGATGCCTTCATCCTGCGTCAGACTGGTGCGCCAGCACTCTTCCAGCCACCACGTCAAGCTCATGGGTGGCTACTTGGAGACAATGGCTATCCACGCTGCACCTGGCTCATGACTCCCCTCCGCAACCCCAACACAGCTGCCCAGCACTCATAGAATGAGAGCCATGCTGCCACCAGGAACATCATCAAGCAGACCATCGGCCTACTGAAGCAGCGATTCTGCTGCCTTGACCGCTCAGGAAGAGCCCTCCAGTACTTGCCAGAGTGAGTGTCCCATTTCGTGGTGCTCTGCTGCTTGTTCCACAACTTGGCCATCATGAGGGTGCAGCCCTTGCCAGCAGGGATTGTGGGACCATCTTGGGAGGATGGTGAGGAAGAGGAGGAGAACGAGGAGGAAGGGGACGACAAGGAGGAGGACGAGGACGATAAGGAACAAGAGGGAGGGCAGAGGCAGCGAGACAATTGGCCTTCCGGATGGGCTGTCCATGACCAGCTCATCAGACTCTGATTCGAATGAATGAAACCCCAGATCCCCATAGCTCACCACATCCCAATCATACAATCCCTGTCTCATGCCATATCACAGCGTCCTCCTGGGTGCAAAGGTGAAATGAGAGAGACCATAAAATATTCCAAACACCACTAATAAATTTATCTATAAACATATCACACATATCACATGAATTATAATAACTAATGACCTTTGTGTCTGTCATAGTTGAATAGCTGTCATTATGTGCAAGGTGTGAGATGTGGGTGTGAGTGTGGCTAGGTAGAGATTGTTGATGGGTGAGTGTTGGGGGTGTGGTGCATTGAGCAGTGTGTGAAGCTTGTGGTACAGATAGTGGTATGGAGCATTTGTTGAAGCCTTCACTCACCCTGACCACCCGTGTGAGCTTGTTAAACTTCTTCCTGCACTGTGTGTGGGTTCTGGGGACCACAGTGTTGCCCGTGACATGGTGTGCCACCTCCCTCCACATAGTCCGGCCGACTTGTGTCGAGAGCCTCCTTGCCAGTTGACGTGTACAAGACCGCCTGCCTTCTCTCCACCACTAAAACCAATGCCTCCAAAGCTTCATCGGAAAACCTCTGGGCTCTCTCTCGGGGGCGGCAATCTGCCATCATGAATTGTAAATAAGTGCTTCTTCTCCTTGTCCTTCTTCTTATGGTTGTTGGGGCAGCTGCACACCCAACAATGCTGAGAATGAGGTGCTGCAGCATCAATGAACCTCCCCTTTAAGTAGTAAAAAAAGCCTGTGCATTTAGACTGCCCCCGATGTTGGTCCATCTTTTCAGTGTAACACCAGAGGAAAATCATGACTGCAATCATTTTAATTAGGAGGATGAATTTTGCATGCAGCCTAGATGATTTTCAACTGCCGTTACTTAACCATCTTTAATCTAAACACTGCCCATTTCTTGGCTATAACGAATTTCTAGCCCAATATTGTCTCTTTCTTTAATAATGTCTAATACTCTGTAAGTTTCTTACACACTTTCACTCTATGGGCTAGAAATTTAACTTCATGCAGCATATGCCTCTCATGTGGGTGCCTCCACTTTACAACCCTTTCATCCTGCCATGCATGTTACCCCTTTAAAGCTCACCTCCCACATCCAAGTATCAGTACAGTTCCCATCATTTCATTCCTCATTTTGAAAGCTTGCACTCACTTGAGACAAAACTATGATACGGATACTGTCACATCAAATGTATGCATTCTTCTTTCAGGAGAAATTAGCACAAAATGCTCAAGACTGGGAGGCTATAGGTGGAAGAAGCCCTGACATCCAGCATTTAACCCAACAAAAGGAGAAGGCCATGGAATTCCTGGGGAGTAGCTTTTCCCAAGCTATGGCAGATGGAGAAGTTGGAGGTCTTGTGCCCAAAAGTGATTCATGATGAGCATATAAAAAGCTGCAATAATGGAAATTGACCAGACCATCACCAAATATGTGACTGAAACAGTATCATTCAGTTGCAATAGAATTGTGCTAATCATTGAGTTTCTTTTATATCCTTAGAACCAGAAAGCCAAGATGGACACAAGAAGCAACTGAAGATGAGATACCAGCTTCATCAACATCTGACACTAGTTGCAAAATCTCGCCCAACCAAGCTAGTACAGATGAGGAACTGTCATTGATTACAGGAAAGTCAGAGGATGAATGTTTGGAGGTGGAGCATGAAGCTTCTGAGCAGAGGCCTCAGAAATGTAATTCCTTGGTAGCACAGCAAACAGGCAATGATCTAATGAATCCTATCATTAAACAGTGGATGCTTGGCATCAAACACATTTTTAAGGCACTGCATAGCCTCTCAGAAGATGTGAAGCAGGTGAGTGCCATGGCTGTACAGTCTAATGCCATGCTCTGCCACACAGTGTAAGAACGATTTTCTTTCCTGCAGTGCTTGCTGGAGAGAACGGCATCTCCAGGAATATCTCCCTGCATCCCCCTTAACAATGAGGCTTCCAAGCCAGTCAGTGTGTCACAAGTGCAAGCATTGACTGCTGGCCTTCAGACCATTGGAGATGGTATGGAGGGAACGATAGCTACGGGTCTCCAAAAAATCCAGAGCATGATCTTGGAGGACTTCGAAGAAAATCAGTACACTTTCTTTCAGGGATTGACGGAAATTAGTGCTTCCATCAGGTCTATTCTCCCGCAGATCACTGAGTATGAGTATCCTGTTCCCAGATCAGGTGGGAGAGCTGGGCATCACATTCAAGAGGCTGCTTTCCCTCAGGACAGCAGCATGTTAGAGATCTTTATACAATCTACCCAGATTCCTTCACAGGTGGAAGGAAGAGGGCAGGACCATACTGTGATTAAATAATAACTACACCTCAGCCTGTTGTAGGTCCATTTCAGGACTTAGTGGCCGTGAGTGAAAGGCCACCTCCATTCCAAGTGACTTATGACATTTATGAGAAGACAGCTCAGGCTGCTGGTCCTCAGGTGGCACTTAGAAGTAATGTTAAAATAGGCAACAGGAAATGTAGAAATGTGAGGTTATTCACTTTGGTAGGAAGAATCAAAAAAACAGAATGGCCCAGAAATCTGGTGGGCGCCAGTCTCGCCTGGGCGCCGGAAGTTCCACCCCGGAAGGAGCCGCGAGCGCCAGCCTGATATTCAATTTGAGCGCCCCAAACAGAAGCGCGGCGCTGCTCGAGGCACCCCGCATCCCTCTTGGGGCACTGCAACTGAAAATCGCAGCGCAACGTGCCGCAGCACCACACGCTGCGGTACTGCAGGCCTTCCTCCCCTTCTTAAAGGGGAGGGGCCTGCTGCAGCACGATCGAAGATCGCGAGTGCCGGCAAAAGAGCCCGGCACCGAGGAGAAGTGCCGGGCTCTTGGGACACAGCAGGCACTACCCGTGGGGGGGGGCTCAGGAGGCCGAGGACGGCAGCGCGGACAGGTTCTGGCAGGCGGCCAACAACAAAAATGGCCGCCCTGCACCTCTCCTTTAATTTGCGCCTCTACTGCCGCAGGTAGGCCCCCCTGAACCAGTCGCAGATTGCGACCGGCGTTACAGCGGGGGGCGCTACCAAATATCGCGATCGGGGCGGTAGCGGGGCGCTGCGCACACCGATGACGTCATCGGTGGCGGCGCAGCGTTACAGGCTAATGCCGCCATTAGCGCCCCGCTAAATTTCGCGGGAGGCGTGGCCAGTGGTGCTAAAACCACTAATGTTAGATCCTTCAATAATCAGACAAAGACTGCAGGGAACGATCAACAGGTGTTTACTAAATGAGGTTCAAACTGCAACTGACTGTACAGAGCACTACTCAGGGTTTATATACAGGTGTGGTCACTGCCGGTACTACAGGATACAGGAGCTGTAAAAAGTAGTTCTCCCCCTTAAAGGTACATACACTACAATTCCTCCCCTTTTAGATTAACAGTACCATAACACTCATTTAACAATTAAATATCAAACTAATTACAATTAACACTTTTAACATGCAACATTAACTGGAAATAGTCCATTTATAAATTCAGTCTTTGGGGAGGCTTCCTGATTCTTTCTGGATAACGCCTTTCCCGAGTTTCTCGCTCTTGGTGCGGAGGCAATTCTAACACCCTGTCGTCAGTTGATTCATCAGCTTCCAATGCTATTGTTTCTGAGGTAGATGCGACCTGTACGTCGGGTTCCTCACCAGGTACGTATGGCCGAGACATGGGGTTGACTCGTTCCTGTGACTCTAGGATCTGGTCAGCATGACGTCTCACAATGTTCTCCCCAACATCCACTGTGTACATTAGTGGCCCCTGCCGTGTGCATATCGTTCCTGGTTGCCATTTCTCTGTTCGGTAGTTGCGGGCCAAGACTGGTTGCCCTACATTGAAGCTCCTTGTCGGCTTCTTATTGATGTGCTGGAATTGCTTATTCTCAACATCTCTTCGTACATTTGGTCTGAGCAAATCCAGACGAGATCTCAACCTTCGGTTAAAGAACATCATGGCCGGGGCCTGGTTGGTGACTGCATGTGTCGCATTTCTGTAGGCTAACAGGAAATTGTCCACCTTATGCTGCAGTGGAATGTCGTCATCGCACATGGCCTTTGCTGCTTTTTTAAAGGTTTGTACGAACATCTCAGCCAATCCATTTGTGGCTGGATGATACGGGGCGGATGTGTAATGCCTTACCCCATTCCTTTTCATAAATCTTCGAAACTCTTCGGACACAAACTGTGGTCCGTTATCAGAGCAAATCTGCTCTGGCAAGCCGTTCCTGGCAAAAATGGTCCGTAGGACTGCAATAGTTTTCTCCGTGGTGGTGGAGGACATTTTGATCACCTCAGGCCATTTCAAGTGCGCATCCACGGCTATTAAAAACATTGAGTCCATAAATGGACCAGCAAAATCAATATGCACCCGTTGCCATGGAGATGAGGGCCACTCCCATGGGTGTAGAGGGGCATGTGGTGGTGCATTTTGGACCTTCTGGCATCCTGAGCAGCTCTTTGTCAGGTCCTCGATTTGCTGATCGATCCCCGGCCACCACACATAAGCCCTAGCAAGGCTTTTCATTTTCAGCCCTCCCAGATGACCTTCGTGAAGCTCATTGAGCACTCTCTCCCTTAACTTGGGTGGAATTACCACTCGGGATCCACACATCAAGGTCCGCTGGCATACTGACAGCTGTTCTTTTCTGGATGAGAATGCTGGCAACAGTGAGTCGCCATGTGCTGGCCATCCCTTCACCGTCAAATCATATACCTGAGACAGTGTTGGGTCATTTCGGGTCTCCTTCTCTATACCAGCGTTAGTTACTGGCAAGCATTCAATTATAGTCGAATGAAATATTTCGACAGGATCCACTGCTGGTGCTTCCTCCGCAGTAGGCAGTGGCAGGCGTGATAGCCCATCAGCGTTTCCATGCTGTTTCGTGCCCTTATACTCGATATCATATTGGTGCACCCCTAGAAAAAGGGACCATCTTTGTAGCCGTTGCACAGTCATCACCGGAACGCCCTTCTTTGGATTAAAGATGGAGACAAGTGGTTGGTGGTCAGTCAGCAAGGTGAACTTCTGCCCGTGCAGAAAGTGATTGAACTTTTTCACTCCCCACACTAGGCTGAGGGCCTCCCTGTCAATCTGGGCATAGTTACGCTTGGCTGAGGTTAGTGACCGAGACGCAAAGGCTACTGGCCTCTCCGAGCTGTCCGGGAATTTGTGCGACAGCACCGCTCGAATGCCATAGGGTGATGCATCACACGCCAACCGAATTGGTAGTGCTGGGTTGAAATGAGCCAACACCTCTTTCGATGTGATCAATGCTTTGCTCTTCTGGAAAGCTCGTTTACATTCGTCACTCCACTTCCATGATACCCCCGTTTGCAGTAGGGTGTTCAGTGGGTGTAGTACGGTAGACAAATTTGGCAAGAACTTATGGTAGTAGTTCACCAGCCCGAGGAACGACCTCAGTTGTGACACATTTTCCGGTGCTGGAGCCTTGACTACTGCCTCAATCTTTTCAGGGGACTTATGTAACCCCTCTTTATTAATAACGTAGCCACAATACGAGATCTGCTCCTGGAAAAACTCGCATTTGTGGCGATTAGCTCAGAGCCCATAATCCTTCAATCTAGTGAGCACCTGCTCCAGGTTGGCGAGGTGATCACTGTCATTTTTGCCCGTGACCAGGATGTTGTCCAAATAACACTGGGTCCCTGGAATCCCTTGCAGGACTTCATCCATTCCACTTTGCCAAATAGCCGGAGCTGATGCTACCCCGAACACCAGCCGGTTGTATTGGTAGAGACCTTTATGAGTGTTGATCGTGAGGTACTGTTTCGAGGCTTCTTCTACCTCCATTTGCAGGTATGCCTGGGCCAGATCATTCTTAGTGAAGCGTTTCCCTCCAGATAGCGAGGCGAAAATATCTTCAATCCGCGGAAACGGATATTGTACAGTGTGAAGGACTGGGTTCACTGTCACCTTAAAGTCCCCACAGATGCGAACCTTCTTTGGTTCCCCAGGCGTATTACTCAACGACATTTTCATTACAGGAACGATGGGTGTAGCCCACTCGCTGCAGTCCACTTTGGACAGTACTCCTGAACGTTCCAAACCTTCCAGCTCTGCTTCGACGGCTGGGCGGATTGCATAAGGTACCGGTCTGGCCTTAAAAAACTTTGGGCTTGCATTTTCCTCTATTTTGATCATCGCTGTTATGCCTTTTAGTGTTCCGAGTCCCTGCTGGAACACTTCTTGTGCGTCAGTTAGCATTTTTGACAGTCGTCCAGGTGTGACGTCGTCATCCTTTTTGGCATCTACAGTCAGTACTTGTATGGAATGCCAATCTAGCTGTATCTTCCGGATCCATTCACGTCCTAGTAGTGGTGGTCCTCCATCTGGCAATACATATAGGTCCATTTTAGGTGTTTCCTTGCCGTTATATATAACATTCACCCTTATTTTTCCTTTGGGGTAGACTTTTTGCCCCGTGTACATCTTCAAGACAATCTTTGTATCTCTCAAGGGTATATGTGAGAATAGCCGCTTGTAGTCCCTTCGGTTTATGACTGTTAGGGCTGATCCTGTGTCCAATTCCATTTTCACTTGGACTCATGCTATCTTGAGCGTGACCCAGATAGTTTGGTGATCCTCCGTTTTGATCACATTATGATGTAGTTTCAGACAACCCAGCTTCTTGCTTCCGGAGTCTGTATCACTCTTCTGTTCGTCTGAACTACTCTCCGTCACCTTATGTACCTTCTTGTACTTCTCCTGTGGCGATTTCTTGCTGCTGGTTTTCTTTCCCGACCTGCAGACTCTTGCTATGTGTCCTACTTTTCCACACTGTCTGCACACTTTGTCCTTGAACCAGCAATCATTATGGTCGTGTGTTGTTCTGCCGCAGCGATAGCACTTCACTGTTCCGTATGACATTTCATTTGTGCCATATTCTTGCGGTCTCCGTTGTATCTCTACAGCGCCCCGTGCGGCTGCTTCATGTGATACTGCAATGCTGAAAGCCTTGTCCAGCGTAAGATCCTTTTCTGATAGAAGCCGTTTCTGGGTTCCTTCGCTTTGAAGCCCACACACAAACTTGTCCCTTAAAGTATCTGCTAGTCCCGTTCCAAACTGGCAGTGTTTCGATAGCTTGCGCAGTTCCGTTAAATACTCAGCATTACTTTCATCTTTATGCTGGTTCCTTTTGTGAAACTTAAATCTTTCTGCTATCAGCAGCAGTGTGGGGTTTAAGTGGTCCTGTAGGATTGACACTCTGTTTTCAAAACCCTTTTCTACTGGCTTCTCTGGGTTTCCTAGGTTTCGTAGTAAGCCATACGTTTTTGCACCCATTGAATTCAACAATACCAGCGCTTTCTTGTCATCTGGCACTTCATTCGCCTTGCAGTATACTTCTATGCGTTCGACATATGCCGTCCAATCTTCGACTTCATTGTCGAACGCTGTGGTACTGCCACTCTTCGGCATTTTTGGGTGTGGTTAGACTGGCTTAAAATGGCGTCTCCCGCGCATTCCTTTCTTCCCCGCTGCGGCTTAAAATGGCGTCTCCTGCGCTTTCCTTTCTTCCCCGCAGCGGCTTAAAATGGCATCTCCCGCGCTGCTGCCAACGCCGCTCTCGGCGGTCCCCCTGGCAAATGGCGACACCCTGTGGGTTTCGTGCGCTGCTCCTGCGCTGCTGCCAATGCCGCTCTCTGCGTTCCTCATGGCAATGGCAGCGCCTCGCGTTTTCCTGCGCGCCTTTCTCCCCCGTTGACGCTGCTCGGCCCTTGAACACCGGCTGTGCTCTGCTCTCTCTCGTTGACGCTGCTCGGCCCTTCAACACCGGCTGCACCCCATGCGCTCTGCCCTCTCTCTCTACCCCGTCGACGCTGCTCGGCCTTTTTCTGTGCCGCTCGGTCGGCTCTAGCCACCACTGTCCGGGAAGGGTCTGCGCAGTACCTGTTGCCAGCCCGTTTCGCTGGACCACCGTGGCTGGAAAGCCAAGCCTGGCTCTCGACAGCCTCCCCTGCGATGCCCGTGCTTCTGGACTCGACCTCCTTCAGGTAGGTTCGAATCTTCTCGTCGCCAATGTTAGATCCTTCAATAATGAGACAAAGACTGCAGGGAACGGTGGCATAGTGGTTAGCACTGTTGCCTCACAGCGCCAGGGACCCGGGTTCAAATCCAGCCTCGGGTGACTGTCTGTGTGGAGTTTGCACATTCTCCCCGTGTTTGCGTGGGTTTCCTCCGGGTGCTCCGGTTTCCTCCCACATTCCAAAGATGTGCGGGTTAGGATGATTGGCTATGATAAATTGACCCTTAGTGTTAGGGGGATTAAATGCGTGGGGTTGCGGGGATAGGGTGGGATATGTGTCGGTGCAGGCTCGATGGGCCGAAATGGCCTCTATCTGCACTGTGGGGTTTCTGTGGTTTCTGTGGAACGATCAACAGGTGTTTATTGAATGAGGTTCAAACTGCAACTGACTGTACAGAGCACTACTCAGGGTTTATATACAGGTGTGGTCACTGCCGGTACTACAGGATACAGGAGCTGTAAAAAGTAGTTCTCCCCCTTAAAGGTACATACACTACAACTAAGTGCCGTCTTTGGGCGCTAACTGGTGGCACAGCCCACCGAATTTCTAGGCCAATATTTTTTAAGTGGTGAGAAACTATTAAATGTTGGTGTTCAGAGGGGTTTGGGTGTCCTCGCACATGAGACACAGAAAGTGAACAGGCAGGTACAGCAAGCAATTAGGAAGGCAAATGATATAACAACAGAAGATGCTGGAAAAACTCAGCAGGCCAGGCAACATCCGTGGAGAGAGAAATAGAGTCAACGTCTCAGGTCGAAACCCTTCTTCAGAACTGAGAAAAAAAGGCAGGAAATGATGCAGATTAAAAGGCAGTTTGGGGGCTGGGAAATGGGGGAGGGGATGAAAGAAGCAACATTAAGAGATATTCAAGGTGAGGCGAGATGGTGATAGGGCAGGTGAAGAAACAAACAATGGCGCTAGATGAAGTGTGAAATGTGCTGGCAGAGTGAAAGACAGCTGCCATGTGGGAGAGAGAAAGAAAAGGAAAAGGCACAAACCAAAAGTGTGGATAAAAAATATATGAAAATATAATAGGGGCCGAGGTTATGATCTGAAATTGTTGAACTCGATATTGAGTCCGGAAGGCTGTAAAGTGCCTAATCGGAAGATGAGGTGCTGTTCCTCGAGCTTACGCCGAGCTTCCGTGGAACAATGCAAGAGGCCGCAGACGGTGAGGTCTGAGTGAGAATGGAGCAGTGAATTGAAATGACAGGCGACCGGAAGCTCGGGGTCACCCTTACGGACTGAACGGAGGTGTTCCGCAAAGTGGTCACCCAATCTGCGTTTGGTCTCCCCAATGTAGAGGAGACCACATCGTGAGCAGCGAATACAGTATACCAGATTGCAAGAAGTACAAGTAAATCGCTGTTTCACCTGGAAGGGGTGTTTGGGGCCCTGGACAGTGGGAAGGGGGGAGGTATATGGGCAGGTGTTGCATCTCTGGCGCTTGCACGGGAAGGTGCCGGGCGAAGGGGAAGGGGTGCTGGGGGTGATAGAGGAGTGGACTAGGGTGTCTCAGAGGGAGCGGTTCCATTGGAATGCTGAAAGGGGAGGGGAAGATGCATTTGGTGGTGGGATCACGTTGGAGGTGACGGAAATGGCGGAGGATGATCCATTGAATGTGGAGGCTGGTGAGGCGAAAGGTGAGGACAAGGGGAACCCTATCATGGTTCCGGGAGGGAGGGGTGAGGGCTCACCCCTGCCCCTCCCTCCCGGAACCACGATAGGGTTCCCCTAGGGTTGTTATTTCTGTTGTTATTTCGGATTTCCAGCATCCGCAATATTTTGCTAAGGCAAATGATATGTTGGCCTTTATTGCAAGGGGTTGGAGTACAAGAGTAAGGATGTCTTGCTCAATTGTACAGGGCTTTGGTGAGACCACACCTAGCATACTGTACACAGTTTTGGTCTCCGTACCTAAGGAAGGATATACTTGCCTCAGAGGGGATGAAACAAAGGTTCACTAGATTGATTCCTTGGATGAGAGGGTTGTCCTATGAAGAGAGATTAAGTAGATTGGGCCTATACTCTCTGGAGTTTAAAAGAATGAGGGGTGATCTCATCGAATCATATAGGGGTAAAAGTTCGGTTGAGTTGCGCTAATGGGACGCAAACCAACTAGCGCCCGGGCGCGGTGCCGCGATCGCCTCCTGCGAAATTCAGTGGGAGGTTAGCGGTGGTGGTATCGTTAGCGCCCCGCGGCGCTGTGCTGCCGGCGATGACATCATCACCATGCGCAGCGCCCCGGCCGCGATCTTCAGTAGCGCCCACTGACTTACCGCCGGACGATATCTCCGACAAGGTCAGGGGGGCCTACCTGCGGCCAGGGCAGTGCAAATTAAAGGGGAAGTGCCGGGCGGCCATTTTTGTGGCTGGCCGCCTGCCAGCACCTGCCCCCGTTGCCGTCCCCGGCCTCCTGTGCAGCCCCCCCCCCACCAGAACTCCGATCCCTGGTGGCCCAGCTGTGCTAGGCCCCTCCCCTTTAATAAGGGGAGGAAGGCCTGCAGTACCGCGTCACGTAGCGCCGCGATATTCACTTGCAGCGCCCCAAGAGGGAGGGGGATTGCTTCCAGTAGCGCACCACCTCCCTCTTGGGGTGTTACCGGTGAATTTCAGGTGCGGGGGCACTAACTTTTTCGGGGTGCTAAAAGTAGCGCCCTGGCGAAGTTAGAACCCCAAAGGGGGTGCGACCCAATTTTGCACCCATATGATTCTGAGAGGGTTTGACAGGGTAGAGTCCCTTGGCTGGAGAGTTTAGAACTAGGGTGCACAGTCTCAGGATAAGGCGCTAGCCATTTAACACTGAGATGAGGTGAAATATCTTCACTCAGAGGGTTGTGAATCTTTGGAATGCTCTACCCCAGAGGGCAGTGGATGCTCAGTTGTGTATATTCAACGCTGAGATTTTTGGACTCTAAGGGAATCAAGGGATATGAGGATCGGGCGGGAAAGTGGAGTTAAGGCCGAACATCAGCCATGATTTTATTGAATGGTGGAGCAGGCGCGAAGGGCCGTATGGCCTACTCCTGCTCATATTTCTTATGTTCTAAAGTTAAAAATTACAATTGCACGGTGCAAAATCTTCGTACTTACTGTTTGTGATTTTTTGGGGTAAATTTTTGCCACCAGCCTGAGAAAACTGCCTAATGATAACATGTAGGTAAATGCAAACAAATTTGAAAGAATATCATGTCACCATCTTGGCTGAGTGTAATCAGGACTATTTATTGAAATGTTTCACAAAAAAGAGCATGCTTACATGGTTGGTTAAGTAAACTTCTAGAATTAATTTAGTTCCTTTTATATTCACTGACAAAAGGTTTTAGGTTTATGCAAATTTTAACCTCTTGAAAGATGAAATGCAGGTATTTATCAGAGACCATTTTTGTTACACATGACAGCCATGTGAATATTTTATTGCTACATAGTTTACACTTGTCCACTAGATTTTAACAAGCAAGATGTTTTGACAGCTGCAATGAAGCGATCATCATAGAAAATTTTGGCCGGAATTTTCCCATTGCTGAGCTTATGGGTTTGGGGGCGGGTCAGCAGTAAAAATCCCGGAAATAGCGAGCTCTTCGGGAACTCGCCGTCATCCCGCCCACTCGCGCATTTAACTCGAGCGGCTTTGAAGGCGTGACATGGACCCGATCGGTAGAGGCAGTCGACTTCATTGAAATCATTAACTTCTTGTTGAGAGATCCTTAATATTGAATTAAATGCCAGTTTTTGAGTTTAACTGCAGGAGCATGGGATTCACTGAGGTCGGGTACCTCGCCTGTGAAGAGGAAGCGGAAGCTCAGTGGCTATTGGCGAATTCATTCATTTACAGCTGGGAAAAGCACATAAATACTGTAAGATTACACCTCATTACTTGCCTCGTGGAAAGGCTCTTGATCACTCCATTTTTCCCTAGATGTGGGGGAGGTGCCTGAGGATTGGAAATTGGCAAATGTGACATCATTGTTCAAGAAAGCGTGTATGAACAATCCTAATAATTACAGGCCGGTCAGTTTAACATCAGTGGTGGGTAAAGTTTTAGAAACAATAATCAAGAAAAAAATTAATAGGCACTTGGAGAGGTTTAAGCTAATTAAGGAGAGCCAACATGGATTTGTAAAAGTCAGATCATGTTTGACTAAACTAATTGAATTTTTTGATGAAGTAACAGGGAGGATTGATGAAGGGAATGCAATGGATGTTGTCCACATGGATTTTAGGAAGGCGTTTGACAAAGTACCACATAGAAGGCTGGTTAACAAAATTGAGGCTCATGTAATAGGTGGGTCAGTGGCAGCTTGGATAAAGAATTGGCTTAAGGACAGAAAACAGCAAGTTGTGGTAAATATCTGTTTTTCAGACTGGAGGATGGTAGACAGTGGTGTTCCCCAAGGGTCAGTGCTGGGGCCACTTCTTTTTTTGATATATATAAATGACCTGGATATTGGAATACAGAGTAGAATTTCCAAATTTGCCAATGACACCAAACTTGGGGGTGTGGCAAACAGTGATGATGATACCAATCGACTGCAACAGGACATGGAAAGGCTAGCACAATGGACAGACAAGTGGCAGGTGGAATTTAATACAGAGAAGTGTGAGGTGATGCATTTTGGCAGAAGGAACAGGGAGAAGCATTATACACTTAATGGCACAGTTTTAAAGAATGTGCAGAGACAGAGGGACCTGGGAGTTAATGTACATAGGTCCCTGAAGGTGGCAGGACATATTGAGAGAGTGGTTAGCAAATCATATGGGATCTTGGGCTTCATAAACGGAAGTATTGAGTACAAAAGTAGAGAAGTTATGCTGAACCTTTATAAAGCACTGGTTAGGCCACAACTCGAGTATTGCGTCCAGTTCTGGTCACCACACTTTAGGAAGGATGTGAAGGCCCTTGAGAGGGTGCAGAGGAGATTTACCAGAATGGTTCCAGGGATGGGGGATCTTAGCTACAAGGGCAGGTTGGAGAAGCTAGATTTTTTTTCATTAGAGCAAAGGAGGTTGAGGGGTGATTTGATTGAGGTGTACAAGATTATGACGAGTTTGGATAGGATAGACGGGGAAGGGCTGTTCCCACTAATTAATGGTACAAGGACTAGGGACACAGATGGTTGTGGGCAAGAGATACAGGGGGGATGTGAGGGAAAACTTTTTTATGCAGCGAGTGGTGAGGACCTGGAACTCGCTGCTGATGGAAGTGGTGGAAGCGGAGACACTCAATGTTTTCAAGGGGAGACTGGATAGGCACTTGAGGGAAATAAACTTGCAGGGCTACGGGGATAGAGCGGGGGAATGGGACTAACTGGATTGCTCTACAGAGAGCTGGCGCGGACTCGATGGGCTGAATGGCCTCCTTCTGTGCCGTTATGTCTCTATGGGGGAGAAATTCGGTATCACCCCATTTGGGGCGCAATTATCGACCGGGAGCAAAGTTTAGCGCCTGGTGCTAATTATCACCTTCGACTGCAAACTTGGCTTCTATCGCCCTGGAGGTGATTTGAGCGCTAAATCAGATGCTACACACCTCTCTTAAGGCGCTAACGTCAAGGAGCGAGCCACTGCCTCAGAGCGCTGGCGAAGCTCATGTGATGTCAGTCAGCAATGGAACACAGACACACTGGCACCGGCCAGTTCTTAAAGGGGAGGGTCAATCTTGCTCTCCAGCCACACCCTGCTCATTGCAGCTTTGAATCTCGGCCTGGAGATACCTGTACATCAATTCTGATAGAAAGAACAAGGAGAGTGTTAGATCCGTGTATCTTAATGTTGTGTCCTTCAATAATCAGACAACAGACTGCAGGGAACGATTCAACAGGTGTTTACTGAATGAGGGTTACTCTAGAACTAACTATACAGATCACTACTCAGGGTTTATATACAGGTGTGGTCACTGCTGGTACTACCGTATACAGGAGCTGTAAAAAGTAGTTCTCCCCTTAAAGGTACATACATTACAATTCCTCCCCTTTTAGATTAACAGTACCATAACACTCATTTAACAATTAAATATCAAACTAATTACAATTAACACTTTTAACATGCAACATTAGCTGAAAATAGTCTATTTATAAATTCAGTCTTTGGGGAGGCTTCCTGATCCTTTCTGGATAGCGCCTTTCCCGAGTGTCTTGCTCTTGGTGCGGAGGCGATTCTGGCCCCCTGTCGTCGGTTGGTTCATCAGCTTCCGATGCTACTGTTTCTGGGGTAGATGCTACCTGTACGTCGGGTTCATCACCAGGTACGTATGGGCGAGGCATAGGGTTGACTTGTTCCTGTGACTCTAGGATCTGGTCAGCATGGCGTCTCATGATGCTCTCCCCAACGTCCACTGTGTACATTAGTGGGCCCTGCCATGTGCATATCGTTCCTGGCTGCCATTTTTCTGTTCGGTAGTCGCGGGCCAAGACTGGTTGCCCTACATTGAAGCTCCTTGTTGGCTTCTCGTGGATGTGATGGAATTGCTTACTCTCAACATCTCTTCGTACGTTTGGTCTGAGCAAATCCAGGCGAGGTCTTAACCTTCGGTTAAAGAACATCATGGCTGGGGCCTGGTTGGTGACTGCATGTGTCGCATTCCGGTAGGCGAACAGGAAATTGTCCACCTTGTGCTGCAGCGGAATGTTGTCATTGTACATAGCCTTTATTGCCTTCTTAAAGGTTTGTACGAACCTCTCAGCCAATCCATTTGTGGCTGGATGATACGGGGCGGATGTGTAATGCCTTACCCAATTCCTTTTCATAAATCTTCGAAACTCTTCGGACACAAACTGTGGTCCATTAGGAGAGCAAATCTGCTCTGGCAAGCCGTTCCTGGCAAAAATGGTCCGTAGGACTGCAATAGTTTTCTCCGTGGTGGTGGAGGACATTTTGATCACCTCAGGCCATTTCGAGTGCGCATCCACAGCTATTAAAAACATTGAGTCCATGAATGGACCAGCAAAATCAATATGCACCCATTGCCATGGAGATGAGGGCCACTCCCATGGGTGTAGAGGGGCATGTGGTGATGCATTTTGGACCTTCTGGCATCCTGAGCAGCTCTTTGTCAGGTCCTCGATTTGCTGATCGATCCCCGGCCACCACACATAAGCGCTAGCAAGGCTTTTTATTTTCACCCCTCCCAGATGGCCTTCGTGAAGCTCATTGAGCACTCTCTCCCTTAACTTGGGTGGAATTACCACTCGGGATCCACACATCAAGGTCCGCTGGCATACTGACAGCTGTTCTTTTCTGGATGAGAATGCTGGCAACAGTGAGTCGCCATGTGCTGGCCATCCCTTCACCGTCAAATCGTATACCCGAGACAGTGTCGGGTCATTTCGGGTCTCCTTCTCTACACCAGCGTTAGTTACTGGCAAGCATTCAATTATAGTCGAATTAAATATTTCGACAGGATCCACTGCTGGTGCTTCCTCCGCAGTAGGCTGTGGCAGGTGTGATAGCCGATCAGAGTTTCCATGCTTTTTCGTGCCCTTATACTCGATTTCATATTGGTGCGCCCCTAGAAAAAGGGACCATCTTTGTAGCCATTGCGCAGTCATCACCGGAACGCCCTTCTTTGGATTAAAGATGGAGACAAGTGATTGGTGGTCAGTCAGCAAGGTGAACTTCTGCCCGTGCAGATAGTGATTGAACTTTTTCACTCCCCACACTAGGCTGAGGGCCTCCCTGTCAATCTGGGCGTAGTTACGCTCGGCTGAGGTTAGTGATCGTGACGCAAAGGCTATTGGCCTCTCTGAGCCGTCCGAGAATTTGTGCGACAGCACCGCTCCAATGCCGTAGGGTGACGCATCACACGCCAACCGAATTGGTAATGCCGGGTTGTAATGGGCCAATACCTCTTTCGATGTGATTAGTGTTTTGCTCTTCTGGAAAGCTCGTCTACATTCGTCACTCCACTTCCATGGCACCCCAGTTTGCAGTTGGGTGTTCAGTGGGTGTAGTATTGTAGACAAATTTGGCAAGAACTTATGGTAGTAGTTTACCAGCCCGAGGAACGACCTCAGTTGTGACACATTTTCCGGTGCTGGAGCCTTGACTACTGCCTCAATCTTCTCTGGGGACTTATGTAACCCCTCTTTATCGATAACGTGGCTACAATGCGAGATCTGTTTTCTAAAAAACTCACATTTGGGGCGGTTAGCTCGGAGCCCATATTCCTGCAATCTAGTCAGCACCTGCTCCAGGTTGGCAAGGTAATCACTGTCATTTTCGCCCGTGACCAGGATGTCGTCCAAATAACACTGGGTCCCTGGGATCCCTTGCAGGACTTGTTCTATTGCCCTCTGCCAAATAGCCGGAGCTGATGCTACCCCGAATACCAGCCGGTTGTATTGGTAGAGACCTTTATGGGTGTTGATTGTGAGGTATTTTTTTGATGCTTCTTGTACTTCCATTTGCAGATATGCCTGGGCCAGATCAATCTTAGTGAAGCGTTTCCCTCCAGACAGCGAGGCGAAAATATCTTCAATCCGCGGAAGTGGATATTGTATGGTGTGAAGGACCGGGTTCACTGTTACCTTAAATTCCCCACAGATGCGAACCTTCACTGGTTCCCCAGGCGTGCTGCTCAACGACTTTTTCATCACAGGGACGATGGATGTAGCCCACTCGCTCCAGTCTACCTTGGACAGTATACCTGAACGTTCCAGACTCTCCAGCTCTGGTTCGACGGCTGGGCGGATTGCCTAAGGTACCGGTCTGGCCTTAAAAAATTTTGGGCTTGCGTTTTCTTCAATTTTAATCATCGCTGTCATGCCTTTTAGTGTTCCGAGTCCTTGCTGGAACACTTCTTTCGCGTCAGTTAGGATCTTTGACAGTCGCCCAGGTGTGACGTCGTCATCCTTTTTGTCAGCCACAGTCAGTGCCTGTATGGAATGCCAATCCAGCTGTATCTTCCGGATCCATTCACGTCCTAGTAGTGGTGGTCCTCCATCTGGCAATACATATCGGTGTTTTTTTGGTGTTTCCTTGCCGTTATATATAACGTTCACCCTTATTTTTCCTTTGGGGTAGACTTTTTGCCCCGTGTACGTCTTCAAGACAATCTTTGTATCTCTCAAGGGCATATGTGAGAATAGCCGCTTGTAGTCCCTTCGGTTTATGACTGTTAGGGCTGATCCTGTCCAATTCCATTTTCACTTGGACTCCTGCTGTCTTGAGCGTGACCCAGATAGTTTGGTGATCCTCCGTTTTGATCACATTATGTAGTTTCAGACAACCCAGCTCCTTGCTTCCGGAGTCTGTATCACTCTTCTGTTCGTCTGAACTACTCTCCGTCACCTTATGTACCTTCTTGTACTTCTCCTGTGGAGATTTCTTGCTGCTGGTTTTCTTTCCCGACCTGCAGACTCTTGCTATGTGTCCTACTTTTCCACACTGTCTGCACACTTTGTCCTTGAACCAGCAATCATTATGGTCGTGTATTGTTCTGCTGCAGCGATAGCAATTCACTGTTCCGTATGACATTTCATTTGTGCCATATTCTTGCGGTCTCCGTTGTACCTCTGCAGCGCCCCGTGCTGCTGCTTCGTGTGATACTGCAATGCTGAAAGCCTTGTCCAGCGTAAGATCCTTTTCTGATAGAAGCCGTTTCTGGGTTCCTTCACTTTGATGCCCACACACAAACTTGTCCCTTAAAGTATCTGCTAGTCCCGTTCCAAACTGGCAGTGTTTCGATAGCTTGCACAGTTCCGTTAAATACTCAGCATTACTTTCATCTTTATGCTGGTTCCTTTTGTGAAACTTAAATCTTTCTGCTATCAGCAGCGGTGTGGGATTTAAGTGGTCCTGTAGGATTGACACTATGTTTTCAAAATCCTTTTCTACTGGTATCTCTGGGGTTACTAGGTTTCGTAGTAAGCCATACGTTTTTGCACCCATTGAATTCAACAATACCAGCGCTTTCTTGTCATCTGGCACTTCATTCGCCTTGCAGTATACTTCTATGCGTTCGACATATGCCGTCCAATCTTCGATTTCATTGTCGAACGCTGTGATACTGCCACTCTTTGGCATTTTTGGGTGTGGTTAGACTGGCTTAAAATGGCATCTCCCACGCTTTCCTTTCTTCCCCGCTGCGGCTTAAAATGGCATCTCCCGCGCTTTCCTTTCTTCCACGCTGCGGCTTAAAATGGCGTCTCCCGCGCTGCTGCCAACGCCGCTCTCGGCGGTCCTTGCGGCAAATGGCAGCGCCTCGCGTTTTCCTGCGCGCCTCTCTCCCCCGTTGACGCTGCTCGGCCCTTGAACACCGGCTGCGCTCTGCTCTGTCTCGTCTCTCTCCCCCGTTGACGCCACTCGGTCCTGAACAGCAGCTGCGCCCTGTGCGCTCTGCCCTCTCTCTCTCCCCCGTCGACGCTGCTCGGCCTTTTTCTGTGCCACTCAGTCAGGCTCTAGCCCGTCGCTGTCCGGGAAGGGTCTGCGCAGTACCTGTTGCCAGCCCGTTTCGCTGGAGCACCGTGACTGGAAATCCAAGCCTGGCTCTCGACAGCCTCCCCTGCAATGCTCAAATCTCCGCTGGATGACTGGGCGGTTGCCCGTGGTCGACGCCCGTGCCTCTGGACTCGACCTTCCTCCACTGTTCTCCAGGAGCAAATCCCTGGGAGGTGATACAGAGTTGCAGGTAGGTTCGAACTTGCTCGTCGCCATTGTTAGATCCATGTAGCTTAATGTTGTGTCCTTCAATAATCAGACAACAGACTGCAGGGAATGATTCAACAGGTGTTTACTGAATGAGGGTGACTCTAGACTAACTATACAGGTCACTGCTCAGGGTTTATATACAGGTGTGGTCACTGCCAGTACTACAGTATACAGGAGCTGTAAAAAGTAGTTCTCCCTTTAAAGGTACATACATTACAGAGAGGCCCAGGGAAAGATCTCAGAGTGCAGTCCCCATAGTCTGTTCTAAATCGATGCAAGGAAGGTCAAATCAAAATGAACCTGCAAAGTGCTGCTCAGTACCCAAAACTCCTTCACACGGCGTGGAATCTCTCCAGAAGTCTCAGTCTCTCTCTCTCTCTCTCTCAGAATGCGTGGTGCAAAAATGTCACCGACAAAAAAAGGTAGGAAGCATCCGCCTTTAAATAGCGCTCCCCCAGTCCCTTCCCGACTGCAAAACGTTCCACTCTACCTGTCATTGCTAGCGGCAGGCGGAAAGGCAGGGGGCACCACTGAATATCCGGTCCGGGACGCTACCGGGGCGTTGCACGCTCGACCGACGTCACGATCTGCGGGCGCAGGAGATCGTGACGGTAGTGTTTAGCGCCGGCGCAAAATGTCTGGTCAATTTCGCGAGCGGCGCAAACATTGCTGCGCCCGGGCGCCAGTTGCTTCGCTCCCGTTAGCGCCCTCTTAGGGTGCTAATGGAAGGTGCTAATCAACTGAACTTTTCCCCCTATGTGTCATAGAGCAAGCAATAGGTATGCTTAAGATGCGCTTCAGATGCCTGGATAGAACTGGAGGAGCCCTTCAGTATGCACCAGGCAGGTTCTCCAGAATCATCTTCCATACTCGTGCTTCCGATATGTTTTCCTTTTTCCTTAACATCCCTGCCAGGTGAAACAGTGATTTACTTGTACTTTTTGCAATTTAGTGTACTGTATTCGCTGCTCACAATGTGGTCTCCTCTACATTGGGGAGACCAAACACAGATTGGGTGACCGCTTTGCAGAACACCTCCGTTCAGTCCGTAAGGGGGACCCCGAGCTTCTGGTTGCTTGTCACTTTAATTCTCAGCTCCACTCCCACTCTGACCTCTCTGTCCTCGGCCTCTTACACTGTTCCAATGAAGCTCAACGTAAGCTCGAGGAACAGCACCTTATCTTTCTATTGGGCCCTTTACAGCCTCCTGGACTCAACATTGAGTTCAACAATTTCAGATCACAACCTCTGCCCCTATTTTTTCAGGCGGCAGTTGTTGATGATTCTGCCATCCCCATGGCAACATTTCACCACTCCTGCCTTCCACCCAATCAAATTCAAATTCAAATCGCTTTATTGGCATGATAAGCTACATCTTATGTTGCCAAAGCATCAAAATACATTTATGGTTGAACACATAAACGCAGTTCTATTCATACAGTGTATAAACAGGTATATCCCTGAGTGTATAAATATACATTCGCATTATTTATATATACTCTTTTCTTAGTTTACTGGTTGTCCCTCTGTTCATGGCAAGCTGTAACATAGTGTGCCAATCACAGACCGTTCCTTTTGTCCTTTCCTCCACTGCTCCCTTTCCCTGCCTCTGCACCTGTTTAAAATCTGTTACATCTCTACCTATTTCCAGAGACGAAGGGTCACAGACCTGAAACGTTAACTCTGTTTCTCTCTCCACGGACGCTGCCTGAACTGCTGAGTGGTTCCAACATTTTCTGTTGTTATTTCTCCAGAATCATCGTCTGCTGCGCGCTGCACAACACCGCGCAGCAGCGAGGATTAGAGCTGCAGGAGGAGCATGCAGCACACAGCACACAGCCTCTTTAGAGGGGGTGGAGGAGGAGGAAGATGAGGTGGAGGAGGAACCTGAGGTGGAGATGGCACCAGCAGCAGCGCATACTGCTGCCCAGGAGGCCCGGGATGGCCTCATCATGGCCAGATTTACTTAACTTGCTCCAATGCAGCCACATCAGTGCCACATACTGTACTAAGTTCCTCCCCATTAACAACACCATACAGCATCTTTACAATTGCCAAGCCATTGACCAAAGCCCCAGTGCTCAAGGTTAAGTAATGTCTCACCATTCACTCCATGTGACAAAGCCACTTCCAAGGTTTGAGGCAAAAATGGACAAGACCTGAAAGTGGTGCAAACAAAAACATTTATGTGTGTTATCAAAATAACTGAAACTTACCACTAGCATTTTTTGATACACCCATGTGCATCTACTTTTGTCAGTTTTCTTTTCCAAGTGTTTCTACGAGGTGCAATCCCTGTGGCTTCAGCAGAGGAAGTTGCAGGCTGCTAATTTCCCTTCTGTGACTCGTCAGACATTTTTGGCAGACGTCCTCTGGGTTTTTGAGCCTGTGGTGGCCCTGCCAAAGTCTGTTCCTCCTGCAACTGTGCAGGGGCAGACTCGGCCATCGGGATCCGAGGAGGCATGTGGGGCTCTGACTGAGCAGGTGCAACAGGGGAGAAGTGGCAGCACTTTGAGAAGAGCCCCATGTCCCCTCTCACCATCATCCCTCTCATGGGCCACCCGCACTCCCCTGATAGCAAGGAGCTGTTGAGCACCTTGCTGCGCAGCAGTAGGACAATGAAGAGCCAAGTCTGCATTCACATCCCTCCTTGAGAGGAGGTCTATGAGCACCTGCCATCTGTTGTCCACAGCTAGCATGTGCTAATGTGAGTGGCGCATTTGTTGCTCCATGCAGGTCGCCATCTTTCCATGGAAGAGCACATCATCGCCATTGCCTGCGACATGATGGTGCTCATGTTGGAGATGGACTCCTCCATTCTCTGCACATTTGCAGACATTATGGCTGCAAAAGGTGCCAGAGCCTCATGCATTTGTTGCTGCCCCTCCAAGATCACCCTCTTTCTCAATGGCCCCCGAGGCTTAGCGTCTGCATGCAGCTCAGCAGAGCTTGGAGCATCCTGCGAGGAGTCTCCATTGCTGTCCCTGTCAACACCACCTGCTGTTGCTCACTTGTGAATTCTGAGACACCAGGTGACAACTCTACTCTATGGTGCAAAGGACCCATCAAGGTGTGTGTATCTGCGCTGGTGCTGGCTGTGCTTGGGGTTGCTGACGCTGCACCCTCAGAGGCTGGAGGTTCCTCAGAGGGGTCGACTTCCTCCTCCAGCTGGACAATGGGGGAGGGGCAGTTGTTGGACCTGTGGGAGAGTAAAGAGATGAATTAGAAGTGTTATAATAAGAATGGGTAACGTTAACATTATGCACATGATGACATTTCACTAGCTGCTGACATCAGTCGCCATGTGAGTGACTGTTGTATGCCATGTGGCTTTATGAGATGTGATTCTGTCATCAGGTTACTGGGATGTCCCCCTCTCTCCGTCTCCCACCGCCAGCGTCTCAAGCTCCCGAGATCTCCAGAGCCTCCTCCTCTGCTGCTGTTAGGTATGCGAAGACTGAAGGGCCACCTCCAGTTCTCTCCCTCTCTCTGTTGTTCTGGGCTCTTTGCTCCTGCAAGAAGGGAAAGAAGAGAAGTTTGAGTGAGAGTGATGGAATGAGTGTAAGGAATGGATGGGTTACATATGTAGAGGGTGACTATGAGGGAGTGGGGTGGCAATGCCAAATGATCTCCTTCTGTGGTGTTACTTGCTATGATTGCATTAGGATGAGGGTAAGTGTGAGGGGTGGTTAGTCAGATGGGGATGTGAGTATGTACATAGAGAGAGAGCGATGGATGGACTGGATGGTATGTTGGTGTGAGTAATGATGTGCAGGAGTAGGCTTGGGAAAGGCAGAGTGATGGGAATATGTTGACAGGCACATCAGGATGAAGGTGAGTGTGGCTTTGCACTCACCTTTCCTGACCTCAGCAGACCATTGAAACTCTCCCTGCACTGTATCCAGGTCCTCCTCATGACCTCCCTGCTGCTGACCTCCTCTGCTATTTCCAGCCAGGCCCTTTTGGTCTCTTGGGGAGGTCTCTTGCGCCCATCTGCTGGGAGGAGGACCTCCCTGCGTGCTCTTACTGCCTCGACCAGAATATGCAGCGAGGCATCTGTAAAGTAGGGTGCAACCCTCTGCCTTTGGGTATTCATATTTTTCACTTTGCACAATAACTCCAACCTTATCAATGCTCCTTCCACACTCCTTTACTAACCTTCAAATGAGTTGTGTGCAAGGCTGCTTTAAATATGGGCGCTGGAAATTAGTTATCAATGACATCATCAGACCCGCACCCTTTAATAGGTCCGGGAAACGCGCATGCCTGGTTTAATAGGGTGACCTGGACTGGGCACAGTATTCAAAGTGTGGTCTGACCAGTGCAATATAGTTTGGTCACGACGTCCTCTGACTTATACTCTAATGTTTTGACTATGCCTTTTCTTTAATTAATGATAAGGAAAAACTGAGTTGCCCCAATATCATCAAACAAAAACAAAGAAAAGAGCCCCCTTTTAAACGGGTACACAGCTAATATAAAACAACGTCATTAAAATACAACGGAAACTTATCAAATTAAGTAATAATACTATTACCCGTGTCACGGAAAGCCTCAAGCATACCGGTGGACACCAGGTGCTCCTTCTCCATGGCCATCCAAGTGCGGACAAAGATGCTGAAGAGAGGCAGGCAGCCAGAGCAACCACTTCTCACGGGCTGGGCCTGTGGATGACCACCTTGGCCTGGCCTTGGAGCAGACCCACGAGGAGGTCCTCCGACAAGCCCGCCCTGCTCTGCACCGGGTGGTCAAAGATCAGGAACGTGGGACTGAAGTGGAATGTTTTACTATGTAGTTCAACATTCTATTGGCTTTGCTGAATGCTCCTCTGCATTTGTTGGACATGTTTAGTGTTGAGTCGACTAACACTCCAAGGTCTGTTACAGCTTCATCAGTGCTATTTAAAGACTATTCAAGAAGTATGTGCATTGCCTATTTTTCCTTCTTACATGCTGTATTCTGCACTAACCTGCATGAAATTTAATTTGCCATTGTTCTGGCCACTTACATATTTTGCCCAACTTTTCTGAAATTTTTGATCCACCTCCTCCAATTCTACTGCTCCATCTAATTTGGCATCTGCTGGAAATTTGTGTTCCTCAATCTAGGTCTTTTTTGTAAATTAGAAACAGTAGCTACTTGGTCAATCTTCAGTGATGAATAAAGGAATGTGAATAACAGAAGAAAATGAGATCATCTACCTTGTAGAATCTTTCATTTCTTTTAGGGAGCATTCTCCACATACAAAAAATGTTATGCTCTACAAACCAATCAGTAAGACAGTTTGCCAGAATCTTGGAAATGTAAGAGATAAATATTTAGGTTGATTTCCTAAAAATGGTGCTTCATCCCTTTCATCAACCCAGAACTTACAGAAGGCCCATATTTACTCTCTGGGCTGTATTTTCATTGAGGAGGCTGGTAGGAGGCGGGACTACAACTTTCGGGGTTGTAGTCCCGCCTCCATCGAGTTCTAGCCAACCCACGCAATTTTGACTTGATTGCCCATGTTGAGCCCGCCCAGCAGGCTCAGCAGGCCAATTAAGGGCCACCCGGCAACAGGTGACGTCACAGATTGACATTTCATCTGTTAAGACCTTTTGACAGATGAAATATCAGCGTTTGAAAGCTCTTTGAAGCTGTCAAACACTGACAATCTGTACTCTAAGTTAATTCCTTCCTCTCAGGATGATTTAGAGATCTCCCCGGAACAGAAAGCTGAATGCTGCAATTTTTGACAGATCGCGGCCATTCTGCTTTCTGTGCCGGTGAGATGAGGGACTCCTGAGACCTGAAGGAAGAAAGGCTGTAAAGGTAAGTAAAACTTCTTTAAACACTTTAAACACACCAAACACACTTACTTCTGCACTCATGCACCCATCACTCACCTGAACACCGGACATCTCGACCCCTCCAAGCCCTTCAGCCCGACGGCCCGCCTCGCTAACTTGGCGTGGTTTGGAGCCGTTGGGAATCCCACACTTCAGCTATGAAAATAGGGATTAGGCTAAAAACTGCCTGTTAACTACCTGTTAACAGGCAGTTAATTGGCACTAATTCCCTTCCCACCTCGGGGAGGCGGGTCCCAGTGCGGGGCGGGTACCCGCCTCCTTTGAAACTGGCACGGAGGCGGTTTGGGGGCAGGATGGGTTCGTGCCCGATTTCGGGATTTTAACCCCCTACACGCCTCCAATCCCGCCTCCATGGCTCAATGAAAATCCTGCCCTTTGCCACCTGAGCTCTAGTTCAGAGCCAAAGTCTGGTCTTACATAGGAATAGGTGTTTGAGGACACAGATGAAATCATTCCTATATAATGACATGACATTATGCAAATTGTTAAAGGTCGGTCATTCTCTTCCACGTTAAATTTTTCCCAAGAAAAACTGGTCATTCTACCGGTGTATGGCAAATTATCCCTTGAAGAAAAAAACCTTTACAAAGTTAGGTAAAGTCACTGCACTAAGCTTTTAAAAAAAATTATAATACATTGACCTAAAAATTACTGTGGCAGGTCAACGAACAGCGCCTGCTGTTAGTTAAACTTGCCCTTGCCCGTTTAATGTCGACAATATTTTTTCCTGTAAGTTGTGAGATGGAAACTGCATGGAGCCCTCTAAAGGGCATCTGGGATCTGATTAAACAGGGCAAGCAACTGTGTATTCCCTTAACCAATGAGATTGAAGGATTCTGAAAACTGAAGGAACGAGACTTCACACTTGTGATAATTAATTTTCAGTGCCAGAGAGGTTGACAGGCAGTAATTAACATATCACGTCATTAAAAAGGTACTTAGATTTGAAATGACTTAACTTTCCATGGCGAGTTTACTTTGTATCTACCATGTAAGTACACGAACTTCATGCCACGCAATGCATTTGAATGGGAACCCAGACAGCGAGATGCCGATTTCACGAAGCTATTGGTGGGGCGGCACATCTCCGACATCAACTTTTCGATTTCCACATTTAATTGTGCACCTGCCCTTGCCTGAAGTTGCTGAGGCATTTGCATAATAATAACGATGAGCACAATTAACCTCGCTGCTATTTTGATAGCAAAATTTGGGCCAATCATGCATTGTTATTTTTTTTGGGCTGAAATACAAACAAAAAGGCATTCTATATGTTGTTTATACTCTGGTGTAAAATTAGTTTTGCATTGATTTAATATAGGCAAACAATTACTGATAAGGCGTGTTTTACACAAAGTTCAGAGCCGTCTCCGGAAAATGCCCTCCGTGCCTTTTCATTCTGCACGGAGGGGTTTCCTGTACGGGCTGTTCTTGCACACCCTCCATTTTGCCATCCTCATCTGCAGTCCGGACACGCCTTGGCACACCATCTTGCCATCCGGCGGAGGCGGGGTCCCCAATGGAGGGCTCTCTATGCAGGAGTCCTCCGTTTATCTATTGGGGACTTGGCCTGGAGGGTGTTGCACGGATCAGTCCAGTGCAATAAAGTTTTAAGTAGGTTCACGGACTCCCAGTCCGCCTGCCTTTTCTGCGGCCTGGAGGAGTCCGTGTTCCATGTATATATGGAGCGTGAGAGGTTGCAGCATGTCTTCCATTATTTGAAGGGGCTGCTCCTCGATTTCTGGCTGCACTTCAGTCCCACGCTCCTGATCTTTGGTCACCCAGTGCGGAGGGGAGCTGGCAGATCGGGGGACCTCCTCGTAGGACTGCTCCTGGGCCTGGCCAAAGTGGTCATTAACTGGTCCAGGCAGTGGGCGGTCGAGGGGGTCGTTCAGCCCGACTGCCTGCCTCTCTTCTGCGGCCACGTTCATGCCCGGGTGGCCCTGGAGATGGAGCACGCGGTTTCTGCCGGCACGCTTGAGGCCTTCCGCGACTGGTAGGCACCGCAGGGACTGGAGTGCATTATCACCACCGGCAATGGAATTTTAGTTTAATTTATTAAGTTTCCTTTAATGTTTTAAGTTACAGTTTATTTGTTTACAGCATCACCAAAAGAGTACACAAAGTTCAGAATAGCAAACATAGATTAATCACATGATTGTAAACATCACATGAATTATTTGGAATAGCTTCAAATGCATTCCTACTACTTCATTTTGGGAAATACTTTCATGCTTTTAAAAATTCAAAATATCATGCTTTGGAAAAATATTACAATCCTACAATGTAAACTGTTACATTGGAGTGTTTTAGAAACCCGAGAACTGATTTTATCTCGAGTGGGAATCGGGGGTAGGGGGCCAAAGCAGGTGGCGAACTGTCCGCACCCGCCCGCCCCAGAGTGTGACTCCCAGGAGGTTTGAACTCATGAAACTCATTTACATGCCCTGGCACTGACACCCACATGAAGGGAATGATGTCACCGCAGGGCGGGAGTCAAAATTGGTGGGGGTTCAGGCCACCACTGAGAATTCACAGAAATGGTCACTGGCAAGGTATGTACGAATTTGGGGGGAGGAATTAGCACGTCTGTGATTGGGGCAGGAGTGGAAGCCCAGAACAGGGGAGGCCCATGGTATCCACAAGGCAAGTGCAAAACATTTTTTTAATTACTGAACTTGGCCCCCTGTGTCCAAGATCCTTGCTGCCGCTAGCTTTTGCCAATGGGTTGAAGACTGTGTGGTCCAGAGTCAGGCTCGTGGTTAAAATGGTATACGTATCCCAATGCGGTCGTCAGGATGCGACACTGCCATTTAAATTAGCCTCTCACTCCTCTGGGGTGCGTAGCCTTCCCCTGCCTGAATTGTTGAAAATTAATTCACTAAAAAATAAAAAAGTATGGAAGTGATTGGGTGGCAGGACATTTCAGCTGACACATATTGTTCTGCTTCCAAGTGGTTAACAGCATTATTGACTCAAAAAAAATTATTACATCAGTGTTGAAATGTCCCATTAGAAGATCCTGCTTCATGGCAACAATCTGACCTTCACCAGCAGCTTAGAGGTTTTATTCAATGCACAGGGCATTAGAACAGTGGGTGAAATCTGGATGTTCCTTGGGCAAAATGTTAAGCTAATAATGCAGACAATCAGTTTTGTACTGAATGGAAGTCACTCTTAACTTCAAATAAATAATGTTTAAATATAACAGTTCTTAATAAGAAAATGTAGAAAGTGTAGCATGACATGAAAAGCAAAATGCAATATTTTAGCAGATAGATAATTGTAGGATTGGGTCATTAACTTGTCTTAAAAATGATAGTTATGGGGAATTTTCAAACAAGGTAAAATAATTAAATAATATAATGCACATTGATAATATAGCGACAAAAAATTTGAATACAGGACCCACCCCACATCATTATCCTTTCACTTAAATCATATCACTTCTATTCTACTGAAGTATTGTAAGAAAAGGAAAACATATCTGTTTTGGGATTCCTTGAACCTTTTTCCAGAGATAGGATTTCGAAAAAGAGTCATATTTAAGAGTTGTGTTTCAAAGTGAATTGTATTCCGAAGTTGTGACCCCATAGACTACAAACAATAAGCCATCCATTGGCATGCCCTGGCAGTTGATAAACACCGCACACCCATTGTGTTGGGAGGTCCCTGGATGTGGGTAATTTGCGAGGGTTGTCTGGCATTTACCCTCGACTCTGGTTGTGAAAACAGGGAGATTAAAAAAAACAAAGATAGGGACACGCAGTCAGGTTTCTAAACAAAAAGCTGCAACTCAGAAGGCTAGAATGTAGGATCGTAAACAGAGCTATTTTATTAAAGTCAAACAAGATGACCCACTGCTGTAGGGAAGTGTAGCATGTTCATTAATTTGTATTAATTAATGTGAAGACAAGTTGCACTGATTGAACTAATTCCAATTAGAACTGTTGCTCTCTCCATTCACTTACTGTGAAATAAAGCAACGGAATGATTTATATCTGGCCTCATCCTACCAAATATTTTCTCAGTCTGTCGTCAAGAGATTTCAGAGGTGCATTTGGGGCCTGTGTGAAAGACATGAATATCCAGTTCAGATAACAAGGGATATTATTGTTACACCCCTGGGTTATGCTATCATCTAGATAGTGGATAGTACAAGCACACCCCTAAACATAAGACGCTCAGACCGCTTACAGGAGTGACTAACCAGTGTACCCAAGAGAACATCTAAGGCAAGACTCTGACTTGTAACACCTGGTTTCAACAAACTGCATCAAAGCGCACAGACCTGATAGAGCAGATTATTTATTTAATTATCCATGCATATACTTGAATAAGAATGGTAAATTTGAGGTTGTGGAGTCGGTTGTAAATTGAGAACAGACAGCTTGATTGGAGGATTTGAACTCCGGTCATTTAATTTCAGTTGACTGGACTCCTGTGAATCCATTATTGCTTCATTTGTTCTTCATTAACAGCTGGGCGCAAATGTCATTCGTACCATGATCAGCATTAAAATAATAAAGCTTTTCAACTGTCTTCATACATTGTCATATGGCAGCCTTGTGTTAACTTATCTGTTTCATATTACGGCTGGAAATCACGGTTTCCGCTTGTTATTTCAGCAAAGTAGTGACATTATTATGAAATACTAAAAATAGAAAGATAAAAGATCACGTCACAAATTAGAAATATTTAGGTGTGCATTTATGGGCAAAAACATTGGTAATGCCAAGTATAATTACTGATTATTTGCTGAAAATATGCATATACTGTAGTGGCATGTTCCATTTCTCCCAAACCCAGACCACATTTCCAAGAAAGATTACACAGGCAATTGTCATTGGCTTAGTATTAGTTCTCATAGTACCTGACCTCAGTATGACTGGGGTAAGTGATTTACTTTTATTATTTACATAGAATTACATAGAATGTACAGCACAGGAACAGGCTATTCGGCCCAACAGGTCCATGCCAGTGTTTATGCTCCACACGAACCTCCTCCCACCTGACTTCATCTAACCCGAGCAATATATCCTTCTATTCCTTTCTCCCTTATGTGTTTACAAGCTTCACCTTAAATGCATCGATGCTATTCGCTTCAACTACTCCTTGAGGTAAAGAGTTCCACATTCTAACCACTGTCTGTGTGAAGATGTTTCTCCTCAATTCCTTATTGGATTTATTAGTGACTATCTTTTATTTATGGTCCCTAGTTTTGTTCTCCCCCACAAGTGGAAACATCTCTACATCTAACCTATCAAATCCCTTCATAATCTTAAAGACCTTTATCAGGTCTGAAGAAAAAATCCCCAGCCTGTTCAATCTTTCCTGATAGGTATAACCTCTCAGTTCTGACATCATCCTTGTGAATCTTTTTTGCATCTTTTCCAGTGCCTCTATATCACTTTTATAATGTGGAGACCAGAACGGTGCACAGTACTCCAAATGTGATCTAACCAAGCTTCTATAGAAGTTTAACATAACATCTCTGCTTTAGGATTCTATCCCTCTAGAAATGAACTCCAGTGCTCTGTTTGCTTTTTTTTAATGGCCTTATTGACCTGTGTCATTACTTCTAGTGATTTGTGTATCTGTACCCCTAGATCTCTTTGCTCCCCAAACCCCATTTAGACTCTTATTTTACAAGCAGTGTGTGATCTCCTTATTCTTCCTACCAAAATGCACCACTTCACACTTATCTAAATTGAAATGATCTAAATTGAAATTCAATTGCCAATTACATGCTCATTTTGCAAATTTATTAATCTTTTTGTGTATTTTGACACAGTCTTCCTCAGTATTAATTATACCCCCAGTTTGGTGTCGCCCTCAAGTTTTGAAAGTGTACTCCCAATTCTTCAGTCCAAATTGTTTATGTAAATGGGGAACAATAGTGGTCCCCACATCAATCCTTGTGGAACACCACTTCCCACCTTTTGCCAATCTGAGTAACTGCCCTTAACTCCTCCTCTCTGTTTACTGTATTGTAGCCAGCTTGCTCACCATTCTGCTACTTGTCCCCTGACACCAAATGCCCTGATCTTAGTCATGATTCATGTGGTACCTTATCAAAGGAATTTTGAAAATCCAAATATATTACATCTATTACATTACCCTTGCCTACTGTTTGTTACTTCTTCAAAGAATTAAATAAGGTTGGTCAAGCATGACCTGCCCTTTTGAAATGTGTGTTGACTACTCTTTATCATATTTTCATTTTCTAGATATTTTTCTATTTCATCTTTGAGTAAATATTCCATTATCTTTCCTAACACTGTTTTAATATTAAAAGATGTCACACTGCTCCTTTTTAACAGAACTTCATCCTTTTTGTTATTCTATTTGTTTATTTTATAGTTATTATACCTTGGGACCAAAATGGTAAATGCACTTTGCTCAACTGATGTCAAATATGAAAAACAGCTTTCAGTATTGTCTGTTAACTGACATCAAAAGGTGATAGTGTTCAATAAATGATACCAGACGATTAATCAGTGACATCAGAATGCTAGATTTAATGCTGCCTGAAACAGGTGAATTGTTTCCCAATTTAAACATAACTTCAGCTCAACATATAATCACAAATAAATAAGCATATTGATAATATTGAGGGCATGTGATTGACAGAAATGACCATACACTTTCAATGATGCCCTCAGTATTAAAAGGCACATCTTTAACCTTCATTTTCAGTAAATGCTGGAACAGTATATCTAAAATATATGCAGTGCCTTTTCTTCAGACATGTGTAAATTCTTTTAATTTCTAGGGATTTCACAAAATCTCTATTTGCACATTGATGATAAATTAGAGGAATATCAATTCTGCTCCATGAATGCAACTATTATTTTTTCAGTACGTTAAGATTAATTGTTATGATTTAGGTTTATGTTTCCATTCGTTTTGTTTATGTTTACATTCCTTTATTACTGTAGCTGTGCCCCTTAAAAAAGGCAGGCACGTGTAAATTTGTTTTTTTTTGGCGGGGGGGGGGGAGGCAACCAGTGTTTTTCATTTTCAGCAAAATAGTAGTTATGCTTACGCTCGTACACGTGGTTTGTTCAACCTTTATTTGATTTAATTGAAAATGTATCTAAAACTTAAAACAAAAATGTACACAAGTGGTTTTGTTCCGAGTAAATCCAGTCCAGTTCACTCGCGATTTTTTTGATAACCGTAAATGGGTAATCCATATTAATTAATTATTGATTGCCCTCATCGCTGCGGTTTCAAAGAAAAGAAAAACAGAATTACAAATTTGTTGAAGCCAGTGCATTAAACTTAATTTGGAGTTGGTTGAGCAGAGTGGATGCTGGGTGCACGCACGCAGATAGTTTTTTTTGCAGGGTTGCTATGGCAGCGGCTCTGATTGACACTCAGCCACATGCTAATGAGCCCGTGTGTAGTATATTTACGTTGAGCCGGGAACCGCCCTTCATTCACCCACATGGTGCTGCATTCGCGCCACTTTCGAGAAATCGCAGCACTTAAACCGTCTCCGCGCCCTAGCTCCCTCTAGGAGAAAGAGGAAAGGAAGCGCGTACCAGCTCGGTGTGAGCAGCGGCTCCGGGACCCGGGGGGAGGAGGAGGCGGCTCACCGCTATCCTCCTCCGTCAACAGACCGTCTGGCAGCTTCCCCCCGACCGAGAGCAGCAGCACGGCGCTGGATGCGGGTCGGGGCCAAGCCTGGGGCCGCTCCGCTCCGTCCCGAGTGTGTGTGTGTGAGTGAAGGTGGCCCGGGTGTACGGTGGGCTGGCCGGTGCGGGGTTCGCTCTCTCTGCTTTCTCTTCGGCTCCCGCCCCTCTCCTGCTTTCTGCTCTCCGGGTTTTCGTTGTGGCTCCGGCCTGGTACACACGCGCTCTCTCTCGCTTGCTTGCTTTCCCCCAGCTCTTTCTCTCTCTCTCTCTCTCTCTCGGCTACTCGTGGAGTTGCGGCCATTTCCGTGGGTAGTGTGTGTATTTTTGTTATTGCCCGTTGCTGCTCGGGGTGGCGGCGAGTCCGCGTGGTTGGGCCGGGCCGCGCCGCCTCCCATCTATACAACTGGGTCACAAAGCGGGGCCTGGCGGGGTGGTCTCGGGGCGGCTCGGTTTGTATCTTTCTTCTTACTAGCCCGCTCGGTGTGTTTTATATTCGACTGCCCCCACCCCCCGGGGTCGGGCGGCGGCACTCCATATTTTTTTTTAAAGAAATGCTTTCTGCCCCCCCCCACAAAATCTCCTCATAAAAGTTGCTCAGAACAAAGCCACATGTTTGAGCGGGCCCAGGCCGCACGGCCCGGAGGAGGAGGGGCGGTGGGTGTCGCCCGTGTCCCCGGTGCGGCGGATTGATTCTCTCCTCGGCCACCCCCTCCCTTCCCCACCCCCCCCATCTTAAATCCGCCCGAGTCCGTGGCCGCGTGCTATTGGAATTCTACAATTTGAAAATAGACCGTTGGCGCGGCAGCCGCGTGGACGGGGCGCGCGCGCGTGTGGCGCGCGCTCCACTGGCGGGCTGGGTCGCTGTGTTTTGTATTAGGACTGAAGTCGGCGGGAGCGCGGCCTTTGGCGGGGGTCTCGGGGTTCCCCGCCGCCTCTTTCAGGGGTTTCATAATTTTTTTGGGGGGGTTCTCGCCTCGGCGGCGCCATGTTGTGCGGGGGGAGGGGCATATACGCATGCGCCGTGCAACACGCGTGTAGGCCTCGGGTCTTTCCGTTCAAGTAGTTTTATCGGGGAACGAACCATTTAAAAACTTGAAAGAACTGCAATCCCTTTTTACATATCGATGTCGAAAGGCGATACGTTTTCTCCCGATACTGGCGGCCGGTTCAATTTCTCGCCCTCACAGCCCGTTGTGAAAGTGTGCTCGAGGTTTGGCGAATGCGTCATTTCTGACCGACCGTTGACCCGCGACGTCGAGTGGCGGCTCGTGCAAAATGTGGCGGCGGCGGCATGGGGCAGAGCGCGTGGGCTGCAAATGCACAGCCCCGGGTGCATGGGGTAGCGCGCGCGGGCTACAAATGCACAGCCCCGGGTGCATAAGGTAGAGTGGAGCGCGTGGGCTGCAAATGCACAGCCCCGGCGGCGGCATTGGGCAGAGCGGAGCGTGCGGGCTACAAATACACAGCCCCGGGTGCATAGGACAGAGTGCGCGGGCTGCAAATGCACTGACCCATTCACCGCGTGGGCTGCGGGCATGCAGCGAACGAATAACCTGCAGACCCGCCTTTTTTTGCTTTGGGGGTATGGGTAGAAAGAGGGGGGAGGAGAAGGAAGAGACCCCAGGCTGCAGCCACGCGTGGTGGGGGGAAGTAGGTCTGCCCAGCATAGAATTGTTCTTTTACAGCGCTCTTCATATTGAAGGACACGTGCGAATCTTATGGATTCCTAATTTTTCTCTTTCTCTCTCCTTTCCTCTCCCCCCCCCCCCCCCCCCCAACAAAAAAAAACTAAGCTCTTGTGAAACTTGTTTTGGGGATTTGTGTTGTACATGGATTATGGTTTAACTGGCTGAGATATTTGCAGCTTAATGTCTTGCTTTCACTTGCATATGTTGCACCAATGCAGTGTAAAGTACACTGGTTTCCAGTGCTTTTCCCCTTGTACTGCTTATTGCTAGATTACATTCTGCTCCCCTTTTAAAGGCATCTGTTACTTGCCTCAGCCATTGTGGAGCAAGAGCAGTGCTGAAAAGCCTTCTGGGTTTATTAGGAATTGAATACTTTTTCACATCCAGATATGCTTGCCTTATTTGTTATATATGGCCTCTTGAGAATCTTGCTGTATTCATCTTTGCATATGGGTGCAATGGTTACTTGACTGGGACATGGCTAGTAAAATAATTGCAGTTTAAACTACCAATTACATTAAAACCCAGTTTCAAGTTTATACAAATGAGCTGACCAACTTCTGTTCCTTTGAATTATATTCATGTAAAATGTTTGTCATTTACACTGTTTCTCCCAAGGTTTCTTATTGGAAGGTAAAGGCAGAATAGTCTGAGCACTGCCATGAGTGGGTTCCTTGTGCTTCTATCCACCTTGCTGTGTAAAGAAACTTGATATACTATACCACGTAGAACTATATATAGGCTCGATATAAAGATACTAGTCAATTTTTTTCCCCATGCCTATTAAATTTACCATTTTTAAACACTAGGGCACATGGAATATTTAAAATACTGCATTGCCTATAGTTGGGTTTGCTGTCAGCATTTCAATAAAGCATACTAGATGGGAGCATTTTTGTATCTTCTGCTTGAACAATGTACAGTTAGATTGTGTCCTACCAACTTGGGCCATCTGCAGAGAGATTTAGTATCTTGGGAGGGATGGTTTTAAAAAAACTTGCATGTTGCAGTGCTTTACATCAAAGTAAGTGTGTAGTTACTCTGATGGCAACCAATTTACATAGGTAGGTCCCACAAACAGTAATGAGTTTTAGCTAATAGGATAAATATTAGCCAAGCCACTAGGCTTCCTATTTTGAGTTGTGCAGTGGGACTTTAATGCCCATCTGAGGGCCTCTTAAGTTGCAGACTGTGCAAGGACTTAGTGTGATTTTTTTTCTTTGGACCTTGGGAGGTGTTGGAAGCAATTTGGCATGATCAGGCTGCTGTGCTGGTCTCTGATCCCTAGTTCAAGCCATTTTGAACCCTGACAAAATATGGGCATCCACTCCAGCTTAATGGCTGTGCTGTCTTTAATTTAATGGCAAAGGTGGCTAGGTTTAATGTGAGAAGTCAGACTGCATAATCACCCCCCCCCCCCCCCCCCCCAAAAAAAAAAAAAACTGCTTTAACACCACACCGTGAGTTGCATTCTGAAATGGTGAGGGAATGCTTCACTCAAGTTAGCTGAAACTTGATTTTTATCCTGCAATATCAGCACCCACTTTGCCTGAATACCAAGATGCAGTATAAATTGACCCAGCACTCGCTGTAAGCCTGGTTTCCCCAGCTAAATGAGTACACTGACTATGTTATGTTTGTATAACTGTTATAAGTGACTAACTGAAATGTGTTTTTCTGCAGGTCTGTAATGGCTGATGAAAGAACCTGGAATTTATCGGTGCCTGAAGTCTAGGTCAGAAGTAATGTCAAAGTGCTTACAGTGCAGGTAGTGTCTAAAATCTACTGCAGTGGAGGCACTTCAAGCATTATATTGACAGTAACCCCTCATTGAAGCTGGCATTTTCAGAATCTTGCTTGCTCTGAATCATTGGTAAAGTCTCTTGTGTTAAGGTGCATCTAGTGCAGATAGTGAAGTAGAGTAGAATCTACTGCCCTAAGTGCTCCTTCTGGCATAAGTAACTCTGATCAGCTTGGGTGTACCAGTCTCCAGATTGGTAGACTAGCTCTGTGAACCCCAAACTAGTTATTGCAGTTCTCTACCAGTTTTGCATGGTTGCACCACAAGAAGAAATTAGTTGTGCAAATCTATGCAAAACTGATGGTGGACTGGGTTGACTGCTAAGTGCTGGTGTGAAAAATTGCTGTTGGCGGTTAATAGCTCAAGCAGTATTAAAGTGCTTATAGTGCAGGTAGTGTTGTAGAAATCTACTGCAATGTGAGCACTTGAGTACTACTAGCTAACAGACTGCAGCTGCATAAACGTTTAACTATGAAAAGCTTCTCTAGTTAGTTTTGCAGGTTTGCATCCAGCTGTTAATAATTATTGCTGTGCAAATCCATGCAAAACTGACTATAGTAGTAAAATACAACCAGTGTTAAAGTATCCCTTTTGTACATGCAACCCTGTCTTGCACCGGTTGGGATTTGTTGCAATGCTGGCAGATGTATGTGGTATTGCACTTGTCCCGGCCTGTTAAGGATGGCGGGCACAGTTGGGAAATAACACGAAGAACTTGGATCCAAGAAGACAGAACCAAATAAAGTTGAGGCTTCGTGTCTGGTAGCTTGAATCTAAATTAATTGACCATGTTTAGTGGGATGGGACACTTTCTTAAATCTCTGAGCAGTGTTTAATTTTAGATTTAAGCTAGTGCAGCAGCACTTTGAAGGATATTTAAAGGCTGCTTGTACTTGTTTAAGGTGCCCAATCTTGATGATGGGTGGCATGTTGTCTTTGGAGGGGAGGCTTCTTGAATTGGGAGTTCTTGTGCTGGTGGTACATAATTCAAGGATTTTGATTCTACACAAGGTTGTGACTTGGAGGTGGTGGTCCTGTTGCCTTCCTGCTTTTCTCCTTGGTGATTGGTCATGGGGCTGGGCAGCAGTGTTAAAGTAAGATTGGGGTGTTGTAGCAGTGTATCATCTAGATAGTACATACTGTCATGATTCCCTGGTAGGGAGGTGCATATTGATTCCAGTGTTGGTGCAACCAAGCAGACTACTGTCCTGGATGCTGTCAAGCTACTTGTAGCTGCACCCATCCATCTCTTGAATTGAGACTTTTAGATAGAGGGCTTTGAGGCAATGAATCCATGTTCATTGTTGCTAATTTGATGGAACAGTATAATGTTTTCAGTTCTGAGCTCATTTGAGAAATTCACACTTAAATGGGCAACATGGGATCTAATAATTCAATTGTGAATGTTACGGTTTTCAGCTTGGAATTTCAATACAAGCATTGAGGTGGTAATCATGCTATGAAGTTGCCCTGTGGCAAACATGCATGTTGGTCATCTTCTGTCTTAATTGTTTGGTTTCTTTTTATATTGTAGAGATGTACTGGCTTTGAGTTGCATTAAAGTGAAAGGTATCTTTGGGGAATGCATGTGTTTTATCTGCCACAGATGTTTGTCCTCCAGTTTAGTATTTGTGGGCTTTATGGCCCATGTCAACTAAATATCTTGGTAGACCTGTTGGTTTGATTTTTGAAACTAGATTCCAGAGGTGAACGACATGCCACCTAAAATACGACCCAGTCCACATTCCACAAGATTTGTGACCAATTGTTGCAATACTGGACTGTTGAAGGGCAGGTTAGTTGACGGTGGTAGTTGTTTTCTGGAGTCTCCTGTCTTTTTTTTATTGGCAGTAAATTACTTTTGATCCAGAATGAACGCAGTGAGTTCTAGTGAAGTGACATATTTGTTTTGTTAACTAAGAGAATAGATTTTTTTGAGCTTTGGCATAAAAAAATTTTCACACCCCTTTCCCTCTTTTTTTGCTTTTATTATCTCCACTTCACTGTCAATTGCCCATGCTGGGTTGGAATCCTAAAAAGGTAAGATAGTCCATTCAGAATGAATTTGTAAAGCTGCTGAATTGGTACTCTTGCTCCTTTCTGCCCCATTTGGTGCATAATTCACTTCCATGAACAAGGCAATTTAGGATGGATCAGGATAATCCAATACTAGATGGCTGGCTTTTCTAATCAAATAGTCCATATAAAATACCATGACTAACAAATTAAATAACTTGCAGTAATGAAACAGTATACATTTAAAAAGGCAGTAAATAGTTTAAAAATTCTGCTATTTTCTCAATTGTGCAAGTTATTTAGTTGACTAGGTATGGTTGATTGCCTGATTTGTTACCATTAAGTTTTTTTTAAATGCAAGTCCTTTTTGATCTAATTGCTGAACTGCTTCAGGTGTTTAACACAAGGTATGGCTGGATGATGGAATAAGGAAGTTTATTGGTACCTGCAGAGAAGCTACTAATTTCTAATTTGACCAAATTGTGACCTGAGTGAGGTTTTTTTTTTGGGAAGACTTAATGTCAGCCACTGAAATGAATTTCTTCAAACAAATTCTATTAAATAAACTTTGGGACACTTCCAGTGTTTAACTTGAAGTTGTAAAATGCCTGGGCATGCCTACCCAGATCAGTGTATGTGGTTCTGTTGGCTACTTAACAAACTTTAATTATCTTGTTACAATACTTAAACCTGTTAATGCCAGAACTATTTGACATGTTCTGTGACTGTAAATGCAATAAAATACACTGTTCAATTGCTTAATTGATCCCAAGTTTGTGTGCTTGCTGAGTTACCTCAGACTGTTATTTCAAGTTATTGTCAAGTCCCTTAACTTCCCTTTGCTGTTTTTTTTTAATTAAACTCCAAGTTTGTCTGATCCTAAGATTGGAGTCCATATTCAGGCATAGTAATGTCCATGGGGAAAATAAATTGGATAGATGGTAAGGGGTTCTTTGAAGGTAGGGAAACATTTTGCAAATCAAAGGGTTTGGGGAGGAGTTTGACTGGAACAGAATGGCATGCAGGGTATTTATAGTGAGCAGCCTGCACAGGACCTTTCAGTTTACTGCGTAGCCATGTGCACCTTAGGCAGTACATTGCCTAGGACTAGAGAAGGCTCCTAGAATATGAAGGTGATTCTATATGGAGGGTAAGTTGGTGCAACTTGTAGTTGAATGTGAGCCTTGGATTGAAGATGAGCAGATGTTCATTGAATTCAAGAGCATAGATTTAGTTCCCTCATTTATCCACTACCCTTTCTCAAAATTGATTCTGCTTCCACTGCTCTTGTAGAGCTTTCAATGTTCCAGGTGGCCCCCTGTAATTGTTAGTTGGCTTTGAATTCATGCCACTAAGTACTAATTTTCCAACAGTAACCAGCAAATCTATGAAATGACTAAAATACATATCATGGGAGACTTCAACGACCCCCCCCCCCCCCCCCCCCCCCAAAAAAAAATTTTTTGCAAGAAGTCTGGGGAATGGATTTTTTGTTTTCCAAACTCCTTTCTTTGCCCAATATATAAAAAAAGTGCAACCAGGAAGGAATCTTTGCTGAATGTAGTAATGGGAAATGATCCAGAGCAGATTGAGATGTAGGCATGGGGAACACTTAGGCAATAGCTATCTGAACACTTACTCAATCTTTCTTGCCCCTTAAGGCCCAGTAATAGATTGGAAAACTGACTTTTTTTTGAGGGGGGAAGAGAATGGCACTAGGGAAAGAAATCTGTGGTAAGTTTTGATTCTTTTTAGTTAATTAAGAAATATATACTAAAGCCAGTAATGAGATGCCATGGATGAATCAAGGGTGGTAAAATTGAAACTGAAGAAAAAAGCATACACAAAGTACCTAGACAATCAAGGAGGTTAGGGAAGCATTTATATCATGCCTTTTAATGTAAAACCTCCCAAGGTATTTCACAGCATTATCAAACAAAAGCTGAGACTAAGCCCTGTGATATTAGGACCAGTGTCCAAAAGCTTGGTGAAAGATGAGTTTTGAGAAGCATCTTGGAGAGAGGCCAAGAAGTTTAGGGAGGGAATTCCAGGGCCAAGGCAGCTAAGGGAATGGCTGCTTTAAGTGCATTTATATAGTGCCTTTCACAAACTCAAGACCTCCCTTTCAGCCAATGAAGTACTTTACAAGTGTGGTTACTATTGTAATGTAGGAAACACAGCAGCCAATTTGGGCACAGCAAGGTCCCACAAACAGCAATGTGATAATGATTAAATAGTCTGTGATGTTGATTGAGGGGAAAATATTGGCCAGGACACCAGGGAGAACTCCCCTGCTCTTCAAAAGTGTCATGGGATCTTTTACGACCACCGGAGAGCAGACTGTTTAATGTTTCGTCTTTCAAATGGGACAACACCAGACAGTGCAGCAATGTCACCTGAGGAACAGTATATTGATGAGAAATGGGAGGGGGCCAAGAATAGGTCCTTCGCGGGCTCCAGAGGTAATGGTATGACGGGATGGATTGGAACTAGGTGAGGGACGGTCCTAGCAGGATAAATGGGGCAGCCACGATGACTTTCAACTACTAAATGGGGAGGGAATAAATTGAATGAATTGCAGGTACAAATTCAGCTTTGGGTGTGTGCCATGGTAGCCATTACTGCAACATGACTGCAAGATGGTCAGGACTGAACTAAATATACCAGGTTATCAGGTCTATAGGGAAAATGGAGGGGGGTGGGATAGTTTTGGTGATTAAGGATGAAATGATGAGGGTATAATGAGGAGTGGCAGTGGTGACTGGGTAGCATAAGAAACTGAATAGGATGCAAGACGAGTGGGGTTGTGTATAGGCCCTAGTATAGAATGTATAAATGCAGAGATTTTACAAGTGTGGTTTTAATGGGCGATTTTAAGTTACTTATAGATTGGGATAAGCAGACTAGTTCACGTCAAAGGTGGTGAATTTGAGTGTTCAGGATAGTTTAATGCAAAAAAGGGCAGGCTGTGTTGGCTTAACTGCATCAACATTTAATAGCAATTGTGATCAAGTTCAACTTTGTATTTGAAAGGGAGAGATACAATGGCTACTAAGATTCTAGATTTGGGTGATCTGTTAGAGTAAAACCAGATTAGTGGGAGGTTTTCAAAATAATTTAATGTGATACAGAACCAGTTTATACCCTTCAGGGGCAAGAGCTCTATTTGTCAAAAAACCCATGGATTGCTAAAGAGAAAAAACAACTTAAAACTAAAAGCATGCAAAAACTAGTGCAGATCCTGGCAACTGGATGGGAGAGGCAAAGAACAATAAAAAATCATGCATGAAAAACTTGCAAGGGACATCAAAATCAACACTGATTCTACAATTTATATTTTGGGGGGGGGGGGGGGGCGCGCACGAAGAGAAGAGGGAAAGCAATGTGGGCCCCTTGAACGGATAGCCATGATATTGTAAAAGAAGCTAAGGAAATGGCAACATGTTGAATAATAACTTGTCAGTATTTACAGTAGAGGAAGTAGATGGCAGGCTGGTCATCCCAAGAAACTAATACTGATTCAGGGATGGAGCCTCAACAGAATTAATGTAAGCAAAATAACTGAGAAAAAGACAGTGACCAATCCCCAGAACCAGATGGTTTCCATCTCAGGATTTTCAAGGAAGTGGGTAAGAATGTTGCAGATGCCCTAACTATAATCTTCCAAAGTTCTCTTGATTCGGTAACCTTTTTTAGATTGGAAAACTGCATGTCACTTTATTTATTTTTTTTTTTTTTAAAAAGGGAGTTAACCAGGAAATTATCGACCAGTTAGCCTAACATCTGTTAATTGGGAAATTACGAGTCTATAATTAAGGATAGTGACTGAACACCAATTTCCAGCTTATCTAAGAGCCAGCGTGGCTTTGTGCAGGGTCTTCTCTTAGGCAGTCCCTTGGGAACCGAGGATGATTTGCTTCCACATTAAAAATGAGTTCTCAGGTGACTGAGTCCAATGCGGGACCTACAGTCTCTCTCACAGGTGGGGCAGACGGTGGTTGAAGGGGCTGGTGGGTGGGGTGCTTGGGTTGATTTGTGCTGCCTGTGCTTGGCTTCCGCTTGTTCCTGGCAAAGAGACTCTTCAGTTTGGTGCCTTCCTGGATGCTTCTCCACTTTGTGTGGTCTTGGACCAGGGATTCCCAGGTGTTGGTAGGGATGTTGCACTTTTTTTTTTTTTAAGGAGACTGAGGGTGTCCTTGAAGCGTTTCCTCTGCCCACCTGGGGCTCTCTTGCCGTGTCGGAGCTCCGAGTAGAGCGCTTGTTTTGGGAGTCTTGTATCAGGCATGCGGACGATGTGACCCATCCATCGGAGCTGATCCTGTGGTCAAAGTTTTGATGTTGGCCTGAGCGAGAACATTGACATTGGTGTGCCTATCCTGCCAATGGACCTCAAAGCACTGGAGAGGTACTGCCAATGCGGCAGGGTAGGTCATACCTGATGAACCTGATTGAATTCTTTTGAAGAGGTGACTAAAGTAGTGGACGGGTTAATGTCTACGTATATTTTTTTATATGCCTGTCCAGAAGGCATGTGATGTCCCTCAAGATACAGTATTGGATGTAATGGTTATCTAGTAATTGAGGCCTGAACTCTATCTGCAGAAGAGTTTAAATCCTGCCACAGCAGCTGTGAAATGTAAATTATTAATTAAATAAACTAGTATCAGCAATGGTGACTGTGAAACAACCAAATAGTTGTAAAAACTCATCTGGTCCTCCAACATCCTTTTAGACAAGGAAATCTGTTGGCATTAGCTAGTCTTTCCTATGTGACTCCAGACCACACAGCAATATGGTTTGACGCTTAACTGCCTGCTGAAATGGCCTAGCTAGCCACTCGGTTGTAACTAGCCACTACCAAACAAATAAAACTAGACAGATCACCTGGCAGTGACCAAGGCACTAGATTCAGACACAGCAAAGGTTTATCCAGCCCAGTTGACCTGGCAAAGTCCTCTTTGCTAACATCTGGCGACTTGTACCAACATTGGCGAGCTGTCCCACAGACTCGTCAAGCAACACAGACTGGTGGTATTCTGTGCATATGACTCATCCCAGGATATGTTCTATCCCTTGGCCTGGACCCCATCAACATCCTGGGGTTGCCATTGACCAGAAACTTAACTGGACTAGCTACAAGAGCAGATCAGAAGCTGGGTATTCTGTGGTGAGCGTCTCCTGAGTCCCCAAAGCCTTTCCACCATCTGCAAGTCAGGAGTGTGATGGAATACTCTCCACTTGCCTGGATGAGTGTAGTGCCAACAACACTTGAAGCTTGACACCATTTGGGATTAAGCAACCTTGATTGGCACCCCATCCACCACCTTAAAACATTCACTCCCTCCACCACCGGCCCACTGTGGCTGCAATGTGTACCATCTATAAGATGCACTGCAGCAATTTGCCAAGGCTCCTTCGACAGAACCTTCCAAACCTGCGACCTCTACCACCTGGAAGGACAAGGGCAGCAGGTGCATAGGCATACCACTGCCTCCAAGTCTCTGTCCTGACTTTGAAATATAATACTGTTCCTTCATCATAGGTACAGAGTTCTAGGATTTTGTCCCAAACAGTGCTGTTGGGAGTACCTTCACTACAAGGACTACAGCAGTTCAACTAGGTGGCTTACAACACCCTTCTCAAGGGCAATAAGTGCTGGCTTTGCCAGTGACTACTACATCCAGTGAGTGAATTTAAAAAAAAAAAAAAAAAATGTTGCTAAAGTTGAAGCTCATGGAATTGAAGGCAAATTATTGACCTGGTTAGGAAATTGGCTGAGTGGCAGGGGGCAAGGTAAGGATAATGGGCAAGTATTTGAATTGGCAGGGTGTGACTAGTGGTGTCTGGGCTCTATTGGGGCATCAACTATTCACTCATTTATTTTATTAATGACTGAAATGATGGGATAGAAAGCTGCATATACAAGTTTGCTGATGAGACAAAGGTAGGTGGCATTGTAAGCAGTGTAGATGGTAGCATAAAATTACAAATATTAATGGATTTAAGTGAATGGGCAAACTGGCAAATGGATTCCAATGTAAGCAAATGAGGTCATTCACTTTGGGCCTAAAATGGATAGAGCAGAACTTTTCTGAATGGTGGAAAAACTAAACAGTGGAGATCCAAAAAGACTTGGTGGTCCATGTACATATTAAAATGTCATGGACAAGTACAGAAAATAATCAAAAGACAATGGAATGCTGGCCTTTATATCTGGATGAGAATATGGGGATAGAAGACAGCTGTACAAAACCCTGGTTAGACCACACCTGGAGTATTGTGAACAGTTCTGGACACTACACCTTAGGAAGGCTATATTGGCCTTGGAGACAGAATATATTGACCAGAATGATACCTGGACTCCAAGGGTTACAATGTGATTTGATCAAAATTTTCAGGATCTTAAGGGGCACTGGACCCTATTCTGGCTGGGGAGTCTAGGACTACGGGACATAGTCTAAAGTAGAGCCAGGCCTTTCAGGAGTGAAGTTAGGAAACTCTTCTACATGCAAAGGGTGGTAGAAGTTTGGGGGGGGGGGGGGGGAAATAGCAATTGATACTAGGTCAATTCACTTTAAATCTGAGATTGATAGATTTGTTAACCAAAGGTATGAAATGGGTGACTGCCAGACAGAGTAAAAGAACTAGGAAGGTAGTGCAGGAGTCCCCTGGGTCCACCTCCCAGAGCAAGAGCCAAGTCTGGTGCTACAAGTGGCTCAGCTGCACAGGAGGGGAGGAAAGAGTGGGAGAACGATAGTTATAGGGGATTCTATTGTAAGGGAGCAGATAGCCGTTCCTGTGGCCACAGACGTGACTCCAGGCTGGTATGTTGACTCCCTGGTGTCAGGGTCAAGGATGTCACTGAACGGCTGCAGGGCATTCTGAAGAGGGAGGCCGAACAGTCTGAGGTCATGGTTCACATTGGTACCAATGACATGGGTAGAAAGAGGGATGAGGTCCTGCAACAAGAATTTAGGGAGCTGGTAGCAGATTAAAAAGCAGGACCTCCAAGGTAATCTGGATTACTCCTGGTGCCACATGCTATAGGAATAGGAGGATAGAGCAGATGAATGTGTGGCTAAAGAGTTGGTGCAGGAGGGAGGGTTTTAGTTTCCTGGATCTCTGGGGAAGGTGGGACCTGTACATGTCAGACGGATTGCACCTGAACTGGAACAGGACCAACATCCTTGCAGGGAGGTTTGCGAGTACTATTTTGGGGGGTGGGGTTAAACTAACTTGGCAGGGGAATGGGATATGGCGTGGAGCTATAGTAGGGGGTGATGCACAGCCAAATATAGAGGAAAAAAACAAGTCTGCCTGGAAGGCAGAGCAAATGGGTAATGGCACAAGGTTGGATGGCATTTATTTTAATGCAAGGAGTCTTGCGAGTAAGGCAGATTAATTGAAGGTGTTGATGAACATGGGAGTATGATATTGTTGCTATCACAGACATGGTTGAGGGAGGGGCAGGACTGGCAGCTCAATATTCCAGGGTATAGAACCTTCAGGCGAGAGGGGGGTGTCGCAATATTAATCGAGTCAATTGCTGCTTAAGGAGGGATGATGTCTTAGCAGGTTCCTCTAATGAGGCCCTATGGGAAGAACTTAAACAAAAAGGGGGCAAGCACAAGCACTTTGCTGGGAGTGTACTATAGGCCCCCAAACAGTCAGGGGGAGATAGATATGTAGGCAAATCTCAGAAGTGTAGAAATAATAGGGGATTTCAACTTCCCCAATGTTAACTGGGATAGTCGGTGTGAAAGGCTTAGAGGGTGCGGAATTCTTAAAAATGCATCCAGGAGAGCTTTTTGAGCCAGCATGTAGAAAGTCCTACAAGAGAGGGGGTGGTACTGGAACTAATTCTAGGGAATGTAGGCAGGCAAGTGTTAGATGTGTCAGTAGGAGAGCATTTTGGTGACTGACCATAAATCGATGCGATTTAAGGTAGTCATGGAAAAGGACAAAGATGGACTGGAAATAAAGGTTCTAAATTAGGGAAGGCTGATTTTTAATATGAGGCAGGATTTGACCAAAGTGGACTGGGATCAGCTGCTTGTAGGATAATCCACATCAGAGCAGTGGGAGTCTTTCAGAAAGGAAATAGCGAGAGTGCAATGCCAACATGTTCCTGTAAAGGTCAAGGGTGGGACCAGCAAGCCCAGGGAACCCTGGATGTCAAGGGATATAAAAGAATGGATTAGGGGGAAAGGAGGCTTTTGGCAGATACAAAGGACTAAACCGTGGAAGCCCGAGAGAAGTATAGAAAGTGCAGGGGGGTACTTAAAAAAGAAATTGGAGTGAAGAGCAGGCACTGGGCATGAAAAATGGTGGGCAAAATAAAGGAAAATCCCAAGGTGTTTTATAAGTATATTCAGGGCAAGAGGATAACCAGGGAAAGAGTAGGGCCTATTAGGGACCAAAGTGGCAATCTGTGTAGAGCTGGAAGATGCAGGTGAGGTTTTAAATGACACTTTTGCATTGGTGTTCACTGGAGAAAGACGATGTAGGCATAGAAATCAGGCAGGGGGATTGTGATATACTTGAACAAATTAGTATAGAGAGGAGGTACTAGCAGTTTTAGCAGCTTAAAAGTGGATAAATCCCCAGGCCCTGACTGGATGTATCCCAGGCTGCGCTGTGAGGCAAGGGAGGAGATTGCAGGGGCTCTGATGCAAATTTTCAGAACCTCTGGCCCAGGTGAGGTGCTGGAGGACAGCTAACGTAGTACCATTGTTCAAGAAGGGTAGTAGGGATAAACCAGGGAATTATAGGCTAGTGCGCCTAACATCAGTGGTAGGGAAATCATTGGAAAAAAATTCTGAGGGACAAATTTAGTCAGCACTAAGAGGCAGGGATAGTCAGCATGGCTTTCAGGGGGAGATCATTTCTGACCAATTTGATTGAATTTTTCGAGGGGGTGACTAGGTGTGTGGATGAAGGTAGTGCAGTTTATGTAGTCTACATGGACTTCAGTAAGGCTTAAGTCCCGCATGGGAGACTGGTCAAGAAGGGAAGAGCCCATGGGATCCAGGGCAATTTGGCACATTGGATCCAAAATTGGCTTAGTGGCAGGAAGCAGCGGGTGATGGTTGAAGGTTGTTTTTGTGACTAGAAGCCTGTATCTAGTGGTGTACTGCAGGGATCAGTGTTGGGTCCCTTGCTGTTTGTAGTGTACATTAATGATTTAGATATGAATGTAGGAGGTATGATCAGTAAGTTTGCAGATGACACAAAAATTGGTGGAGTGGTAAATAGTGAGGAGAGAAGCCTCAAGCTACAGGATGATAGATGGGATGGTTAGATGGGCAGAACAGTGGCAAATGGAATTTAATCCTGAAAAGTGTGAGGTGATGCATTTTGGGAGGACTAACAAGGCAAGGGAATACACAATGAATGGTAGGACCCGAGGAAGGACAGAGGATTAGAGGGACCTTGGTGTGCATGTACATAGATCCCTGAAGGCAGCAGGACAGGTAGTTAAGAAGGCATACGGGATACTTGCCTTCATTAGCCGAGGCATAGAATATAAGAGCAGGGAGGTTATGATGGAGCTGTACAAAACGCTCGTTAGGCCACAGCTGGAATACTGTGTGCAGTTCTGGTCGCCACACTATAGGAAGGATGTGATTGCATTGGAGAGGGTGCAGAGGAGATTCAACAGGATGTTACCTGGGCTGGAGCACTTCAGGTATGAAGAGAGACTGGACAGGCTGGGGTTGTTTTCATTAGAGCAGAGAAGGCTGAGTGGGGACCTGATTGATGTGTAAGAAATTATATGGGGCGTAGATGGAAAGGAACTTTTCCCCTTAGTAGCGGGGTCAATAACCAAGGGGCATAGTTTCAAGGGAAGGGGCAGGAGGCTTAGAGGGGATTTGAGGACAAACTTTTACACCCAGAGGGTGGTTGGGATCTGGAACTTACTGCCAGAAAGGGTGGTAGAGGCAGGAACCCTCAACATTCAAGAAGCATTTAGATGAGCACCTGAAACGCCATAGCATACAAGGCTATGGACCAAGTGCTGGAAAATGGGATTAGAATAGACAGGGCTGGATGGCCGGCACATAATGGGCCGAAGAGCCTCTTTCTGTGCGGTATGACTGAAGGGATATAGGACAAAGGTGGGTATGTGGAATTGGGTCACAGATCAGTCATGAACTCATTGAATGTTTGAACAGGTTCACAGGGCTAAATGATCTACTGTTCCTATATGGTAGATTTTTTTAAAGGGGTGGTGAACAGTACCCAAGGAGTACTCCAATATCTGCTAACATGGGTGGCAGGAAGGGAAGTTCATTGGGAATAGGGTTGAAGGAGCAGGAGGTGGGTCTCGTGGACACGATGAACTCAGGGCATGAGGGGAGAAACTAGAGAAAGATGTGTTCAGTGCTAGGGCAGGGGGAACCTCTGCTGAAGTTTGGCTTGGGCTAGGTGAAGGGAAGAGGGTGGCAGAGGTAACTGAACAGATGGTCTCAATCTTGGTGATAAAGATGTCTGATCTCTTTGCACTTGTAGGTCACTGGGTAGGGGATGGGTTTAAGAAGACAGTAGTGAAGAAAAGCCGGGGGGGTATCCTTGCATTCCAGGATGATCCTGGAATACTGTGGTTCAGCCAAATCTCGCAATGAATGTCTAAACCTGCCATAAATATTCATGTTTGGGTCCCTTGGACTTGAGGGAGTGTAGATGAGGACATAGGAGGGGGAGCCACCAGGGTGAGGGTGTAATGGTTTTTATGGGCACAAAGGCATCAAAGGTGAGTGTGATGGATGGCTAAAGGTTAGACAGTTGGTCGTTTGAAAATGCTGTTGTAAGTGACTTGAGTTTTTTTCCCCCCAAGGGTGCACACAGAAGGAAGTGGGTTTGGGAGGGGTAAGGGGGTGTTTGTGGAGAGGGATGCAAGTAAGTAATTGGCAATGGAAGTTGAGGCCATGTCAGATGGCAAGGTTGAGGGAGTGCCTGTGAATATAGGTAGGCAAGTTTTTATATGGAGTGAGATTAAGGGTGGGTAGGATGGCAGTGAATTTAAGAGAGCAAGATAAGTTGAGAGGGGGGTAACAAGGATGAGAAGTCCCTTGGTGCAGGGGCTGAGGGAGGAGAGCAGTGAAGATACCTTGATGAGAAACTTGGCATTGCACTTGGGTAGGATGTAGAGAATGAGGATTTTAGAGAGGTGAAAATGGTAGATCAAGGTGAACTGCTTAAATGACAGGTGCCAGAGGAGTAGGGGGGCAGGCTACAGTGTGATTGGCAGTAATGGCCACACTGCAACTGCAGTGGTCTAGGTAGGGCAAATGGTGGAAGGTATAGCCAGACAGGGATGCTTCATTAAGGGGGAAGATATCCTCACTCGTCGGCCAAGTTTCCATCAAAACCATGATGTTGATGTAATCATCCATAATAAGCTTGTGATGGCAAGGACCTTGTTCAAAAGTGAATGGACATTATGGAGGGAGATGCGGAGGGGAATCTTAATTAATAAATAAATAAATAAATAAATAAAATAATAAAGTATTCTATAGACACAAGTAAAAGAAAAATCAGGATAGGGACACTAGGGGATGCATAAGATGCATTCACAGCTCATGACAACGAAATTACAGAAATAATGAATAATTGCTTGGTCTCCCTGGTAAATACTGAGGCAAAGAAGATGGACAGGGCATTAGAAAAGATTTAAAAAATACTAAGACATTTAAGATAGAAAGAGGAGAGACAATTGATAAACTAGTTAGTTATACTTTAGATAAAACCCTGGTCTGGATGGATTACATTTGTGCCTGCTAAAAGAAGCTAGAAAAGAGATTAGTAGAGGCATTACTATATATTGATTAAAAATTAATTGGAAAAGGGAATAGTGCCGGAGGACTGGCGGACAGCTAATGTTATTCTTATATTTATTATTCATATAAAAGGGAGATAGAACAAGTCCAGGGAACTATAGAGCAGTTAGGCCGGTGGTAGGAAAGATACTTGAATCTTTACTCAAAGATGTAATAGAAAAGCATCTAGAAACCAAATATATAAAGAGTAGTCAGCACGGATTTCAAAAAGGAAGGTTATGCTTGACCAACCTCATTGTTAATTCTTCAAAAGAATTCAAAGGGTAGACACAGGTAATGTAGTAGATGTAATTTATTTGGATTTTCAAAAGGCCTTTGATCAGGTACTGCATAGAAGCTTCATGACTGCAGTCTGAGCATGTGGAGTCTGGACAAATAGCAGAATTGAGAACAAGCTGGCTACAACACAGAAAACAGTAGGAGTTAAGGGTAGTTACTCAGACTGGCAAAAGGTGGGAAGTGGTGTTCCACAAGGATTGGTGCTGGGACCACTGGTTCACATTGTCATAAACGATTTGGACTCTAGAATCATGAATGCCATTTTAAAATTGTGGATGACAAATTTGGGGGGTACAAGCCCAAACTAATCCCACTACCCCTCCACATTGCACTGTACTAATCCCACTCCCCACTCACCCCATAGCCCTCTATCAATCCCAAACTGATCCCCTGCCCTGCTATCACCCCATAGCCATGTAACAATCCAATGCCCCCCTCTTTCCCCATAGTCCTGTATCAATCCAAAACTAATCCCACTGCCCCACTCTTGCCCTATAGCCCTGGATCAACCCCAAACTAGCCCAACTGCCTCCTCATATTCCTGTATCAGTCCAAACTAATGCCAATGCCCCACACTCTTCCCTGTAGTCCTGTAACAATCCTAAACTAATAACATTCTGGAAATAGTGGGGAACCAAGGGACCAGTGAAAATGAGGAACTTAAATAAATTAGTATTAGTAAAGAAACTACTGGAGAAATTAATGGGACTAAAAGCCAACAAATCCCCAGGACCTGATGGCCTACATCCTAGGGTTTTAAGAGGTGGCTACAGTGATGGTTGATGCATTGGTTTTGATCTGCCAGAATACCTGTGGATTGGGAGGTAGCAAACGTAACCCTGCTGATCAAGAAAGGAAGGAGAGAAAATGGAACTGTAGGCCAGTTAGCCTGACATCAGTAGTGGGGAAAATGCTAGAACCTATTATTAGGGACTTGGTAACAGGGCACTTAGAAAATCATAATATGACTGATTTATGAAAAGGAAGCTTTTTTGAGGTTGTAACTAGCAGGGTAGATAAGGGAACCAGTAGATGTAGTGTATTTGGATATTCAAAAAGCATTTGAAAAGGTGCCAGACAAAAGGTTTTTGCAAAAAAAAAAAAATTAGGGCTCATGGGAGTGTGGGTAATATATTGGCATGGATTGAGAACTGGCGACAGTGCGGGAAACTCGCAGTTTGAGGGGAAGGAGGGAGAGCCGGGCATGGAGACCAGAGGCCAGATGGTGAGCGTGAGAAGGGCACAATATTGTGGAGCCAGCAACAGGGAGGAGGAGTCCGTGGAGACGGAGCGGCTGATAAACAGTGCGTCCCCACTGCCATTGGACGCAATTGAATTGACTTTTACTGAACATGGCGCTGTAGAATAGCGATGTGTCTGAGCTCCCACAGCCTATTGTGGAAGTGATCGGGGAGTAAAAACATTCCATTGTAGTAATACATATGGCAAATAAAATTTGATTTGATTTTGGTTAACAGACAAAACAGGTAGGAATAAACTGGTCATTTTTAGGTTGGCAGACAGTGTTCCCTTTAAGCTGCCGCAGCTCTCCAGAGGTCCTGCGCTCTGTTCAATGCATAAGCTGCGCATACGCAGTATTTTGAATCAAAGAATAATTACTTAATGGAAGAAGGCCATTTGGCCCACTGAGCCCGTGCTGACTCCCTGCAAGAGCACCTCCACTCGTCCCACTCCCCCGCCCTTTCCCAGTAGCCCTGCAAATTGTTTTTCTTTCAGGTACTTATCCAACTTGCTTTTGAAAGCAGTGATTGAGTCTGCCTCCACCACCCTTTCAGGCAGTGCATTCCAGATCCTAACCGCTTGCTGAGTTTAAGAGTTTTTTCTTGCGTTGTCTTTGGTTCTTTTGCCAATCACCTTTTAAATCTGTGTCCTCTGGTTCTCGAGCCTTCTGCCAATGGGAACAGTTTCTCTCTATCTACTCCAGACCCCTCATGATTTTGAACACCTCTATCCAATCTCCTCTCAATCTTCTCTGCTCTAAGGAGAACTACCCCAGCTCCTCCAATCTATCCATGTAACTGAAGTCTCATCCCAGGAATCATTTTGGTAAATCTTTACTGCACCCTCTCTAAGGCCTTCATATCCTTCCTAAAGAGCGGTGCCCAGAATTGGACACAATACTCCAGTTGAGGCTGAACCAGTGTTTTATACAGGTTCATCATATTTTGCACGCTTTTGTACTCTACCTCTATTCATGAAGCCCAGGATCCAGTGAACTTTTTAAAAACTGATTTTGCAACCTGCCCTGCCACCTTCAATGGATTTGTGCACATATACCCCCCTTTAGGATTGTACCCTTTTTAATTTATATTTCCTCACATTTTAGTAGAAAGAATGAATCACTTCACACTTTTCTGCATTAAATTGCATCTGCCCGTTCCACCAGCCTGACTCTGTCCTTGAAGTCTTATCACTAACCTCCTCATTGTTCACTATACTTCCAAGTTTTGTGTCATCTTCAAATTTTGAAATTGTGCCCTGTACACCCACATCCAAGTCATTAATATATATCAAGAAAAGCAGTGGTCCTAGTACCGACCTTGGGGGACACCACTGAATACCTTCCTCCAGTCCTAAAAACAACTGTTCACCACTACTGTTTCTTGTCACTTAGCCAATTTTGTATCCATGCTGTCACTCCCTTTTATTCCATGGGCTTCAACTTTGCTAGCATGCCTTTTATGTGACACTTTGTCAAATGCCTTTTGGAAATCCATGTACACCACGTCAACTGCATTGACCTCATCAACCCGTTCTGTTACCTCATTTAAAAAAAACTCAATCCAGTTAGTTAAACATGATTTGCCTTTAACAAATCCGTGCTGGCTTTCCTTAATTAATCCACACTTGTCCAAGCGATTGTTAATTTTGTCCTTGATTATTGTTTCGAAAAGCTTCCCCACTACTGAAGTTAAATTGACTGGCCTGTAGTTGCTGGGTTTATCTTTACAACCTCTTTTGAACAAGGGTGTAACATTTGCAATTCTTCAGCCCTCTGGCACCACCCTCGTTTCTAAGGAGGATTGGAAGATTATGGCCAGTACCTCCGCGATTTCTTCCTTCACTATCCTCGGATGCATCCCATCTGGTCCTGGTGACTTATCTACTTTTAAGTACAGCCAGTACCTCATCTTTATCAATTCTTATCCCATCTAGTATCTCCTCTACCTCCTTTACTATATCTATGGCAGCATCATCTTGGTGAAGACAGGTGCAAAGTACTCATTTAGTACCTCAGCCATACCCTCTGCCTCCATGTGTAGGTCTCTTTTGTTTGGTCCCTAATTGGCCCCAACCCTCCTTTTACTACCCGTTTACTATTTTATGTCTATAGAAGACTTTTGGATTAACTTATGTTGGCTACCATTCTATTCTCATACTCTCTTTGCCCCTCTTACTTACTTTTTCACTTTCCCCTTTGAATTTTCTATATTTAGCCTGATTCCCAGATGTATTCTTAACCTGACCTCTGTCATACACACACTTTTTCTGCTTTATCTTTCTTTCTTATCTCTTGTCATCCAGGAAGCTCTGACTTTAGTTGCCCTACCTTTCCCCCTCGTGGGAATGTACCTCAGCTGTACCCGAACTAGTTCCTCTTTAAAGGCAGCCCATTGTTCCACTACAGTTTTGCCTGCCAATCTTTGATTCCAATTTACCTGGGCCAGATCTGTTCTCATCCCACTGAAATGTGCCTTCCTCCAATTAAGTATTTTAACTCTAAATTACACCCTATCCTTTTCCATAGCTAATTTAAACCTTATACTATGATCACAGTTCCCTAAATGTTCACCTACTTACACTTGCTCCACTTGACCTACTTCATTCCCCAGAACCAGATCCAGCAACGCCTCCTTGCTTGTTGGGCTGGAAACATATTGATCAAGAAAGTTCTTCTGAATGCACTTAAATTCTCCCCCCTCCCTGCCCTTTACACTATTACTATCCCAGTCTATTCGGATAGTTGAAGTCCCCCATTATCAGTACTGTATAGTTCTTGTGCGGCGACAAAAATTACAGGGAACATTGTTGGCAGGCTGTAAGTAGTGTGCTACTGCAAGGATCAGTGCTTGGGTCTCGGCTATTTACAATCTATAACAATGACTTGATGAGGGAACAAACTAATGTATCCAAGTTTGCTGATAGTTAGGTGTGATAGTCAGCTGTGAGGAGGATGCAAAGGGATACAGACAGGTTAGGTAAGTGGACAAGAATGTGGCAGATTGAGTATAATGTGGGGAATTGTAAAGTTAGCCACTTTAGTAGGAAATATACAAAAGCAGAATATTTTTTAAATGGTGATAGACTGGAAAACGTTGGTAGTCAGAGGGACCTAGGAGCCCTTGTACACGAATCACAAAGTTAACGTAGGTACAGCAAGCAATTAGGAAAGCAAATGGTCTGTTAGATTTTATTACAAAGGGATTGGACTAGAAGATTGAAGTCTTACTACAATTATATAGGGCCTTTGGTGAGACTGCACCTGGAATACTGTACGGTTTTGGTCTCCTTACCCAAGGAAGGATATACTTGCCTTGGAGGGAATGCAACAAAGGTTTGCTAGATTGATTCCTGGGATGAAGGGATTGTCCTATGAGGAGAGATTGAGAAAACTAAAGAGGGAAAAATTAGGTTGGTTAGTGCCTCTGGGGGCGCTAACGACTTACTGCCCGTGTGTGGCGATTTTAGTGCTGACCATGAAATTCAACTGGCAGTTTGCAGTGGCACTGAACACTACCACCATGATCTGCGCCAGGAGATTGTGATGCCATTCAAGTGTACATTGCCCCGGGTAGGAAATTGATTCTCGCCCCCTGCTTCAGCACCTGTCGCTAGGAACGACAGGTACAGGAGGACGGTTTGCAGTCACCTGGAAGCTGGGGGAGTGTGATTTCAAGGCGTGCACTTCCTGTTTTTTCCTGTCGGCAATCAATTCTGCCTTCGCACATTGACAAGCAGAGAGGCGTTTGGAGAGATTTGACGGCTTCTTACTTGAAGGAGTTTTGCGCATCAGCAAAACATCAAGTTGCATTTCTCTTACCTTTGGTACTGTAACATCTACAAGTTAGTGAGGGCTGTACTGTCACGGGGCCTCAGCTTCGCCCCAGCAGAGGCGGAGAGAAAGATTAGAAAACGTGGCCAGAGGGAGGAGGGCCAACAGGGCTCTCCACAGGAGACCTTACCCTCCCAGGCTATTCTGGGAGCAGTTCTCATACATTCATCTGTCAGAGGAGCCATGCCTTAGAAGTTCTGCAGCCAGAGCTTCAGCTTAGGACCAGGACATCTCTGTCGGTGGCAGTGAAGGTCACAGTTGCTCTCAATTTCTACGCCAGAGGCTCCTTCCAGGCTTCAACAGGGGATATTGCCAACATCTGAGTTTGCTGGCCATTGCTGCATCCGCAAGCTCATAGATGCTCTGTACAGAAGGAGAAGGGAGTACATTTCATTCCCCATTACCCGAGCCAAACAGCATAAATACACGTGGCTTTGCTAGGATAGGAGGCTTCCCCATGGTTCAATGTGCCATTGACTGCACCCATGTGCCATTGCAGGTACCTCAACAAAATGCAGAGGTGTTCCGCAAATGCAGAGACTACCACTCTGTGCAGTTGGTGTGCGACCACAGACAGCGCATCCTCGCCATCAATGCCCACTATCCTGGCAGCACCCATCATGCATTCATCCTGCACCAGATTGGTGTTCCAGCACTGTTCCAACCACCGCATCAAGCTCACGGCTGGCTCTTCGGTGGCAAAGGTTATCCACTCGCCACCTGGTTGATGACACCGCTCTGTAACCCAACACTCCTGCTGAGTTCGCATATAATGAGAGCCATAGCGTCACCAGGAACCAGCGGCGTGCTAAAGCAATGGTTCCACTGTCTTGACCGCGCTGGAGGAGCCCTGCACTACTCCCCAGATCTGTTTTCATAGTTGTGTGCTGCATGCTGCACAACCTTGCCATTCTGAGGACCCAGCCATTGCCACCAGGGATTGGTGGACCACCTCCGGAGGAGGAGGAGGAGGAGGAAAAGGCATAGGAGGAGGATGAAGAGGAGTAGTAGCAGCACCAACGAGGAGGGAGCCGCCCCATGTTGCTTCTGCAAGGGCCGTTCGTGATCGCCTCATTACACAGCACTTCCAATGAAAGAGCAGATGGCATTTGGGATCAACAACCACATCATTGCAGCCCCGATGACTGGCCAAAGTTTCAATGAGAAACATGACCAAATTCGTAACATTGCAATAAACATTTATTATTCTGCACAACTCTGTCTTATTAAACACAACCAATAACAGTCAAACACAACAATTTATGAACAAACAAAACTGGTTCTTAGCACACGGAAATACTTCTTACCAAACTGAACAATATACTTACAAACACATCGAACTTTGGTGCACACACTCCCCCCATTTGCTCTAAAAAATTTATTTACTGTGCCTTCCTCAATGATCTCCCTCCCCTTTGCACTTCCCCCTCCCAACCCTACTGCTCCTCCGTAATGTGGCCCCAGTGGCTGCAGCAAGGCTGGTGGAAGGCTGCTGAATCTGAGAGCCAGAGACTGCAGTTGGCCTTGCAGGACGGCGTCGACCAGCTCTGGGCCTGGTGAACTTGGCTGCAGACTGCACCAACTCTGCATGGGCGGCAGCAGTCTGGGCTGGCTGGGTTACAGGCTGCAGCAAGTGCAATGGCAGAGCGGCAAAGTTGGAAGCAGGAATGCTGTCATCCAGAGAGAGGACAGCACCTTCCTGCTCAACCAACAGACTGCCACTCCCCCGGGGCAGAACCTCAGCATCCGGAACAATCTGCTTGAGCACAGATTGCTGGCCTGCTGCAGTAGCGTGAGATCCCTGGTGGATAGTGGGCGAGTCTGAGACTGCATCAGAACAGTCTGAGATTGGATGGCACCAACCAATCACTCAATTACAGCAGTAAGCGGTTGCTTTGCCTCGGCCTGGGCTGTAACAGATGCTGCCACCTCACCCATTACACACGGCATGGACTCTGGGTCCCCACGGGCTCCCTGAAAGTCAACCATCTTCTGCAAAGTGGCAAGGATGAGCTCGAGGGTTTGTACACGGATGGCAACAATGCTGGTGGCGGACTCCTCCACACTCCTAGCCAGTGCATCCATGCTCTCGGGCACCCTTGCCATTGCACCCATGAGCTCAGTATGCATACTCATCACCTGTGTGTTCATCGCGTCGACATTGAGGTCCTCATCCAAGTCCTGTGCAGCAGAACTCATGCACGCACTCCCCCTCCAGGGAGATAGCCCCTGAGCCTCCCTTTCCCCAATACGTTGCTGCTGCCCGCTGGGTCCCGGAGCTTCACCCACATCAGAGCCATTTCCTCTGCTCCCCTCCAGCCACCGCGTAGCCCCAGTATCCAATGTGTTGCCCTCGGGAGACGCAGGCAGTGAGGTGTTCCTCCTCCTCTCCCGCGTCGCTGCCACTGGGAGGCTGAGGGACAGGCTGTTCAGATGGTGGCTCACTATCTGAAAGCAGGAAGGCACAAGAGTGGGTTTAACGTGAGGGTAGGGGGTCAAGAAGGGAGCAATGAATGGAGACAGTATACTTAGATGGAATGTGGGAAGGGCTCGTGTTGTGAGGGGGAAGTGGTATGAGCGAGGAAGGAGAGGTGATGAACATACTATTGCTGTCCCCAAGGGGGTCAACCTCTCCGACTGCCACAGCACCCACGACATTGCTCATGATGATTCTGTGCACTTGCTTCTCCAGCTGTGTGAGGGGGTGCAGCTCTGCCTGACCTCCTCCTATGGATAGCTGCTCCCTCCTGTTATGAGCAAGCTTGGCCTGCAAGAGAAAGGGCATTGTGTGAGTGAGTGTGCAGCCATGTGTTTGGCAGATGTGCCTACCATAGTTGAATAGCCATTAATGTCTGCAAGGTGTGAGATGTGGATGTGACTTTTAGTAGATGGGCATAGTTGGTGGGTGAGTGTTGGGGATTTGGCAGTTTATACTGTTTGTGTACAGAGTGAGGTTGAGATGGTGGGATGTAGTGGTATTTCAAGCATGTACTCACCCTGACCAACCGAGTGAGATTGTTGAACTTCTTGCAGCACTGGGTGTGAGTCCTTTGGACCACGCTTCTGGATGAGGCGTACTGGGTCTCTTCCCTCCACATCCTTGTGAACTCCCGGGCCAATGGCCTCCTACCAGTGTCTGGGAACAGCACTGCCCATCGGCATTCCACAGCCGCAACCAGAGCCTCCAATGCCTGGCCGCTGAACCGGCGAACTCTCTCTCTGGGCCTCTGAGCAGCCATGAGATTCCTGGTTAAAGAATTGCACCTCCTTGCAGGCCCAGGTCACAAGCAGCAATGATCAGGGTGAGGCTGTGCAGCATAATTGAACCTCCCCTTTAAGAACTGGAAGGCACCAGCCTGAGTACTAGGTAATTGACAGCGCCTGAGCTTGAGTAGCGCTCCGAGGTAGTGCCCCGTTCCCTGATGTTGGCATCCTAAAGAAGTGTGTAGCGCTTGATTTAATGCTCCAATCACTTCCAGGGGCGGTGGAGGTGAATTTCATGGATGCCGGCGCTAATTTGCGCCGGGCGCTAAGATTTGCTCCCGGCCGATGTTAGCACCCCAAAATGGTCAATAACAAATTTCCCCCCCATGGCCTATATTCCACAGTGTTTAGAAGATGAGAGGTGATCTCATTGAAACATATAAAATTCTTAAGGGCTTGACAGGGTAGATGCTGGCAGGATAGTTTCCCTGGCTGGGAAGTCTAGAACTAGAGGTCAGAATACGGGGTCGGCCATTTAGGACTGAGATAAAGAGAAACCTCTTCACTCAAAGGGTTGTGAATCTTTGGAATTTCGACCCCAGAGAGCTCTGGTTGCGCAGTCGTTGAGTATATTCAAGATCGAGATCGAAAGATTTTTGGATGCTAAGGGAATCAAGAAATATGGGGATAGGGCGGGAAGGTGGAGTTGAGGAAGAAGATCATCCATGATCTTATTGAATTGCAGAGCAGGCTCGAAGGGCTGAATAGCCTACTCCTGCTCCTATTCCTTATGTCCTGAGGAGGACTGTGACAAAATACAAGAAGACATTAATAAACTTGCAGAATGGGCATGTAATTTGGCAAATTAATTTCAATATAGACAAGTGTTAACTGCATTTTGGTATGAAGAATAAGGAGGCCACATACTCCTTGGAAAATAAGTCCAAACAGAGAAGTTATGTTAAAATTGTGTAGAACTATGTGGGAACTCCAGGACGCTACTCGTATCCTGGACAACCATATGTGCAGGAAGTGTCATCAGCCGGAGGAGCTCGAATTCCAGGTTTTGGAGCTTGAGCAGCAGCTGACATCACTGCGGTGCATCCGTGAGGCTGAGAGCTTCGTGGATAGCACATTTCAGGAGGTGGTCACTGTAAGGGGTTTCCTCTCGAGATCGCAGAGGTTTCTCTCGCTAGAGGCCTCTCTCTCTTGCACAGTAAAACCTTGAGTGGTTCGACCCACTCGCCCCTTAGGTTCTGGACACTGGACTTGGGTGCAGGAACTACAATGTAGAGAAAACTCTAGACCAGATTTAATGAAAACGAAATGAAACTATTGCATAAAGGAACAAATCGAACTGTAAACCAATAAGGTACATGGGAGGGAAAAACAAATCATAATACAGTACTGGCTAAGATAAATACAGGTATATTATTCTTTACAAAAGTCATCACGAAATGGGGAAACACACGGAACATCGAGGGACAACAACTCATTGTTAAAAATGACCCCTTAAATGCCCACCCCCTTAAGCCTATCTAGATCAGATTGTGAGGGGCCAGAAACATGCTCACCAATCCAGTTGGAAAGTATAGAGTTTTGAAACAGGTCTGCGTTTTGATCCTTTCAGGCGTCCTGTCTCCACGTGGTCAGCGCTGCGGGCTGCGACACTCTTCTTCCTCGAGGTGTAGGTCACGGGCAGGCTGGACACTGGCAGGCCTGGACGTCGGCGGGGACGGAGACCACGGTTAGAGGGGTCTCTAGCCGGTTACCATTTTCAAATAGGTTTCTTCTGTGGGGCTGCTGCCCTTTCGTCTCGTCAACGGCCCGGGGTTTGTCGATGATCTCCTGATGGTTACCCCGGGGCGGGATGCAGACTCGAATCATCTTCTTGATGACTGCCTCGTTTTCTTCTTCAATCCTTCCGAGCTGGTGATCTGTGAAGGAGGATGCTGAGCCTCCTGATGGCTACCCCGGGACTCCAAATATACTTCTCAAGAGAAGCCTTTATCTCCCGCCAAATCAAGGTTAGTCTTTGTTTAACTTTTGGCGGGCTTGTATCACAACGGGGTAGTTATTATATTTAAACTGCTTTCGGGATGGCCGGTGATGGCCATCTCTGGTCTGGAATGACCTTGCATTGTTTTGAATGTCCTTTTGATGTCTTTAATGGGTCTTTGATGCTTCCCCTTATGAATGTAAAACTGTTTCCGGCCTCGGGTGACTGTCTGTGTGGAGTTTGCACATTCTCCCCGTGTTTGCGTGGGTTTCCTCCGGGTGCTCCGGTTTCCTCCCACAGTCCAAAGATGTGTGGGTTAGGTTGATTGGCTATGATAAAAAAAAAAAATTGACCCTTAGTGTTAGGGGGATTAAATACGTGGGGTTACGGGGATAGGGTGGGATATGTGTAGGGGTTACGGGGATCGGGTGGGATATGTGTCGATGTGTCGATGGGCCGAAATGGCCTCTATCTGCACTGTGGGGTTTCTGTGATTCTGTGATTTAGATGGCCTTTATCTGCAGGCCGATCTGACTGGATCTGCATCCAATCCATATGTATGTGGTTCTGTCTGGTTTGGTTTTCTCCGAAACGGCCTTCCAGAACTTACTGTGGGCTGAATCCACAAAGGCTGTCTGGGGACTGCAGGAACCATTTTAAAGTGTCCAAAAAGCTAGTCACGGGGTCTGGCGGCCATTTTGTTTGTCCCTTTTTCTGGGCTTCTTTTAAAACAGTCTTTCAAAAGTAAAGGCCTCTTCTGCCAAAGGACCCGCATCTGACAATATTAATTTTGCGGATCTTACATCACCCCGTAGCGTAAGAGTGTGCAGGCAGAGAGGGAATGGGTGACTGCCAAAGAGAAAATGAGGACCAGACAGATAGTGCAGGAATCCCCTGAGTGCATCTTGCTCTCTAACTGATATTCAGCACTGAATACTGGTGAGGGCGATGGTTTCTCTTGGGAGTACAGCTAGAGCAAAGTCCATGGCACCACGGGTGGCTCAGCTCTATAGGGGGGAGGAGGAAGATCGGGAATGCAATAGTGATAGGGGATTTAATAGGGGAGCAGACAGGCATTTCTGTGGCCGCAGACATGATTTCAGGATGGTATGTTGCCTCCCTGGTGCCAGGGTCAAGGATGTCACTGAGCAGCTGCAGAACATTCTGAGACGGGAGGGTGAACAGCCAGAGGTTCTGGTCCATATTGGTATCAACGACATAGGTAGAAAGAGGGATGAGGTCCTGCAGGCAGATTTTAGGGAGCTAGGAAAGCGATTAAAAAGCAGGACCTCAAAGGCAGTAATCTCCGGATTACTCCTGGAGCCACGCACAAGTGAGTTTAGAAATAGGAGGATAGAGCAGATGAATGCATGGCTAGAGAGATGGTGCAGGAGGGGGGGGGGGCTTTAGATCCTGGGACATTGGGACCAGTTCTGGGGGAGATGGGACCTGTACAGGCCAGATGGGTTGCACCTCAACAGAGCCGGGACCAATATCCTCGCGGGAGGGGGTGTGTGGGGATGGGGGTTGCTAGTGATGTTGGGGAGGGATTAAACTAATTTGGCAGGGGGTTGGGCACCAGGATGTAGCATTAGAAAGGAGAAACATGGTGCACAAAAGAGTGGGAGATACAGATAGCACTAGAGTAAGAGATAGTACGGCATTAGGTGGGGTCATACTCAGAGAAAATACAAGAAGGTCTAAGATAAGTTTACAGTGCCTGTATGTAAACGCACGAAGTGTGGTAAATAAGGTTGGTGAGCTGCAGGCGCAAATAGCCACATGGGAATATGATGTTGTGGCGATAACGGAGACCTGGCTCAAAAAAGGGCAGGATTGGGTACTAAATATTCCTGGATATGAGGTGTTCAGGAAAGATAGGGAAGGAAAGAAAGGAGGTGGGGTGGCACTATTGATTAAGGAGAATATTATAGTGCTGGAGAGAGAGGCTGTCCTGGAGGGGTCAAGTCAGAATCTATTTGGTTAGTTAAGAAACAATAGAGGTGCCATTACACTGCTAGGTGTATTCTATAGGCCACCTATTAGTGGGAAGGATATAGAGGAGCAAATTTACAGGGAAATTACAGAGAGGTGCAAGAACTATAGAGTAGTGATAATGCGGGACTTCAATTATCCTAATATAGACTGGGATAGTAATAGTGTAAAGGGCAGAGAGGGGGGAAGAATTTCTTAAGTGTGTTGAGGAGAACTTTCTTGGTCAGTTCGTTTCCGTCCCAACGAGAAAGGAGGCATTGCTAGATCTGGTTCTGGGGAATGAGGTGGGTCAGGTGGATCAAGTTTCAGTAGGGGAACATTTAGGGAACAGTGATCATAGTATCATAAGATTTAGGTTAGCTATGGAAAAGGACAAAGAGCAATCTGGAGTCAAAATACTTAATTGGAGGAGGGCCAATTTCAGTGGGTTGGAATCAAAGATTGGCAGGCAAAACTGTAATTGAGCAATGGTCTGCCTTTAAAGAGGAGATGGTTCGGGTGCAGTCGAGGTACATTCCCACAAGGGGGAAAGGTATAGCAACTAAAGCCAGAGCTCCCTGGATGATGATGAAAGAGATAGAGAGTAAGATAAAGCAGAAAAAAGGGACATATGACAGATGTCAGGTTGAGAATACAAGTGAGAACCAGGCTGAATACAGGAAGCTCAGAGGGGAAGTGAAAAAGGAAATAAGAGGGGCAAAGAGGGAATATGAGAATAGACTGGCAGCTAACATAAAAGGGAATCCAAAAGTCTTCTATAGGCATATAAATCGTAAACGGGTAGTAAGAGGAGGGTTGGGGCCGATTAGGGACAAAAAAGGAGACCTACGCATGGAGGCAGAGGGCATGGCAGAGGTACTAAATGAATACTTTGCATCTGTCTTTACAAAGAAGAAGATGCTGCCAAAGTCATAGTGAAAGACGAGGTAGTTGAGATACTGGATGGGATAAAAATTGATAAAGAGAAGGTACTATAAAGGCTGGCTTTACTTAAAGTAGATAAGTTACTAGGACTGGAAGGGATGCATCCTAGGATGCTGAGGGAAGTAAAGGTGGAAATTGCGGAGGTGCTGGCCAGAATCTCCCAATCCTCCTTGGATACGGGGTGGTGCCAGAGGAGTGGAAAGATGCAAATGTCACACCCTTGTTCAAAAAAGGGTGTAAGGATAAACCCAGCAACTACAGGTCAGTCAGCTTAACCTTGGTGGTAGGGAAGCTTTTGGAAACAATAATCCGGGACAAAATTAACAGTCACTTGGACAAGTGTGGATTCATTAAGGGAAGCCAGCACGGATTTGTTAAAGGCAAACCGTGTTTAACTAACTTGATTGAATTTTTTGATGAGGTAACAGAGAGGGTTGATGAGGGCAATGCAGTTGATGTGGTGTACATGGACATCCAAAAGTTGTTTGATAAAGTGGCACATAATAGGCTTGCCAGCAACGTTGAAGCCCATGGAATAAAAGGGACAGTGGCAGCATGGATAGGAAATTGGCTAAGTGACAGGAAACAGAGTAGTGCTGAACGGTTGTTTCTCGGACTAGAGGAAGGTATTCAATGGTGTTCCCCAGGGGTCGGTACTAGGACCACTGCTTTTCTTGATATATATTAATGATTTGAACTTGGGTGTACAGGGTACTATTTCAAAATTTGTGGATGACACAAATCTTGGAAGTATAGTGAACAGTGAGGAGGATAGGAATAGACTTCAAGAGGACATAGACAGGCTGGTGGAATGGGCGGACATGTGGCAGATGAAGTTTAATGCAGTAAAGTGCGAAGTGATACATTTTGGTAGGAAGAACAAAGAGAGGCCATATAAACTAAAGGGTACTATTCTAAAGGAGGTGCAGGAACAGAGAGTCCTGGGGGTATATATGCACAAATCGTTGAAGGTGGCAGGGCAGGTTGAGAAAGTGGTTAAAAAAGCATACGGGATCCTGGGGTTTTTAAATGGAGGAATAGAGTAAAAAAGCAAGGAAGTTATGATGAATCTTTATAAAACACTGATTCGGCCACAACTGGAGTACAGGAAACTTTGGTTTATCCGGAGGTTAACTGTCCGGAATGCTCGAGCCACCGGCAAAATTCAGGAGTCGGTTCAGTAAGTTTTTTTTCTTTTCGTTGCTTTTTTTTCACCAATCAGGCTCTGCAAGGTCTAGCTAAAGCTGTTGCTTAGCTACAGAGACGCTTGCAAGCTACGGCCGACTGTTTAGAAGCTGTTGCTAGCAACAGGGTTTGTTGCTAGATACAGAGCTCAAAAGCTTCCGTATGTTTTAACATTAGCGCTGGTTTGTCCGGCAGTTTTGATGGAATGGCAACAGCTCGGTCCCGTCGGTGCCGGATATCACAAAGTTTCCTGTGCTGTGTCCCTTCTGGACACCGCACTTCAGGAAGGATGTGAAGGCCTTAGAGAAGGTGCAGAAAAGATTTACAAGTATAGTTCCAGGGCTGAGGGCCTTCAGTTATGTGGATAGACTGGAGATGCTGGGGTTGTTCTCCTTAGAGCAGAGACAATTGAGTGGAGATTTAATAGAGATGTTCAAAATCATGAGGGGTCTAGATAGAGTAGATAGAGAGAAACTGTTCCCATTGGTGGAAAGGCCGAGAACCAGAGGACACAAATTTAAGGTGAATGGCAGAAAATCCAAAGACGACATGAGGGAAAACTTTTTTACGCAGCGAGTGGTTATGATCTGGAAGGGTGGTGGAGGCAGATTCAATCATGGCTTTCAAAAGGGAATTCGATAAGTACCTGATGGATTAAAAAATTGCAGGGCTATGGGGAAAGGATGGGGGATTAGAACTAGCTGAATTGCTCTTGCTGAGAGCTGGCATGGACTCGTCGGGCCAAATGGCCTTCTACTGTGCTGTAATGATTCTATGATTCTAACCTTGGTTAGACCTCACTTGGTGTACTGTGAACAGTTCTGGTCTTCATATTATAAAAAGGACATAGGCACTGAAGAAGGTGCAAAGTATGATACCAGAACTGAGAGGTTATAACTATCAGGAAAGATTGAACAGACTGTGGCTTTTTTCTCTAGAAAAGAGAAGGCTGAGGGGTGACCTGATAGAGGCCTTTAAGATCATAAAAGGGTTTGACAGGGTAGACACAGAGAAGTTGTTTCCACTTGTGGGGAATCCAAAACTAGGTGCCATAAATATAATAAATCCAATAGGGAATTCAGAGAGTGGCTAATATAAGAAACTCGCTACCACACAGAGTAGTTGAGGTGAATGTCATAGATACATTCACAGTGAAGCTAGACAATCACCTGTCAGAGAAAGGAATGGAAGGGTATGCTGATAGGGTTGGATGAAGAGGGGTGGGCGGAGGCTTGTTTGGAGCACAAGCACCTCCATGGACCAGTTAGGCTGAATAGCCTGTTTCTGTACTGTACATTCTATCTAGTTCATTATTTACACAATCTTATAACAGCTAGGTTGGGATTGGAGTGAGGGTGCAGATTTTCTTGCAGGGCTTGCCAATGTTGTAAGATTGGGCATATCCCCAAATTTGTCAGATGGGCAGTCCTGACTGCCTGTTAGTTAATGCTGGTTGATCAAGTATGGTTGTAGCGATGTAAAACTAGGTATTTTCATATGAAAGCTGGCCCCGTGCTTGTGAATGTTGGGAGAACACAGTGTCGGCGGGAATCTCGAGCGGCAGAGCGGGGCTATAAAAGGCCCCAGAGACCAGGTAAGGCCTCACAGCGTCGGCGGGAAACTCGAGCGCCGGAGCGGGGCTATAAAGGCCCCAGAGACCAGGTAAGGCCTCACAGCGTCGGCGGGAAACTCGAGCGGCAGAGCGGGGCTATAAAAGGCCCCAGAGACCAGGTAAGGCCTCACAGCGTCGGCGGGAATCTCGAGCGGCAGAGCGGGGCTATAAAAGGCCCCAGAGACCAGGTAAGGCCTCACAGCATCGGCGGGAATCTCGAGCAGCAGAGCGGGGCTATAAAAGGCCCCAGAGACCAGGTAAGGCCTCACAGCATTGGCGGGAAACTCGAGCAGCAGAGCGGGGCTATAAAAGGCCCCAGAGACCAGGTAAGGCCTCACAGCATTGGCGGGAAACTCGAGCAGCAGAGCGGGGCTATAAAAGGCCCCAGAGACCAGGTAAGGCCTCACAGCGTCGGCAGGAATCTCGAGCGGCAGAGCGGGGCTATAAAAGGCGCCAGAGACCCGGTAAGGCCTACCAATCTCCGAACTCGGAACTCTGAGGGAAGGAGAGAGGTAAAAAGTAATCCAAGTGTGACGTCACCAGAAAGCGGGTAAGTGATTGGTTGATAAGTATTTCTCTCTTTTTTAAGCTTAAACTCTGTGGTTTATAGTTTCTAAGGTGCGACATTTATCATCTAGAATCGGGGCAGAGGGTATTTAAAAATAATATTAATAAATTTAATTAATTACATAGAATGGGAGATCAGGTGATGTGTTGCTGCTGCAATATGTGGGAGCTGGTGGACACCATTGATGCTCACGGTGATCACATTTGCAGTAAGTGTTGGCTGCTCGAGGAATTCCGGCTCCGTGTTGAAGAACTGGAGTCCAAGCTTCAAACACAGACACATCAGGGAGGGGGAGAGTTACCTGGACTCTGTGTATCAGGAGGTAGTCACACCAATTAGATTAATTAATTCAGATGTAGTCCGTGGCCAGGGTCAGGAAGGTGTGACTAGAAGTGAGGCAGGTACAGGGATCCAGGAGGTAGTGTTGGAGGAGCCGCAGCCCTTGCTCTTGTCCAGCAGGTTTGAGGCTCTTACTCCCTGTGAGGATGGGAACAGGGACTGCGGGGAGGATGAGCAACCTGGCCACAGCACCGTGGAGCGGGGGGCCATTCAAGTGGGGGGAGTTAAAAGAAATGTTGTGGTAGGGGATAGTATTGTTAGGGGGATAGATAGAGTTCTTTGCAGCCGAGAGCGAGAGTCCCGAAGGCTGTGTTGCCTGCCTGGTGCCAGGGTTAAGGACATCTCCTCTGGGCTGGAGAGAAACTTGGAGTGGGAGGGGGAGGATCCAGTTGTTGTGGTCCATGTTGGTACCAACGACATAGATAGGACAAGGAAGGAGGTTCTGCTGAGGGAGTTTGAGCAGCTAGGGGTCATATTAAAAAGCGGAACCACAAGGGTAATAATCTCTGGATTACTACCTGAGCCACGTGCAAATTTGGCTAGGGTAAATAAAATTAGAGAGTTAAATGCGTGGCTCAAAGACTGGTGTGGGAGAAATGGGTTTTGCTTCCTGGGACACTGGCATCAGTACTGGGACAGGAGAGAGCTGTTCCGTTAGGACGGACTTCACTTGGCCAGTGCTGGGACTAGAATCCTGGCGAATCGAATAACTAGGGCTGTAGAGAGGGCTTTAAACTAATTAGTGGGGGGGAGGTTTTAAGAGAGCGAAAAATAAAAATGACAGCGGAGAAGGCGATAGAGCAAGGTAGCAGTGGGGGAATTAAAAACCAGAGCGTGTCAGGAAGGGACAGAATGTATATAATAAAGGTAAAGTGGAAAAAGCAGGAATAAATTGTCAGAAAACATATTTGAAAGTTCTTTATCTGAATGCACGCAGCATTCGTAACAAAATTGACGAGTTGACGGTGCAAATAACTACACATGGGTATGATCTGGTGGCCATTACGGAAACATGGCTGCAAGATAATCATGACTGGGAACTAAACATACAAGGGTATTTGACAATTAGGAAGGACAGACAGGAAGGAAAGGGAGGTGGGGTTGCTATGTTAATCAAGGATGGAATCACTGCAATAGTGAGAAATGATATTGGGTCAAAGGATCAGGATAGTGAAACAGTTTGGGTGGAGATAAGGAATAATAAGGGGAAAAAGTCACTAGTGGGCATAGTCTTATAGGCCTCCTAACAGTTGCAACTCTGTTGGTCGGAGTATAAATCAGGAAATAGTTGGGGCTTGTAATAAGGGAACAGCTATAATCATGGGGGATTTTAACTTTCATATTGACTGGACTAATCAAATTGGGCATGGCAGCATTGAGGAAGAGTTCATAAAGTGTATTAGGGATGGGTTCCTTGAGCAGTATGTAACTGAACCAACCAGGGGGCAGGCAATCTTAGATCTGGTCCTGTGTAATGAGACAGGATTAATAAAAAATGTCCTAGTAAAGGATCCCCTTGGAATGAGTGACCATAATATGGTTGAATTCCAAATTCAGTTTGAGGGTGAGAGAGTTGGATCTCAAACCAGCGTACTAAGCTTAAATAAAGGAGACTATGAAGGTATGAGAGTAGAATTGACTAAAGTGGACTGGGAAAACAGATTAAAGTGTAAGACGGTACAAGGGCAGTGGTCTACATTCAAGGAGATATTTCACATCTTTCAAGATAAATATATTCCACTGAGGAAAAAGGGGAGTAAAAGAAAAGACAGCCATCCGTGGCTTAGTAAAGTAATAAAGGATAGTATTCGACTGAAAACAAGGGCATATAAATTAGCCAAATCTAGTGGGAGGATAGAAGATTGGGAAGCATTTAAAAGCCAGCAAACAATAACTAAAAGATTAATTAAGAAAGGGAAGATAGATTATGAAAGTAAACTAGCAAAAAATATAAAAACAGATAGCAAGAGTTTCTACAGCTATATAAAAAGAGAAAGGGTGGCTAAAGTGAACGTTGGTCCCTTAGAGGATGGGACCGGGAAACTAGTGGTGGGGAACATGGAGATGGCAAAGACGCTGAACAAATATTTTGTATCAGTCTTTACAGTAGAGGACACTAAAAATATCCCAAAACTGGACAAACAGGGGGCAATGGGGGGGGGGGGGAGGAGCTAAACACGATTAAAATCACTAAGGAGATGGTACTCAGTAAAATAATGGGACTAAAGGCGGCTAAATCCCCTGGACCTGATGGCCTACGTCCTAGGGTCTTGAGAGAAGTTGGGATAAATGGTTCGTTCTCGGGCTGGAAATCAGTAACTAGTGGTGTTCCGCAGGGGTCAGTGCTGGGACCCCAACTCTTTACAATCTATATTAACGATTTGGAGGAAGGGACCGAGTGCAACATATCCAAGTTTGCCGACGATACAAAGATGGGAGGGAAAGCAGTGAGTGAGGAGGACATAAAAAACCTGCAAAAGGACATAGACAGGCTAAGTGAGTGGGCAGAGATTTGGCAGATGCAATATAATGTTGGAAAGTGTGAGGTTATGCACTTTGGCAGAAAAAATCAAAGAGCAAGTTATTATCTAAATGGAGAGAAACTGCAAAGTGCTACAGTACAAAGGGATCTGGGGGTCCTGGTGCATGAAACACAAAAAGTTAGTATGCAGGTGCAGCAGGTGATCAGGAAGGCCAATGGAATCTTGGCTTTTATTGCAAGGGGGATGGAGTATAAAAACAGGGAAGTCTTGCTGCAGTTATACAGGGTATTGGTGAGGCCACACCTGGAATACTGCATGCAGTTTTGGTTTCCATATTTAAGAAAAGATATACTTGCTCTCGAGGCGGTTCAGAGAAGGTTCACTCGGTTGATTCCAGAGATGAGGGGGTTGATGTATGAGGAAAGGTTGAGTAGGTTGGGACTCTACTCATTGGAGTTCAGAAGAATGAGAGGCGATCTTATCGAAACATATAAGATTGTGAGGGGGCTTGATCGGGTGGATGCGGTGAGGATGTTTCCACTGATGGGTGAGACTAGAACTAGGGGGCATAATCTTAGAATAAGGGGCTGCCCTTTCAAAACTGAGATGAGGAGAAACTTCTTCACTCAGAGGGTAGTAAATCTATGGAATTTGCTACCCCAGAGAGCTGTGGAAGCTGCAACATTAAATAAATTTAAAATGGAGATAGACATTTTCCTAGCAGATAAGGGAATTAGGGGTTACGGGGAGAGGGCAGGGAAGTGGACGTGAGTCTAGATTCAGATCAGCCATGATCCTATTGAATGGCGGAGCAGGCCCGAGGGGCCGTATGGCCTACTCCTGCTCCTATTTCTTATGTTCTTATTAGGGGGGCCTGCTTTGCCATTCAGTTAGATTATGGCAGATTGCACATCAACTCCATTTTATTGCTTTTGCTCCCTATCCTTTGACACCCTTACCTAACAAAAATCTATATCAGTCTTAAGCTCTAATTGTCCTAGCACCCAGAGCCTGTTGGGGATGAGTTCCAAATTATTACAACCTTTGTGTGAAAATGTGCTTTCTGATTTTGCTCTTGATCGGCCTAGTTCTAATAAGACCACTTGTTCTTAATTTTCCCACCGGAGGACGTAGTTTATTCATATCTACCCATCCCAATCAAATCCATTTAACATTTAAACACCTAGATCACCCCTAACCTCCTTTACTCTGAAGAGTACAAGATAAGTTAATGAAACCTTCTCTTCATAATTTAGCCCTCTAAGCCCTGGTATCAAAATGAGGAAGGAACCTTGGGGCACAGTGAAGGTGACCATGCAAACGTGAGGGAAAAAAACCCAGTGCAGGTGATGGCCCCGTGAGTGCATTGCCACAAGTAAACCACAGGATAGTATGTCTGAAATACGGGTGTGAGGATAATGCGGTCACAGTCCCACGATATGTTTGGCTTTTGCCAGAATGGCATGTGCACTGGATGGAAACTAAATTTGAGCAGGGCTGGTTACTTCAGTGGAACAGCTTTGAAAGTCGTCTTCTGATCTATCCATTCTGTTTTAAGGTGTACATGTCAGACTAACTTTAATTGTGGTGGCATTGGTAATGACAGGAATGAATTTTTAAAGCAGTTAACAGAGCTTTGAACACTGACTACTGGTGTCAAAGCATACTAACCTATTTGGCTGTGGATTTTAATAGCGTAGCTGCCTAATCAAATCAGGGGTAAGAATTGGGCTCCTTTTATCCTCGATGTAGGGGCATTTGCATTGTAACAAATAACTTACATTTACATAGCATCTTTCACAACTTCAGGGTATCCCAAAGTGCTTTACAGCCAATGAAGTACTTGCTGTAATGTAGGGAAATGTGGTAGCCAATCTGCTCACAGCAAGGTCTCACAAACAGTAATGAGATTAAGCATCAGATGATCAATTTTAATGTAATTGGTTGAGGTATAAATATTGGTCATGGCATGGAGAACTCCCCTGCTGCTCTTCAAATAGTGTCATGGAATCTTTTACCTCCACCTTAGAGGGCAGATGTGTCCATGGTTTAATGTCTCATCTCTAACAATGTAGCACTCCCTCAATCGTACACTAAAGTGTCAGATGAGATTATTTAAGGCCTTCTAACTCAATGGAGTGCTATCACTGAACCAAGGCTGACTTCTTGAGCTATACAGACATTAGAATTTTGATCAGGGCCACTAGTTTAACATCATCGATTTTACCAGTACTCAAAATAGATATTGGGGGAAAAATTCAGTATTGCCCCATTTGGGGCGCCATTATCGGCCGTGTGCAAAGTTTAGCGCCTGGTGCTAATTATCGCCTCTGACGGCAAACGTGGCTTTTTATCACCCCTGGAGGTGATTGGAGCGCTAAATCAGGCACTTCACACCTGTCTTAAGGCACAAAGGCCGAGCAGTGAGGCGCTACCTCAGAGCGCTGGCGAAGCAAGGAAGGGCAAACAAAATGAACCTGCAAAATGCTGCTCAGTACCCAAAACCCCTTCACACAGCATTGAATCTCTCCAGAAGTCTCTCTCTTTCTCAGAATGCGTGGTGCAAAAATGTCACCAACAAAAAAAGGCAGGAAGCGGTCATCTTTAAATAGTGCTCCCCCAGTCCCTTTCTGACTGCAAAACGCTCCCCTCAACCTGTCATTGCTAGCGGCAGGCGGTAAGGCAAGGGGTGCCACTCAATATCCGGTCCCGGGCGCTACCGGGGCGTTGCGCACTTGACTGACGTCACGATCTGCCGGTGCAGGAGATTGTGGCAGTAGTGTTTAGCGCCACCGTAAATAGTTAGTTTCGTGAGCATCGCAAATATTGCCGTGCCCGGGCGCTAGTTGCTTTGTGCCCCATTAGCGCCCCATTGTGTATACTTGTATTGCCCTCTTTTGCACACCACCATTGAAAATGCATGTTGGTTGGAACTGTACTGTTCCTAAGACATCCAATGGGTACAGTATTAACCAGTACTTCTTAGCTGCGTTTCATTGCTATGCTTTACAATGCTTATTTGGCAGTATAATGCCCCTAATGGAGATGTGACTAGAACTGTACTGTTAGCAATGCTCTCAGGTCAGGCAGTATCTGGAGAGAAAGGATGAATTGATGTTTTGGGTGACCCTTTTAATAAATGCTTTTCCCAGTGCTGGTAACATTACAAAACCATAATGCTATATAGTAACTTAAAGTCCGAGTTGAGAAAGCTTATTTCATTGTGGCTGTTGGGGGTAGGGGGATTAACATCTCGGAGGTGTGTACGAGATGGATTTTTTAGACCAGTACATTGAGGAGCCAACTAGGGAACAGGCTATCCTAGATTGGGTATTGTGCAATGAGAAGGGGTTAATTAATAATCTTAAATAACAACAGAAAATGCTGGAAAAACTCAGCAGGCCAGGCAACATCCGTAGAGAGAAAATAGAGTCAACGTTTCGGGTAAAAACCCTTTGTCAAGACTAAAGATGCACAGGAAATGAAATAGATTAAGAGGCCAGGCTGGGAGAGAACAAAAGAGAAGAGACATTAAGAGGTATTCAAAACGAGACGAGATGGTGATAGGACTAGTGGAGACAAAAGACGGCTCTAAATTAGGTGTGAAATGCGCTGGCAGAATGGGAGACAGCTGCCATGTGGGAGGCCAAAACAAAGGTGTGGTTAAAAAGTATAAGTAAAAATGTAACAGGGGCCGAGGTTATGATCTGAAATTGTTGAACTTGATATTGAGTCTGGAAGGCTGTAAAGTGCCTAATCGGAAAATGAGGTGCTGTTCCTCGAGTTTACGGTGAGTTTCCGTGGAACAATGCAAGAGGCCAAGGACGGTGAGGTCCGAGTGGGAATGGGGCGGTGAATTAAAATGACAGGCGACTGGAAGCTTGGGGTCACCCTTATGGACTGAACGGAGATGTTCCGCAAAGCGGTCACCCAATCTGCATTTGGTCTCCCCAATGTAGAGGAGACCACATCGTGAGCAGCGAATACAGTATACTAGATTGCAAGAAGTACAAGTAAATCGCTGTTTCACCTGGAAGGGGTGTTTGGGGCCCTGGACAGTGGGAAGGGGGGAGGTATAAGGGCAGGTGTTACATCTCCTACGCTTGCACGGGAAGGTGCCAGGCGAAGGGGTGCTGGGGGTGATAGAGGAGTGGACTAGGGTGTCTCGGAGGGAGCAGTCCCTACGGAATGCTGAAAGGGGAGGGGAAGATGCGTTTGGTGGTGGGATAACTTTGGAGGTGGCAGAAATGGCGGAGGATGATCCGTTGAATGTGGAGGCTGGTGGGGTGAAAGGTGAGGACAAGGGGAACCCTATCGTGGTTCCGGGAGGGAGGTGCAGGGGTGAGGGCAGAAGTGCGAGAGATAGAACGGACACGGTCGAGGGCCGTGTCAACCACGGTAGAGGGGAATCCTCGGTTGAGGGAAAAGGAAGACATGTCGGAAGCACTGGTGTGGAAGGTGGCATCGTCAGAGCAGATGCGGCGGAGATGGAGAAACTGGGAAAATGGAATAGAGTCCTTACAGGAGGCAGGGTGGGAGGAAGTGTAGTCCAGGTAGCTGTGGGAGTCAGTGGGCTTGTAGTGAATGTTGGTCAATAACCTATCCCCAGAGATGGAGACGGAGAAGTCGAGGAAGGGAAGGGAAGAGTCAGAGATGGACCATGTGAAGGTGAGGGAAGGGTGGAAATTGGAGGCAAAGTGAATGAAATTGTCTAGTTCAGGGCGAGAGCAGGAAACGGCACCGATACAGTCATCAATGTATCGGAAAAAGAGGTGAGGGAGGGAACCCGAGTAGGACTGGAACAAAGAGTGTTCCACATATCTCATGAAAAGGCAGGCATAGTTGGGACCCATGCGGGTACCCATAGCAACACCTTTGATTTGGAGGAAATGAGTGGAGTCAAAGGAGAAGTTGTTCAATGTGAGAACAAGTTCAGCCAGGCGGAGGAGGGTAGTGGTGGATGGGGACTGGTCGGGCCTCCGTTCAAGGAAGAAGCGGAGCGCCCTTAGGCCATCCTGGTGGGGGATGGAGGTGTAGAGGGATTGTACGTCCATGGTGAAAAGGAAGCAGTTGGGGCCAGGAAACTGGAAACTGTTAAAGTGGCGGAGGGCGTCCGAAGAGTCGCGGATGTAGGTGGGAAGAGACTGGACAAGGGGAGAAAAGATAGTGTTGAGATAGGAAGAGATAAGTTCCGTGGGGCAAGAACAGGCTGAAACGATGGGTCTACCAGGGCAGTCCTGTTTGTGGATCTTGGGAAGGAAGTAGAAGCGGGCTGTGCGGGGTTGGGGAACTATGAGGTTGGTGGCCGTGGGGGGAAGATCTCTAGAGGAGATGAGGTCAGTGACAGTCTTGGAAACGTTGGTTTGATGTTCGGTAGTGGGGTCATGGTCCAGGTGGAGGTAGGAGGAGGTGTCGGAGAGTTGGCGTTTAGCTTCTGCTAGGTAGAGGTCATTTTGCCAAACAACAACAGCACCACCCTTGTCAGCAGGTTTAATGACAATGTCAGGGTTGTATCTAAGAGAATGGAGTGCTGCAAGTTCAGAGGGAGGTCGGTTGGAGTGAGTGAGGGGAACAGAGAAATGGAGACGGCTGATGTCACGGCGGCAGTTAGCGATGAATAGATCTAGAGAGGGGTCCAGGTAGAACGGGAATTCTGAAAGCAGGAGAAAGGGTCAGCCGTGCGGGGGGAAGACTCCTGGCTAGAGAAGTGGGCACGGAGATGAAGGCGGCGGCAAAGAGCTCAACATCGTGCCGAGCTCGAAATTCATTGAGGTGAGGGTGTAAGGGGATGAAGCTCAGGCCTTTGCTGAGGACTGAGCGTTCGGGGTCAGAGAGGGGAAGGTCAGAGGGGATCGTGAAAACGCGGCAGGGGGGTGAGATTGGGAGAAAGGGGGTCAGAGGAAAGTGAAGGGGAAGAAGGTTCCGGAGGGGCGTTGATGTTTAAGAGTTGAAGCTTGCGATCCTTGACATCGGAAAGGAAGAAAAAAAGTTTTTTGTTGAAGCGTCGGATGAGTCGAAGGATGAAATGGAACTGTGGACCCGGACAGCTTTGAGATAGAGTGCATCGGTGCTGCTGAAGAAAGAGGTCGAGAGTGTTCATGTGGCGCCGCATGGCGTTGAGTGTGGATCTCAAGATGCGGCGAGAGCAGTAGTTCGAGGAACGATGAATATCTTGGAGATATTTGTAATCCTGGGTGGATCCGAAACACGAAGGGTGGAAGTTTAGTTGGAATCCATGTGGAATAAGTCAGAGCCGGAGACAGCTGCTGAGGAAAATGATGTGGCTGTGAAACCGAGTCTTGGCAGATACCTGATCAAACACGAGAAGGGAAACTGAAAGTAATGAAGATGAACAAGGTTGAAGAGCCAAACGGAGATCCCGTCGAAGAGAAGAGCAGAACTTCTTCAGGGTAGGCATTCCTAGAAGAGGTGTGGCAGTGGATTTCCAGCATCTGCAGTATTTTGCTATCGTAATTAATAATCTTGTTGTGCGGGGTCCTTTAGGGAAGAGTGACCATAACATGATAGAATTCTTCATTTAAGATGGAAAGCGAAGAAGTCCAATCTGAAACTAGGGTCCTAAATCTAAACAAAGGAAACTATGAAGGTATGAGGAATGTGTTGGCTATGATAGATTGGGGAGCTTAAAAGGCATGATGGTGGATAGGCAATGGCTAACATTTAAGGAACAAATGCATGAATTGCAACAGTTATACATTCCTTTGGCGCAAAAACACAAAAGGAAAAGTGGCCCAACCATGACAAACAAAAAAAATTAAGGATAGTATTAGATCCAAAGAGGAGTCATATAAAGTTGCCAGAAAAAGTAGCAAGCCCGAGGATTGGGAGCTGTTTAGAGGTCAGCAAAAAAGGACCAAGCGATTGATTAAGAGGGGAAAAATAGAGTATGAGAGTAAACTTGCAAGGAACATAAAAGTGGACTGTAAAAGCTTCTACAAGTACGTAAAAAGAGCAGCGAAGACAAATGTAGGTCCCTTACAGTCAGAAATGGGAGAATTTATAATGAGGAACGACAGGTAGATTGGAACGTTTCGGGGCTGGGGGGGTGCTATTTAAACGCGGCCTCTTCCTGGCTTTTTCTATGGTAGACATTTTTGCACCACTCATTCTGACAGAGATTCTGAGCGAGAGGAGAGACTTCTGCACAGAGTCAACGCTGTGTGAAGTAGTTTTGGCTACTGAGCATCACTTTGCAGGTACTTTTGTTTTTGACTTTCATTACTTTGATTGCCAAGAGACTTTGGGGGCTGTACTGATTTGGGGCGTTGTCCTGCACCTGCAGAATCGGAGGCAACAGTCGCAGAGAGAGAGTGGTAATCATGGCCAGACGGAGGAGGGCCAACATACCTCTGTACAGGAGACCTTACCCTCCCAGGGTATTTCGCCAACAATTCTCCTACATTAATTTGTCTGAGGAACAGTGTTTGCGCAGGCTGCGCTTCAACAAGGAGGTGGTCACTGAGCTCTGCCTCCTGTTGCAGCCAGATCTGCAGCCTCAACTTGTAGTGTCCGCGTATCAATAACACACGGACTGCAGGAGAACGGTAATAACAGGTGTTTACTGAACAGAGGGTATGCTGGAACTAACTGTACAAATTACTACACGGTGTTATTTACAGGTGTGGTCACTACTGGTACTGCAGTATACAGGGGCTGTAAAAGATAGTTCCTCTCTTAAAGGTACATACATTACACAACTGAGGACCAGGACGTCTCTGTCGGTGGCTGTGAAACTCACAGTGGGTCTGAACTTTTATGCCACTGGCTCCTTTCAAGCAGCTACTGGGGACATTGGCAATATCTCCCAGTTCGCGGTCCATTGCTGCATCCATCAGGTCACAAATGCCCTCTATAAAAGGAGACGCCAGTACATCTCTTTCCCGATGACCCAGGCCAAACAGCATGAACGCACATTGGTCTTTGCGATGATAGTGGGCTTCTCCATGGTGCAGGGCGCCATTGACTGCACGCATGTGGCATTGCATGCACCGCATGAGAATGCAGAGGATTTCCGCAACTGCAAGGGGTCCACTCCTTAAATGTCCAGTTGGCCTGTGACCACAGACAGCTGATACTCGCTATCAATGCCCGCTATCCTGGCAGCAGCCACGATGCATTCATCCTGCGCCAGACTGCTTTGCCAGAACTTTTCCAGGCACCGCATCAGCCAAGTGGTTGGCTCCTCGGGGACAAGGGTTATCCACTGTGCAGCTGGCTGATGACACCGCTCCGTAACCCCAACACCCCTGCTGAGCGGCGGTACAACGAGAGCCATCTCGCCACCAGGAACATCGTTGAGCAGACGATCGGCATGCTCAAGCAACAGTTCCGCTGTCTGGACCACTCAGGAGGAGCCCTGCAGTACTCGCCTGAGCGAGTCTCCCTCTTCATAGTTGTGTGCTGCTTGCTGCATAACCTGGCAATCTTCAGGACCCAGCCAATGCCACCAGGCCTTGGAGCACCACCGGAGGAGGAGGACGAAGAGGAGGAGGAGGATGATCATCAGCAGCACCAAGGCGGGAGGGAGGCCCACAATGTTGAAACTGCAAGGGCCGTCCGTCAACGGCTGATAGCAAGCCGCTTCTAGGCCCCTGCTGAGGAAATGTCTTCTGCCATTGAGAACAACATGAATGAAACCAACCCGCAACCTCTAAGCCGGCCAAGGCAGCAATGATTCCAAAAACCAAACATGTACATTTTGAATACAAAAACGTATTTATTTTACAAACTCTGTGTGTGTCATTTCTTCATGACAAACTAATAGAAACAAACACAAAAAATCATTCATTAACATAACTGGTTCTCACAACCTGGAGATAATGTCCAAAACACTAAACAAAAGTTTGAACACGAAGCTCGGCCTTTAATAAAAAATTGACCAACATTTCGTCACATGGATTTCAGTAAGGCCTTCGATAAAGTCCCGCACAGGAGACTGGTCAAGAAGGTAAGAGCCCATGGAATCCAGGGTGCCTTGGCACATTGGATACAAAACTGGCTTAGTGGCAGAAGGCAGAGGGTGATGGTCGAAGGTTGTTTTTGTGACTGGAAGCCTGTGGCCAGTGGGGTACCACAGGGATCGGTGCTGGGTCCCTTGCTGTTTGTGGTCTACATTAATGACTTGGATATGAATGTAAAGGGTATGATCAGTAAGTTCGCGGATGATACAAAAATTGGTAGGGTGGTAAATAGCGAGGAGGGTAGCCTCAGTCTGCAGGACGATATAGATGGGTTGGTCAGATGGGCGGAACAGTGGCAAATGGAATTTAACCCGGAAAAGTGCGAGGTGATGCACTTTGGGGGGACTAACAAGGCAAAGGAATACACAATGAATGGAAAGACCCTAGGCAAGACGGAGGGTCAGAGGGATCTGGGTGTGCAAGTACACAGATCCCTGAAGGCGGCGGAACAGGTGGATAAGGTGGTAAAAAAGGCATATGGGATACTTGCCTTCATTAGCCGAGGCATTGAATATAAGAGCAAGGAGGTTATGATGGAGCTGTATAAAACACTGGTTAGGCCACAGCTGGAATATTGTGTGCAGTTCTGGTCGCCACACTACAGGAAGGATGTGATCGCGTTAGAGAGGGTGCAGAGGAGGTTCACCAGGATGTTACCAGGGCTGGAGCGCTTCAGCTATGAAGAGAGACTGGGCAGGTTGGGTTTGTTTTCCTTGGAGCTGAGGAGGCTGAGGGGGGACATGATTGAGGTGTACAAAATTATGAGGGGCATAGATAGGATGGATGCTGAGGAGCTTTTTCCCTTAGTAGAGGGGTCGATAACTAGGGGGCATAGATTCAAGGTAAAGGGCGGGAGGTTTAGAGGGGATTTGAGAAAGAACTTTTTCACCCAGAGGGTGGTTGGAGTCTGGAACTCACTGCCTGAAAGGGTTGTGGAGGCAGAAACCCTCACAACATTTAAGAAGCATTTGGATGTGCACTTGAAATGCCATAGCATACAAGGCTACGGGCCAAATGCTGGAATATGGGATTAGATTAGACAGGGCTTGATGGCCGGCGCGGACACGATGGGCCGAAGGGCCTCTATCCGTGCTGTATTACTCTATGACTCTATGACCTCCTACTTTTTGCCCTTCGAGGGTGATCTCCTTCCCTTGCACACTTCCCCCCTTCCCACCCTACTGCTCCTCCGTAATGGGGCCCCAGTGGCTGCAGCAAGGCTGGTGGAAGGCTGCTGATTGTCAAAACCTGAGACAGCAGATGCCCTTGAAGGACGGCCTCGACCAGCTCTGGGCCTGGAGCTCCCCGCTGCAGACTGCACCAACTCTGCATGGGCGGCAGCAGTCTGGGCTACAGGCGGTGGCAAGTGCAATGGGGAAGTGACAGTGGTGGCAGCAGAAATGCTATCATCTTCAGAGAGGACAGCAACTCCCTGCTCGACCGACACACTGGCACTCCCACGGGGCAGCACATCAGCATCTGGAGCAATCTGGAGCACAGATTGCTGGCCTGCTGAAATGTGTCTGAACCAGCGACAATAGCAGCAGTCAGTGCTTGCGTGGCCTCAATCTGAGTCTGCATGAGAGCAGTCTGAGATGGGATCATGGCAGCCAGTGACTGAATTGCAGCATTAAGCTTTAGCGTGGCATCCGCCTGTGCTACAGCGAAGTGCTCCACACTCCTTGCCAGTGCTTCAATGCATTCGGGCACCCTTCCCACTGCACCCATGAGCTGAGTGTGCATGTCCACAGCCTGGGTGTTCATTTCAGCGATGAGCCGCTCCTCCTCTGCGTCCAGTGCAGCAGCACTCGCTGGCCTACTCTCCCTCCGGGGAGAAGGCCCTCGAGCCTCCCTACCCCCATCGCGTTGCTGCAGCCCGCTGGTTCCTGGAGCTTCACCCTCATCAGACCCTTCCCCCCTGCTCCCTTCCAGGGAAGACGTGTTCCCAGTGTGGGCATGGGCTTCCTCGGGAGAGGGTGGCGCTGATGCTCCGGCTTCCTCTTCCTCCTCGCCTGCAGCTTCACTCCCACTGGTGGCTTGAGGGCCCATCTCCTCAGCTGGTGAATCACCATCTGAAAGCAGGGAGGTACAAGAGTGGCTTTAGCGTGAGGACGGGGGCAGTAAGGGAGGAATGAGTGCAGCGATTTAGTAAGTTGGATTGAAAGTGTCAAAGGCTGGTGTTGTGAGGGACAAGTGGAATGAGAGAGGAGAAAAAGGTGATGACCTTAATATTGCTGTCCAGAACGGGGTCGGCCTCTCCAGGGGCGACGGGACTGATCAGCTGGCTTGCCACAATCCTGTGGACGCACGCCTCAAGACCGCTGAAGGGTTGCAGCTGAGGCCGCCCTCCACCTGTCCGTTGCTGCTGTTTCCTATTATGAGGTAGCTTGGCCTGCAAGAAAAAGGATGGCGTCTGAGTAAATATACAGCCATGGTCTTGCCTGATGTGCCTCCCATAATTGAATAGCCCTTTATGTGTGCAGCCATGGTCTTGTCTGATGTGCCTCCCATAGTTGAATAGGCCTTACTGTATGCAGCCATGGTCTTGCCTGATGTGCCTCCCATAGTTAAATAGCCCTTACTGTATGCAGCCATGATCTTGCCTGATGTGCCTTCCATAGTTGAATATCCCTTACTGTATGCAAAGTGTAGAATGTGCATGTGTGTTTCTTGAGAGGGCCATAGGTGTTGGATGAGTGTTGGGCATTGGGGTTTTAAGACCCTCTGGCCATAGAGTGAGGTTGAGATGGAGAGGTATTGAAAAAAAGTCACTCACCCTGACGACCCGACAGGTCGTTGAACTTTTTGCGACATTGAGTATGGGTCCTGGGCACCATTCTCCTGGAGGAGATGTGCTGAGCCACCTCCCTCCACACTCTTCTGTAGTTGCACGGCAAAGGCCTCCTGCCACTCTCAGGGTAGAGTATAGATCTTCTGCACTCCACCGCGCCAACCAGAGCCTCCAAGGTCTGCTTGCTGAAGCGCTGAGCTCGTTCTCTCACCCTCTCCATAGTCCTTGGCTGGAAAATGTAGTCACAGATCTCTCCAGGCCGAGATTCAAGGCTCAAATGAGCAGGGTGTGGCTGGAGAGCAAGATCAACCCTCCCCTTTAAGAACTGGCTGGCGCCAGTGTGTCTGTGTTCCATCGCTAACTGACATCACCTGCGCTGCGCCCTCGCTCTGAGTTAGTGCCTCGCTCCTCAGCCTTTGCGCCTTAAGACAGGTGTGCAGTGCCTGATTTAGCGCTCCAATCACCCCCGGGGCGATAAAAGCCAAGTTTGCAGTCGGAGGTGATAATTAGCGCCAGGTGCTAAACTTTGCACCCGGCCGATAATCGTGCCCCAAACGAGGCGATACTGAATTTCTCCCCTTAGAAAATATCAATGGTATTAGACAAAGTCAACATGGATTTATGAAAGGGAAATCGTGTTTGACAAACCGACTGGAGTTTTTTGAGGATGTAACTGGTAGAATAGATAAGGGAGAACCAGTGGTTGTGGTGTATTTGGATTTTCAGAAGGCCTTTGATAAGTCCCACATAAGAGGTTAGTGTTCAAAATTAAAGCACATGGGATTGGGGGTAATATACTGGCATGGATTGAAAATTGGTTAACAGACAGGAAACAGAGAGTAGGAATAAATGGGTCTTTTTCGGGGTGGCAGGCGGTAACTAGTGGGGTACCGCAGGGATCAGTGCTTGGGCCCCAGCTATTCACAATATATATCAATGATTTGGATGAGGGAACCAAATGTAATATTTCCAAGTTTGCTGATGACACGAAACTAGGTGGGATTGTGAGTTGTGAGGAGGATGCACTGAGGCTTCAAGGCGATTTAGACAAGTTGAGTGAGTGGGCAAATACATGGCAGATGCAGTATAACATGGATAAATGTGAAGTTACTCACTTCGGTAGGAAAAACAGAAAGGCAAAGCATTACTTAAATGGTGATAGATTGGGAAATGTTGATGTACAAAGGGACCTGGGTGTCCTTGTACACCAGTCACTGAAAGCAAATATGCAGGTGCAGCAAGCAGTTAGGAAGGCCAATGGTATGTTGGCCTTCATTGCAAGAGGATTTAAGTACAGGAGCAAGAATGTCTTACTACAATTATATAGGGCCTTGGTGAGACCACATCTGGAGTACTGTGTGCAGTTTTGGTCTCCTTACCTAAGAAAGGATATACTTGCCATAGAGGAGTGTAGCGAAGATTCACCAGACTGATTCCTGGGATGGCAGGACTGTCATATGAGGAGAGATTGGGTCAACTAGGCCTGTATTTACTAGAGTTTAGAAGAATGAGAGGGGATCTCATTGAAACCTAAAAAATTCTGACAGGGCTAGACAGACTGGCTGCAGGGAGGATGTTTCAATACAATACACATAGTCTGATTTTAGTAACATACTGAGTACTAATCAGCTGTAATATACTAAGGGAGAAAAATTCAGTTGGTTAGTGCCTCCAGTTAGCGCCTGGTGGGGGCGCTAATGGGGTGCTGATGCAGTAGCGCCGGGGGAAGGTGAATCCAGCGACGCATGCCAAATCTGGCCCCCTGTAGCACCGCCGCTATGAGTTACCACCAGGGACCTCGGCGCCAGGCATGCAACGCTCACTGGGTGCCCGATCTGTAAAATTAATTGTCGCCCCCCCCTGCCTTAGTGCCTCGCCTCGACAGTGACGGAGAAGAGGTGTCAAGCAGGCAGATGCCGGCTCCAGGGACGCTACTTAAAGGGATCATGAGCAATGAGTCGCAGCTATCATGTTAGTGCTGTTTCACGGCTTCCTTGTCAGTTTGACATCGTGCAACAGTTTAATTTAGTCATTTAAAGTTTGATTAGTATCAGGAGTGTTGTGGCTAACAATTAGTTACATTTATTCTCACAACATATCAAAGTGCAACATTTAATGGGGGCTGTGCTGCCAGTCGACCTTGCCCTCCAAGATCTACGGCGGAGGGAGCGGAAGCAATGAGACGGGTTGGAACGTGGCCACAGGGAGAAGGGCCATGAGGGCTCTCAACAGGAGGCCTTACCCTCTGAGGATAATCCGAGAGCACTTCTACCTCCAATTAAGTGAGAAGCAGTGTATTAGGAGGCTCCGCTTCAACAAGGAGATGGTGACAGAACTCTGCCACCTCCTGCAACCAGACCCCGAGCCTCAGATCAGGGCGATCATAGCTCTCTCAGTAGCAGTCAAGGTCACCGTCACCCTCAATATCTTCACCAGCGGATCCTTCCAGTCTGCAACAGGAGATATAGCTAATATCTCGCAGTTCGCTGTCCATCGCTGCATCGGGGAGGTCATAGAGGCTCTCTACAGTAGGAGAAGGGATTACATTTCCTTCCCCATCACCAGAGTGAAGCAGGATAAACGTGCATGTGGCTTTGCCAGGATAACAGGCTACCCCATGGTGCAGGGCGCCATTGACTGCACCCATGTGGCTTTGCGGGCACCGCATAACAATCCTGAGATCTTCTGTAACCTCAAAGGCTATCATTCACTTAATGTCCAGTGAACTCAATGGGAATGTCCGCTATCCTGGCAGCAGCCACGATGGCTTCATCTTGTGCCAGGCCAGTGTGCTAGCACTCTTTTGTTTATTCGTTTATGGGATGTGGGCGTCGCTGGCAAGGCCAGCATTTATTGCCCATCCCTAATTGCCCTTGACAAGGTGGTGGTGAGTTGCCTTCTTGAACCGCTGCAGTCCATGTGGTGAAGGTACTCCCACAGTGCTGTTAGGTAGGAAGTTCCAGGATTTTGACCCAGCGACGATGAAGGACCGGCGATATACTTCAGGATGATGTGTGACTTGGAGGGGAACTTGGAGGTGGTGGTGTTCCCATGTATCTGCTGCCCTTGTCTTTCTAGGTGGGAGAGGTCGCGGGTTTGGGATGTGCTGCCGAAGAAGCCTTGGCGAGTGTCTGCAGTACATCTTGTAGATGGTACACACTGCAGCCACGGTACGCCGGTGGTGGAGGGAGTGGATGTTTAAGGTGGTAGAGGGTGCCAATCAAGCGGGCTGCTTTGTCCTGGATGGTGTCGAGCTTCTTGAGTATTGTTGGATCTGCACTCATCCAGGGAAGTGGAGAGTATTCCATCAAACTCCTTACTTTCTTTCCCAGGGCTGTCATCCTACTGAACTCCACAAATAAACTCTAAAGCCTGCACATCTGCCCATGCACTTTATTATGGTTATGTTTATGTTAATGTATTACAAGCCAAATGTATGTTGAATGTTTAAATGTCTTAATCTAAATGTACACTCTCGGGAGCCGCAAGCCTACATTTCGTTGTACTGCACTTGTGCACTAACAATGACAATAAAAGTTGATTTTGATTTGATTTGATTTTTGATTTGATTTGATTTGATTTTTGATTTGATTTGATTTGTGCCTTGTAGATGGTAGAAAGGCTTTGGGGATTCAGGAGGTGAGACACTCGCTGCAGAATACCTAGCCTCTGACCTGCTCTTGTTGCCACAGTATTTATGTGGCTGGTAAGTTAAGTTTCTGGTCAATGGTGAACCCCAGGATGTTGATGATGGGGAATTCGGTGATGGTAATGCCATTGAATGTCAAGGGGCAGTGGTTAGACTCTCGCTTTTGGAGATAGTCATTGCCTGGCACTTCTGTGGTGCGAATGTTACCTGCCACTTATCAGCCCAAGCCTGAACGTCATCCAGGTCTTGTTGCATGAAGGCATGGACTGCTTCATTATCTGAGGAGTTATGAATGGCACTGAACACTGTGCAGTCATCAGTGAACATCCCCATTTCTGACCTTATATTGGAGGGAAGGTCATTGATGAAGCAGCTGAAGATGGTTGGGCCTAGGACACTGCCCTGAGGAACTCCTGCAGTGATGTCCTGGGGCTGTGATGATTGACCTTCAATCACCACAACCATCTTCCTTTGTGCTAGGTACGACTCCAGCCAGTGGAGAGTTTTCCCCCGATTCCCATTGACTTCAGTTTTACTAGGGCTCCTTGATGCCACACTCGGTCAAATGCTGCCTTGATGTCAAGGGCAGTCACTCTCACCTCACCTCTGGAGTTCAGCTTCTTTGTCCATGTTTGGACCAAAGCTTTAATGAGGTCGGCAGCCGAGTGGTCTTGGCGGAACCCAAACTGAGCATCAGTGAACAGGCTATTGGTGAGTAAGTGCCGCTTGATAGCACTGTCGATGACGCTTTCCATCACTTTGCTGATGCTTGAGAGTAGATTGATGGGGCGGTAACTGTCCGAATTGGATTTGTCCTGCTTTTTGTGGACAGGACACACCTGGGCAGTTTTCCACATTGTCGGAGTGTTGTAGCTGTACTGGAACAGCTTGGCTAGAGGTGTGGCTAGTTTTGGAGCACAAATCTTCAGCATGATAGCCGGGATGTTGTCAGGGCCCATAGCCTTTGCTGTATCCAGTGCACTCAGCCGTTTCTTGATATCACATGGAGTGAATCGAATTGGCTGAAGACTGGCTTCTGTGATGGTGTGGACTGCAGGAGGAGGCTGATATGGATCATCCACTCGGCACTTCTGACTGAAGATGGTTGCAAACGCTTCAGCCTTGTCTTACACTCACGTGCTGGGCTCCACCATCATTGAGGATGAGGATATTCATGGAGCCTCCTCCTCCCGTTAGTTGTTTAATGGTCCACCACCATTCACATCAAGCTCGCGGCTGGCTGATCGGAGACAAGGGCTATCCACTCTCCACCTGGCTCATGACTCACCTCCGTAACCCCTGCCCAGCATTCATATAATGAGAGCCATGCCATCACCAGGAACATCTTCAAGCAGACATTCTGGGTGCTCAAGCAATGGTTCAGCTGCCTTGATTGCTCGGGAGGAGCCCTCCAGTACTTGGCTGAGCGCGAATCCCATTTTGTCGTGGTCTGCTGCATGATCCACAACTTTGCTATCATGAGGGCCCAGCCCTTGTCACCAGGGATTGTGGGACCACCTCAGGAGGAAGAAGAGGGAGAGGAGGAGGAAAACAGGGAGGAAGAGGAAGACGAAGGGGACAAGGAGGAGGAACAGGAGCGAGGGAGGAGGCAGCTATTCAATCGGCCTTCCGGAAGGGTGGCCCATGATTGCCTCATCAGACTGTGGTTCCAATAACTTAAGCCCCAGATCCCTGTTGCTCACCACATTCCCATCATTTCATCCCTGTCGCAGGCCATATCACAGCGCAAAGCTGAAATGAGACACCACAAAATAATCCAAACTGAATTAATAAATTTATCAATAATCACAACACGTATTTGCAACAACAATATTACCTATTGACTCTTGTGCAGTCTCTTAGTGCCTCTCGTTACTGTGCCTTTGCCTACTCTAGTGCTCCTACGAAGTGTTGGCCCAATGGCTGCAGCACAGCTGGTGGAAGGCTGCTGAGTGTCCGTTCGGGGGACTTCAGATGGTCTTGCAGGACGCCCTCGACCAACTCTGGGCCTGGAAATCCCGGCTGTAGACTGCACCACCTCAGCATGGGCGGCAGCAGTCTGGGCTGGCTGGATGACAGGCAGTGACAAGGACAATGGCAGAGTGCCAGTGGTGGGAGCAGGAATGCTGTCATCCTGAGAGAGGACAGCAACTTCCTGCTCCACTGACCCACTGCCACTCCCCCGGGGCAGAACCTCATCAGCCCTAGCAATCTGTTGTAGTCTGTTCGTCCCTAGTTGTAGCACAGATTGCTGGCCTGCTGCGACACTGAAAGCCCCGGTTGACGATGGTAGACTCGGCCACAATGGCTGCAGTCAGAGCCTGCATTGCATCAAGCAGTCTGAGATTGAATGCTACCAAGCATAGACTGCATTACAGCACTAAGACATTACATCGCTTCCGCCTGTGCTGCAATGCAAGCTGCCAGATCGCCCATCACACACGGCATCAGGTCTGGGTCGCCACAGTCTCTCTGGGAGTCTACCATCCTTTGCAGACTGAAAATGATGGGCTTCATGGTGTGTGCAGAGCTTTGTGCAATGTTGGAGGTGGACTCCTCCTTGCTGTTTACCATTGCCGAGAGGCTCTCAGGCACCCTTGTCATTGCACCTATTATCTCTGTGTGCATGCCCATTACCCTTCTTCTAAAGGCCTCCCCATCGAGGTCCTCATCTGAGTCCTGTGCAGCAGAACTCGCCCTCTGGGGAGCTGGCCCCCAAGCTACCCTTTCCCCCTGGCTTTGCTGCAGCCTGTTCATCCCCAGTGCATCACCCTGTGCAGATCCTGCTACTATACTAGCCTCTAAAGAACACCTACTGCCAGTATCTGAGCTGGTGCCTGTGGGTGAGACATGCAGTGACACGGTGTCTTCTTCCTCCTCTTCTCCCGCCTCGCTTTCAACGGTACCCTCAGGGAGTGGCTGCTCAGGTGCTTGCTCATTATCTGAAAGCATAAAGGCAAAAGATTCGGGTTAAGGTGAGGAGAGGGGACAGGAAGGGAGAAATGCATGCATAGAGCATGATTAGCTGGAAAATGCGAAAGACTTGTGGGGTGAGGGGAAAGTGGGATGTGAGGAGGAGGAGTAGGGGTGAATATACCGTTGCTGTCCTGTAAGGGGTGGTGTGTGGGGTTAGCTTCACCTCTGACTTATGAGCGATTCGAATCGTTCCCACTCCCTTGGTTCTAGACCTGGGACTTATTTGGGGGTTGTGATGAAAAGTGCAGCAGACAACTGAATCTTGGTGAACAAAATAAGTGGCTGGTCAGTCTTCGCGAGTCCGCTGATGCGGTAGGGTGCGTATTGGATCTATCAGGTGAGTACCCAGTTTCTTTGTGGACTTCAGGAAGTCTAAAGGCGGAAGTCACACCCCCATCCACATCAATGGGGCTGTGGTGGAAAGGGTGGACAGCTTTAAGTTCCTCGGAGGCCACATCACGGAAGACCTATCCTGGTCCCTCAGTACCTCCTCTCTGGTGAAGAAGGCCCAGCAGCGCTGCAGCGGGTAGTCAAAACTGCCCAACGCATTACCGGCACCCGGCTACCGACCATAGAGCACATATACCAGAAACGCTGTTTACGGAGGTCATGGTCCATCATCAAAGACCCTACCCACCCCAGCCACAGTCTGTTCACCCTCCTGCCATCTGGGAGATGCTACAGATGCATTCGCACCCGTACGACCAGATTTAGGAACAGCGGCCTAGAAATTCAGTTAGGGGCGCCCAGCTCGCCTGGGCGCCGGAATTACCGCTGCGCGCGGAGCCACTTGCGCCAGCGGGATATTCAGTTTCAGCGCCCCAAGTGGAAGCCGGCTGCTAAACAAGGGTTTCGGCGCCCCGCTTGGGGCGCTGAAACTGAATATCGGCGTGCAAAGTGCCGCAGCGCCACCCGCTGCGGCACAGCAGCCTGTGGTACTGCAGGCCTTCCTCTCAGTCTTAAGGGGGAGGTGCCTGCAACAGCGTGATCCCCGCTCGCGAGTGCCGGCAAATGAGCCCGGCACCAAGGAGAAGTGCCGGGCTCTCTGGAAACAGCCGGCAATGCCGCGGGGGGGTGGTGAAGGAGGCCGGGGACGGAAGTGCGGGCAGGCGGCCGCCGGAAAAGCGGCCGGCCGCACCTCCACCTTAACTCTCCCCACTACCGGCACAGGTAGGCCCCGTGTACCGGTCGCTGTTTGCGGCCGGCGCGGGGGAGGCGGCAGCAACCAAATATGGCCAGCGGGGCGATAGCGGGGCGCTGCGCACACCGATGACGTCATCGGTGGCAGTGCAGCGTTACTGGCTAACGCCGCCAATAGCGCCCCGCTAAATATCGCGGTAGGTTTGCACAGTGGCGCAAAAGCCCTCTTTGGGCGCAAACTGGTGGCGCAGGCCACTGAATTTCTAGGCCAGCTTCTTTCCCAGGGCTGTCATCCTACTGAACTCCACAAATAAACTCTAAAGCCTGCACATCTGCCAATGCACTTTATTATGGTTATGTTTATGTTAATGTATTACAAGCCAAATGTATGTTGAATGTTTAAATGTCTTAATCTAAATGTACACTTTCGGGAGCCGCAAGCCTACATTTCGTTGTACTGCACTTGTGCACTAACAATGACAATAAAAGTTGATTTGATTTGATTTTTTGGTTAGAAGTAGGGTTTAGAGTCTTATTCGATAAAATCTTACCCAGGGGTAAGTCAGGATCGATTGTAGAGTGGAAAAACTTGCGGATCTTTGGTTTTCTTCTGAATTGGGTTTTGTTGGTCGCGGTGGCCCAGTATTACCTGGTTGCTGGTACTATTTGGTTGTTTGTTTCGTGGGGCCCTGGTCTGCCGCAAGGTCTCTGGCGGTGTGTTATTTCTTCGAGAGGGAGCTTCTTCTTAGACTGAACTTGATGACTTGATTTGACATGAACGATGAAGTGAACTCTTCTCTTCAACTCATCTCCACTCCTTGAACTCTCCTCTCACTCAACTGCTTGAACCGCTCGACCCGAACTAGACCTGCACTCCTTGAACCGAACTCTGAAACCGCACTGCACCTTTGTTGAACTTGTAGCACACACCCTGTTGTAAAAGCAGGCCCTCAATTATACTGTTCGAGGCCTGCTAATCTGTGCGCCAAATCAGTTCTGTCTCTTTGTTAGTTTTGGTGGGCTCATTAACATTGATGGGTTAAAATTGTTTAATATGTCTCGGGATGGTCCCATCGATCTTAATTGGTTTTAAGATTGCGTGAAGTGGTTTCGGGGTGGTCTCATTGATTCTTAATTGGTTTAAGCGATTGTTGAACCTCTTGTTTAATTGCAGTAACATTTGTCTTTTCCTGTGGGGCCCAAGGTTCTTTGTTAGTCGGTGGCATGTTCTGCATTATGTATACTTTGGATGGTTCTGTTCTGCATTATGTATGCTTTGGATTTTGGGCGGGAACTGCTCTTCCATAGGCCTATTGTTATGTAAAATGACGGAGACAGTCCAGATAGTCCCCAGACAGCTTGGCTAATGCCAATAATCAAACATGTCCATTTACAGAGGCCAATCCCAATTCCTTTGTTGTAGCCCCCTTTTCTTCCATAGGCTCAAACATGCCTTTAAAATAAAACCCCAAATCCTGGAGTCCTTGGCCTAGAAATTCGGTTGGTTGCGCCAGCGATTAGCGCCTAAAGAGCCCGAGATTTGGGGCGTTACCCAATTTTCGGACGTGTGCAGTGATCCCAGCGCATCCGGCCATATTGAGTAGCCTGTTCGTGCCGGCGCTAAGTCTTTGTGCCCGCTTGCGGGCGCAGCCAGATAATGATGTCATTTCATTGTGCAACGCCTTTTTGGCGCCCCGTACCGGAAATTCAGTGGCGCCCCCCTCCGTTCCGCCTGGCGCTATTAGTGACAGTTGGATGGAATGTTACCAGGTCCTTCTTGGACTCGGGAGGTGCTCTTTAAAGGGGACAGCACTAGTATAAAACCGGCAGCCATTTGGCCTGGCCATACTACTCGCTGCTGGAGAGAGTTGCAGTCCTTCAGTGGCACAGATTTGTTCTTATTGAGCCAGAGGAGCCTTGGGACCTTCAGCCCTGTTCAGAACAGTTGGATCCAGAAAGCTGACTGCGTCTTACTCATCGGCCAGAATAATGGGAGCTGCTTTGGAGGGGAACGTCATCCTTGCTGAACAACTGGCAAGGGCACAGATACGGAGGGAGGGCCGGGATTGGCCAGAAGGAGGAGGGCCAATGGACGTCGCCAAATCCGACCATACGCTGCCAGGGTTTTCAGGCAGCAGGTCTCCTACCTTACCATGTCGGAGGAGCAGTGTGCGAAGGCTCCGATTTGGTAAGGATGTTGTCACTGAGCTGTGCCACCTGCTTGCTGGGGATCTGCAGCTGCAGATACGGTGCAGGACCTCTCTGTCGGTGGCCGTGAAAGCCACTATTGCGCTCAACTTTTATGCCAGCGGATCGTTTCAGGCAGCAGCTGGGGACATATCTAATATCTCTCAATTTGCGGTGCATTGCTGCATCCAGCAAGTTACAGCTGCCCTCTACAAAAGGAGGTGCGAATTCATCACCTTCGCTCTGACCCTGGAGAAGCAGGGGGCGCGCACAGGGCTTTGCGGCTATTGCGGACTTCCCCATGGTGCAGGGGGCCATTGATTGTACACACGTGGCTTTGCGGGTGCCATTTCAGAATCCGGAGGAGTTCCGTAACCAAAAGGGGTTCCACTCCCTTAATGTGCAGCTGGTCTGTGATCACCGGCAGATGATCATGGCGGTGAACGCACAATTCCCTGGCAGCAGCCATGACGCCTTCATCCTGTGGCAGACCTCAGTGGCTGACCTTTTTGAGGCCCTGGCTCACCCACGAGGCTGGCTTCTGGGTGACAAGGGCTATCCTCTCTGCCCATGGCTCATGACCCCGCTCTGTTTGCCCACCAGCCCGGCAGAAGAGCTTTACAACAGCAGCCATCAGGCCACCAGGAACATTGTGGAGCACACAATTGGTGTGCTGAAGCAGCGTTTCCGCTGTCTAGACCATTCGGGGGGCGCCCTACAGTACTCGCCGGAGCATGTGGCGGGCATCGTTGTTGTCTGCTGCATGCTCCACAACCTGGCCATTCGACGCACCCAGCCAATGCCAGCCGACCCTCAAGGTCCAGCAGAGCAGGCGGATGAGGAGGTGGAGGAGGAGGAGGAGCATGCGGGCGAGGAGGATCAGGAGCAGGAAGATGGGAGGGCTCCAGAAACTGGAAGGGCCGTTCAGCAGAGGCTCATAAGGACTCGGTTCTAGGCCCCTGGGACGGAATGGTGGCTGTGATTGGAACAGCGCCCTCCGGTTCGCTGTAAGCCTATGAAGGCATCAATGATTGTAAATAGTGTACAGCTCGATTGTAAATAAAAAGTTATCTTTATTTTCAAACAAGTGCTTCCTTCCAGCATGACAACGTAATGGCAGCAGAGATCATAACTAACAAACTAACAGATAACTGTGTGGCAACCCGGTAAAACTAACCAAACCATAACAAACAAACACAACAGGTGTGGACTGCCTTAAAACCGGAAAAAGAGACGTCTTAGCACCTCCCTCTACTGGTGACCCCTTGATGGAGACCGACTCCTTTTACGAGGTCAGCCCCTTCCCTCCCTGCAGCTCCTCTGTAATTGTACCCCAGTGGCTGGGTCAAGGCTGGGGGATGCCTGCTGAGTGTCTGGAAGCGCTGAAGCCCCTGAGGGACGGCCTGGACGACCTCTGGGCTTGGAGGTCCCGCAAGCAGGCTGCTCCAACTGGGCATGTCTGCTAGCAGTGTGCCGCACAGGTGGTGGCAGCTGGTCTGCTGACGTGCCAGCAGTGGCATCAGGACTGGTCACATGCAGAGAGAGGACACCTGCACTGTGGTTGGCCGACACACTGGCACTCTGACGGTGCTGCACCGGATCATCCGCCGCTATCGACTGCTCCACAGATTCATGGCCTGCTGTGGTGCTGCAAGGGCCTGGGGTGATCCTGCCTGATGCAGCTACGGTGGCAGCAGTGAGTGTTCGCGTGGCCTCAATCTGCGTGTGGACGAGGCCAGCAAGTGACTGCGTGGCAGCAGTGAGGACCTGCGTGACCGGTGCCAGTGCTTCGGAGAAGCCATGAACAGTCCTTTCCACTGCTTCGGACAAGGCCGGAACAGTCCTTTCCACTGCTTCGGACAAGGCCGGAACAGTCCTTTCCACTGCTTCGGACAAGCCCTGGACAGACCTTTCCATTGCTGGGCCGAAGCCCTGGACAGACCTTTCCATTGCTGCCCCGAAGCCCTGGACAGTCCTTTCCATTGCTGCCCCAGAGTCCACCACACTCTTTGCCAGTGTGTCGATGGACTCGGGCATCCTCCCCACTGCAGCCATAAGCTCAGTGTGCCTGAGCCGGGCCTGGGCGCTCATTTCCACAAGGCTACGCACCTCCTCTGCACTCTGTGCAGCAGTCATGGTGGCCTACCTCGCCCTCCGGGGAGACGGCCCCCGAGCGTCCCTACCCCCCGCGCGTTGCTGCAGGCCGCTGGTTCCTGCAACTGGCTCCTCATCAGAGCCCCCCCCTCCCCTCAAGGGAACTACTATCCCCAGTCTCCAGATGCAGTGGCTCCCCTGAGGCTGGCACGGATGGTCCGGCTTCCTCCTGGTCGTTGCCTCCGGAGGCACTTGCACTGGCAGCTTGAGGGGCCGGCTCCCGAGCTGGTGATGCAGCATCTGAAAGCAGGGAGGTTGAAGAGTGGCTTTAGCAAAAGGACAGTTTGGCAGCAAGGGATGCAACAGTGCGGCAATGCTATGACATGGGCCCACATTGAGAAAGCATGCTGGCGGGGGAAACAACTGAAAGGTGACATCTAAGAACATAAGAACATAAGAAATAGGAGCAGGAGTAGGCCAATCGGCTCCTCGAGTCTGCTCCGCCATTCAATAAGATCATGGCTGATCTGATCCTAACCACCAATCTACTATCACTGAACCATCTCCTGAATCTAACAGAATTAGACACACGAAACAGGAGCAGGATCAGGCTACACGGCCCCTGGGCCCGCTCCGCTACCCACAGGGCCATGACCGATCCGAACCTAGACTCATGTCCAAATTCCTGCCCGTTCCCCATAACTCTTTATTCCCTTTACTTCTAGGAAACTGTCTATTTCTGTTTTAAATTTATGTAATGATGTAGCTTCTACAGCTTTTTGGGGCAGCATATTCCATGGACCTACCACCCTCTGAGTGAAGTAGTTCCTCCTTATCTCAGTTTTGAAAGAGCAGCCCCTTATTCTAAGACTATGCCCCCTAGTTCTAGTTTCACCCATCATCGGGAACATCCTCCCTGCATCCACTCGATCCAACCCCTTCACAATCTTATATGTTTCAATAAGATCGCCTCTCATTCTTCTGAACTCCAATGAGTAGAGTCCCAATCTACTCAACCTCTCCTCATATGTCCATCCCCTCATCCCCGGGATTAACCGAGTGAACCTTCTTTGTACTGACTCGAGAGCAAGTATGTCTTTTCTTAAGTATGGACACCAAAACTGTATGCAGTATTCCAGGTGCGGTCTCACCAATACCTTGTACAACTGAAGCAATACCTCCCTATTTTTATATTCTATCCCCCTAGCAATGAAAGCCAACATTCCATTGGCCTTCTTAATCACTTGCTGCACCTGCATACTAACCTTTTTGAGTTTCGTGCACCAGGACCCCCAGATCCCTTTGTACTTCAGTACTTTCCAGTTTCTTGCCATTAAGATAATAACTTGCTCTACGATTTTTCCTGCCAAAGTGCATAACCTCACACTTTCCAGTATTGTATTCCATCTGCCAAATCTCTGCCCACTTACTTAGCCTGTCTATGTCCCCTTGCAGGTTTTTTATGTCCTCCTCACTCACTACTTTCCCTCCCATCTTAGTATCATCTGCAAACTTTGATATGTTACACTCGGTCCCCTCCTCCAAATCGTTAATATAGATTGTAAAGAGTTGGGGACCCAGCACTGACCCCTGTGAAACACCACTAGTTTCTGATTGCCAGTCCGAGAATGAACCATTTATCCCAACTCTCTGCTTTCTGTTAGATAGCCAATCCTCTATTCATGCCAGAATATTACCCCCAATCCCGTGATTTTTATCTTAAGCAATAATCTTTTGTGTGGCACCTTGTCAAATGCCTTTTTGAAGTCTAAATACACTACGTCCACTGGTTCCCCTTTATCCACCCTATATGTTACTTCCTCAAAGAACTCCAGCAAATTTGTCAAACATGACTTCCCCTTCATAAAACCATGCTGACTTTGTCCTATTAAATTATGATTATCCAAATGTCCTGTTACTGTCTCCTTAATAATGGACTCCAATATTTTACCTACCACAGATGTTAGGCTAACCGGTCTATAGTTTCCAGCCTTCTGTCTACAGCCCTTTTTAAATAAGGGCGTTACATTAGCAGTTTTCCAGTCTGCCGGGACCTTTGCTGATTCCAGGGAGTTTTGGAAAATTATTACCAATGCATCCACAATCCCTACCGCCACTTCCCTCAAGACCCTAGGATGTAAGCCATCAGGTCCAGGTGATTTATCTGCCTTGAGTCCCATTATTTTACCGAGTACCACTTCGTTAGTGATTTTGATCGTGTTTAGCTCCTCCCCCCCTATAGCCCCCTGTTTGTCCAGTGTTGGGATATTCTTAGTGTCTTCTACTGTAAAGACTGATACAAAATATTCATTCAGTGTTTTTGCCATCTCCATATTTCCCACCATTAATTTCCGGTCTCATCCTCTAAGGGACCAACATTTACTTTAGCCACCCTTTTTCTTTTTATATAACTATAAAAACTCTTACTATCTGTTTTTATATTTTTTGCAAATTTACTTTCATAATCTACCCTTTCTTAATCAATCTTTTTGTTACTTTTTGCTGTCTTTTAGAGTTTTCCCAATCCTCTATCCTCCCACTAGATTTGGCTACCTTATATGCCCTTGTTTTTAGTCGAATACTATCCTTAATTTCTTTACTTAGTCACGGATGGCTGTCTTTTCTTTTACACCCTTTTTTTTCTCAGTGGAATATATATTTTTTGGAAGTTGTAAAATAACTCCTTAAATGTACACCACTGATCATGTATCGTCTTACCCTTTAATCTATTTTCCCAATCCACTCTACTCAATTCCGCTCTCATACCTTCATAGTCTCCTTTATTCAAGCTTAGCACGCTTGTTTGAGATCCAACCTTCTCACCCTCTAATTGAATATGGAATTCAACCATGTTATGGTCACTCATTCCAAGGGGATCCTTTACTAGGACAATTTAAATTAATCCTGTCTCGTTACACAGGACCAGATCTAAGGTTGCTTGCCCCCTCGTCGGTTCAGTTACATACTGCTCAAGAAACCCATCCCTAATACACTCAATGAACTCATCCTCAAGGCAGCCCTGCCCAATTTGATTTGTCCAATTAATATGATAGTTAAAATCCCCCATAATTATAGATGTTCCCTTATTACAAGCCTCAACTATTTCCTGATTGATACTCCGTCCAACAGAGTTGCAACTGTTCGGAGGCCTATAGACTATGCCCACTAGTGTTTTTTCCCCTTATTATTCCTTACCTCCACCCAAACTGTTTCATTATCCTGATCTTTTGACCCAATATCATTTCTCTGTATTACAGTGATTCCTTCCTTTATTAACATAGCCACCTCACCTCCCCTTCCTTCCTGCCTGTCCTTCCTGATCGTTAAATAACCTGGTATGTTTAATTCCCAGGCATTGTCACCCTGCAGCCATGTTTCTGTAATGGCCACAAGATCATGACCATATGTAGTTATTTGTGCCATTAACTCGTCTATTTTGTTACGAATGCTACGTGCATTCAGATAGAGAACTTTCAAATATGTTTTGTGACACTTAGTTCCTGCTTTTGCCCTTTGTATTACTTTACCTTTTACTCCATACCTTCTGCCCCTTCCTGATACACTCTGGTTTTTAATTTCCCCACTGCTACCTAAGTCTATGACCTTCTCTGTTGTCATTTTTATTATTTGCTCTCTAGAAACCTCCCCCCCACTAGTTAGTTTAAAACCCTCTATACAGCCCTAGTTATATGATCCGCCAGGACTCTAGTCCCAGCACTGGCCAAGTGAAGCCCGTCCCAACGGAACAGCTCCCTCCTGCCCCAGTGCTGCTGCCAGTGTCCCAGGAAGCAAAACCCATTTCTCCCACACCAGTCTTTGAGCCACGCATTTAACTCTCTAATTTTATTTGTTCTAGCCAAATTCGCTCGTGGCTCAGGTGATTATTACCCTTGAGGTTCTGTTTTTTAATTTGACCCCTAGCTGCTCATACTCCTTTAACAGAACCGGCTTCCTAGTCCTATCTACGTCGTTTGTACCAACATGGACCACGACAACTGGATCCACCCCCTCCCACTGCAAGTTTCTTTCCAGCCCAGAGGAGATGTCCTTAACCCTGGCACCGGGTAGGCAACACAGCCTTCGGGACTCTTGCTCTCGGCTACAGAGAACTCTATCTATCCCCCTAATAATACTATCCCCTACCACTACAACATTTCTATTTACTCTCCCCTCTTGAATGGCCCCCCGTTCCACGGTGCTATGGCCAGGTTGTTCATCCTCCCTGCAGTCCCTGCTCCTGTCCCCACAGGGAGTAAGAACCTCGAACCTGTTGGTCAAGAGCAAGGGCTGCGGCTCCTCCAGCTCTACCTCCTGGATCCCCGTACCTGCCTCACTCGTAGTCACACCGTCCTGTCCCTGACCATGGGCTACATCTGAATTACTTAACTTCATAGGTGTGGCCACCTCCTGATACACAAGAGTCCGGGTACTTCTCCCCCTCCCTGATGTGTCGCAGTGTCTGAAGCTCAGACTCCAGCTCATCAACACGGAGCTGGAGTTCCTGTAGCAGCAGACACTTGTCACAGACGTAATCACCGTGAGCCTGAGTGGGGTTCACCGGCTCCCACATCTCACAACAGTAACACATCACCTGCTCCATTCTATTTAATTAATTAAATTTTTTATTGTTAGTTATGGGCACCCTCTGCCCGATTTTAGATGCTAGTATCCCCTTTAATTAATTGGATTTAAATTAAATCAATCCCTCTAGTTACACCAGTTAAATGGTTTACCAACAGTCACTCTGCACCAGAAAGGCCTTGGTACACCACAGCAACCTTAAAAACTATAAACCACAGACTTAAAATTTTAAAACGAGAGAAATACTCCAACCAATCACCTACCTGTTTTGTGGTGACGTCACACCTTGAATACTTTTTACCTCTCTCCTTGCCAGGATTGGAGATTGGTGAGGCCTACCTGAGCCTCTGGGGCCTCTTGTAGTCGCTCTGCCGCGCTGCTCCGCCTCCACCTGCTGCCGATGCCGCACTGAGGCCTACCTGAGCCTCTGGGGCCTCTTGTAGTCGCTCTGCCGTGCTGCTCCGCCTCCACCCGCTGCCGATGCCGACTATCTGTAATAGTGGAGAACCTTACCATCGCTGTGGACAATGGAGTCAGCAGCTGCAGTGGTGACAGGACCGCTCAGACGTCCTCCCACAATCTGGTGGACTCTCTCCTCGAGATCCGTCAGAGGCTCCACTTGAGGACGGCCTCCTCCGGTGCGAAGCTGCTCCTTTCGGTTCCGCGCCAGCTTGGCCTGCAGGGCAAAGGACGGGAAGTGATGTTACATGATGCCCTGAGTTATCATCTCATGTACCCCGTGGTGGAAGAGCCCTTACATGATGCCCTGAGTGATGTTCTCATGCCCCCCATGGTGGAACAGCCCTTACATGATGCCCTGAATTAAATGTGGATGTGTGTGACCAGAGAGGGCCATGCGTGCTTGCTGACAGATGGCCATTGGGGTATCGCGCACCCTGTAGCCATAAAGTCAGGTGCTCATGGAGGGATGCATAAGTTAACATTAACTCCACTCACCCTCACAACCCGAGTGAGGTCGTTGAATTTCTTCCGGCATTGGACAGGGCTCCTGGTCACCATGCTGCTGGAGTTGACCCTCTGAGAAACATCCCTCCAAGCTCATCGGTAGTCCTTATGATTAGGCCTCCTGCCATTGTCTGGGTATAGGACATCTCGTCGGTGCTCCACTGCGGACACCAATTCCTCCAGAGTCTCAGTGGTGAAGCGCTCTGCTCTCTGCCTCACCCTCTCCATATGATCCAAGTTTGTTGCACCAGAGAAGGGCCTGCGCCGATTTGCAGGCCTACAAGGCGCAGAGTGTGGATGCTGGAGCTGCCTGACCCACCCCTTTAAGAGCTGGCCGGCGCCTGGAAGTCTTGTGGTCATGGGTAATTGAGAGCACCTGCGCTGCGGCTGGACGCCCCGATATTGGGTTGCGCCGGCATGTTAGCGCCTTAGGTGCCCTGTGTAACGCCTGAACTCGCGCCTCAATCACCTTTGGGGCGCTGCAACCCAATATCGCACAAAGTGTTGATAAGTTGCGCCTGGCTATAAAATTTGCGCTCCGCCAAATCTAACGCCCCAAGCGGGGCTATACCCAATTTCTAGGCCCTTGATTTTTAAATCTCCCTATAGGCCCAATATTCTTATACCATTCTGACATGGTTTATTAACAGTCCAAAAATCCCTTCTTTAGGGTAATCTTGGTTTTGGGGAATCTGTTGAATTTTGTGAATCTTACATTCCTTCCTGTGATACTCTATCCGCTAGAGTATCATACTGGGTGAGCAAAATTTCTGATCTCCGAGAGCCAACCTTTCCCTTTTTATCTATCTAAAACCCAGAAACACATACATTCCCTTTTTTTGGTGTAGTGTTCAAAATATATACAAGGTATGAAAATCCGGTTACATTCACATCCAAGCACGGAGGGGGTCCAACACACCTGCACCACTTGGAAAAATATAGTACACACATAGAGAGAAAAATAATCACACATAGTCACGAAACTTTATTTTAATGACGGTTACGGTTTGTTTTATACTTGGTCATAGACTTTATTTTTATGTTTGTCCCATGCTCTCTCATGTTAAGATAGGAGCACCCTGTCTCTCCCCTTGCACTTTGTGCACAGCAAGTAGAAAACTATACCGAGCTGGCAGACCACTAAAATGTGTGAAGCCAGTCTGATCCAAGAAGGGACCTCTGTATTTTCAAAAATATCCCACCAGGGTGGAATTACGATATCCAAGAACTTGGCCCCTATCTCGACTGTCTTCTGTTCTAATGTGTAGAAATGCTTCTGTGATATGACCACTGCTTTTAATAGGGCGGTAAGATGTTCGGGTAGAGGGGGAATTTCACAGCCAAAATGTGCGACGTAGTTTTGCAGGTTGGTAATGAACAGTGGCGGGTTCAGGAATGGGGACAATCCGTTCTTGGGCCACTTGAACTTCTGCCTTGGGTTTAAAGCAGAAACTGCTGTCACTTACCGGACACCAGATGTGCTGTCCATGCTGGTAGTGGAGCGCACTTGTGGTGCCACAACATGTTCCACCCCCTATGAATACTACCTGTGGGGGAACATGGTCTTGTGCCATGGTACAGTTCACAGGTTGTGTGCCAGCAGCTTTAAACCCACACTGTGGTCTCGAATAGGCATTCAAGTGCTGGGGACATAGTATTATGTGTACACCCCGGCTCCAACACCCGGAGAGGTCAGTACCTGTCATAGCGTGCTCCCACTTTATGACATAAGGTGGGACCTCTGCGAAACGGACATGTGCACCCCCTTGAATGATTCCAGTGTTCTCCACCCTTTATACTGGTGCGGGTCGGACTGTCCCACCCATGACCAGCATCCTCACTACTATCCCCATGATAGTGTGATTGGAACGTCCACAATCTACTGGGACAGGGTAGGCTTCAGAGGCTAGGCGGAGCTGACACGGGCTCAGCGAATTACTAAATGGGTGGAGGGCTGCGAGGTGCTTGTTGCTCATCCAGGAGGGGACTAAACCTTGTTTTAAATCCTCCAGGTTGCTGCGGCCCTCGCCCAGCAACCATGCCCCGTATAGCATGCACACCTCATTCTGTGCAGCCTGATCCGAAGCATTCCTGTCCTCCCGTATGAGTGCATTTACTGTTTTAGTGTGTCTTCCAGCTCAGCAATTATTTCTTTTAAATGGACCGTCATAGCTTGGTCCTCGTGTAGCTCTGAGCCTACCACTGTGTTCTCCTCTGTTAGGATCTTCCATAATTGGGTCTTTAAACCATTTATCTGTGTTTGTAACTCTATATCATCCAGGCTATTTATTACTGAGGATCCTGTATTATAGGCAATGAAAATATCGTTCCAGGTTCCCCTTCTTTGTCTCCCCGTGCCCATAGTATGCTCAGGGTGTAGTCTATACAGTTTCGCTTTGTCTACGTTGGCAAAGTCGAATTCATAAAATTTCCTAAACATTTCTTTCAGCAGGACCTGGTATAGCTGTTCTGTCTCCTTAGGACACCATGCAGGTAAGTGTACCTCGGTAAGGTTTAGGATCACTGAAGCTACCGCATAGTGTACCCCCTGGTATAGTACCTTATCGGTCGGCACTAATACTAACCCATTCCCTGGTCCCTTGGTGGTGGTAGGACACCTTTGTACTATGGTCTGTGATGTTGTGGTCGTAGGCAGGGGCTTTCGGGTGCGTGCCACGAGTTCGGTGGCATTGACTGGGATCAGGGATTGTGGGACCACGCACGCATGCAGGCTAGAATCCCACCCCATCACCGCCCCGGCATCTTGCCATTGCCTGGAGAAGATGATGGATATGCCTGTGGGGCAGACTCTCTCTGACCCCCACATACAGACATAAATTCCCTGTTCCGACTCCCACCACTTATCCCAACACACACTCACTCCCCTCGGGTCCCTGTGATCGTACGGTGGGTGTCGTTCCCCAATTGTTCCCAGTCGACTGTACGGTCCCCTATGTCCCTGCTCAGCTTTCTGAGCCATCACCACCTATCCAGGGGAATCCGTCCCTTACATGTAAGACACACACGTTTCCCCTCAGTGACACTGACCCTTGTAGCAACAACCTGTACCCTGGGGCACAGGATGGAGGCCTCCCCGTAAATGAACCTGGTCTGGCTGGAGTATTGTGTCGAGTTAGACCCCAGCCACCCTGGCCACCTTCCCTCATGGAAGTAGATGGTGAGCTCCTCCACACCCCGTTCGCCTCCCCCAGCGGTAACGATTGGTGCTCTCTCTCCCGAGCACCCATAGATGTGGGAGTCCTCCACGTCTCCTCGGTCACCGATGCTCACCCCCACCAGGCGAGCAGGAGCAGAACCTTTCTCATGCCGATTTCCTCTCTGTAGGGACACACAAAACAGATAGCCATGTCCCGAGAAGGTTCTCTGGCTTGACACAGTTACTGAATTTCGAAAACTTAAACCTTTCATAAACTAAATTAAATAATTAATCTTAAAACTACCAACTGTAAAACACACTTAAAAATTTACCAGAAAGCTATGTACATCCGCCGCCCGTCTCCAGACGGCCAAGCTAATTCCTGTTGGTCTCCGTCTTTTGTGGCTTCTGGGCAGCTTGTACGCCTGGGCGTAAGGTGGCCTGTGCCACCGGACCCGGAGAGTCCTCCTTAAAACAACTGGGAGTTTCTCTGAATCCCAGATGATCGGGGGAGTGTGCCCTCCTGTACTGCAGTACACTACCCCCTTCGGTGCAGCTGCTGGCTCCCTGTCCTGCCCTGTGGGTTCCGCGCAGCCTGATGCCGCAGGCGGGGGACCCTTGTCTCTCTGCCCAACGCTACCTCTCCTGTGAGTCCCTCACCGTTGGAGGCGGCAGGCTGGGGATCCCTATTTTTAGGCTGATCCCTTACCTTGGGCATTCCCTTTTGGGTTGTGGCCCTCCCGGGGCTGGACCTTTTGAACTGATACACGGGTGACCACGGTAGTTTTTGCTGTGGTATGCGAGGAGACCTTCTTAGGGCTCCAGTTACTGGGGGCGTGTCACAAATAATTGGTGGGAGGGCCCCTCCAGTGACACAAGCCACTGCCCCCACCAGTGCGGTCTGTGAGTCTGCCACAGCTGTTGGCTGAGGATCTCTATCTTTAGGGTGGTTCACCCTTGCTGGTCGTTCCCCTTTCTCAGGTTTAAACAGTTTACACTGGTTAATGTAACTAGCAGCCTGCCAGTGAACCTGTTTTAAAGTTTCATCCGCTGCCCCGAATGGGCCTTCTATGGACTCCCCATTCTCTCTCTTTACCAGGACGGCCTTAAGGACGGAATCCTGGGCTTGGACCTGCTTTAACTCCGGGGCCAAAGCTACCCCCTGTGTGCCTCCCTTGTCCCGGATTGCGGCTACCGGACCTGCTCTACAGGGATCCCAGAACTCTCCTTCCCTGGCCCGCTGCTTGGCCACCTCGTCGGTCTTTTGGTTACCCTCCCACATGGTATGGAGGGATCCTAAATCTATGGCCAAAGGTTTGGACATTTCCCCAGCCTGCTCGTTCCCTGTGAATCCCATTAGGCTAATTGGGACCTTGTTAGACCTGGGTGAATTGGTCGGGTCTTCCAAATGGACCACCATGCTGGAAGCTCCAGTGTCCACCAAATATCTCCCCTGCACCGTCTCCACCCCCATCTTAACACAAGGCCTGCCCCCCTCATCGTATTTAAGGGGACACAAGTCGACAGGTTGCGCTGGTTCTAGTCATAGGTCTGGGTTGTATGGGGCAGATGGGGTTAAAGCACCAGTGGCGGTGGCTGCCTTCCCTGGGCCAGTTAATAAAACTCGGATCGCAGCTGCTATTGAATCAAGCGTGGGGGGAGAGATCGGTGTCTCTGTTTTTGGGGCAGGAGCTGGGGAGTTCTTTCCTATGTTATCCTTCCATGGATTCTGTTAGATCCGTGTGTTAATGGAGACACGGAATGCAGGAGTTGATTTAACAAGTGTTTACTGAACAAAGTCTGGAGGTGAACTAACAACACAAGACGCTACACAGGCTTATATACCCGAGTGGTCACTACTGGTACTACAGCATACAGGGGCTTCAAAAACATAGTTCCTCTTAAAGGTACATACACTACAATTCCTCCCCTTTTAGATAAATAGTACATAACATTTTAAGTAATCATTAAATAACATTTTTACAAGAACAATAATATACACATTTGCTGAAGTTAATCAATTACAAATTCAGTCTCTCTGGAGGCTTCCTGACTCGGTCCGGATAACGCCTCGGTGGCGTAGTAGGTTCTTTTGGCAAGGTCGATTCGGCTTCAATGCTAGTGTCGGGTTCATCTGGTTCCAGTATCACCGGATTGGAGGTAGATACTATGGGTATCTCTGCTTCATCACTAGGCGTATAGAGTTGTGGTGTAGGTTGTCCTTTTTCGGATGACTCTATGATCTGCTCAGCATGGCGCCTTATTATGCTTTCTCCAATGTCCACGGTATACATCAGCGGTCCTAGTCATGTGCAAATAGTTCCAGGCTGCCATTTCTCGGTACGGTAGTCCCAGGCCAAAACTGGTTGACCTATCTGGAAGGTTCTAGTTGGCCTTTCATTCATGCTTTGAAATTGCTGGTTCGCTACGTCCCTTCTGACGTTTGGCTTGACCAAATCCAGCTGGCATCTTAGTCTTCTATTGAAAAACATCATGGCGGGGGTTTGGTTTGTAACCACATGTGTTGCATTCCTGTACACAAACAAGAAGCTATCTACCTTATGTTGTAGATTTATGTCTTCATTACCCATGGCCTTTATGGCCTTCTTGAAGGTCTGGACAAACCTTTCAGCCAATGCATTGGTGACGGGATGGTATGGGGCGGACGTGCAGTGCTTAACCCCATTGTTTTTTAAGAACTTCCTGAATTCTTCGGATACAAATTGCGGTCCATTATCAGAACAGATCTGTTCAGGCAGCCCATTCCTGGCGAATATGGTCCTTAATACTGTGATGGTTTTTTCCGTGGTGGTGGAGGACATCTTTATTACCTCCGGCCACTTGGAGTGTGCATCAACCGCGATTAAGAACATTGAGTCCATAAATGGACCAGCAAAGTCGATATGTACCCTTTGCCATGGAGATGAGGGCCACTCCCATGGATGTAGAGGGGCTTGTGGTGGGGAGTTTTGGACCTTCTGGCATCCTAGACAGCTCTTGGTCATTTCTTCGATGTTTCCATCGATACCTGGCCACCACACAAACGCTCTGGCTAAGTTCTTCATTTTCACTCCACCCAGATGCCCCTCGTGAAGCTCCTTTAGCACTCTATCCTTGAGTTTGGGTGGAATCACCACTCTGGATCCACACATCAAGATTCCTCGGCACACTGACAGCTGTTCTCTTCTTTGCGAGAATGCTGGCAACAGTGGTTCGCCATGTGCTGGCCATCCCTTCACCGTTAAATCGTAGACTCGTGAGAGAGTCGGGTCATTTCGCGTTTCCTTTTCAATGGTAGAATTTGTCACTGGTAGACATTCCACTATGGTCGAGTGGAATATCTCCACTGGGTCCATTGTAGGCGCCTCTTCCACCGTTGGCAACGGTAGGCGCGATAACCCGTCAGCATTCCCATGCTGTTTTGTTCCTTTGTACTCTATGTCATATTGGTGTGCCCCTAGGAAAAGGGATCACCTCTGTAGCCTTTGCGCTGTCATAATGGGAACGCCCTTTTTAGGGTTGAATATGGAGACGAGTGGTTGATGGTCAGTCAACAAGGTAAACTTTTGTCCGTGTAGGTAATGGTTGAATTTCTTCACCCCCCACACCAGGCTGAGTGCCTCCCTGTCGATCTGGGCATAGTTACGCTCAGCTGAGTTCAATGAGCGTGACGCAAAAGCTATCGGTCGCTCCGAGCCATCAGGGAATCTATGCGATAATACCGCTCCCACGCCGTAAGGGGATGCATCGCACGCCAGTCTGATTGGCAGTGATGGGTTGTAATGAGCCAACACTTCCCTGGACGTGATCAAGCCTTTGCATTTATGGAAGGCACGTTTACAGTCTTCGCTCCATTTCCAAACTACGCCCGTTTGTAGCAGTGTGTTAAGCGGGTGCAGAACCGTCGACAAGTTTGGTAAAAATTTATGATAGTAATTTACTAATCCCAGGAACCACCTTAATTGTGAGACATTTTCAGGCGCTGGGGCCTTTACGACCGCTTCAATTTTTTCAGGTGACTTATGCAACCCTTCTTCGTTAATGACATGGCCACAATATGATATTTGTTTCTGGAAAAATTTGCATTTGGGGCGATTTGCTCATAGGCCCCGTTCTCTCAGCCTCGTGAGCACCTGCTCCAAGTTGGCAAGGTGCTCGTTGTCGTTTTCTCCTGTTACAAGGATGTCGTCTAGGTAGCATTGAGTCCCCGGAATCCCTTGCAGGACTTGCTCCATAGCTCTTTGCCAGATAGCCGGAGCTGATGCCACTCCGAAAACCAGTCGATTGTACTGGTACAGGCCTTTGTGTGTGTTTATCGTGAGATACTTTTTAGAGGCCTCCTCAACCTCCATCTGTAGATATGCCTGTGCTAAGTCAATTTTGGTGAAACGTTTCCCTCCGGATAGTGAGGCGAAAATATCTTCTATCCTCGGAAGAGGATACTGTACCGTGTGAAGAACCGGGTTTATAGTCACCTTGAAGTCCCCACAGATGCGAACTTTTCTCTGTTCTTCAGATTTATCATTATTCAACATTTTCTTCATGACCGGGACGATGGGTGTTGCCCACTCGCTCCAATCTACCTTGGATAACACGCCTGCTTTTTCCAAATTCTCCAGCTCTGCCTCGACGGCTGGACGAATTGCGTATGGCACCGGCCTTGCCTTAAAAAACTTGGGAATTGCCGCATCTTCCACTTTTATTGAGGCGGTGGCGCCTTTCAGGGTTCCTAGTTCCTGTTGAAACACTTCTTTGGCGTTAGCCAAGATTTCTTTTAATCGTCCAGGTATGACGGCATCATCGTTTTTTTTCTTACTGGTCACCGTCAGTGCCTGAATGGAGTGCCAGTCTAAACATATCTTTCTGATCCATTCACGTCCCAACAACGGTGGACCACCATCTTGCAGAACGTATAAATACAACTTCTGTATTTCCTTGCCGTTGTATACAACAGGCACCCTTATTTTCCCTCTGGGGTATACTTTCTGCCCCGTATATGTCTTCAAGACAATGGATGTGTCTTTCAAAGGTATATGCGGAAATAGCCGCTTGTAATCCCGTCGACTCATGATGGTCAGAGCTGATCCTGTATCTAGAGTCATAGAGTCATAGAGTAATACAGCACGGATAGAGGCCCTTCGGCCCATCGTGTCCGCGCCGGCCATCAAGCCCTGTCTAATCTAATCCCATATTCCAGCATTTGGCCCGTAGCCTTGTATGCTATGGCATTTCAAGTGCACATCCAAATGCTTCTTAAATGTTGTGAGGGTTTCTGCCTCCACAACCCTTTCAGGCAGTGAGTTCCAGACTCCAACCACCCTCTGGGTGAAAAAGTTCTTTCTCAAATCCCCTCTAAACCTCCCGCCCTTTACCTTGAATCTATGCCCCCTAGTTATCGACCCCTCTACTAAGGGAAAAAGCTCCTCAGCATCCATCCTATCTATGCCCCTCATAATTTTGTACACCTCAATCATGTCCCCCCTCAGCCTCCTCAGCTCCAAGGAAAACAAACCCAACCTGCCCAGTCTCTCTTCATAGCTGAAGCGCTCCAGCCCTGGTAACATCCTGGTGAACCTCCTCTGCACCCTCTCTAGCTCCATTTTGACTGGGGACCCCGCTATCGTGAGGGTAACCCAAATGGTCTGGTAATCTTCTTTGGCAATTACATTATGTAATTTGAGACAGCTTAGTCTCTTGTTTCCGGAGTCGCTATCGCTCTTCTGGTCTTCGGAGCTACTGTCCGTCATCATTTGTACCTTTCTGTACTTTTCCTTATTGACCTTTTTACTGTCAGCGGATTTCTTTCCAGATCTGCATACACGTGCAATGTGTCCCATCTTTCTGCATTGCCTGCATGCTTTGTCCTTGAACCAGCAGTCCTTCTGGTCATGGGTGGATCTGCCGCAGCGATAACATCTCTCGAAACCCCGTGTCATTTCATGGGTGCCGAAGTCCTGTGGCTTTTGCTGTATCTCTGCAGCTCCTCTTGTTGCTGCTTCGTATGATAGAGCCACACTGAAAGCCTTGTCCATTGTCATATCTTTCTCAGAAAGTAGTCTTTTCTGTGTTCCTTCGCTTAGGAGACCGCAGACAAATTTGTCTCGTAGAGAATCTGCCAGTCCTGCCCCGAATTGGCAGTGCTTTGACAGCTTTCGTAATTCGGTGAGGTAATCAGTGTTACTTTCATTCTTGTGCTGATTCCTCCTGAAGAATTTGAATCGTTCCGCTATCAGCAGCGGTGTTGGGTTTAAGTGCTCCTGTAAGGTATCAACAATCTCCTTAAAATTCTTGTCCATCGGTTTGGCTGGAGTGATTAAGTTTCGTAACAGCCCGTATGTCCTTGCGCCCATCAGATTTAGAAGTACCGATGCCTTTTTATCATCCGCTACTTCATTCGCCTTGCAATATACCTCCACTCTTTCCACATATGTGGTCCAATCTTCTATATCACTATCGAAAGCAGTAATATTGCCAGTCTTCGGCATCTTGAAAATCTAAAATGGCGCTTCCCGCGCTTTTCTTTCTTCCCCGTCGAGTTAAGATGGCGCCTCCCGCTTTCCCGCTGCTGCCGCTGCTGCCAACGCTGTTGCTGGCGATTAATTAATTAATTTTTTACTGGCGACGCACTATGGTCTTTGCGCCTCCCCAATCGCTGCTGCCAATGCTGTTCCCCGTGGTTCCCGTTGCGACCTGCAGCTTTTCGCGGTATTTCTATTTTTTTTATATATCGCTTCAATAGTTTCTCCGTTACTTGGAGAACCGTTCCCGTCGTGGAGCGGACCCTCTGGGACTTACCCCTCCCTCTGCTCGGTCCGAACGCCGACCTGCTTTGCAGCATCGGCCGCGCCCTGAGTGCTCCACCCTCGCTCTCTCTTTGCTTCTGCTTCCCGACTCGCTGCCCGGCCCCGTTGCAGAGCCACCCGATTGAGCTCTAGCCCGCCGCAGCCCAGGAAGGATCAGTGCACTACCTGCCACCAGCCCGTTTAGCTGGGGAAACCACAGACTGGAGACCAAGCCTGGCCCTCGTTTTCGAGTTTCTTCGAGTTATTTTTTTTTTCTTGCTTCTGGCTTCGACCTTCGTCTGAGGAATCGATCCCCTTGAGGTGCTGCCGAATTGCAGGTAAGTTCATTTCTAACTCGTCGCCACTGTTAGATCCGTGTGTTAATGGAGACACGGAATGCAGGAGTTGATTTAACAAGTGTTTACTGAACAAAGTCTGGAGGTGAACTAACAACACAAGACGCTACACAGGCTTATATACCCGAGTGGTCACTACTGGTACTACAGTATACAGAGGCTTCAAAAACATAGTTCCTCTTAAAGGTACATACACTACAGATTCCTACAGTCCCTTCTCCAATGCCCATTCTTACTGCACCCGAAGCAGTTATGCTTCGTATCGAAAGGGTTACCCCCTTCCTGGTGCCACTCTTTCTTACTCTGGCTAGGTTTTATTTCATATACTTCTCCTTTTGGTGGGTGCTCTTCTATCCCTCTACTGTTCCGGTAAGCCAGGGTCAGTTGTCTGACCACTGTCTCCTCGGTGACCCGAGGGTCTTTCGGGTCAAACCAAATCTCAGCCTTAGCCCTGATCCGTGGCAAGCTGTTTGCCACCAGACTTCGGAGCCAGTGGGCCAGCTCGTCCTGGTTCATGTTAGTCCGGTCGAGATCCCCATTGCAGGCATTCTTGTACACAGGCCACAGCCTGTCTGCGAAAGCCTGTGGGGTCTCCCCTGCTAACTGTGTAGTCTTCTCCACCCGGGAGAAAGGACTACCATCGTTCATACCCATGGCCTCCAGAACTTCCTCCTGGATGGCGGTGTACCCCCCTTGCCCCTTCTTGCTCTCTGCAGAGAGGGACTGGTACAACTTGCCATCCACGGAGAACAGGAGCATTTTGGCCACCTCAGAGTCATCACACTCGTTGATGCCTGCTGCTTGTTCCACCTCCATGAAGTGGACTGAGGGGTCTCCCTTTTGGGTGAGTTTGTTCAGGTGGCTTACCATAGCCCTAAGCTATTGGGTACCATGGGGAATCACGAATTGGCTTTCAAGGGGTCCCTGACCCCCACCACCGCTGGGCGGGCCAAACCTTTGCTGCCGAGCCGGGCACATCGGCCCGGCTCCGACCTTTCCTGCATTGGCTTGCCCCCTTCTCCCTGCTGCCAAACCGAGTTAAAACCCGGCGCCACAGGTGGTGGTGGTGTGCTCTCTTCCCTGCCTTCCTTACAGATTGCCTGTCCTTCCTGCTGCCCAACTGAGTCGTTCCCCGGCACCACAGGTAACGCCTGAACAGTTTCTCCTTCTACTTCCAGGACCACCCAGGCCACACCCGGGCTTACTAGGCATTCCATGCCTTTGCAAGGTTTAAACTGTCGCTCTGCTTTTGGCAGGGGCCGTGATCTCTCGCTTCAAAACCCCTAGTGCTTGCTACCTTATAAGCTGCCTGCACGTCTCTTAACCTCTCTTCCTGTTCTTTTAATTGCCTGGTAAGGCGGGCGCTCTCCTCTCGTAACACTAGCTCATTACCCTTTGCCTTGGTGACGACACCAAAAATATTCATGTCTGTTCCTGTGTTTTTCCGCTATATGTAATTTCTCCTGACTTTGGGCCTTTAATTCCTGCAATAGTTCTTCCCCTGCTAGAGCCCTTGCTTGAGACAGCTGAGCTGATTCCTGCAGCTCTGCTGTTAGTGCCTTAATTCTCTAATCTAAAAGCTGGATCTGTTGTAGGGAGCAGACCAACCAGATGGCTTTCTCCACAGACCTTTTGTGGTCTTTGCTCTCAGTCCATTTGGCTGCAGCATCTCATTATGGCTGCTTGAGTCGCCCGGCACCTTCTCCTTAACCTGCTGCTGCTGGCTGAGACGGCTGCACAGCCAGCAGTGATGAGAATGAGGTTCTGCGGCATCAATGAACCTCCCCTTTAAGAACTGGAATGAGCCTGTGGCAATGATGACTTGTGATTAGATTGCACCTGATATTGGTCAGCGCTTCGAGTTTAATGGCACTGAGCTAGACCATTAGCACTTGATTTAGTGCTCCAATCCTTTTTTTGTGCAATGAGACTGAATTTTGCATGCAGTCTGAAGCATTAGCCCCTGGCGCTAATTCTCAAACTTTTCAAAAGTTACCGCCCATTCCTGGGCTATACTAAATTTCTCCCCCTAAGTATTTAATGGCTCAGTATTGGCATATTCTGAATGTAAGTCTTTGGTGTGTAAAAGTTCTAATTGTTCCATTTATGAACCACAACCCACCTCAATGCTTATTTCAATTACATTTTCACATATTACATTGGTTTATGCATGCTTGCCCTGATAACCTACACTTCTGCAAGTTATTCTGGAATCTATCCTGTTACTGTTTTAATCCATAGGGGTGTAGTCTTAATTATATCTTAATGCACCACCTAATCTTAATTTTTGCTTAAAAGACTTTACAATTACTCTTTAGTGAAAATGTAGTAATGCTAATGAAACACCATACAAAATTACAAGGACACTATTTAAAAAAAATGATTGAAATGCATGTGATCAAAACTTGAGCACTATACAAGAAACAACAAAATAGCATTTATATTGCATGTTGCATACCTTTGTTGGCTGTGATGTGCTGTGGAATATCCTGAAGTACTTTTAAAGTGTAGTCACTGTACGGAAATGCATCAGCCAATTTGCATACAAGATCCTACAAACAGCAATGAAATAGATGAGCAATTAAAATTCTGATTGTCGTGTGTTTCCTGCACTTTTGTTCATAAAGTTCTTTACTCTGTAACAGAAAAGTCAATTGTGACATCAGGTTTGTTACCTCAGCCATTTTGCATAGTTGGATGCTGTGGTCATGGTGGGGCTAGTTCCTTTTCAGTTATATTTATTAATTTAATTCCCACTCATGGTAGCATCCTTCCATACAGCATAAACAATTTCTGTTGCTTAGTAAACCTGACATCAAGACTCAACGTTGGCTGATTTCAAACCTCCTCTCTTGGCAAAGAACTTATTTGCTCATGTTTGCTGCTTCAGAGTTGGCCTCTCGTGCCTGTGGGAGATTCTTGACTGTCAGATGCAGCAATTTCCTCTGGTGGAATGAATTTACTTTGCCAAAAGCAGTTGGCAATGAATTTTGCTGTCAGCTCCTCCCATGATCACAAGGATTGCCTGCAGAACATCCAACAAAAATCATCCAACAAAAATGGTGTGTCAACCTGTTTCTGCATTGTGGATCAGATACTTCATTGCAAAGCAATGACTTCACACCAAACACTTGTACTGATGTTTCATAGCATAAATCACACCAGCATCTGTTGGCTGAATCATAGATGTCATTTTTGGCAGTAAAAATATTAGTAGCATCCCAAATTAGATGCAGACACTATGGGCTGGATTTTGATATGGGGCGGGCTGGGGTTGTGTAATCCGCATTTCATGTTAGCCACCCGATTCTAAATCGATGTGGGAGAATGATGCAATTTTAACTTAATTGGCCAATTGAGTTCCAACGTGTGGGAACCCATGGCCAATGAGTTTTCCCAGTCTGAAAGTCGCCTCTGACGACGTCATAATTGCTGCTTGTAGGGTTCTTAAAATTCCCGCATTCCCCAAATTTATGGATAAAGGGACCCTGTATGGACAAGTTATTAAAAACAGTGTACCCAAAATGGCTTCTGTAACCTCGTGACCAAAAGTACAGGATTTTAAAAGCAAGGCCCTGCAAACAGGCAGGCCCTGAAACGAAACCTAAAATGTATGAATCTGTGAAGAGACTTTGTGGAGCCAGACAGCTAAGCAAACACAGAATATGCATTCATTCACCTTGAAACAGATCAGGTTAGAATGGGCCTAAATCGAGGCCATTAGGTTTCTGCATATTTAATCGGTAACAGCTCACAGTAACCATCAAGCCAGGATGAAGACAATTAAGTTTCATAAATGATAAACAGCCAGGACAACAAGGCCATTAAGCACGGAGACAACCACTCCAGAAGCCGTTAAAGTAAATGGCTGTAATCATTTTAAACGAGCCCGCCAAAAGCTAGACAAAGGACTGACCTGATTTGGTGTGCAGATAAGGAATGAAGAACGGGTATAATTGTAGGCCCATCAGTGGTGATCGGTCTCTTATCTCTTATCTCTTGCTTGTGGCCTTGGCCTCCTGCCTCTTGTTCTCGTGCCCTGGCCTCGTGGTGGACTGTCTTCTTGCTCCCTGCGCCGCTCAACACCAAGGACGCCCATTACACCGGGGCCAAATGCGGGAGGAGAACGGAACCCGATTCGAAAGCACACAGGACACACAGGCCACAAACGGGCAGACAAGACGAGACGAGACGACGAATACGGTAAACCAATAAGGACAGAGAAGAGCAGCGGAAAGACGCGTTGGGGGACAAACGCCTAGTTATAAGCTGGCATTTGAAGAATAAGTTGGCGTTACATGCATGGACAGTAAAACCCCAGATCATAGCCCAGTTTAAGAATAAGCTGGCGTTCGAAGGATGGGTAGCAAAATCAATACAAACGGCCTAGTTATAAGCTGGCATTTGGTACATGGACAATAACCACCCAGTTTAAGAATAAGCTGGTGTTCGAAGCTTGGGTAGGAAAATCATTAAACGGTAAAGACCGCCCACTGACCCCCAACCGCAACAATACCGTCGACGACCGCCCGAGGAAGAAGAAGACCCATCATGACTCGACGACGACGTTAGCTGAGGAAAAGGAGGGTGCTTCGCACAAACAACTTCAGCGCCGCGCCCTGTGACCACGTGGCGACGGGATACCCCAAAGGACAGAAAGAGCGGACCTCAAAGCCCCACCAGTTAAAGCAACAGGTTTCAGATTGGTGAGCATGAATTCCTGGCCCCTCATAGCTTAATCTAGTTAGGTATAGGGGGTGGGATAAGGATAAGGGGATTTTTAATGTATTTGTTTCCCTCGGTGTGCCATGTGTTCCCCATTCCCATATAAGTGTAATTGTTTATGCCTGTATTCGTATCAGTAATTCTCAGTAAGATTGTGTTTTATTCTGCTTTTAATAAAATGTTGGTTTTCTTGCACCAAACCACTTGTCTATTCGATTTTCTGTATCGCCACCTGTACCTAAGTCCGGTGTCTAGAACCCAGGGGTGTGGGAGTGATTCGAACCACTCAGAGACAGTCAGAGGTGAAGCTGACTGGGCGCACGCCACCCCCTACAGTCTGCAACAAGCCTTGCTTCTTCTGCAGACTGCCAACCTTTTGGCCTTTGCAGTGAGAAGCACCTGCAGGCAGAATGGCCAGCCAGAGACCTAGGTCTGCACCCCGCTTCGATGACGTTGCCCTGCAGGCTTTAGTAGAGGGATCAAGAGCACTTAAAGAGGTGCTCTTCCCTTCTTCAGGGAGGAAGAAGCCTCCCCAGCAAACCAAGGCTGTGCGGATTCAGGTGGCAGAGGAGGTCAACTCCTTGTCAGTAACCCGCAGAACCTGGATTCAGTGCAGGAAGAGATTTCATGACCTTCTGTGCACTGGATAAGTGAGTATGAATTTCCCATCAGCCTCAATCTGATCCCCATTGCCTCTCCTCACCAGCACTCAGCTTTAGCAATCTCTTCCTCCACATCCCACTTGACACTGACATCCATGCACCCTTACCCATTCCCTCTCTCTCTATGGTCACATTCACCTAACTATTCGACTATGCAGCCCTCACACTCCCTATCACTGTGATGCAATTACAACTTACAACACACGGAGGGCCCTTGGTCTAGCCACCTCATTCCATCTTTGTCTCCTTCTAAGCATCTATGCTATGGATTCTCTACACTCACTCCTTCATTCTCACTCAAACTCCACTTGTCTCCCTCATTGCAGGAAAAGAGTGCTCACAATAAGAGGGAAAGAGCAAGGACAGGAGGAGGGCCACCCTCAGTAGCCCAGCTCACCACCTGGGAGGAGGCAGTCCTGGAGATCGTGGGACTGGAGGAAGATTCCCAAGTGGGGGACGGACAGACGGGCGCATCACAGCAAGCTGGTGACAGAATAGTTTTCCATCTCTCTCAATGACATTGCGTGAGTCGCTGATAATGATTCTGAAGCTCTAACAGATGGACTTATGATCATCTGCAATATGCAATGTGCATGTAACCTTGGCATCACATCTCTGACTCTTTCCTTTACTCCCCCACAGGACCATCGCAAGCACCCGTCCCCACTAGCCAGGAGGAAGAGCCTGAGCATCCAGACTCCTCAGAGGAAGCTGCAACCTCTGAGGGCGCAGCGTCAGCAGAATTCAGCGCACCCAGCACCAGCGCAGACACTCACACCTCTGTGGGATAGAGATAGAGTATAGTTGTCACCTGGTGTATTACAGCTCACAAGTGAGCATCAGCAGATTGTGGAGACAGGGGCAGCAGTGGAGAGTCCTAGTCGAAGGGCGCAGGACTCTGCCAGCTCGGCTCAGCTGCATGTCGACCCTCTGCCTCTGGGTCCATCCATAAGATCAGCGGTGCTGGAACTCCAGGAACAGATGCAGGAATCTCTGGCAGGTTTTGTCTCCAGTGTGGAGCGAATGGAGGAGTCCATTGCAAACATGAGCAGAGCCTTTGTGGAGTCATTGACGCATGAACGCACCACCATGGAAAGGATGGCAACCTCCATGGAGGTGATAAGTTGCCGGAGTGCAGAAAACATGGTGAGTGTTCTGAATAGAATGACATCTCTGGAGGAGCGATGGTCATCTATTGAACAGAGAAACCAGACCTTCATGGAAGTCCTTCTGAGTAGGACTGCCAGTGCAGATACGTGTCCCCATGGCCCCCCTGATGTGCAGCAAGGTGCTCTCAAGCCACTTGCAAGCGCTGAGGAGGACCTGACCCATGAGAGGGAAGTTGGTGGCAGACATCAAGGAAGTGGGGACTCCTCTCCAAGCGCTCACACTTCCATGCCACTGCAGAGCCCTCGGTCAGAGCCCCACCAGAGTCCACACCCAACTGAGATCGGCGTCTCAACCCCTGCACAGCCGCAGGAGCAGCAGACTATTGACGAGCCCTCACAGGTTCGCAACCCCAGAGGACGCCCGACAAAGGTGTCAAGAAAGTGAGCAAGGGGCCTCCAAATCTGCTGAAGCCACAGGGGAAGCACCATGTAGGAGCACGCGTAAGAGAAAGATACTGCACAAATAGTCTCAAGGGTAGTCACTTGGGTGAAATTTGATGTTTTATGTTAAAAAGCCATCAGATGATTACTGTAAATAAAAAATCTGATGGCTACTGCTGTAGTTGTGGCGTGTGTCATTTCGCGAATGGGACTTCCACATTGAGGGCTTAGGATTACTTGCAATTGTCAGTACGGTGCTCAAATTGCTAGGAATCCGTTGGTTCTTGGCCATTGTCGATGCTCAGGTAAGAAGCTGCGAGGCAAAAGTGCTTGATTGGTTAGGCTAAGCAAATCTGGCCAAGATGAGTGCGTTCCTTGCATCCTGGGCAGCAATGTTCTCGCGTACCGCTGTCGCTGGTTGATGGGCCTCTGCAAGATGATCATTTTCGCTCTCCTCCTCCTCCTCATCTGAGGAGGATATGTTAAGAGCCACTTGGTCCTCAGGAATCTGCAAGCCATGACGCTGTGCCATGTTGTGAAGTGCACAGCAAAGCACGACGATTCTGGAGACCCTGGCTGCTGAGTACTGCAGGGCTCCACCTGATCTATCCAGGCATCTGAAGCGCATCTTCAGCAAACCAATGATTTGCTCGATTATGGCCCTGATGGACATGTGGCTGGAGTTGTAGCTCTCCTCAGCTTCGTTGGATGGGCTCCTCAATGGCGTCATTAGCCACGTCTTCAGGGGATAGCCCTTGTCTCCAAGTAGCCATCCATTAAGTTGGTCTGGCGAACTGAATAGTGGAGGCACACCAGACTGGCGCTGTATGACGGAGTCATGGCAACTGCCAGGGTACTTGGGACAAACATGCAAAATTTCCTTCTTGTGGTCACACACCAGCTGAACGTTAAGGGAGTGGAAGCCCTTGCGGTTGACAAAAATACCTGGATTACGATGGGGTGCCTTAAGGGCCACATGTGTGCAGTCAACGATGCCCTGCACCCTTGGAAAGCCTGCCAGATCAGCTAATCCAACTGCACGTGCCGTGACGCTGGCTTGATCCTTGGAGAAATGGATGTGATTGTGCACGATGGCAAAGAGGGCATCGGTTACCTGCGTGATGCAAGTGTGCGGCCGCCTGGGAGATGCCGCTGATGTTTGCTGCTGATCCCTGGAATGAACCTGAGGCAAAAAAGTTGAGTGCGTTGGTGACTTTGATGGCCACTGGTAAGGGTTGTCCACCTGGTCCTCTGGGCTGCAGGTCTTGTTGCAGCATTGCGCAGATGTCACCCACTACCTCTCGCGAAAGTCGGAGCCGCCTTTGGCACTGCTGCTCAGACATGTTGAGGTAGCTGACCCTGTGTCTGTAGACCCTGTTTGGGGGGTATGTCCTGTGCCGACAGGCTTCCATGCGCTGGCCCCTTCTGGCCTGTGCAGCTTCAGGTGGGTGAGCAGCAGCTTGGCACTCCTATTGGTGCTGCTGCTGTTGGTGCTGCTGCTGTTGGTGCTGCTGTTGTTTCTGGTTCTGCTGGTGCCGCAGCTGGTCTTTGTCCTCTTCTAATGTCCAGAAGGGAAGGAAATAAATGGCTCCCATGCTTCTGGTATATGCCTCAGTTGAGGATGCGCTCAGTCAAGGTGGCGAGAGGGGTTTCCCAGGAGGTCACACTGGAGATGGGTGTCAGGCTCCAAACTTCCACAGCTGTGGTTATGCCTTCTAAAAATTCCCCCAGACCTGAGACAACAAAGTCCTGCCACCTGCAAATGATGGCTGATCAAATCTCTTATTTAATGGTGGAGCTGCAGCTGATAGTCAGGAATCCAATTGTGCTACCGCCAGGTTTCACTGTCGTGTTTCAGAACAGGCGTGCTTCACGTGGGAAAAGGGTTAAAATCACGAAGGCATATCAAAATGGCAATTTAGTGCTTGTTAAGGGTCTTAACGGCCTATCCCGCCTCTTGGAGGCGGGATGGAGACGGGACCAGTAGACACGATTTTTTGAGAATTGCTCGGAGGCGAGATGCAGGCGGGGTTGGGCCCGCCCGCCCGCCAGTTTTTGCAATTTTAACCCCCAACATACCTCCAATCCCACCTCAACGGCCCGATGAAAATCCAGCCCTTTGAGTCCCACAAATAGCAAATCATGATTATTCTGCCTTACGCTGCCATGCTTTGGTCAAATTAAAACAGCCATTCTTAAAGGTGCACCAGTTATCCACAACTTTTTAATTTCTGTAGGTTACAGAAAGTTACAAACTTATGAAAACATTGGAGGTTTTATAAAATTTGCCACCAGCAACAGCTTCTTATGTACTAGTCATGCTGGTAGAAATTACGACAAAATAGTTGCCCAGCTTTTGGTTCAAGGTTTATTTTTATTCATGAAAGTTAATGTTCTCCTTTGGTGTAGCTCGGTTCAGCTCTCTTTTGAAGAGGCAACAGTTTCATCAGTATTAAAGATGTCTTCTGGTCTTAAAACAAATAACATTTCAGGAGTTTTATCGCTCACCCAGTTGCTGCTGACTTCTGTGGATGTAACTGGTAGAATAGATAAGGGAGAACCAGTGGATGTGGTGTATTTGGACTTTCAGAAGGCTTTCGATAAGGTCCCGCATAAGAGATTAGCATGTAAAGTTAAAGCACATGGGATTGAGGGCAAGGTACTGACTTGGATAGAGAACTGGCTGGCAGACAGGAAGCAAAGAGTTGGAATAAACAGCTCTTTTTTCGAGTGGCAGGCAGTGACTAGTGGGGTACCGCAGGAATCGGTGCTAGGACCCCAGCTATTCACAATATATATTAATGATCTAGATGAGGGAACTAGATGTAATCTTCTTCTTCTTCTCTTCTTAGGCAGTCCCTCGGAACCGAGGATGACTTGCTTCCACATTAAAAATGAGTTCTCAGGTGACTGATGAGTCCAATGCGGGACCTACAGTCTCTGTCACAGGTGGGGCAGACAGTGGTTGAAGGGGCAGGTGGGTGGGGTGCTTGGGCTGACGTGCGCTCCTTCCGCTGTTTGTGCTTGGCTTCCACTTGCTCCCGGCGAAGAGTCTCGAGGTGTTTGGCGCCTTCCCGGATGCTTCTCCTCCACTTTGTGCGGTCTTGGGCCAGGGATTCCCAGGTGTCGGTCGGGATGTTACACTTTTTCAAGGAGGCTTTGAGGGTGTCCTTGAAGCGTTTCTGTTGTGTATGTACCTTTAAGAGAATAACTGGTCTCAGACTGCAGTACCGGCAGTGACCACCCCTGTATAAAAGGCGCTAGCAGCCTTCTGTAGTTTCAGTTTCCCGATTGTCTCCATTCAGTAAAGACTTGTTATAATCAACTCCTGCTGTCCGTGTCTCAATTATATACGGACATAATACTGGCGACGAGCAGATACGAACTTACCTACAGTCTGCACCACCTCATGGGATCCATTCCTGAAGCGAAGTGAGCAGATGTCGAGGCCAGAAGGAAGAAAGAAGCAGTAGAAACGGGCGTCGACCGTGGGCATCCGCCCCTGAGTCAGCGGAGTTGAAGAGTACAGGAGAAGCTGTCGAGAGCGGGGCTTGGTTCGTGTCGACAGTGCTTCAGCTAATCGGGCTGGTGGCAGGTAGTACACTGATCCTTCCTGGGCTGCGGCGGTCCAGAACTCGAGCGGGTGGCTTGCAACGGGGCCGAGCAGCGTTGTCGGGAAGAGGAGAGAGAGAGAGGGTGGAGCACACAGGGCGTGGCCGGTGCTACGAAGCCGGGCAGCGTACGGACGCGAGAAGAGGGAGGCAAGAGTCCCACAGGGTTGTTCCACGACGGGAAAATAATAAAATAAAAAAAATATTAAACGCGCAGAAAACCGCGAGGAGCTGCAGGATGCAACGGAAACCGCGGAAAGCAGCGCTAGCAACAGCGGGGAAGAAGGCAAAGCGCGGGAGGCGCCATCTTAATCAAGCGGGGAAGAAGGCAAAGTGCGGGAGGCGCCATTTTAGATTTCCAAGATGCCGAAGACTGGCTGTATCACTGCCGTTGATAATGCAATAGAGGACTGGACCACGTATGTGGAAAGAGTCGAGGTATATTGCAAAGCAAACAAAATAGCCGATGAGAAAAAGGCATCGGTACTGCTAAACTTAATGGGCGCAAGAACGTACGGCCTATTGCGGGACCTGATTACTCCAGCCAAACCGAAGGCGAAGAGTTTTAACGAAATTGTTGCTATCCTACAGGAACACCTAAAACCTGCACCGCTGCTGATAGCAGAAAGATTTAAATTCCACAGGAGAACTCAGCATAAAGATGAGAGCAATGCTGAGTACCTTACGGAACTATGCAAGCTATCAAAGCACTGCCAGTTTGGAGCAGGACTGGCAGATGCCCTACGGGACAAATTTGTCTGTGGACTCCTGAGTGAAGGAACACAGAAGAAGTTACTCTCAGAGAAAGAGCTGACGCTAGATAAGGCTTTCAGCGTGGCAGTATCGTACGAAGCAGCAGCCAGGGGAGCTGCGGAAATACAACAAAAGCCACAGGAATACGGCACCCACGAAATTACACGGGGATTTGCAAAATGTTATCGCTGCGGCAGAACGAACCATGACCAGAAGGACTGCTGGTCCAAGGACAAAATATTCTGGCAATGCGGAAAGATGGGACACATTACACGAGTTTGCAGGTCTGGGAGGAAGACCAGCGACAACAAAAAGGCTACTAAGGAACCGTGCAAGAAAGTACAAAAGATGACGGACAGTAGTTCCGAAGACCAGATGAGCGATAGTGAATCCGGGAACAAGAGACTAAGCTGTCTCAAACTTCACAATGTAATCGCAAAAGAGGATCACCGAACCATTTGGGTCACCCTCACGATAGCAGGGTCCCAAGTTAAAATGGAATTGGATACAGGATCAGTGCTAACCGTCATGAATCGACGAGACTACGAGCGGCTATTCTCACACATACCCTTGAGAGAGACATCCATCGTCTTGACGACGTATACGGGGCAAAAAGTATACCCCAGAGGAAAAATAAGGGTGCCTGTCGAATACAACGGCAAGAAAATACGGAAATTGTATCTCTACATACTGCAAGATGGTGGACCACCGTTATTGGGACGTGAATGGATCAGAAAGATAAGCTTAGACTGGCACTCCATTCAGGCAATGACGGTGGATGGTAAAAAAGATGACGACGTCACTCCTGGACGATTGTCAACAATCTTAGCTAACGCCAAAGAGGTATTTCAACAAGAACTGGGCACTCTTAAAGGCGTAACCGCCTCGATAAAAATAGAAGAGAATGCAATTCCCAAGTTTTTCAAAGCAAGACCGGTACCATATGCAATTCGCCCAGCCGTCGAGGCAGAGCTGGAGAATCTGGAGAATACAGGCATGTTGTCTAAGGTAGACTGGAGCGAGTGGGCGACACCCATCGTTCCTGTCATAAAGAAAATGTTAAACAATAAGTCTGAGGAGCCAAGGAAGGTTCGCATCTGTGGGGACTTCAAGGTGACGGTGAACCCAGTCCTTCACACAGTACAATATCCTCTTCCAAGGATAGAAGACATCTTCGCCTCACTATCTGGAGGGAAGTGTTTTACAAAAATTGACCTAGCACAAGCGTATTTGCAGATGGAGGTTGAAGAATCCTCTAGGAAGTATCTCACGATAAACACTCACAAAGGTCTTTACCAGTATCATCGATTGGTATTCGGAGTAGCATCAGCTCCACCGATATGGCAAAGAGCGATGGAACAAGTCCTGCAAGGGATTCCGGGGACTCAGTGTTACTTGGACGACATCCTAGTGACAGGTGAAGATGACAGTGAACACTTTAACAACCTAGAACAGGTGCTCACTAGACTACGGGAACATGAGCTACGAGCCAACCGCCCCAAGTGCGAGTTTTTTAAGAAACAGATATCGTATTGTGGCCACGTGATTGATGAAGTGGGGTTACATAAGTCCCCTGACAAAATTGAAGCGGTTGTTAAGGCCCCAGCGCCTGAAAATGTGTCGCAACTGAGGTCATTCCTCGGATTGGTGAATTACTACCATAAGTTTTTACCGAATTTGTCCACAATTCTGCACCCACTGAACGCCCTACTATGAACGGGAGTAGCATGGAAATGGAGCAATGACTGTAAGAGGGCCTTTCAGAAGAGTAAGGACTTAATCACTTCAAGAGAAGTATTGGCTCACTACAACCCATCACAACCGATAAGACTGGCGTGTGATGCATCTCCCTACGTCATTGGGGCGGTACTGTCACATAAATTCCTTGATGGTTTAGAGAGGCCGATAGCTTTTGCGTCACGCTCGTTAACTTCAGCCGAGCGTAACTACGCCCAGATTGACAGAGAGGCCCTCAGCCTAGTGTGGGGGGTGAAGAAGTTCAATCACTACCTGCACGGTCAAAAATTTACTCTACTAACTGATCATCAACCTCTTGTTCCATTTTCAACCCTCAGAAGGGCGTACCGATAATGACAGCACAACGGCTACAGAGGTGGTCCCTTTTCCTAGGGGCACACCAATATGACATCGAGTACAAAGGAACTAAACAGCATTGGAATGCTGATGGATTGTCGCGCCTACCGTTGCCGATGGTGGAAGAAGAACTTGCAGTGGATCCAATGGAGATATTCCACTCGACCATAGTCCATAGACCGGATCCAGAGTAGTAATTCCACCCAAATTGAAGGATAGAATGCTCAATGAGCTTCATGAGGGTCATCTGGGAGGGGTAAAAATGAAGAACTTAGCCAGAGCGTTTGTGTGGTGGCCGGGAATCGATAGAGAAATCGAAGAGATGACCAAGAGCTGTACAGGATGCCAGAAGGTCCAAAACGCCCCACCACAAGCCCCTCTACATCCATGGGAGTGGCCCTCATCTCCATGGCAAAGGGTGCACATTGATTTTGCTGGTCCCTTCATGGACTCGATGTTTTTAATTGCGGTGGATGCACATTCAAAGTGGCCAGAGGTAATAAAAATGTCCTCAACCACCACAGAAAAAACTATCACAGTCTTACGAACCATATTCGCCAGGAATGGGCTGGCTGAACAGATTTGCTCTGACAATGGACCACAGTTTGTGTCTGAAGAGTTCCGGAGGTTCTTAAAGAACAATGGTGTTAAGCATTACACATCTGCCCCATATCATCCAGCCACTAATGGATTGGCCGAGAGGTTTATTCAAACATTCAAGAAGGCTATCAAGGCAATGTGTAATGAAGATATACCCCTACAACACAAGGTGGACAACTTCTTGTTTGCCTACCGGAATGCGACACATGCGGTTACCAACCAAACTCCAGCCATGATGTTCTTCAATCGAAGACTACGATGCCGCTTGGATTTGGTTAAGCCAAACGTCCGAAGAGATGTGGAGAACAGGCAGTTTCAGAATATGAATGAATGGCCGACCAGGAGTTTTAAGATAGGTCAACCAGTTCTGGCCCTGGACTACCGCACAGAGAAATGGCAGCCAGAAACGATTTGTACACGACAAGGACCTCTCATGCATACCGTGGACATTGGAGAGAGCATTCAGTAAAGACTTGTTATAATCAACTCCTGCTGTCCGTGTCTCAATTATACACGGACATAATAGTTTCCTCTGCCCACTTGGGGCTCTCTTGCCATGCTGGAGCTCCGAGTACATAAGAACATAAGAACATAAGAAATAGGAGCAGGAGTAGGCCAATCGGCCCCTCGAGCCTGCTCCGCCATTCAATAAGATCATGGCTGATCTGATCCTAACTGCCAATCCACTATCACAGAACCATCTCCTGAATCTAACAGAATTAGACACACGAAATAGGAGCAGGATCAGGCTATACGGCCCCTGGGCCTGCTCCGCTACCCACAGGGCCATGACCGATCCGAACCTAGACTAATGTCCAAATTCCTGCCCGCTCCCCATAACCCTTAATTCCCTTCACTTCTAGGAAACTGTCTATTTCTGTTTTAAATTTATGTAATGATGTAGCTTCTACAGCTTTTTGGGGCAGCATATTCCATGGACCTACCACCCTCTGAGTGAAGTAGTTCCTCCTTATCTCAGTTTTGAAAGAGCAGCCCCTTATTCTAAGGCTATGCCCCCTAGTTCTAGTTTCACCCATCATCGGGAACATCCTCCCCGCATCCACCCGATCCAACCTCTTCACAATCTTATATGTTTCAATAAGATCGCCTCTCATTCTTCTGAACTCCAATGAGTAGAGTCCCAATCTACTCAACCTCTCCTCATATGTCCATCACCTCATCCCCGGGATTAACCGAGTGAACCTTCTTTGTACTGACTCGAGAGCAAGTATGTCCTTTCTTAAGTATGGACACCAAAACTGTACGCAGTATTCCAGGTGCGGTCTCACCAATACCTTGTACAACTGAAGCAATACCTCCCTATTTTTATATTCTATCCCCCTAGCAATGAAAGCCAACATTCCATTGGCCTTCTTAATCACTTGCTGCACCTGCATACTAACCTTTTGTGTTTCATGCACCAGGACCCCCAGATCCCTTTGTACTTCAGTACTTTCCAGTTTCTTGCCATTAAGATAATAACTTGCTCTACGATTTTTCCTGCCAAAGTGCATAACCTCACACTTTCCAGTATTGTATTCCATCTGCCAAATCTCTGCCCACTTACTTAGCCTGTCTATGTCCCCTTGCAGGTTTTTTATGTCCTCCTCACTCACTACTTTCCCTCCCATCTTAGTATCATCTGCAAACTTTGATATGTTACACTCAGTCCCCTCCTCCAAATCGTTAATATAGATTGTAAAGAGCTGGGGACCCAGCACTGACCCCTGCGGAACACCACTAGTTACTGATTGCCAGTCTGAGAATGAACCATTTATCCCAACTCTCTGCCTTCTGTTAGATAGCCAATCCCCTATCCATGCCAGAATATTACCCCCAATCCCGTGATTTTTTTTATCTTAAGCAATAATCTTTTGTGTGGCACCTTGCCAAATGCCTTTTGGAAGTCTAAATACACTACGTCCACTGGTTCCCCTTTATCCACCCTATATGTTACTTCCTCAAAGAACTCCAGCAAATTTGTCAAACATGACTTCCCCTTCATAAAACCATGCTGACTTTGTCCTATTAAATTATGATTATCCAAATGTCCTGTTACTGTCTCCTTAATAATGGACTCCCAAATTTTACCTACCACAGATGTTAGGCTAACCGGTCTATAGTTTCCAGCCTTCTGTCTACTGCCCTTTTTAAATAAGGGCGTTACATTAGCAGTTTTCCAGTCTGCCGGGACCTTTGCCGAGTTCAGGGAGTTTTGGAAAATTATTACCAATGCATCCACAATCCCTACCGCCACTTCCCTCAAGACCCTAGGATGTAAGCCATCAGGTCCAGGTGATTTATCCGCCTTGAGTCCCATTATTTTACCGAGTACCACTTCCTTAGTGATTTTGATCGTGTTTAGCTCCTCCCCCCCCCTTTAGTCCCCTGTTTGTCCAGTGTTGGGATATTCTTAGTGTCTTCTACTGTAAAGACTGATACAAAATATTCATTCAGTGTTTTTGCCATCTCCATATTTCCCACCATTAATTTCCCAGTCTCATCCTCTGAGGGACCAACATTTACTTTAGCCACCCTTTTTCTTTTTATATAACTATAAAAACTCTATCTGTTTTTATATTTTTTGCTAATTTACTTTCATAATCTATCTTCCCTTTCTTAATCAATCTTTTTGTTATTTTTTGCTGTCTTTTGGGAGTCTCGTATCGGGCATGCGGACAATGTGACCCGTCCATCGGAGCTGATTGAGCATGGTCAGAGCTTCGATGCTGGGGATGTTGGCCTGAGCAAGAACACTGACGTTGGTGCACCTATCCTGCCAATGGATTTGCAGGATCTTGCGGAGGCAGCATTGGTGGTACCTCTCCAGTGCTTTGAGGTGCCTGCTGTACATGGTCCATGTCTCTGAGGCATACAGCAGGGCAGGTATCACTGCTGCCCTGTAGACCATGAGCTTAGTGCCGGGTTTGAGGTCCTGGTCTTCAAACACTCTCTTCCTCAGGTGACCGAAGGCTGCACTGGCACACTGAAGGTGGTGTTGGACTTCGTCGTCGACGCCTGCCCTTGTTGACAGTAGGCTCCCGAGGTATGGAAAATGGTCCACGTTGTCCAAGTCCTTGTCGTGGATTTTGATAATCGGGGGGCAGCACTGTGTGGCGGGGGCAGGTTGGTAGAGGATCGTTGTCTTACGGATGTTTAGTGTGAGGCCCATGCTCTCATATGCTTCGGTGAAGGTGTTTACGATGGTTTGGAGTTCGACCTCCGAGTGAGCACAGACGCAAGCATCGTCTGCATACTGCATGCTAGATGTAATATCTCCAAGTTTGCAGATGACACAAAGCTGGGTGGGCATGTGTGCTGTGAGGAGGATGCCGAGAAACTCCAGTATGATTTGGACAGGTTGGGCGATTGGGCAGATGTATGGCAGATGCCGTATAATGTGGATAAATGCGAGGTTATCCACTTTGGTGGCAAAAACAGGAAGGCAGATTATTAGCTGAATGGCAATAGATTGGGAGAAGGGGAAGTGCAACGAGATCTGGGTGTCCTTGTGCACCAGTCGCTGAAGGTAAGCATGCAGGTACAGCTGGCGGTTAAGAAGGCAAATGGTATGTTGGCCTTTGTAGTGAGTGGATTCGAGTAGAGGAACAAGGATGTCTTGCTACAGTTGTACAGGGCCTTGCTGAGACCACACCTTGAGTATTGTGTGCAGTTTTGGTTGCCTTATCTGAGGAAGGATGTTCTTGCCGTGGAGGGAGTGCAGCGAAGATTCAACAGACTGATACCTGGGATGGCAGGAATGACAGGTCGATTGGGCTTATACTCGCTGGAGTTTAGAAGAATGAGAAGGGATCTCATTGAAACTTATAAAATTCTAACAGGTGTAAGAATTTGCAATAATTTACAGTTCTGAAGATTCATTTTTTTGATTAAAGGATCCCTGAGCGATGTGCTTTTAAATTTCCAGGGATAAAATGGCAGTCACCACATGGCCGAGACAAAGAGGCTTGGAATGCAGCTTTCTGTGTCTGGAAGTAAGGTTCAATAAAGACAAAGGACAATGCTTTGTTTACAAAGCAACTGAATGCTATTAGCATTTGTTTGTATATCGAGTGGACACAAAGGAAACTGCAGAAGAGACTTTTGCACCTTGAATGGGAATCGTTCAAGATTTGAATGGGTTTTAAATCACCCAGTGCTGGACAATAGAGCAGCTGTATCTCCCTTTTGCTATTGGACCCTTTTGGGTGGGGAATTTTGCACACAGCCCTTGCAAGGCAGGACAGGAGGGGCTCACCAGGTATAAAGAAAGGGCTGAGAAGCCAGCTCGCTCTCTTGACTCTCTTGACTTCCTGGGACCATAGGTGAGCTCTCTCTCTCTCTCTCTCTCTTACTTCGCTGGACCAAAGGTGAGCAGAGTTTCTGTCTCCTCAACAAGGCAACCTAGCAGGAGTTTGGGGGATGGTAATTTAAGGGGATATTGCTAAGATTGTTTAACCAACATTGTAGTCACTTACCCCTCGTTTTCGCCGTCTGCAACCCCTGTTAAGCAATTTTACTGTAATTACTGTGTGCGTGTGGGATAGTTTGATATTGTGATTATAGTTTCTTTTAGTTAATAAAGCTTGATTTTTTTCTCTCATCCAAACTACGTGTCTGTTTTAATATCAATAATTATAAGCCCTGCAGTCAGAACTGGAAGGTGGGGTCGCGATTCGAAACCGCTGTTTTAAAATTGGTTTTATTTGTAAATTGGTCTGAGTGCAGGCAAAGGCTGCAAGACCAGGAATATTACTTTAAACCAGTTTAAAGAAGCCCGAAATCCTTACACAGGACTAGACAGACTAGATGCAGGAAGGATGTTCCCGATGTTCGGGGAGTCCAGAACCAGGGGTCACAGTCTAAAGATAAGGGGTAAGTCATTTAGGACTGAGATGAGGAGGAATTTCTTCACCCAGAGAGTGGTGAACCTGTGGAATTCTCTACCACAGAAGGTAGTTGAGGCTAATTCATTAAATATATTCAAGAAGGAGTTATATATATTTCTTAAGGCTAAGGGGATCAAGGGATATGGGGAGAAGGCAGGGACAGGGTACTGAGTTTGGATGATCAGCCATGATCTCGTTGAATGGCGGAGCAGGCGCGAGGGGCTGAATGGCCTACTCCTGCTCCTATCTTCTATGTTTCTATGTTTCTGTGGGAACGCAACTTGCCAAATATATGGACCTGGATTTGATTGCTGTTTTTGAAGCGGCTGAACCATGAAACGGAAACGGGTTGGTTCAAAAGTATTTGGCAAATTTGTTTGCGTTTTCTAGAAAGGTGAGGTCCGATATCCCAGGAAGGTTAGCTGCTCTGGTGCAGTTCAACCAGCCCAGTAGAGCTGATTTGACATCAGGACATGATGAGGTGTGTATCCTCTTTTGGCTGCAATAATTCTTCTGTGGCGATTCCTTCTTTTTCAGCTAAGTGGAGATGGATGTTAAATTAATTTAAAAGGCTAATGGAATGTTGGCCTTTATCTAAAGTGGGCTGGAATACAAGGGGATGGAAGTTGTTACACCTGTACAGAGCTCCGCCTTGACCCCATCAGGAGTACTGCATTCAGTTCTGGGCACCGCACCTCAGGAATTGGCCTTGGAGTGGGTGCAGTGCAGATTCGCCAGAATGATACCGGGGCTAAAAGGATTAAATTATAAGACAGGTTACATAGACTAAGCTTCTCCCTTGAATATAGAAGATTAAGGGGTGATCTAATTGAGGTGTTTAAGATGATTAATGGATTTGATAGGGTAGATAGGGAGAAACTGTTTCCACTGGCAGGGCCATTGGTAACCAGAGGACACAGATTTAAGTTAATGGCAAGAAAACCTGAGGGGAGATGAGTTTTTTTTTATGGAGCAAGTTATGATTTGGAATGCACTGCTTGGAAGGGTGGTCGAAGCATATTCAATGGCAACTTTCGAAAGGGAATTGGATATACTTGAAATAAAATTGCACGGCTATAGGGAAAGAGCAGGGGCGTGAAACTATTTGGACAGCTCTTTCAAAGAGCTGGCACATGGGCTGAATGGCCTCCTTCTGTGCTGTATGATTCTATGGGGGCGAAATTGGGTGCCTTTGCACCTCCCGTTAGCGCCCCCGGTTTGCGACCAGGCGCAGCGCTGACATCGACTCCCGTCATATTGGGAGGGAGTTTTGCAGCAGTGCTATGGTGTTGCACCCTGACCTCCTTCGCCCGGAGATTGTGACATCAGCGCCATGCGCATTGCCCCAGTAATGCCCCGGACCCAAAATTGACTTCCGCCCCCTGCAGCAGTGCCGGTTGAATGCACCGACAGCTGCAGGAGGTGTGCATCGGGCGACCGGCCGCTTCGGGGGCGATGATTATAGACAAGGTGGCCGAGGTAAGTAAAATAAACACTTAACTTTCTTGTTCCAGTTTTTTTTGCGGTTTCCTGAGTGCCGGGCTGATCGTGCGCAATCACAGCTGCTTTGGTGGTCCAGGTAGGTACTTTTTAAATTGCAGAGCCTGCAGCGATGGCCCTTCCCTTTAAGGGAGGGAAGGAGCCTTTGAACGCGGCAGCGATGCATGGCCCAGTTTGCAGTACTACTGAAGTCTCTGCCCCGCCTGCTGCCGATTGTGCTCCAAGAAGGAAGTGGAGCGCTTGATTTTCAGCCATTACTGCCTTTTAAAACAAAATTAACTTTAAGAAGAAGTCCTAATAAGGAGTCTTCAGCACTTAAAGCTGAATTCCCTTCCGCACCTAAATAAAATAAGAAAAGTGCTTCAGCACTAACACAAATGGCTCAGCAAGCCAGGGAAGGGGCACCCAGAGTCTCGTATGCAGCACTCCAGCTTTATGCAGGGGGTCAACCCTGCAAGAGAAGTCCTCTACCCACAGGGGCCAGGAGGCCCTCCAGAAAGAACGATATGGGACCACATCACTGACGCCGCCACTACCAGCAGTGTCGCCCCCACCATCTGGCTCCAGTGCCCAAAGAAGCTTCAGGACCTCATACCATTGGTCAAGGTCAGTGAATGCATCTTCAAAAGCCATCTCCTAAAAACTGCACCACTAGCCTCACTCACTGCTCAATGCAAGACTCCCCTCCACCCCCAATCACTCACCTACCAACAATCTGCACCAATCACGAGGCGCATCTCCCATTCCTAGCTTCACCTCACCCCCTTGGAGGAGACGGTGCTGGCCATTCTTGGCAGGGGCATGGCTGAGCCCTTGACCAGCAGAGAGGCTGAAAGGATACAAGATGCTGGTATCCTCAAACATTATCCTCCTTATGGTATGCACCTCTTGCTTTCCCACCCTCCCCTCACCACAACTCCATCCTTGTGCCGTCCTCATTTCACACACCCAAGAATTGCAGCCTGCCGAGCCAGTGCTTGGCCAAGAACAGGGAGAGGAGAGTGAAGAAGAAGAATAACAACAACAAGAAGAAGAAACACCATCACTCGATTTGACACTCCCAGCCACCAGCTGGTCAACCATCAAGGCCATTTGCAGTCTCCCCCACCGAAAGTTAGCAGCCTTCCACCAGCCGTGCTGCAGCCACTGGGGTAGCAGTGCGTAAGAGCACTAGGATAGGCAAAGGCACACGCAAGACAGTCATGAAGAGAATGCATAAGGGTGATGAGTTGATTTCTTGATGTCATATTGAGTGGATAGATGTATAAAGTTGGATTGGAAAGTTTGCTTTGTGGTGGCTTTTATTTCAGCATCGTGACCAAGAGTACGCTGTGGTGGTCAGTTACAGTGGGAAGGTATGCTGCGGGACTAAGTTTGAAAGGGGAATTAAGGTTGTTGTCTTTTCTGCAACCTCGGAAGCCACTCTCACCTCATTGATACTAACTATCACAACATTGACAGATTGCTTCTCTGAATTCTACTTGACCTGTCATCTATTACATCAGCATGGGTGATGCTTATACTGTCTCACCTTGGTCCTCAGAATTGGACCAGGATGAGCCCCAACACCAGCAGCAGCAGCAACAACAACAGCAGCCTTCTCCTCAACGACCTGATGTTCCACAGGATAGAGGGCATCAGCGCAGGGCTGCACTGCACCGGAGGTGATACCCCCAACACAGGGTATACAGGCAGAGGATGAGCTTCCTCAACATGACTGAGCAGCAGTGCCAAAGGAGGCTCCGGCTATCATGCCAGGTCATCGCAGACATTTGCAGCTTGCTGGAGCAAGACCTGCAGCCCAGAGGTCCTGGTGGACACTCCTTACCAGTGGCTGTCAAAGTCACCAGCACTCTCAACTTCTTTGCCTCAGGCTCCTTCTAGGAACCTGCAGCAGATATTTGCGGCATCTCGTCAGCCGCCTGTAAGATTCACAAAATTCCCACATTCTCCCCAAAGTTATGAATAAAAGGGACCCTGCATGGACATTTTAAAAAGGGTACCCAAAGATGGCGTCCGCACCTCGTGACCAAAAGCCTGCAAGATTTTAAAAGCTTGGACTCTGTGGCAGCACAAGCAGCTTTTGGGGAAATCGAAACCTAAAATGCAGTTTCTGTGAAAAAGGACTTTGTATTTTGGAAAGCAGACAGTAGAACATTGAATATGCATTAAGCCAGATCGTAGACAGATCAGAACCAGTTAGGCCTATACTTGAGGCCGTCAAGTTGTCTGCATAAATAATCGGAAACAGCTTAAAGAAGCCATCGAGATTGGACAGGCCGATTAGAATGCATTAATAACAATACAGCTCGGAGATCAGGCCATTAGGTGCGGTAAACAGCCATCTAAAAACAGTTAGTTTAGATTGCTACAATCATTTAAACCAGCCCGCCAAAATTGGAACAATGAACTAACCTGATTTGGCGCGCAGATAAGGGGCTTCGTAAGGAGTATAACTGCAGGCCCCGGGTAGCAATCTCTCTCTTGCTCTTGCCCTTGTCCCTGCTCTCGTGGCTCTGGCCTCTTGGGCTGCCGCTCGTACTCATGCCCTGGCCTCGTGGCGGGTTCTCTCTTCGCTCCCCGTAGCAGAATTTCAGTAACTAAGGACACCATACCAATTGCAGGGGAGGGGAACGAGACCCAAGTCAATAGCCATCCAGGACGCCCAGGCCGCAAAAAGGGGCGAGACGAAAGTGAGTAGGCAGTTCAGGACTTGTAAAGTAACCGAACGAGATGAGACGAAAAGAGACGAAGAAGACGGTAACAACTCGATAAGAGCAGAGCAGGGCAGCAAAAAACGTATTGATGAGGCCAAGCATTCAGTTATAAGCTGGCGCTTGGTGAGACGAACATTCCTGGTGAGCACTGCGAAAATGCAGGTGTCCACGCCACGACGAGTATACTGGCGTTCTTACGCTTGGGTAGGAAAATCTAGGCAGTTAAAACTGCCAACTGTCCTGTAGGCACAACGTTGCCGCCGCGACCGCCCGAGGGAGAAGAAGAGGAGAAGCCATCGCGACGAGATGATGACGGCAGCGGAGGGGAAGAAGGTGTGTCACAGCAGCAGCTCCAGCACCGCGCCCCTGAAGACCACATGGCGACAGGGTACCTAAGAGGACAGAGAACCAAACCTCAAAACGTGCATTCATCAAACAGTTGGCTTTGCTTTGGATTGGTGAGCATGAATTCTGGCCCCTCATAGTTTAATCTAGTTAGGTATAGGGGGTGGGATAAGGATAAGAGGATTGTTAATATAGTTTGTTTTCCCTCGATGTGCCGTGTGTTCCCCATTCCCTGTATAAGTATATATAGTTATTTTGTATTTGCCTGTATTTTTATACTAGTAACTTCTCGTAAGACTGTGTTAATTTCTGTTTTAATAAAATCTTGATTTTCTTACATCCAAACCACCTGTCTACTCGAGTTTTCTGTATCGCTGCCTGTACCTAAGTCCGGTGTCTAGAACCCAGGGGCGTGGGAGTGATTCAAACCGCTCACAAACAGTCAGGGGCATAACTGACTGGGCACATACGCCACACCCGCCACCCTCTACATGCCCACAGGTGCATCACACAGGTCACCAATGCCATATTTGACAAGTCAGTCAATTATGTCAACTTTGCCACTGATGAAGCCAGTGTTACTGAGCAGGCGTTTGGCTTTGCCACACTGGCAGGGCATCATCGACGCACACATGTGGCCATCAGGGCACCCCCACATCACCCAGAAGTATTTGTGAACCGCAAGGGCTTCCACTCCCTCAATGTGCAGCTCGTCTTCAACCATAGGAAGATCATCATGCATAGGTGCACCAGATTCCCTGGCAGCTGTCATGACTCTTTTGTCTTGTGCCAGTCCACCCTCCCTCAGCTCTTCGCACCGCCAAACACACTTACCAGCTGGCTGCTTGGAGACAAGGGCTATCCACTGAAGACGTGGCTCATGACACCCTTGAGGAGGCCAAGTACTGAGGCTGAGGAGTGGTAGACATGCTTAAGATGCACTTCAGATGCCTTGACAGATCTGGAGGACACTTCAGTACGCACCAGCCAGGGTCTCCAGAATCATTGTCATCTGCTGTGCACTGCACAGCATAGCACAGCAACGAGGATTTGCACTGCATGAGGAACAAGGCACAGAGCACACAGCCTCTTCAAAGGAGGAGGAGGAGGAGGAGCAGGAGGAACCTGAGGTCCAGATGCCAGCAGCACTGGAGTACATTACTGCCTGGGAAGCCAGGGATGGCCTCATCATGGCCAGATTTTTTTAACTTCCTGCATTACACCCATATGGCTGCCACATACTGTGCCAGGTTCCCCCGCCCCACCAAAAAAACCACCATAAGCATTCCTACAATGACCAAGCCATTCCTTTCACACTGACACCAATTGCTGGAGTTAACCTTATGTCTCACCATTCACTACAACTCACTAAGCCACTTCCAAAGTAACATACAAGAATGGGCATGACCAAAAAGAGGTGAAAATAAATAGTTTTATATGTGTCATAACATTACCGGAACCTTAACAATAACACTTCTTTAAACACTTCTACTTCTGTGCCATTTTTTGTTTATGCATGCTTCTACAAGCTGCAACCCCTGTGGCTTCAGCAGAGGTAGACACTTTTGGCGGACGTCCTCTGGGTTCTGGATGAAGCCTGTGATGACCCCGCCAAAGTCTGCTCCTCCTGCAACTGTGCAGGTGCAGACTTGGCCATCGCTATCCGAGGAGGCATCTGGGGCTCTGATTGAGATGGGGGGGGGGGGAGGCAATGTGGGGAAAGTGTGAGCACTTTGAGAGGAGCCCCCACTTCCATGTCCCCTCTCACCATCATCCCTCTCACAGGCCACCCGTACTTCCCTGGAGAGCACCTTGCTGCACAGCAGTGGAGCCATGAGGTTCCAAGTCTATGTTTACATCCCTCCTAGAGAGGAGGTCTATGAGCCGCCATCTGTTCTTCATAGATAGCATCTGTTCATTTGAGTGGCGCATTAGCTGCTCCATGGAAGAGCATACCATCCCCATCGTCTGCGACATGGTGGTGGTCATGTTGGAGATGGACTCCTCCATTTTCTGCACATTTGCAGACATTGTGGCCACAAAACCTGTCAGAGCCTCCTGCACATCTTCCTGCACCGCCAGGATCACCCTCTTTCTCGATGACCCCTGAGGCTCAGCGTCTGCATGCAGCTGAGTAGAGATGGAAACATCCTGCGCCTTCCGGCGAGGAGTCTCCACTACTGTCCTTGTCTCCATCATCTCCTCTTGCTCACTTGTGACTTGTGAGACACCAGGTGACAACACTACTCTATCTCGTGTAGGACCCACCAAGGTGTGCATATCTGTGCTGGTGCTGGGTGCGCTTAGGTCTGGTGATGGTGCACCCTCAGAGGCTGGAGGCTCCTCTGAGGAGTCATCTTCCTCCTCCAGCTGAACAGTGGCGGGGGCTCTTGATGGACCTGTCGGAGAGTAAAGAGATGTTTTAGAAATGTTATATTAAGAATGGATAACGATACTGTTAGATCCGTGTATCTTGTTGTGTCCTTCAATAATCAGACAAGAGACTGCAGGAAACGATCAACAGGTGTTTACTGAATGAGGGTTACTCTAGAACTAACTACACAGATCACTACTCAGGGTTTATATACAGGTGTGGTCACTGTCGGTACTACAGTATACAGGAGCTGTAAAAAGTAGTTCGCCTCTTAAAGGTAAATACATTACAATTCCTCCCCTTTTAGATTAACAGTCCATAACACTCATTTAACAATTAAATATCAAACTATTTACAATTAACACTTTTAACATGCAACATTAGCTGAAAATAGTCTATTTATAAATTCAGTCTTTGGGGAGGCTTCCTGATCCTTTCTGGATAGCGCCTTTCCCGAGTGTCTTGCTCTTGGTGCGGAGGCGATTCTGGCCCACTGTCGTCGGTTGGTTCATCCGTTTCCGATGCTACTGTTTCTGGGGTAGATGCTACCTGTACATCGGGTTCATCACCAGGTAATTATGGGCGAGACATGGGGTTGACTCATTCCTGTGACTCTAGGATCTGGTCAGCATGGCATCTCACAATGTTCTCCCCAACATTCACTGTGTACATTAGTGGCCCCTGCTGTGTGCATATCGTTCCTGATTGCCATTTCTCTGTTCGGTAGTCGCGGGCCAAGACTGGTTGTCCTACATTGAAGCTCCTTGTCGGCTTCTCATTGATGTGCTGGAATTGCTTATTCTCAACATCTCTTCGTACATTTGGTCTGAGCAAATCCAGACGAGATCTCAACCTTCGGTTAAAGAACATCATGGCCGGGGCCTGGTTGGTGACTGCATGTGTCGCATTTCTGTAGGCTAACAGGAAATTGTCCACCTTATGCTGCAGTGGAATGTCGTCATCGCACATGGCCTTTACCGCTTTTTTAAAGGTTTGTACGAACCTCTCAGCCAATCCATTTGTGGCTGGATGATACGGGGCGGATGTGTAATGCCTTACCCCATTCCTTTTCATAAATCTTCGAAACTCTTCGGACACAAACTGTGGTCCGTTATCAGAGCAAATCTGCTCTGGCAAGCCGTTCCTGGCAAAAATGGTCCGTAGGACTGCAATAGTTTTCTCCGTGGTGGTGGAGGACATTTTGATCACCTCAGGCCATTTCGAGTGCGCATCCACGGCTATTAAAAACATTGAGTCCATGAATGGACCAGCAAAATCAATATGCACCCGTTGCCATGGAGATGAGGGCCACTCCCATGGGTGTAGAGGGGCATGTGGTGGTGCATTTTGGACCTTCTGGCATCCTGAGCAGCTCTTTGTCAGGTCCTCGATTTGCTGATCGATCCCCGGCCACCACACATAAGCCCTAGCAAGGCTTTTCATTTTCACCCCTCCCAGATGACCTTCGTGAAGCTCATTGAGCACTCTCTCCCTTAACTTGGGTGGAATTACCACTCGGGATCCACACATCAAGGTCCCCTGGCATACTGACAGCTGTTCTCTTCTGGATGAGAATGCTGGCAACAGTGAGTCGCCATGTGTTGGCCATCCCCTCACCGTCAAATCATATACCCGAGACAGTGTCAGGTCATTTCGGGTCTCCTTCTCTATACCAGCGTTAGTTACTGGCAAGCATTCAATTATAGTCGAATGAAATATTTCGACAGGATCCACTGTTGGTGCTTCCTCCGCAGTAGGCAGTGGCAGGCGTGATAGCCCATCAGTGTTTCCATGCTGTTTCGTGCCCTTATACTCGATTTCATATTGGTGCGCCCCTAGAAAAAGGGACCATCTTTGTAGCCGTCGCGCAGTCATCACCGGAATGCCCTTCTTTGGATTAAAGATGGAGACAAGTGGTTGGTGGTCAGTCAGCAAGGTGAACTTCTGCCCGTGCAGATAGTGATTGAACTTTTTCACTCCCCACACTAGGCTGAGGGCCTCCCTGTCAATCTGGGCATAGTTACGCTCGGCTGAGGTTAGTGACCGAGACGCAAAGGCTACTGGCCTCTCCGAGCCGTCCGGGAATTTGTGCGATAGCACCGCTCCAATGCCATAGGGTGATGCATCACACGCCAACCGAATTGGTAGTGCTGGGTTGAAATGAGCCAACACCTCTTTTGATGTGATCACTGCTTTGCTCTTCTGGAAAACTTGTTTACATTACTTCCATGGTACCCCCGTTTGCAGTAGGGTGTTCAGTGGGTGTAGTATGGTAGACAAATTCGGCAAGAACTTATGGTAGTAGTTTACCAGCCCGAGGAACAACCTCAGTTGTGACACATTTTCCGGTGCTGGAGCCTTGACTACTGCCTCAATCTTTTCAGGGGACTTATGTAACCCCTCTTTATCAATAACGTGGCCACAATACGAGATCTGCTTCTGGAAAAACTCGCATTTGTGGCGATTAGCTCGGAGCCCATATTCCTTCAATCTAGTGAGCACCTGCTCCAGGTTGGCGAGGTGATCACTGTCATTTTCGCCCGTGACCAGGATGTCGTCCAAATAACACTGGGTCCCTGGAATCCCTTGCAGGACTTGTTCCATTGCCCTTTGCCAAATAGCCAGAGCTGATGCTACCCCGAACACCAGCCGGTTGTATTGGTAGAGACCTTTATGAGTGTTGATCGTGAGGTACTGTTTCGAGGCTTCTTCTACCTCCATTTGCAGGTACGCCTGGGCCAGATCAATCTTAGTGAAGCGTTTCCCTCCCGATAGCGAGGTGAAAATATCTTCAATCCGCGGAAGCGGATATTGTACAGTGTGAAGGACTGGGTTCACTGTCACCTTAAAGTCCCCACAGATGCGAACCTTCTTTGGTTCCCCAGGCGTATTACTCAACGACCTCTTCATTACAGGAACGATGGGTGTAGCCCACTTGCTCCAGTCCATTTTGGACAGTACTCCTGAACGTTCCAAACCTTCCAGCTCTGCTTCGACGGCTGGGCGGATCGCATAAGGCACCGGTCTGGCCTTAAAAAACTTTGGGCTTGCATTTTCCTCTATTTTGATCATCGCTGTTATGCCTTTTAGTGTTCCGAGTCCCTGCTGGAACACTTCTTGTGCGTCAGTTAGCATTTTTGACAGTCGTCCAGGTGTGACGTCGTCATCCTTTTTGGCATCTACAGCCAGTGCTTGTATGGAATGCCAATCTAGCTGTATCTTCCGGATCCATTCACATCCTAGTAGTGGTGGTCCTCCATCTGGCAATACATATAGGTCCATTTTTGGTGTTTCCTTGCCGTTATATATAACGTTCACCCTTATTTTTCCTTTGGGGTAGACTTATTGCCCCATGTACGTCTTCAAGGCAATCTTTGTATCTCTCAAGGGTATATGTGAGAATAGCTGCTTGTAGTCCCTTTGGTTTATGACTGTTAGGGCTGATCCTGTGTCCAATTCCATTTTCACTTGGACTCCTGCTATCTTGAGCGTGACCCAGATAGTTTGGTGATCCTCCGTTTTGATCACATTATGTAGTTTCAGACAACCCAGCTCCTTGCTTCCGGAGTCTGTATCACTTTTCTGTTCATCTGAACTACTCTCCGTCACCTTATGTACCTTCTTGTACTTCTCCTGTGGAGATTTCTTGCTGCTGGTTTTCTTTCCCAACCTGCAGACTCTTGCTATGTGTCCTACTTTTCCACACTGTCTGCACACTTTGTCCTTGAACCAGCAATCCTTATGGTCGTGTGTTGTTCTGCCGCAGCGATAGCACTTCACTGCTCCGTATGACATATTCTTGCGGTCTCCGTTGTATCTCTGCCGCGCCCCGTGCTGCTGCTTCGTGTGATACTGCAATGCTGAAAGCCTTGTCCAGCGTAAGATCCTTTTCTGATAGAAGCCGTTTCTGGGTTTCTTCACTTTGAAGCCCACACACAAACTTGTCCCTTAAAGTATCTGCTAGTCCCGTTCCAAACTGGCAGTGTTTCAATAGCTTGCGCAGTTTCGTTAAATACTCAGCATTACTTTCATCTTTATGCTGGTTCCTTTCGTGAAACTTAAATCTTCCTGCTATCAGCAGCGGTGTGGGGTTTAAGTGGTCCTGTCGGATTGACACTATGTTTTCAAAATCCTTTTCTACTGGCTTCTCTGGGGTTACTAGGTTTCGTAGTAAGCCATACGTTTTTGCACCCATTGAATTCAACAATACCAGCGCTTTCTTGTCATCTGGCACTTCATTCGCCTTGCAGTATAGTTCTATGCGTTCGACATATGTCGTCCAATCTTCGACTTCATTGTCGAACGCTGTGATACTGCCACTCTTCGGCATTTTTGGGTGTGGTTAGACTGGCTTAAAATGGCGTCTCCCGCGCTTTCCTTTCTTCCCCGCTGTGGCTTAAAATGGCGTCTCCCGCGCTTTCCTTTCTTCCCCGCTGACGTTGCTCGGCCCTTGAACACCGGCTGCACTCTGCGTGTTTTCCTGCGCGCCTCTCTCCCCTGTTGACGGTGCTCGGCCCTTGAACACCGGCTGCGCTCTGCTCTCTCTCGCCTCTCTCCCCCGTTGACGCCGCTCGGTCCTGAACACCGGCTGCGCCCTGTGCGCTCTACCCTCTCTCTCTCCCCCGTCGACGCTGCTCAGCCTTTTTCTGCGCCGTCGGTCGGCTCTAGCCGCCGCTGTCCAGGAAGGGTCTGCGCAGTACCTGTTGCCAGCCCGTTTCGCTGGACCACCGTAACTGGAAAGCTAAGCCTGGCTCTTGACAGCCTCCCTTGCGATGCTCAAATCTCCGCTGGATGACTGGGGGGTTTCCCGTGGTCGACGCCTGTACTTCTGGACTTGGCCTTCGTCCACTGTTCTCCAGGAGCGAATCCCTGGGAGGTGATGCAGAGTTGCAGGTAGGTTTGAATCTGCTCGTCGCCAATGTTAGATCAATGTATCTTGTTGTTGTGTCCTTCAATAATCAGACAACGGACTGCAGGGAACGATCAACAGGTGTTTACTGAATGAGGGTTACTCTAGAACTAATTGTACAGATCACTACTCAGGGTTTATATACAGGTGTGGTCACTGCCGGTACTACAGTATACAGGAGCTGTAAAAAGTAGTTCTCCCCTTAAAGGTACATACATTACAGATACCATGATGACCATTGAGTGACTGATGTATGCCATGTGGCTGTATGAGATGTAATTCTGTCACCAGGTTGCTGAGAGGTCCCCCTCTTTCCGTCTCCCACCGCCAACAGCTCCGCAACTCTTGCCACATCCAGGGCGACCTCCTCTGCTGCAGTCAAAGTGGCGAAGGATGAAGAGCCACCTCCAGTTCTCTCCCTCGCCCTCTCCCTGTTGTTGTGCATTCGTTTCTCCTGCAAGGAGGAAAAGAAGAGAAGTTTGAGTGACAGTGATAGTATGAGAATAAAGGAATGTGTTGGTTACATCTGTAGAGGGTGACTATGAGGGAGTGTGGTTCGAAGGCCAAAGTGCCAATGCCAAATGGCCTCCTTGTGTGATATGGTTGCATTGGCATGAGGGTGAGTGTGAGAGGTGGTTAGTCAGAGGGGGATGTGAGTATGTACATAGAGAGAGAGGGATGGGTGAATGTGAAAGGTATGTTGGTGTGAGTAATGATGTGCAGGAGCAGGCTTGGGAAAGCAGAGTGATGGGGATGTGGTTACAGGCACAGCAGGATGAAGGTGAGTGTGACTTTGTACTCACCTTTCCTGATCTCATGAGATCATTGAAGCGCTTCAGGTCCTCTGACAACAGCCCTGCTGTTCACCTCCTCCACAATTTGGAGCCAGGCTCTTTTTGTCTCCTGGGGAGGGCTCCGCCCATCAGCAGGGAAGAGGACCTCCCTGTGTGCTCTGACTCCCTCCAGAAGAATATGTAGGGAGTCATCTGAAAACCTGGGTGCAGTCTTCTCTCTTTGTAAAGCAATGTTTTCAAGTTTGAACAATAAGTAGATCATGCAAAATCCTCCCTGCACACTCCTAGATGAACCTTTAAATGAGATGTGGCCAAAGCTGCTTTAAATATCCCCGCTGGAAATAAGTCATCAGACCCGCACCATTTAATAGGGCCGGGAAACGCGCAGGCCTGTCTTAATAGACTCCTTTAACTGAGGAGCGGGATGATCAGAACACGTTCCGACATGCCACGCACGCACCCGACTCAACTCAGAAGGGAAAATTCCAGCTGTGAACTCTGTTTTTCTCTCCACGGATGTTGCCTGACCTGCTGAGTATTTGCAGCATTTTCTGTCTTCTCAGAGGCCTTTCTTTACCATCCGAGGCCTTTCAAGTATCCAGCAGCACTTCCTACACACTTAAAAAACTTTTAACATCTATTGCAGCAAGCCACTACTTCAGTAAAATAAAAAAAAAACAGTTCAAAAGCTTAAATGCAAACTTAGAAACATAGAAACATAGAAGATAGGAGCAGGAGTAGGCCATTCGGACCCTTGAGCCTGCTCCGCCATTTAATGAGATCATGGCTGATCATCCAAATTCAGTACCCTGTCCCTGCTTTCTCCCCATATCCCTTGATCCCCTTAGCATTAAGAAATATATCTAGCTCCTTCTTGAATGTATTTAATGAATTGGCCTCAACTGCCTTCTGTGGTAGTGAATTCCACAGGTTCACCACTCTGGGTAAAGAAATTCCTCCTCATCTCTGTTCTAAATGGCTTACCCCTTATCTTTAAACTTAACTGAAAGATGTGTATGTCCCTTTAAGAGTTGCTGACAGCACCTCTGCGAGTCTGCTGTAGGCTGGGTTTACATGGCGAGCTTAGGACCCAGCGCAAAAATCCATGTTCACCATGGTGACGTTAAATCGGTGTTGCATGGCGACTGACGTCACCGCTCCCTCATTTTAATTTGCAGGGCGATGGATGTTACCGGCAGCGCAGCCGGGCCTGGGAAAATGGAGGACGCTGCGGGACCCACCACCAGCTGGCGAAAAAGTGGCCACCGCCCTCTTTTCGCTATTTGTTGCTGGAAATGGGTGGCGTAAATCCCCCGAAATTTTAGCCCAAGATTTTTAACGTCATCACTTTTGATTTTATGCATCAGTTAATGAAAATTTCCCCAGAACCATTTTTGAGCCTTAACTTTTTTTTTAATTCAAAAGAACTAGAAACTGCATAAACATGAACATTTTAGAGTAAAATTTGTTTATGGAGATTTACGTTTAATAAAAACTAGCAAATTCATTAATAATAAAATCAGTATTTTCAATACTGATGTTCTTCCCCCAGTTATATTTCTTGGGTGTTGGTTGGAGGAAGAGAAAGACAATGTTAAGTATATGTGAGTGGCACAAATGATTTCCCTATATGAGCGCATGCATCCCATGATGATGAGATGTGGAGTTGCATTGTCCCTTTAACTCATGTGTTATTGAAGACTAACAATAGCCCTTGTGGCGAGCAATGGGGGTTGCCACCGTGGTTGTGAGTAAAGAAAATGCTCAAGCATTAGCAGAAGTTGCCCTTTGCAGACACAAATTTCCCTGCCACCCATATAGTTAAATGGAAAGTATATAGTTAAGGAGGTGAGTAAAGGCTCACAGAATGGTAGGGAATTGTAGAGGCAAGAGTAGACTAAGAATTTGCTGGAGCAGGAGGGTGAGCGTCGTGAATTGGATTTTTTTCCTCACCCTTCAGCTCCAATAAATTTTGCGTGCAAATTACTGGAAGTGTGAATTGCTAACAGCGGAGCAAGGCCAACATCTGGGACCTTGGTGAACGACAGGACCAATAATCTATCTCCTTAGCAAATTAAATTTAAGGATAGAGAAAGAAACAGAGTGAATGATGGAGAAGGAAACAGGGTGAATTAGAGTCAAATTAGATACAGAAAGAGAAATAAAGGCCGCGATTTTCTGCTTAGAGGCGGGTTGGCGTCGGGAACATTAGCCGGCGGGTTCCGGACCCGCTGCCAGACCCAGCCGGCCTGCTGACACAATTTGATGCTAATTGGGCTAGTTAAGCCTGCCGTGTGCGTTACCCGCCCTGATCACAAGGTGTGGGTCTGCTGAACTGCTCTGCTGACGCGTTTGCAGCCGGTGTATTTAAAGGGGCCATTTCACAATTAGATCTCAGGTCATTTCTGATGCACCTGACTGGTGCTGCTATCCATGATGTCTGCAGAGAGACAAAAGGCAGCTACGATAGCAAAATACTGCAGATGCTGGAAATCCGAAATAACAACAGAAAATGCTGGAAAAACTCAGCAGGCCAGGCAACATCCGTGGAGAGAAATTAGAGTCAAAGTTTCGGGTCAAAACCCTATATCAAGACTAAAGAGGCACAGGGAATGAAATAGATTAAGAGGCCGGGCTGGGAGAGAACAAAAGAGAAGAGACAATAAGAGGTATTCAAAACGAGACGAGATGGCGATAGGACTAGTGGAGACAAAAGACTGCTTTAGATTAGGTGTGAAATGCGCTGGCACAATGGGAGACAGCTGCCATGTGGGAGAGAGAAAAAAAAAGGAAAGGTGGGGGGGGTGGGTGGTGGTGGAAACCAAAACAAAGGTGTGGATAAAAAAATAAGTGAAAATGTAATAGGGGCCGAGGTTATGATCTGAAATTGTTGAACTCGATATTGAGTCCGGAAGGCTGTAAAGTGCCTAATTGGAAGATGAGGTGCTGTTCCTCGAGTTTACGTTGAGCTTCCGTGGAACAATGCAAGAGGCCAAGGACGGTGAGGTCCGAGTGGGAATGGGGCGGTGAATTAAAATGACAGGCGACCAGAAGCTCGGGGTCACCCTTACGGACTGAACGGAGGTGTTCCGCAAAGTGGTCACCCAATCTGCATTTGGTCTCCCCAATGTAGAGGAGACCGCATCATGCACAGTGAATACAGTATACTAGATTGCAAGAAGTACAAGTAAATCGCTGTTTCACCTGGAAGGGGTTTTTGGGGCCCTGGACAGTGGGAAGGGGGGAGGTATAAGGGCAGGTGTTACATCTCCTGCGCTTGCACGGGAAGGTGCCAGGTGAAGGGGAAGGGTTGTTGGGGGTGATAGAGGAGTGGACTAGGGTGTCTCGGTGGGAGCAGTCCCTACGGAATGCTGAAAGGGGAGGGGAGGGGAAGACAAAAGGCAGCTGCTTGCTTTAACGAAGAATCCCTCCATGTTCTTGTGGAGGGAGTCAGAGGATGTCGGGGGGTGCTATACCTATCTGATGGAAGAAGGAAGCCTCCTCAGCAGACAAAGGCAGCCTGGCGGCGAATAACTGAGGAAGTCAGTGCCAAGTCCATGTTCAGAGGCACCTGGGTCCAATGCAGGAAAAGGTTCAATGATCTCCTGCGCTCTGGAAGAGTGAGTATAAAAGCACACTTACCTTAACTCTGTTGTGCCTGTCATCACATCCCCATCACTCTGCATTGCCAACCCTACTCCTGCACATCCTAACTCAACCCAACATCCCTTGCACCATTACTCATCCCTCTCTTCCTATGTACAGAATCACTTCCCCATCTAACTATGCACCCCTCACACCCACCCTCAAGGTTATGCAATGAGAACTAACAACTCAAAAGGATGGATCTTGGTAATGGGAACCCACTCCATCACAGTCTTCCTCTAAACATCTATCATATCCATTCTTTACACTCATTACATCACTCTCACTGAAACTCCACCTCTTTCCCTCATTGCAGGAAAAGAGAGCCCACAATAAGCGGGAGAGGGAGAGAACAGGAGGAGGACCACCATCCTTCCTACAGCTCACCCAAGCTGAGGAGGCCACTCTCGACATTGCGGGATCAGTGGAACAGCTCAAAGTGGGGGATGGAGAAACGGGCTCAGTAGAACAACCTGGTGACAGAATGCCATCTTATTTGGCTTTCATGAGTGACACATATGGGATCTGATGTCAATAGAAATTGAATGCTCATCATGTGCACAATGGGATGTTTCTGCAATCTACATATCACGTGTCTAACTCATGTCTTTACTATCCCACAGGACCATCAAGAGCCCCCCTCCCTACTGTCCAGGAGGAAGAGCAGGAGGACTCCTCAGAGGATGCTGCATCCTCTGAGGGAGCAGCGTCAGCAGAAATGAGCGCACCCAGCATCAGCACAGAGACGCACACCTCGGTGGGTCGTTTGCGAGTAGTGTTGTCACCTGGTGTATCAGAAGTCACGAGTGCGCAAGAGACAGGGACAGCAGTGGGGAATCCTCATTGGAGGCTGCAGGATGCTCCTAGCTCTGCTCAGCTGCATGTAGACACTGAGCCTCGGGGGCCATCCAGAAAGAGAGCGGTGCTGGAGTTTCAGGAACAAGTGCAGGAGCCTCTGACTGGGTTTGCAACCATGGTGACAGCGAGTGTGCAGAGAATGGAGGAGTCCATCTCAAACATGAGCAATGCTGTGGCTCACGCAATGGCGAATGTAGGTACTGCCATGGCAAGGATGGCAACCTCCATTGAGGACATAAATCGTCAGACTCAAAACAACATGGTGACTCTTCTAAATAGATGGTCAGCTATGGAGCATAGATGGACATCTATCATGGAGAGGAACCAAAGGTCCATGGACGTCCCCCTTAAGAGGACTGTCAGTACAGGGACGGGTCCTCATGGCCCCACTGATGTGCAGCAAGGTGCTCTCCAGCTACTTGCTAGCAGAGAAGTGCAGGTGGCCCATGAGAGGGATGATGGTGAGAGGGGACATGGAAATGGGGGTTCCTCTCCAAGTGCTCACACTGCCATCCCCTTGCCAACCCCTCGGTCAGAGCCCCAGATGACTGCCTGACCAATGATGGCCGAGTCTGCCCCTGTACAGCTGCAGGAGAAGCAGACTTTGGCGGGGCCTTTACAGGTTCCAAAACCCAGAGGATGATTGCCAAAGGCATCTAAGCAGGCACAGCAGGGAAGTGAGCAGGCTGTCTATATCTGCTGAAGCCACAGGGGTAGCACCATGTAGAAGCACGCGTAAGAGAAAGCAGACACATAAATAATCACAAGGGTACTCACTTAGGTGTTCTGATCGAATTCAGTGTTAATTTTCAGTTCTTTTATTCTGTTGGAATAAATTAATGTGATATGAATGTTTGACATCATTGCCATATGTGTGCTCACAATTTGAGGTGGCACAGTGAAGGGTGGGGGCACCTTTTACTTCCAGCAATGCAGGTGAATGTGGATATAGAGTTAACACCACACACTTGTAGCCTCAACAACAACAACAACAACAACTTGTATTTATATAGCGCTTTTAACGTAGTAAATGTCCCATGGCGCTGCACTGGAGTATTTTAAGACAAACAATTTGACACCAAGCCACATAAGGATAAATTAGGGCAGGTGGCCAAAAGATTGGTCAAAGAGGTAGGTTTTAAGGAGCGTCTTAAAAGAGGAAAGAGAGGTAGCGAGGCGGAGAGGTTTAGGCAGGGAATTCCAGAGCTTAGGGCCTAGGCAACAGAATGCACAGCCACCAAAGGTTGAGCGGTTATAATCAGGGATGCTCAAGAGGGCAGAATTAGAGGAGCGCAGATATCTCGGGGGGGGACGGGGGTTGTGGGGCTGAAGGAGATTACAGAGATAGGGAGGGGCAAGGCCCTGGAGGGATTTGAAAACAAGGATGAGAATTTTGAAATCGAGGCACTGCTTAACCGGGAGCCAATGTAGGTCAGCGAGCACAGGGGTGATGGGCGAACGGGACTTGGTGCAAATTAGGACACGGGCAGCCAAGTTTTGGGTGACCTCAAGTTTACGTAGGGTGGAATGTGGGAGGCCAGCCAGGAGTACATTGGAATAGTCAAGTCTAGAGGTAACAAAGGCATGGATGAGGGTTTCAGCAGCGGATGAGCTGAGGCAAGGGTGGAGATGGGCGATGTTACGGAGGTGGAAGTAGGCGGTTTTTGTTATGCTGCGGATATGTGGTTAAAAACTCATTTCAGGGTTAAATATGACACCAATGTTGCAAACAGTGTGGTTCAGCCTCAGACAGATGTTAGGGAGAGGGATGTAGTCAGTGGCTAGGGAACAGCGTTTGTGGCAGGGACCGAAAACAATGGCTTTTTTCTTCCCAATATTTAATTGGAGAAAATTTTTGCTCATCCAGAACTGTATGTCGAACAAGCAGTCTGACAATTTAGATACCGTAGAGGGGTCGAGAGAAGAGGTAGTGAGGTAGAGCTGGGTGTCGTCAGCATACATGTGGAAACTGACGCTGTGATTTCGGATGATGTCGCCAAGGGGCAACATGTAGATGAGAAATAAGAGAGGTCCAAGGATAGATCCTTGGGGGACACCAGAGGTAACGATGCGGGAGTGGGAAGAGAAGCCATTGCAGGTGATTCTCTGGTTACGATTAGATAGATAAGAATGGAACCAGGTGAGTGCAGTCCCATCCAGCTGGATGACGGTGGAGAGGCATTGGAGAAGGATGGAGTGGTCAACCGTGTCAAAGGCTGCAGACAAGTCAAGAAGGACGAGGAGGGATAGTTTACCTTTGTCACAGTCACAAAGGATGTCATTTGTGACTTTGATGAGTGCCGTTTCGGTACTGTGCAAGGGCGGAAACTTGATTGGAGGGATTCAAACATGGAATTGCAGGAAAGATGGGCATGGATTTGGGAGCTGGCAACACGTTCAAGGACTTTGGAGATGGGGCGGTAATTTGCAAGGATGGAGGGATCAAGGGTTTTTTTTGAGGAGAGGGGTGATGACGGCAGATTTGAGGGAGAGGGGGACAGTACCTGAGGAGAGAGAACCGTTAACAATATCAGCTAAAATCGGAGTCAGAAACGGAAATTGGGTGGTCAGCAGTTGGATGGGAAGAGGATCGAGGGAGCAGGAGGTGGGTCTCATGGACAAGATGAGCATAGAGAGGTCATATGCAGAGATTGGAGAGAAACTGGAGAAGATGTGAGTTCAGGGCTAGGGCAGGGGGGAACCTTAGAAGAAGTTTGGCCCAGTGGGCTAGGGAAAGGAAGGGAAGTGACAGATGCAACTGAATGGATGGTCTCAATGGACAAGATGACCACGTGTGCCAGAGATGCATCCATCTGCAGCTACTAGCAGACCGCATTGAGGCGCTGGAGCTGCGGGTGGATGGGTTGTTGAGCATTCACGATGCTGAGAGGTTCGTGGATAGCACGTTTAGTGAGTTGGTCACACCGCAGGGAAGGGCTGCACAGGAAGACAGGAAATGGGTGACCACCAGGTGGAGCAATAGAAGCAGGCAGGTAGTGCAGGAGACCCCTGTGACCATTCCCCTCTCAAACAAGTATACCGCTTTGGATACTGTTGAGGGGGATGACTCACCAGGGGAAGGCAGCAGCAGCCAACTTCCTGGCACTGGGGGTGCTCCTGCTGCCCAGGAAGGGGGGAAAAAGAGTGGGAGAGCAATAGTGGTAGGGGATTCTTTAGTAAGGGGAACAGATAGGCGTTTCTGTGGCCGTAGGCGTGAATCCAGGATGGTTTGTTGCCTCCCTGGTGCCAGGGTCAAGGATATCACTGAGCGGCTGCAGGGCATTCTGGAGGGGGAGGGTGAACAGCCAGAGGTCGTGGTCCACATTGGTACCAACGACATAGGTAAAAAGAGGGATGAGGTCCTGCAGCAAGAATTTAGGGAGCTAGGTGAAGGATTAAAGAGCAGGACCTCAAAGGTTGTAATCTCTGGATTACTCCCGGTGCCACGTGCTAGTGTGTATAGGAATAGGAAGATAGAACAGATGAATGCGTGGCTAAAGGGATGGTGCAGGGGGGAGGGCTTTAGTTTCCTGGATCACTGGGTCTGCTTCTGGGAAAGGTGGGACTTGTACAAGTCGGACGGTTTACACCTGAACCAGAGGGGAACCAATATCCTTGCGGGGAGGTTTGCTAGCACTGCTGGGGGGGGTTTAAACTAACTTGGCAGGGGGATGGGGTACAGAGTGGAGCTATAGTAGGGGGTGATTTACAGCCAAATACAGAGGAAAAAACAAGTCAGCTGGGAAGGCAGAGCAAATATGTGAAGGCAAAAGGGAATATGGCAGGGCTGGAAGGCATTTATTTTAATGCAAGGAGTCTTGCAAATAAGGTGGATGAACTGAAGTTGTTGTTGAGCACATGGGAGTACGATATTGTTGCTATCACGGAGACATGGTTGAGGGAGGGTCAGGACTGGCAGCTCAATATTCCGGGGTATAGAATCTTCAGGCGAGACAGAGGGGGGTGTAAAAGGGGAGGGGGTGTTGCAATATTAATTAAGGAGTCAATTACTGCTGTAAGGAGGGATGATATATTAGCGGGTTCCTCTAATGAGGCCTTATGGGTAGAACTTAAAAACAAAAAGGGGGCAAGCACTTTGCTGGGAGTGTACTATAGGCCCCCAAACAGTCAGGGGGAGATAGAGGAACAGATATGTAGGCAAATCTCAGAGAAGTGTGAAAATAATAGGGTAATAATAGTGGGGGATTTCAACTTCCCCAATATAAATTGGGATAGTCAGAGTGTGAAAGGCTTAGAGGGTGCAGAATTCTTAAAGTGCATCCAGGAGAGCTTTTTGAGCCAACATGTAGAAAGTCCTACAAGAGAGGGGGCGGTACTGGACCTAATTCTGGGGAATGTAGCCGGGCAAGTGGTGGAAGTATCAGTAGGAGAGCATTTTGGCGACAGTGACCATAATTTGGTGAGATTTAAGGTGCTCATGGAAAAAGACAAAGACGGCCCGGAAATAAGGGTTCTAAATTGGGGGAAGGCCGATTTTAATATGATAAGGCAGTATCTGGCCAAAGTGGACTGGGAGCAGCTACTTATAGGAAAATCCACATCAAAACAGTGGGAGACTTTCAGAAGGGAAATAGAGAGAGTACAACGCCAACATGTTCCTGTAAAGGTCAAGGGTGGGACCAAGAAGCAAAGGGAACCTTGGATGACAAGGGATATACAAAAATGCATTCGAAATAAAAGGGGGGCTTTTGGCAGTTACAAAAGACTAAAGACGGAAGAAGCCCTAGAGGAGTATAAAATGTGCAGGGGCATACTTAAAAAAGAAATTAGGAGGGCGAGGAGGGGTCATGAAATAACACTGGCGAGCGAAATAAAGGAAAATCCTAAGATGTTTTATAAGTATATTAAGGGCAAGAGGATAACCAGGGAAAGGGTAGGGCCCATTAGGGACCAAAGTGGCAATCTGTGTGTAGAGCCAGATGATGTAGGCGGGGTTTTAAATGAATTTTTTGCATCTGTGTTCACTATGGAGAAAGACGATGCGGACATAGAAATCGGGCAAGGGGACTGTGACATACTTGAACATATTAGCATCGAGAGGGAGGAGGTGCTAGCGGTTTTAGCAGGCCAAAAAGTGGATAAATCCCCAGGCCCGGACGAGATGTATCCCAGGCTGCTGTGGGAGGCAAAGGAGGAGATTGCAGGGGCTCTGACACAAATTTTCAGAACCTCTCTGGCCACAGGGGATGTACCAGAGGACTGGAGAACAGCTAATGTAGTACCATTATTCAAGAAGGGTAGCAGGGATAAACCAGGGAATTACAGGCCAGTGAGCCTAACATCTGTGGTAGGGAAATTATTGGAAAAAATTCTGAGGGACAAAATTAGTCTCCACTTGGAGAGGCAAGGATTAATCGGGGATAGTCAGCATGGCTTTGTCAAGGGTAAATCATGTCTGACAAATCTGATTGAGTTTTTCGAGGGGGTGACTAGGGGGGTGGATGAGGGAAATGCTGTGGATGTGGTTTACATGGACTTCAGTAAAGCTTTTGACAAAGTCCCGCATAGGAGACTGGTCAAGAAGGTAAGAGCCCATGGGATCCAGGGTGCCTTGGCGAGTTGGATCCTAAACTGGCTGAGTGGCAGGAGGCAGAGGGTGATGGTCAAAGGTTGCTTTTGTGACTGGAAGCCTGTGTCCAGTGGGGTACCTCAGGGATCGGTGCTGGGTCCCTTGTTGTTTGTGATCTACATAAATGATTTGGATGAGAATGTAAAAGGTATGATCAGTAAGTTCGCAGATGACACGAAAATTGGTGGGGTGGTAAATTGCGAGGAGGAAAGCCTCAGGCTACAGGACGATATAAACGGGTTGGTCAGATGGGCGGAAAAGTGGCAAATGGAATTTAACCCTGAAAAGTGCGAGGTGATGCATTTTGGACGGACAAATAAGGCAAGGGAATACACAATGAGTGGTAGGACCCTAGGAAGTACAGAGGGTCAAGAGGGACCTTGGTGTACATGTACATAGATCCCTGAAGGCAGCGGAACAGGTAGATAAGGTGGTTAAAAAGGCATATGGGATACTTGCCTTCATTAGCCGAGGCATAGAATATAAGAGCAGGGAGGTTATGATGGAGCTGTACAAAACGCTGGTGAGGCCACAGCTGGAGTACTGTGTGCAGTTCTGGTCACCTCACTATAGGAAGGATGTGATTGCTTTGGAGAGGGTGCAGAGAAGATTCACCAGGATGTTACCTGGGATGGAGCGCCTCAGCTATGAAGAAAGACTGAACAGGCTGGGGTTGTTTTCCTTGGAGCAAAGAAGGCTGAGGGGGGACCTGATTGAGGTGTACAAAATGATGAGGGGCATAGATAGGGTAGACAAAGAGGAACTTTTCCCCTTAGTAGGGGGGTCAATAACAAGGGGGCATAGATTCAGGGTAAGGGGCAGGAGATTTAGAGGGGATTTGAGGAGGAACTTTTTCACCCAGAGGGTGGTTGGAATGTGGAACTCAATGCCTAAAAGGGTGGTAGAGGCAGGAACCCTCACAACATTCAAGAAGCATTTGGATGAGCACTTGAAATGCCATTGCATACAAGGCTATGGACCAAATGCTGGAAAATGGGATTAGACTGGACAGGGATGGATGGGCGGCGCAGACACGATGGGCCGAAGGGCCTCTTTCTGTGCTGTAAAACTCTATGACTCTATGACTCTAATCTTAGAGTCAAAGAAGTCCAGGAGCTCCTTACACTTGTTATCGGAGGTGAGGGTGGATGAGACAGGGGAGAGGGGTTTAAGAAGACGGTTAGCAGCAGAGAATAGGAGCCGGGGTTTATCTTTGCATTCCAGAATGATTCTGGAATAGTGAGCAATTTTAGCAGACGAGAGCAGGGCCCAATAATGCTTTATGTGATCCAGCCAGATCTGGCGGTGAATGGCTAAACCCATTGTCCGCCATATCCTTGCGAGTCTGCTTCCCTTGGACTTATGGTAGCGAAGATGAGAGCCGTACCAGGGGTAACGGCCAGGGTGAGAGAGGGTAATTGTTTTAGTAGGGACTAGGGCATCAAAGGTGATGGTGAGGGTGTGGTTGAGCAGATCGGTAGCTGCAGAAATGTCATGGTGAATGGAGGGCCAGAGGCTGGACAGTTGGGATTTCATAAGTGCAGTTGTAAGAGAGTTGGGAGAGAGTTTTTCCAGGGGCGGACACAGAAGGAAGCAGGGTTGGGGGGTGGGGGATGGAAAGGGGATGTGGACGGAGAGTGATATGAGGAAATGGTCAGAGATAGCCTGATCTGCAGTTGACACAATGAGAGTAGCGAGGCCACGAGAGATGGCAAGGTCGAGGAGATGGCCGTGAATATGGGTTGGTGAGTTTACATGGAGGGAAAGATTAAGGGAGGATAGGAGTCTAGTGAACTCAGAGGAGAGAGAGCATGATGAATTGAGATGGAGGTTGAAATCACCGAGGATGAGAAATCATTTGGTGCAGAGGCTGAGGGAGGAGAACAGTGAAGATATCTCAGTAATAAAATTCTTATGGTACTTGGGTGGGTGGTAGAGAACAAGAATTTTAAATGAGAGACGAGAGGGGTGGAATATGGTGAGATCCTCCTTGTCAATTTCACAGACTGGCTGTTGGAATCTCTGAACCAACAGCCATGTGAAATTTACAAAGTTGAAAGGTTTGATGAGTCCTGAACACAAGTCCTCATCAAACTACACAGAATGTTAATGTTGGACAGCTTCACAGAGCTGTCAAACGCTGACATTTCTTCTTTGAAGAAGTCTTGACAGATAACACATCTGACGTTGACGTGCTCTGTCAGTGACTTCCTCCCTAATTGGCATGCTGAGCCCACAGGGAGGGCTAAACAAGGTCAATCAGAGGAAAATCCCTCTGGTTGGTCCGGCGAGGATGGAGGTGGGACATTGACACGACAAACAGTAGTCCTCCCTCCAACTCGTCTCCAGTCACAAAATCCAGCCCTCTGTGTTTAGAAACATAGAAGATAGGAGCAGGAGTAGGCCATTTGGCCCCTCAAGCCTGCTCCGCCATTCAATGAGATCATGGCTGATCATCCAAACTCATTACCCTGCCCCTGCCTTCTCCCCATATCCCTTGATCCCTTTAGCCTTAAGAAATATACCTAACTCCTTCATGAATATATTTAATGAATTGGCCTCAACTGCCTTCTGTGGTAGAGAATTCCATAGGTTCACCACTCTCTGGGTGAAGAAATTCCTCCTCATCTCAGTCCTAAATGGCTTACCCCTTTCAATGAGATCCCCTCTCATTCTTCTAAACTCCAGCGAGTATAAGCCCAATCGACCCAATCTCTCCTTATATATCATTCCTGCCATCCCAGGTATCAGTCTGGTGAATCTTCGCTGCACTCCCTCCATGGCAAGAACATCCTTCCTCAGATAAGGCGACCAAAACTGCACACAATACTCAAGATGTGGTCTCACCAAGGCCCTGTACAAAAGCAGCAAGACATCCTTGTTCCTGTACTCAAACCCTCTCGCTATGAAGGCCAACATACCATTTGCCTTCTTAACTGCCTGCTGCACCTGCATGCTTACCTTCAGCGACTGGTGCACAAGGACACCCAGGCCTCATTGCACTTCCCCTTCTCCCAATCTATTGCCGTTCAGATAATAATCTGCCTTCCTGTTTTTGCCACCGAAGTGGATAACCTCGCATTTATCCACGTTATACTGCATTTGCCATGCATCTGCCCAATCACACAACCTGTCCAAATCATACTGGAGTTTCTCGGCATCCTCCTCACAGCACACATGCCCACCCAGCTTTGTGTCGTCTGCAAACTTGGAGATATTACATCTAGTTCCCTCGTCTAGATCATTAATATATATTGTGAACAGCTGGGGTCCTAGGACCGATCCCTGCGGTACCCCACTAGTCACTGCCTGCCACTCGGAAAAAGACCCGTTTATTCCAAATCTTTGCTTCCTGTCTGCCAACCAGTTCTCTATCCAAGTCAGTACCTTGCCCCCAATCCCATGTGCCTTAACTTTACACGCTAATCTCTTATGCGGGACCTTATCGAAAGCCTTCTGAAAGTCCAAATACATCACATCTACTGGTTCTCCCTTATCTATTCTACCAGTTACATCCTCAAAAAATTCCAGTAGATTAGTCAAGCACGATTTACCTTTTGTAAATCCATGTTGACTTTGTCCAATCCTGTCACTGTTTTCCAAGTGCTCTGCTATTACATCTTTTATAATGGACTCTAGCATTTTCCCCACTACCGATGTCAGGCTTACTGGCCTATAATTCCCCATTTTCTCTCTACCACCTTTTTTGAACAGTGGGGTAACATTAGCTACCCTCTACTTCATGGGAACTGTTCCAGAGTCTATAGAATTTTGGAAGATGACCAGCAATGCATCTACTATTTCTAGGGCCACTTACTTAAGTACCCTCGGATATAGATTATCAGGCCCTGGGGATTTATCGGCCTTCAATCCCGTCAATTTCCCTAACACCATTTCCCTACAAATACTGATTTCTTTCAGTTCCTCCCTCTCGTTAGACCCTATGTTCCCCGACATCTTTGGGAGGTTATTTGTGTCCTCCTTTGTGAAGGCAGAACCAAAGTACGTATTTAATTGGTGTGCCATTTCTTTGTTCCCCATTATAAATTCCCTTGATTCTGACTGCAAGGGACCTACGCTTGACTTCACCAATCTTTTTCTCTTTACATATGTATAAAAGCTTTTACAGTCAGTGTTTATGTTCCCTGCAAGCTTACACACATACTCTATTTTCCCCTTCTTAATTAATCCCTTTGTCCCCCTTTGCTGAATCCTAAACTGCTCCCAATCCTCAGGTTTACTGCTTTTTCTAGCCAATTTATATGTTCTCTCCTTGGATCTTATGCTATCCCTAATTTCCCTTGTTAGCCATGGTTGAGTCACCTTTTTTGTTTTATTTTTATGCCAAACAGGGATGAACAAATTCTGTAGTTCATCCATGCGATCTTTGAATGTTTGCCATTGCCTATCCACCGTCAACCCTTTGAGTAACATTCCCCAATCAATCCTACCCAACTTGCGCCTCATATCATTGTAGTTTCTTTTATTTAAATTCAGGACCCTCGTCTCTGAGTCAGCTACTTTACTCTCAATCTTAATGAGGAATCCTATCATATTATGATCGCTCCGCCCCAAGGGGCCTCATACAACAAGATTGCTAATTAATCCTTTCTCATTACATAATACCTAGTCTAAGATGGCCTGATCTCTAGTTGGTTCCTCGACCTATTCGTCCAGGAAACCATCCCGTATACACTCCAGGAATTCCTCCTCCACAGTATTGTTACTAATTTGGTTGGCCCAATCTATATGTAGATTGAAGTCACCCATGATAACTGCTGTGCCCTTATTGCACGCGTCTCTAATTTTCCTTTTAATGCCATCCCCTACCTCCGCATTACTGTTTGGGGGTCTATATACAACTCCCACTAATGTTTTCTGCCCCTTGGTATTTCTCAGTCCTACCCATACAGATTCCACATCATCAGAGCTATTATCCTTCCTTACTATCGTGTTAATCCCCTCTTTAACCAGCAATGCTACCCCACCTCCTTTTCCTTTTTGCCTGTCTTTCCTGAATATTGAATACCCCTGGATGTTGAGTTCCCAGCCTTGGTCACCCTGGAGCTATGTTTCTGTAATCCCAATCATATCATATCCTTTTACCTCTATTTGCGCAGCTAATGCATCCACCTTATTACGAATGCTCCTCGCATTAAGACACAAAGCCTTCAGGCTTGTTTTTTTAACACTCTTAGACCTTTTAGAATTATTATTTACTGTGGCCATGTTTGATTTAAACCCTTGATTTCTCTGACTGCCACCTTTGCTTTTCTCCTTCCTGTCTTTTGCTTCTATCCTTGTTTCCCTTCCCTCTGTCTTCCTGCACAGGTTCCCAACCCCCTGCCATTTTAGTTTAAACCCTCCCCCAGAGCACTAGCAAACACTCCCCCTAGAAAGCATAGATGTGATTGCAAGCTCTCTTAACTTTTGTGTTTTTTACCAACCAAAGAATTTGACTGGCTGTAATTAATACTTAGACTGAAATGGACAAGACTTAACTTTTGGTGGCGAGTTTAGTCTGTATCTACCATGCAACTACTGCAACCTCATGCCTGTCAATGCCTTTCAATGGTGATGCAGACAGCGAGATGCCATTTTCGTGAAGGTACCGGCGGAGCAGCGCCTCTCAGACAGCAACTTTTAGATATTTGAGTTTAACCGCACATCTGCCCTTTCACCTGAAGTTGGTGTATCATTTGCTCATAAATAATGGCGAATGCCATTAGCCTCACTGTTATTTTGAGAGCAAATTCTGACCCATCATAAATACAGACATAGGAATATAACACAGTGTGACAAAAATTTGAAAACAGGATGTCATGTAATGTGGACAGTGCACACAGATATTAGTACTAGTTGATCTGTAGCATTGCTAATGGCTAGATAGGACCAATTTGATTTCTTTTCAGGTCAAGCAGGGTTGAAGGGTGCGGAAACCAATGGGGAAGAAGTGGAGGGAAAGAAGGGAGAAGAGGGAGGGTTGGGGCAGGGGAAATAGGGAGAAGAGCTGAAGCTGAACACGGAGGGGATGAGGTGACAAAGGGAGAGTTCAAGGAGAGGAATTTGGATTGAGGCATGAACAGCTAGTGGAGGTTGGGGGGAAGGGATTGGCATCCAATGGGTGTGTTAAAACAGAAAATGCAACCATTGGGGAGTGGAGATTATTGGCCAAAATCTTGCTTCATGGGAAGGGGGTTAGTGGACTGAAACATTGCTCATTGTGGTGGTGGGGAGGGAGTTAGGGTTAAAATATTACTCATTTGTGTTGGGGGGGGGGGTGGTGTGGTTGATTACTGAAAATTCGCTTGTTGGAGTGGGGGACTTAGGACTGAAATTTTTCTGGTGGGATGAGGGCTTATCTGCTGAAACCTTCTTAGTGGTGAAGGGTGGATTGATCTCCAAATATTTGCTCATCTGGTGGTGGGGTGGGGAAAGTTTTAACTGAGGCTAATGGTTGTGATTCTTGTCTGTTGGTTTGGTAGCCCTCATGTAACATGAGGTCCAACCCCATTTCTATCAATTGGTCACGTTATTTACAGCGCCACCTTCAGGTGAAGTACCATTAGACCACACCCACACACACATATATATTATATATATATATATAATATGTTAGATTGATAGATATACATTTTAATTCAATCATGAGGCTTACTGATGATGCATATACGGGAACGGTAGCATAGTGGTTATGTTACTGAAGCTAGTGTCAGTTATGGTGACCATGAAAACTACTGGATTGTCATAAAAATCCATCTGGTTTACTAATGTCCTTTAGGGAAGGAAATCTGCCGTCCTTACCTGGTCTGGCCTACATGTGACAGCAATGTGGTTGACTCTTAACTGCCCTCTGAAATGGCCTAGCCACTCAGTTGTACCAAACCACTACGACAAAGTGACTGTGGGAGTACCTTCACCACATGGACTGCAGCGGTTCAAGAAGGTAGCTCACCACTACCTTCTCAAAGGCAATTAGGGATGGGCAATAAATGGCAGTCTTGCCAGCAACGGCCACATCCCATTAATTAATTAAAAAATGGTTTAGCAGTGTAATCTGCCATGTCATATAAAGAAAGAGGTTTGTATCCATGATTCAGCAGATGATGAGATTGTTACCTCTGGTGGGCCTTCAGTGAGAGGTGTAGAGGTGATATGTTGATTGGCTGCGAAGCATTTTTCATCAGTTACAAGGAAATAGTCATGCAAAAAGGCACAAAATAGTTACCCAAGTGGAGAAGTTAAAGAGAAGAATATTAATTAATAAATGGGGGACAAATTAAATATTATCAACAACAAGTTACTATTAGTTTTGTCTTGTTTTGTAGTTTGATGATCTGTTCGATTACTTTGTTTCTTAAAGGAAGCATTGTCCTTTTGTGAATAGCTACAGAGAAATATAAAATTAATAACCTTATGGTTTGCTAATCTGTATGGAATTGAATCCTAAAAGGCACCCAGAGTTATAAATGTATTCTCTAGAGGAGCATTTTCTGTATAAATTTCTGTACATAGTCTCGTAAATTTATATTATCAATTCTAGATAATCCCCAAAATAAAGAGAGCACTTTAATATGCAATAGACAAAATGAGATGTGTCAATAGAAACAATGGCTCCTATTTTAATCCTGCTCCCCCCAAACGGGCAGAAGAGGGTCGTGGGGATGGGGGGGGGAGGTGTTAAAATATCGGAATCGAGCAACCTGACCTCATTCCTGGCCGCCAAAATATTTACAGATTCAGGACAAGACTCCCGCTAAAAGCAGCCAGAGGTCTACTTAGTATGCAAAAGTCACAGGTTGATGATGTCATTGGCGCTGCCACTTATTTTTAACATCAACACAGGAAGTCCCACAGCAGCAACATGTGGGAGGAGCTGACTGGCTAGAAGAGGACCAGATCCTGGTTTGAAGATCCTTGTGGGCCAGAGTAGCAGGACTGCTCCGCACCAGGCCTCACAAGGAAGCCTTCACCCTCCGCAGCTTCGACCTCCCCACTTCCCCACTCCCACTCGTGGCCTCAGCCTTCCTCACCCCACTCCCAATCGTGGCCTCAGCCTTCCTCACCCCACTCCCAATCGTGGCCTCAGCCTTCCTCACCCCACTCCCAATCGTGGCCTCAGCCTTCCTCACCCCACTCCCAATCATGGACTCAGCCTTCCTCCACCCCCATCCTGATCACAGCCTGAGAATCCCCCTCCACCTACTGCCGAGACCACGGGTTCCCACAGGTCGCCGACTGCAGCCTCCTATTGCTAAATGTCCGCTCCCACCCGCTGGCAAATCAGTCAATCTGTCCGGCTGTTGGGCGGGAGTCTGCACAGAATTATTTAAATGAGGCACTGATGTTCAGATCGATAGGGCCTCCAAATCCATGGCCTTGCCGGGTTCTTCGCCCGGTACCGGGCCCCCCCGCACCCTTCCTGCCTCCCCATTAATATCGGAGCCAATGTTATTTTTCTTGAATATAACCTTGGAAATGATGGTCCAAGAGCTCTCCTAGCTATTTCACTAGCTTTTAAACATTTGAGGATAACACTTCTTTAATTTCTGCCACAGCAGGTAATCAATAAGCCACAATTCAAAGGAACTCCACTTTCTCTTTTTAAATAAATCTGCTTCACTTAAAATAATCCAATGCGCTGAGAACAGTGAATATATGTAACAAATTTTGATCCCCCCTACCACTTGATTACTAAAATTTATTTATTGTAGTATTGCAGCAGAATAAGAACCTTGGAAGTTGCCAACAAAATCCAGTTTCCATGGTTACATGCTGATAACTAGACGTCCGATCTCTTTTTGTGATGTGTGCACTCTAATAAGTAGATACATTGACAAATTCACATTGTCAATGGGGATATATTTTTGATAGCCCCTTCTGTAGTTATATATTACTGAGTTTAATTCTGTAGCTGTTCAGATTGTGATGCAATTAGTGTTTGATACACTTGGCAAAATCATCAACCATTGGTCATGGTCAGGAATAGTTTTCAGTTAAGGAGAAAATACTACAATGATTTCTGTAGCAGCTTTATCAAATTTTTCAATTAATCAAGTGAAAATGTACAGAACTTTCAAGCTGAGTACAGTTGCAGAACGATTTCCATACTGATAAAAGGCTATGGAGCTTCCAATTCAATATTGCTAAGTAATTCTGAGCACAGATTTATGCCACTGAGGATCAGAACATAACAGAATTTATCTCAATAGGAAATTTGTTTCTAAGATTTTACATTACAGCAGTTGTCTAAAGCTGCCATTTTATAAGCCAGCCACATTTCCAACAACAGGTGACATGACATCATATTGGCATGAATTGTTATTCGCGTAAAAATTAGATTCTGGCAGCAGTTGCTGTCAGCTCCTAAGTAAGTGAGAATCTTAACACTTGATTAGCTGTTATGGAGTAATAAGAAAAGCCAGGAATGAGAAAAGGCCATTTGGCCCATTCCTCTAGTTCTGAGGTTCCCACACTTTTTTGCTGAGCCCCTGAGTTAAAAGTTTTTTTTCCAGAAACCTCCTTCCAGTATTACTTTATTTGGTTTATTTTAAAGTAATAGTTAGGGTGTGCTTTATCTCTGCCATGTAATATTTTATATACTTCAATGATATTCCTCCTCTTCTTCCCCCCCAAACTGCCTTATTTCTGTACTGTAAGGTTTAAGCTTCTCTATTTCCTCCTGGATCATTCCCTCATAATTCTATTAAGCAAAGGTACAGACATTTACAGAAGTAAAAAAAAAAGAATTGGCATCCATCTGGATGGTCAGTGTATTTTGCCTTTTTCTGTTCCCTTTCAGGACTGATTTGATCAGTGTATTGTAAAGTCTTAATATAACTTCTGTAGATTTATATTTTAATGTTCTGGCTAAATACCTTAGATTCTATTTTTCATAAGAACATAAGAAATAGGAGCAGGAGTAGGCCATTTGTCCTACGAGCCTGCTCCGCCATTCAATAAGACCTTGGCTGATCTTCTATCTCATCTCCACTTTCCTGCGCTATCCCCATATCCATTGATTCCCTTAATATTCAAAAATCTATCGATCTCTGTCTTGAATATACTCAACGACTGAGCTTCCACAGCACTCTGGGGTAGAGAATTCCAAAGATTCACCACCCTCTGAGTGAAGAAATTTCTCCTCATCTCAGTCCTAAATGGCCAACCCCTTATTCTGAGATTGTGACCCCTGGTTCTAGACTCCCCAGCCAGGGGAAACATCTTCCCTGCATCTACCCTATCAAGCCCTGTAAGAATTTTGTATGTTTCAATGAGATCACCTCTCATTCTTCTAAACTCTAGAGAATATAGGCCTAGGCGACAGTGACCATAATTTGGTGAGATTTAAGGTGGTCATGGAAAAAGACAAAGACGGCCTGGAAATAAGGGTTCTAAATTGGGGGAAGGCTGATTTTAATATGATAAGGCAGGATCTGGCCAAAGTGGACTGGGAGCAGCTACTTATAGGAAAATCCACATCAAAGCAGTGGGAGACTTTCAGAAGGGAAATAGAGAGAGTACAACGCCAACATGTTCCTGTAAAGGTCAAGGGTGGGACCAACAAGCAAAGGGAACCTTGGATGACAAGGGATATACAAAAATGCATTAGGAAAAAAAGGGGGGCTTTTGGCAGTTACAAAAGACTAAAGACGGAGGAAGCCCTAGAGGAGTATAAAAAGTGCAGGGGCATACATAAAAAAGAAATTAGGAGGGCGAGGAGGGGCCATGAAATAACACTGGCGAGCAAAATAAAGGAAAATCCTAAGATGTTTTATAAGTATATTAAGGGCAAGAGGATAACCAGGGAAAGGGTAGGGCCCATTAGGGACCAAAGTGGCAATCTGTGTGTAGAGCCAGATGATGTAGGCGGGGTTTTGAATGAATTTTTTGCATCTGTGTTCACTATGGAGAAAGACGATGTAGACATAGAAATCGGGCAAGGGGACGGTGACATACTTGAACATATTAGCATCGAGAGGGAGGAGGTACTAGCGGTTTTAGCAGGCCAAAAAGTGGATAAATCCCCAGGCCCGGACGAGATGTATCCCAGGCTGTTGTGTGAGGCAAAGGAGGAGATTGCAGGGGCTCTGACACAAATTTTCAGAACCTCTCTGGCCACAGGGGATGTACCAGAGGACTGGAGAACAGCTAACGTAGTACCATTATTCAAGAAGGGTAGCAGGGGTAAACCAGGGAATTACAGGCCAGTGAGCCTAACATCTGTGGTAGGGAAATTATTGGAAAAAATTCTGAGGGACAAAATTAGTCTCCACTTGGAGAGGCAAGGATTAATCGGGGATAGTCAGCATGGCTTTGTCAAGGGTAAATCATGTCTGACCAATCTGATTGAATTTTTCGAGGGGGTGACTAGGTGTGTGGATGAGGGAAATGCTGTGGATGTGGTTTACATGGATTTCAGTAAAGCTTTTGACAAAGTCCCGCATAGGAGACTGGTCAAGAAGGTAAGAGCCCATGGGATCCAGGGTGCCTTGGCGCGTTGGATCCTAAACTGGCTGAGTGGCAGGAGGCAGAGGGTGATGGTCGAAGGTTGCTTTTGTGACTGGAAGTCTGTGTCCAGTGGGGTACCTCAGGGATCGGTGCTGGGACCCTTGCTGTTTGTGATCTACATAAATGATTTGGATGAGAATGTAAAAGGTATGATCAGTAAGTTCGCAGATGACACGAAAATTGGTGGGGTGGCAAATTGCGAGGAGGAAAGCCTCAGGCTACAGGACAATATAAACGGGTTGGTCAGATGGGCGGAAAAGTGGCAAATGGAATTTAACCCTGAAAAGTGCGAGGTGATGCATTTTGGACGGACAAATAAGGCAAGGGAATACACAATGAGTGGTAGGACCCTAGGAAGTACAGAGGGTCAGAGGGACCTTGGTGTACATGTACATAGATCCCTGAAGGCAGCGGAACAGGTAGATAAGGTGGTTAAAAAGGCATATGGGATACTTGCCTTCATTAGCCGAGGCCTAGAATATAAGAGCAGGGAGGTTGTGATGGAGCTGTACAAAACGCTGGTGAGGCCACAGCTGGAGTACTGTGTGCAGTTCTGGTCGCCTCACTATAGGAAGGATGTGATTGCTTTGGAGAGGGTGCAGAGAAGATTCACCAGGATGTTACCTGGGATGGAGCGCCTCAGCTATGAAGAAAGACTAAACAGGCTGGGGTTGTTTTCCTTGGAGCAAAGAAGGCTGAGGGGGGACCTGATTGAGGTGTACAAAATGATGAGGGGCATAGATAGGGTAGATAAAGAGGAACTTTTCCCCTTAGTAGGGGGGTCAATAACAAGGGGGCATAGATTCAAGGTAAGGGGCAGGAGGTTTAGAGGGGTGATATGCCTATCAATTAGTCCAATAAAAGGCGACGAGTTAAGAACGTAACTGAAGGTTTTTATTGGCTAAATAACAGAGCCCACCCTCGTGGGTGATCCGATCCAACAGGGAGGAATACTAGCCAGTCAGCTACCTTTATACCTGGGCAGGTAATGGGCGGAGTCGGAGGTGGTCAGCCCAGGTATAACAGTGCGACAAGAGGCGACCTCGTGTAGTGATGTGACAGTGAGAACAGTGAGAACAATATACAGTGATAACTATAACAGTGGTTTACCACATTCACCCCTTGTTTAGATTAGAGTCCGGCGGGGTGAAGTGTATTACCAGCTCTGGTATGTCAGTCTGTCCGGAGGCTTCGTTAGCCTCTCCGATCGTCGCAGCGGCGGTGTTACATTATCCGGTGTTAAAGCTGGTGTCTGCGTAGTCGGCAAAGGCTCGTGGGGTTCCGGCATGCCGTCTACCTCGGCTGGACTCGGGGGGTTGGGAGGGGGGGGTGAGGGTGCGAGGTCTCGTAAGGAGACAGTGTCCTCCCGTCCGTCTGGGTAAGCCACATAGGCGTACTGGGGGTTGGCGTGCAGGAGGTTCACCTTCTCGACCAGGGGGTCCGTTTTATGGGCCCTCACGTGCTTTCGCAGCAAGACGGGTCCCGGAGAGGTCAGCCAGGTTGGTAGGGTGGTTCCCGTAGTCGACTTCCTGGGGAAGACAAACATTCGGGCATGGGGGGTGGTGTTAATGGCAGTGCAAAGTAGTGACCGGATGGAGTGCAGCGCAATCGGGAGGACCTCTTGCCAGCGGGAGGTTGGGAGGCCCTTAGACTTTAAGGCTAAGAGGGTGGCCTTCCATACCGTCGCGTTCTCTCTTTCCACCTGGCCGTTCCCTCGGGGGTTGTAGCTGGTGGTCCTGCTTGCTGCAATACCCCTCTCCAATAGGAACTGACGGAGTTCCTCGCTCATGAAGGAGGCGCCCCGGTCACTATGTATATAGTTCGGGAACCCGAACAAGGCGAAGAGTTTGTTCAGGCATTTAATGACCGTGTTACTGGTCATGTCTGGGCAGGGGAAGGCAAAGGGGAAACGGGAGTACTCATCAACGATGTTGAGGAAGTACACATTACGGTCGGATGACGGTAGGGGCCCCTTGAAGTCGATGCTCAGACGCTCGAAGGGGCGGGTGGCCTTGATCAGGCTTGCTCTGTCCGGCTTATAGAAGTGCGGTTTGCACTCAGCACAGATCTGGCAGTTCCTGGTCATGGTCCTGACCTCCTCGATGGAGTATGGCAGGTTGCGGGCCTTAATGAAATGGTAGAGTCTGGTGACTCCGGGGTGGCAGAGGTCATTGTGGAGGGTCTGAAGTCTATCACTTTGCGCGCTGGCGCATGTAATGCGTGAAAGAGCATCAGGGGGGTCGTTCAGTTTACCGGGCCGGTACAAGATCTCATAATCATAGGTGGAAAGCTCGATTCTCCACCTCAAGATTTTGTCGTTCTTGATCTTGCCCCTCAGCTTGTTATTAAACATGAAGGCAACCGAGCGTTGGTCGGTGAGGAGGGTAAATCGTTTGCCTGCCAAGTAGTGCCTCCAGCGCCGTACTGCCTCCACAATTGCCTGGGCTTCCTTCTCGACCGACGAGTGTCGGGTCTCGGGGCCCTGTAGGGTCCTTGAGAAGAAGGCTACCGGCCTACCCTCCTGGTTAAGGGTAGCGGCTAGGGCGAAGTCGGATGCATCGCTCTCCACTTGGAAGGGGATTGACTCATCCACTGCGTGCATTGTGGCCTTGGCTATGTCTCCCTTAATGAGGGAGAAGGCCGCGCACGCCTCTTCCGTGAGGGGGAAGGATGTGGTTTTCAGGAGGGGTCTGGCTTTGTCCGCATAATTGGGTACCCATTGGGCATAGTAGGCGAAAAGCCCCAGGGTTCTCCTAAGTGCTTTTGGACAGTGGGGGAGGGGTAGCTCCATGAGGGGGCGCATTCTTTCGGGGTCGGGGCCGATGACTCCGTTCTCTACTACACAGCCAAGGATGGCAAGGCGCGCTGTGTTAAACACGCATTTCTCCTTATTGTAGGTGAGGTTCAGCCGTTGGGCCGTACGGAGGAATTTCTCCAGATTCACGTCGTGGTCCTGCCGGTCGCGGCCGCAGATGGTGACGTTATCTAGGTAGGGGAATGTGGCCTGCAGTCCGTTCTGGTCAACCATCCGGTCCATCTCCCTTTGGAAGACCGAGACCCCGTTGGTGACACCGAAGGGGACCCTAAGGAAGTGGTATAGGCGCCCATTCGCCTCGAAGGCGGTGTACTGGCGGTCCTCGGGGTGGATAGGGAGTTGGTGGTAGGCCGACTTAAGGTCGATGGTCGAGAATACGCGGTATTGTGCAATCTGATTGACCATGTCAGATATGCGGGGAAGGGGGTATGCGTCCAGCTGGGTGTATCTGTTTATGGTCTGGCTGTAGTCGATGACCAGGCGATTTTTATCGCCGGTCTTAACGACCACGACCTGGGCACGCCAGGGGCTGTTGCTCCCCTCGATGATGCCCTCCTTCAGGAGACGCTGCACCTCAGAGCTAATGAAAGCTCTGTCCCCAGCGCTGTACCGCCTGCTCTTGGTAGCGACGGGTTTGCAGTCGGGGGTGAGGTTAGCGAACAGGGAAGGTGGCGGCACCTTGAGGGTGGATAGGCTGCAGGTGTTACGCGGTGGGCGGTTTAACCTTCGCTGGTTGTCGACTGTGAGTGGGGGGAGGGGTCCACCGTATGCTAGGGTTACACTTTGGAGGTGGGATTGGAAGTCCAGCCCTAGTAGGACGGCAGCGCAGAGCTGGGGGAGGACGAGGAGTTTAAAGTTTTTATACTCTGTACCCTTAACCGACAAGGTCACAGCACAGTAGCCGCTAATGTCCGTGGCGTGGGACCTCGATGCCATCGAGATTCGGTTGCGCGTTGGCAGGACAGGGAGGGAGTAGTGGCTCACCGTGTCTGGGTGGATGAAGCTCTCCGTGCTTCCGCTGTCGAACAGGCAGGTCGTGGCGTGGCCGTTTACTTTGATGTCCATCATCGACTTGGACAGGTGGTGTGGGCGGGCTTGATCCAGAGTGACGGAGGCTAGCGTGTAGGTAAGCGAGTCGTTGTCGTCTGCGGGCGAGGCGGTCGTCGGGTCCGGGGGCCCGGTGGCAGTCGGGCGTGGTGTGTAAAATGGCGTCTCCCACGAGGTAGGACAAAATGGCGGAGAAGATGGCTGCCCCCATAACTCACATGAGGCACTATTGGGGTTGGTTGCCTTGATCAAAGATGGCCGCCCCCATGACTCACGTGTGGGGATACTGGCCTCAGTTGCCGTGAAAGAAGATGGCCGCCCCCACAGTTCGCATGAGGCACTGCTGGCCTCTGAAGATCCGCTCCTGCAGGCCTTAGAGAAGTGGCCTTTCTTCCTGCAGGTTGTGCAGGTAGAGTTCCTGGCTGGGCAGCGCGACCTCGGGTGCTTCTCCTGGCCGCAAAAGAAGCAGCCGGCGGCCCGATCGCGGGTGCCCGATGTCGGAGCCGGTACCGGGGGTGGCGGGCCCGGTCGGGTCCGGGACGCCGACGCTGAGGTAGGTCCCGGGGGCGGCGCTGCGAAGGGTATTGCGGTAGGGGTCGGGCCCGAGTCCCAGGGTCGCGAGCAGTACCTGGAAAACGCCTCCTGGTCCTGATGGGCCACCTCCAGGGAGAGAGCGAGGGCTTCAGCTTTGTCCAGGTCGAGGTCTTTAGCTTCAAGCAGTCTTTGCCGTGAGTAGTCGGACCGTAGGCCTTTCACAAAGGCATCGCGGATATTATCTTCCGTATTTTCAACAGCCGTCACCGCTTTAAAGTCACAGTTCCTGCCGAGTGCTCTTAGCGCCCGTAAAAATTCAGCTACAGACTCTCCTGGCTGTTGCGGGCGGGATCTTAGGAGGTGCCTGGTGTACATGTAATTTACCGGGCTGCGGTACTGCTGTTTCAGTAGGTTGATAGCGGCCTCGTACGTAGTCGTGTCCTGTATGAGTGCGTATACTCTCGGGCTCGCTTGGGCGTTCAGAAGTCTTAGTTTGGATCTCTGCGGGGCGCCGGATTCTTCCAGGTAGGATTCGAAGCAGTCCAGCCAGTGTTTGAAGTTGAGGGCTGCGTTTGGTGCCTGTGGGTTTAGATCCAGGTATGGTGGTTTCAAGGCTTGCAGCCAAGCCGGCTGGTGTGGCCCGTTGTCTGGAGGCTGCTGTTGCTGTGCTGCTGGGTGAGCTCCTTGCTGTTGCTGTTCATTATCAGACATCTTTAAAATTTAGTCAATAAAATTGATATGCCTATCAATTAGTCCAATAAAAGGCGACGAGTTAAGAACGTAACTGAAGGTTTTTATTGGCTAAATAACAGAGCCCACCCTCGTGGGTGATCCGATCCAACAGGGAGGAATACTAGCCAGTCAGCTACCTTTATACCTGGGCAGGTAATGGGCGGAGTCGGAGGTGGTCAGCCCAGGTATAACAGTGCGACAAGAGGCGACCTCGTGTAGTGATGTGACAGTGAGAACAGTGAGAACAATATACAGTGATAACTATAACAGTGGTTTACCACAAGGGGATTTGAGGAGGAACTTTTTCACCCAGAGGGTGGTTGGAATCTGGAACTCACTGCCTGAAAGGGTGGTAGAGGCAGGAACCCTCATAACATTCAAGAAGCATTTGGATGAGCACTTGAAATGCCATTGCATACAAGGCTATGGACCAAATGCTGGAAAATGGGATTAGACTGGACAGGGATTGATGGTCCGCGCAGACACGATGGGCCGAAGGGCCTCTTTCTGTGCTGTATAACTCTATGACTCTACTCAATCTCTCCCCATAGGACAATCCCCCCATCCCAGGAATCAGTTTGGTGAACCTTCGTTGCACTCCCTCTATGGTAACTATATCCTTGCTTTGCCACATAATCTACTATTACTCCCAGGTCATCTTCGAAGTTTTCCTGTGGCAGTTCAGTTCCATTTATTGTACTTGTATGATCCACTTTGCTGTAATACTTTAAGTGTGAAATGTTATTTTTAAGATATTTGCTCAATTGCATTGCCAATCTTATTGCTTTGCTATATCCTCTGACTATGACACTCTACCTATTTTTGTGTCACTATCAAATTTGATTTGCTTGCAGTTGGTTTCAGTATCTACATCATTTAAGTAGATCAGAAACTTTAGGGGTCCAAGCACTGAGGCTTGCGGGACTTAATTCATCAATTTCTATACAACCCCCACCCCCCCAACCCCATTTGACATTGTATCTTTCGCACACATTGTTTGATACTTTTTAACCAATGTTATTTTGTCTTAAGTTCTACAATGGATTCCTATTGCTTTTAGTTGAATTATAAGTTTTTTTCACAAAGGTCTACATGAAAGCCTAAATAAACAGTTTTAATTTAAATGAACATAAAATTCTGTGAGGCTGACTATCCCTTGCACCCACATTTCTGATACTAAACCTTTATAAATTAGCAGGTGGGAAGAACCCCACAAAAATCAACGTCACTGAGGTTTTGACCCATTTCAAAGTGGCCTGCAGCAATCACTGTATGTCTGGTATCACTGGGTGGAGTGCATCTGAAAATTCCACTGGGATCCTATAACTGGCATAGGACCCAATTTTAAAAATGTAAATAAGGAATACTGCTGTGAGTGGGAGTTCTGCCCGACTATTCCAAGGCCTGTTTGAAAAATTTAGTTGGGCTGTTAGTGGGCGGTAGGAATTTAAAAAAATTATCTGCCTGCCTCTGCCCCATTTTCCAGCGTGAATGTGCGGATGGCAGAAAAAATCACCCCACTGTCTCTGGTACATAATCATTACTAACAGAGCTCTATCAGTTATCATCTTTAATGAATAGAAACTGATGAGCACTGAAAAGATATTTCCCCTTTCGAAGCTCAAGTGATTTCTTGGAAGAAATCCTGGTATCAAGATGTTAATGTTCTCTAACACCTCAGTAAATGATAACAACTGGCTTCCCTGCATAACAACCTACTTGTTTTGACACCAGAAAATAATCAGAAATTAGAATTTGTGTTCACCGTACAACACTTGAAGGGATTCAAGTAGCTGAACCCATTAGATCAGCGTGTTCTGTTTCTGAAATCAGTTAAATTTGCTTCTGACCATCCAATTCCAGTTCCTATAAAACTCTTGGGCGGTCTGACTTTCCTGCCGATGCTCCATTTGGGTGCATGTTGGTCGAGTTGATGTTTGCATTGACTCAACTACTGTAGCCCTGAGCCCGTCTGTATTATTGGGTTCAGACAATTATGCATAATGTGGGTGAGCACCAGCCATGATGAACACCCCTGTATGGTAGCTCGCCCATTGGTGGGTGGGAAACCTCAGGATGCCCCAGACCTTTAAGGGTTTTGTTGTAATATTGACCAAAGGAAAAATAAAATGCTCTTGTGAGCCACCTTTAATGTCAATGAGTAGTCATGGAGACCAGCAGAACAACCTGGTTTTCAGATGGGGCAGCAGAAATGTTACTGGATCAAATGCAATAGGAAGGAGCTTCTATTTCCTCTGGCTGTCCAGAATAGTTGATCAGGGTGTGTGGCAGTTTGGAGTGATGCATATAAATTGAACCAGTTGTTGCTTTATTACCCCACAAGACTTAGGGAGTTAGTTTGTCCAAAGGAGGAAAAGAGGCGCTAAATGGGTGCTGTGTTCATAAGAGACACCTGTTTGACAGTCTGGATTTAGTGCGCAATTTTCGAGCTAATTGACGATTATCAGGATTTGATCTTGCCTGCAGGCGCTGAAATCGACAACTGCATGTTTAGCACTCAAGAGCTGATTAGATGCAGTTTTCCTGGAGCTGTATATGTAGCCTAAACTCACCCACTTCCACTGAAGGTGTGGAGTGTGCTGGCTGGGAGTGAAATGATGCCTCAAGGAGCAAGAGAGAGGGTGGCCAGGTTCTCCAATGCGGCATTGGAGGTCCTGGTGGAGGAGGCAGAGAGGAGGAGCGATGTCCTCGACCTGCAGGGGGAAGCGCTGATTCACTGCGTGTTGGACAAGATTGCCTGGGAGGTCACAGCTAGGAGCCCTGGCCCCAGGAGATAGCTCCAGTGCTGCAAGAAATTTAATGACTTGACACGAGTGGCCAAGGTAAGATCCCATCTCACAAACACACTTTTCAATAACTGCACCACCACCAGCATCACAATCTCAACCCACATCATCCACTGTCTAACTATACACTGAGATTCACACACCCCATGCTGTTGCATCCTTCACAGGCACTACTCACACATCTGACACATCTCACAACTCTTCAACCATGTGAGGCATCACATACACACAAATACACCTGCCAATACACTCATTCACAATCACCACTCTTTCTCTTCCAGGAAAAATTAGCATATAACAGGTGACAGCAGGACCTGTCTGTGGGAGGGGAAACACAACTTCATGATATCACGTCCCTTGAGGAGGCAGTGTTGGCTGTGATTGGGAGGTGAGTCGCAGTCACTGTAGCCAGAGGCAGAGCAGGAGGCATCTCACCTAGAGGTAAGTAGCCACTGCAGCTTCCTTGCTGATGCTCAACTATTCCTGATTCCTAATTACCTAAAGCCATCCTCACTCCCAAGCTCCATATGGTCTCCTCACACACACCCTCCTATAGTGGCCACACGCACTGCACCCTAACCCTTCTAGCTTTATCATTGCAGGCTTCCAGGAGCAAGATGCACCTCACCTCGTGGAGCAGTTTCAGGAATAGCAACAGCCACCTTGCCCTGGATGAGGAGGAGGAGAGCGAGGACGAATACACTGCGTCAATGGCTACCACTATCACAGGCACCAACTCAGAGACCGGCACCATGCACAACTTAGAGGCTAGCTTAGAAGCGGGATCCTCACCGGGACGCACCGGACACTAGCGGGCAGCAGCCATACAGGGTGGAAGGGACACCACAGGTGCCACCTTTCCGGGGTGGGGGGGGGGCGCAAGACCGTATACTACTTCTGCTTCAGCGGCGTCAGATGAGGACCTTGCAGGGCCAAGCTTCAGAAGAAGGCTGATGGGTGTGACAAACCAAATGCTTGGTGTAATGGAGAGCCTGCCTGAAAGCCTACGGGTTGTGACTAGGGGAATGGAGGAGTCCGCCTCCACCTTGGTCCATGGCTGGACACAGAGCCTGGAACCTATCCTCTCCAGCGTGGAGAGTCTGATGACTTCCAGCCAGCGATCTATGGAGCCCGTCATCATGCACCGTCTGAAGATTTAGGTCACAGCTTCCACTGCAGCTATTGCAGCTTGCATAGAATGGCAAACTGCTGCAACAGAAGCTCAGGCAGCTACCATGGTGGCTCTGGGCTCCTCGGTTGAAAGGGGCTTGCAGAGTCCCTCTGATGCCCACAGATTTGTCCTCCACCAGATCGCTGGGTGGGCTGAACAGAGGCCCCGAGGTAGTGGCGTGGGAATCATAGAGCAGGAACTTACTGCCCTCTCTCTCGATGCCAGCATTCCTGCTCCCTCCTCCTCCGACACTCCACCATTGCCCTTGCCATTGCCTGTTAGCCAGGCGGCCCAGACTGCTGAAGCCCATGCTGAGATGGTGCCGTCTGAGGCCCACAGCATCACGGCCCACAGCCTCTCGGGGCATCCCAGGAGGACATCTGAATTGCCCCCTTCAGATTCTCAGCAGCCATCCACCTCGCCTGCTGCTGCCACTGGGGTTGCACTTCATAGAAGCTCTAGATTACACAAGAGCACTTATAGATTGCCACTAAGGGTAAGCACCAGGCTGAATAGTTTAATATTTTAAGTGATGTTGGTTCTGTCATGTTTGCATATTTTGTTTTTTGATGTATATAAACAGTGATTATGGTAATTTAGTAGTGGTGGAATCGGTGGTCTTATTTATTGTGATCTTCATGGGGAAGGGGTTGAAAGGATTGAGTGCAGATGATGGACTGCCTGATGGATCCTAAGCCACGGAAGGTACATCAGGTCACAGCAGTGCTCCATAGTCTGATGGTGGAGCACGTCTCTCAAAAGCGCTGTTCAATTAGATGGCGGCGAGCGCCCCTCCCAGGTGTGGCCCATCTACCTGAACGCCTCTGGTGCTCCCCCTGGTTCCCCTCCTCCTCCACCTCCTCTTCCTCCTCTATAGCTCCTGAGCTTGCCCCCCTGGCACAATTGCTGGGGGTAATGGCTGGTCTCTCATGATCGCCAGATTGTGGAGCATGCAGAAAACCACTACGAATGTAGACATCCTCTCGGCCGAGTACTGCAGAGCACCTCCTGACCGGTCAAGGCATTTAAGCCTTTGCTTGAGGACCACAATGGTCTGCTCAATGATATTTCTGGTGGCTCTCATTGTATGAGTGCTCAGCTGGTGTCTGGGGGTTTCTCAGGGGAGTCATGAGCCATGGCATCAGAGGGTATCCCTTGTCACCTAGTAGCCAGTCATGCACATTGCGTTGGGGCTCAAAGATTTGTGGGACGGATGATTGTCTCATTATAAATGCATCATGGCAGCTCCCTGGATAGCAGGCATTCACCTGCATGATACACTGCCGGTGGTTGCAGACAAGCTGTACATTTAGGGAATGGAATCCCTTCCTGCTCTGAACACCTCCGAGTTTAAATGAGGGGCTCGCATGGCCTCGTGTGCAGTCAATGGCTCCCTGGACCGTGGGGAATCCTGCAGTCCTGTCCAATCCTACTGCTCTCTGCCTCTGGTCTTCTCTGGCAATAAGCAATGATATATAGTCATTCCTCAGAGCATGTAGAGCTGCAGAGCTCTCCCTTAGGCAGACATGCACAGAGGATTGTGAGACGGGACTTATATCACCTGTGGCAGCCTGGAAGGTTCCAGTAGCATAAAAGTTAAGTGCTACTGTGACCTTGACTGCCACAGGCAATGCAGTACTGGCTGTGCTGTGACGTCTGAATCTTCCTTCCACGAGGCCATGGATCTCTAAAAGCGTAGCCTTGTCATGCACTGGTCTTGGGTCATGTGAATGTAGGTGTGTTGCTCTCTGAATACCCTGGGTGGATAGGGCCTCCTGCTGAGAGTCCTCCTCACCTTCCTATCCCTCCTGTCCCTCTCTCCTGCAGCAGCTAGTGCTGCTCTGCCTAGCCTCATCTCCTCCTCCCATTCCTCATGCAGAGCAAGGGGGACCCTATCAAGGTACCCCTGACCAAGTGATATACCTATCAATTCGTCCAATGAAAAGCGACGAGTTAGGAAAGTAACTATAGGTTTTTATTGACTAAATAACAGAGCCCACCCTCATGGGTGATCGGATCCAGCAAGGAGGAATACCAGCCAGTTGACTACCTTTATACCTGGGCAGGTAGGTGGAGCCATGGGCGGAGTCAGTGATGGTCAGCCCAGGTATAACAGTGTGACAAGAGGCGACCTCGTATAGTGATACAACAGTGAGAACAGTGAGAACAATATAACAGTGATAACTATAGTGTAACGATAGTGAACGATAAAAGTGGTTTACCACATTCACCCCTTCTTTAGATTTGAGTCCGGCGGGGTGAAGTGTACTACCAGTTCTGGTATGTCAGTCTGTCCGGAGGCCTCGTAAGCCTCTCCGATCGTCGCAGCGGCGGTGTTGCATTATCCGGTGTTAATGCTGGTGTCTGCGTGGTCGGTGAAGGCTCGTGGGGTTCCGGCATGCCGTCTACCTGGGCTGGAATTGGGGGGGTGGTGGGGGGGGGGGTAAAGGTGGTGTCTCCGGAGTGCCCGAGGGTGTGAGGTCTTGTAAGGAGACAGTATCCTCCCGCCCGTCTGGGTAAGCCACGTAGGCGTACTGGGGGTTGGCGTGCAGGAGGTTCACCATCTCGACCAGGGGGTCCATTTTATGGGCCCTCACGTGCTTTCGCAGCAGGACGGGCCCCGGAGAGGTCAGCCAGGTTGGTAGAGTGGTTCCCGTAGTCGACTTCCTGGGGAAAACAAACATTCGTATCACTATACGAGGTCGCCTCTTGTCACACTGTTATACCTGGGCTGACCATCACTGACTCCGCCCATGGCTCCACCTACCTGCCCAGGTATAAAGGTAGTCGACTGGCTGGTATTCCTCCTTGCTGGATCCGATCACCCATGAGGGTGGGCTCTGTTATTTAGTCAATAAAAACCTATAGTTACTTTCCTAACTCGTCGCTTTTCATTGGACGAATTGATAGGTATATAGGTAATAATTTAATAGGACAAAGTCAGCATGGTTTTATGAAGGGGAAGTCATGTTTGACAAATTTGCTGGAGTTCTTTGAGGAAGTAACATATAGGGTGGATAAAGGGGAACCAGTGGACGTAGTGTATTTAGACTTCCAAAAGGCATTTGACAAGGTGCCACACAAAAGATTATTGCTTAAGATAAAAATCACGGGATTGGGGGTAATATTCTGGCATGAATAGAGGATTGGCTATCTAACAGAAAGCAGAGAGTTGGGATAAATGGTTCATTCTCGGACTGGCAATCAGAAACTAGTGGTGTTCCACAGGGGTCAGTGCTGGGTCCCCAACTCTTTACAATCTATATTAACGATTTGGAGGAGGGGACCGAGTGTAACATATCAAAGTTTGCAGATGATACTAAGATGGGAGGGAAAGTAGTGAGTGAGGAGGACATAAAAATCCTGCAAGGGGACATAGACAGGCTAAGTAAGTGGGCAGAGATTTGGCAGATGGAATACAATACTGGAAAGTGTGAGGTTATGCACTTTGGCAGGAAAAATCGTAGAGCAAGTTATTATCTTAATGGCAAGAAACTGGAAAGTACTGAAGTACAAAGGGATCTGGGGGTCCTGGTGCACGAAACTCAAAAGGTTAGTATGCAGGTGCAGCAAGTGATTAAGAAGGCCAATGGAATGTTGGCTTTCATTGCTAGGGGGATAGAATATAAAAATAGGGAGTTATTGCTTCAGTTGTACAAGGCATTGGTGAGACCGCACCTGGAATACTGCGTACAGTTTTGGTGTCCATACTTAAGAAAGGACATACTTGCTCTCGAGTCAGTACAAAGAAGGTTCACTCGGTTAATCCCGGGGATGAGGGGATGGACATATGAGGAGAGGTTGAGTAGATTGGGACTCTACTCTTTGGTGTTCAGAAGAATGAGAGGCGATATATTGAAACACATAAGATTGTGAAGGGGTTGGATCGGGTGGATGTGGGGAAGATGTTCCCGATGATGGGTGAAACTAGAACTAGGGGGCATAGTCTTAGAATAAGGGGCTGCTCTTTCAAAACTGAGATGAGGAGGAACTACTTCACTCAGAGGGTGGTAGGTCCATGGAATATGCTGCCCCAAAAAGCTGTAGAAGCTACATCATTACATAAATTTAAAACAGAAATAGACAGTTTCCTAGAAGTAAAGGGAATTAAGGGTTACAGGGAGCAGGCAGGAATTTGGACATGAGTCTAGGTTCGGATTGGTCATGGCCCTGTGGGTAGCGGAGAGGGCCCAGGGGCCGTGTAGCCTGATCCTGCTCCTATTTCGTGTGTCTAATTCTGTTAGATTCAGGAGATGGTTTTGTGATAGTAGATTGGCGGTTAGGATCAGATCAGCCATGATCTTATTGAATGGCGGAGCAGGCTCGAGGGGCCGAATGGCCTACTCCTGCTCCTATTTCTTATGTTCTTATGTTCTTCCTGGACAGCGACGGCTGGAGCCGACCGACGGCAGAGAAAAAGCCGAGCAGCGTCGACGGGGTAAGAGAGAGGGTGAAGCACACAGGACGCAGCCGGGGGTTGAAAACCGAGCGGCGTCGAGGAAAAACAAAACGGAGATAAAGAGAGTAAAGCAGCAGCCGGGTTCTGGACCGAGCGGCGGAAACGGGAAAGGCGCACAAAAAAAACCGCGCAGAGCACAGCCAGGGCTCAAGGGCTGAACAGTGCCCGCGGGGAGAAGAAGGGAGAGCGCGGGAGACGCCATTGAGCTGCGGAGAAGAACGAAGAGCGCGGGAGACGCCATTTTTAGAAGCCGCAGCGGAGAAGAAGGGCGAGCGCGGGAAGAAAGGAAAGTGCGGGAGACGCCATTTTGTGCCAGCGGAGAAGAAGGGAGAGAGCGGGTGACGCCATTTTTGACAGTTAAATCACACCCAGGGATGCCGAAGAGTGGCAGTATCGCTACGATCGACAATGAAGTCGAAGATTGGGCGACATATGTGGAACATATTGAGGTGTACTGCAGGGCGAATGAAGTGCCAGATGCTAGGAAAGCACTGGTTTTGTTAAATTCCATGGGTGCAAAAACTTTTGGCTTACTGCAAAACTTAATAACCCCAGAGAAGCCCGTGAATAAGAATTTTGAAAGCATAGTGGAAATTCTACAGGACCACTTAAACCCCACAGCACTGCTGATAGCAGAAAGATTTAAGTTCCATAAAAGGAACCAGCATAAAGACGAAAGTAATGCTGAGTACTTAACGGAACTGCGCAAGCTATCGAAGCACTGCCAGTTTGGAGTGGGACTAGCAGATACGTTAAGGGACAAGTTTGTGTGTGGGCTTCAAAGTGAAGGAACCCAGAGACGGCTTCTATCAGAAAAGGATCTTACGCTGGACAAGGCTTTCAGCATGGCAGTATCACACGAAGCAGCCGCAAGGGGCGCTGCAGAGATACAACGGAGACCGCAAGAATATGGCACCAATGAAATGTCATATGGAACAGGGAAGTGTTATCGCTGCGGCAGAACAACACACGACCGGAAGGATTGTTGGTTCAAGGACCAAGTGTGCAGACAGTGTGGACAGCAGGACACATAGCAAGAGTCTGCAGGTCTGGGAAGAAATCCAACAGCAAGAAATCTCCACAGGAGAAGTACAAAAAGGTACATAAGGTGATGGACAGTAGTTCAGACGAACAGAAAAGTGATACAGACTCCGGAAGCAAGGAGCTGGGTTGTCTGAAACTACATAAGGTAACCAAAATGGAGGATCACCAGACTATCTGGGTCACACTCAAGATAGACGGAGTCCAAGTGAAAATGGAATTGGACACAGGATCAGCCCTAACAGTCATAAACCAAAGGGACTACAAGCAGCTATTTTCACACATACCCTTGAAAGCTACAGAGATTGTCTTGAAGACGTACACGGGGCAAAAAGTCTACCCCAAAGGAAAAATAAGGGTGAAAGTGATATACAAAGGCCAGGAAATACCTAAAATGGACCTATATGTATTGCCAGATGGAGGACCACCACTACTAGGACATGAATGGATCCGGAAGATACAATTAGATTGGCATTCCATACAGGCACTGAAGGTTGAGGCCAAAAAGGATGACGATGTCACACCTGGACGACTGTCAAAAATGCTAACTGACGCAAAAGAAGTGTTCCAGGAGGGACTCGGAACACTAAAAGGCATAACAGCAACGATTAAAATAGAGGAAAATGCAAGCCCAAAGTTTCTTAAGGCCAGACCAGTGCCTTATGCGATCAGACCAGCCATCGAAGCAGAGCTGGAAGGGTTGGAACGTTCAGGAGTACTGTCCAAAGTAGACTGGAGCGAGTGGGCTACACCCATCGTTCCTTTTAATGAAGAGGTCATTGAGTAATACGCCTGGGGAACCAAAGAAGGGCCGTATCTGTGGGGATTTTAAGGTGACAGTGAACCCAGTCCTTCACACGGTACAATATCCGCTTCCACGAATTGAGGATATTTTCGCCTCGCTATCTGGAGGTAAACGCTTCACCAAAATTGATCTAGCCCAGGCATACTTGCAAATGGAGGTAGAAGAAGCCTCGAAACAATACCTCACGATCAACACTCATAAAGGTCTCTACCAATACAACCGGCTGTTGTTCGGGGTAGCATCGGCTCCGGCTATTTGGCAAAGGGCGATGGATCAAGTCCTGCAAGGGATTCTAGGGACCCAGTGTTATTTGGACGACATCCTGGTCACGGGCGAAAATGAAAGTGATCACCTCGCCAACCTGGAGAAGGAGCTCACTAGATTAAAGGAATATGGGCAACGAGCTAACCGCCACAAGTGCGAGTTTTTCCAGAAGCAGATCTCGTATTGTGGCCACGTTATCGATGAAGAGGGGTTACATAAGTCCCCTGAAAAGATTGAGGCAGTAGTCAAGGCTCCAGCACCGGAAAATGTGTCACAACTGAGGTCCTTCCTCAGGCTGGTAAACTACTACCATAAGTTCTTGCCAAATTTGTCTACGGTAAACATAAGAACATAAGAACATAAGAAGTAGGAGCAGGAGTAGGCCATATGGCCCCTCGGGCCTGCTCTGCCATTCAATAGGATCATGGCTGATCAGAATCTAGAATCATGTCCACTTCCCTGCCCTCTCCCCATAACCCCTAATTCCCTTATCTGCTAGGAAACTGTCTATCTCCATTTTAAATTTATTTAATGTTGCAGCTTCCACAGCTCTCTGGGGTAGCAAATTCCATAGATTTACTACCCTCTGAGTGAAGAAGTTTCTCCTCATCTCAGTTTTGAAAGCACAGCCCCTTATTCTTAGATTATGCCCCCTAGTTCTAGTCTCACCCATCAGTGGAAACATCCTCCCCGCATCCACCCGATCAAGCCCCCTCACAATCTTATATGTTTCGATAAGATCGCCTCTCATTCTTCTGAACTCCAATGAGTAGAGTCCCAACCTACTCAACCTTTCCTCATACGTCAACCCCCTCATCTCCGGAAGCAACCGAGTGAACCTTCTCTGAACTGCCTTGAGAGCAAGTATATCTTTTCTTAAATATGGAAACCAAAACTGCACGCAGTATTCAAGGTGTGGCCTCACCAATACCCTGTATAACTGCAGCAAGACTTCACTGTTTTTATACTCCATCCCCCTTGCAATAAAAGCCAAGAATCCATTGGCCTTCCTGATCACCTGCTGCACCTGCATACTAACTTTTTGTGTTTCATGCACCAGGACCCCCAGATCCCTTTGTACTGTAGCACTTTGCAGTTTCTCTCCATTTAGATAATAACTTGCTCTTTGATTTTTTCTGCCAAAGTGCATAACCTCACACTTTCCAACATTATATTGCATCTGCCAAATCTCTGCCCACCCACTTAGCCTGTCTATGTCCTTTTGCAGGTTTTTTATGTCCTCCTCACTCATTGCTTTCCCTCCCATCTTTGTATCGTCGGCAAACTTGGATATGTTGCACTCGGTCCCTTGCTCCAAATCGTTAATATAGATTGTGAAGAGTTGGGGTCCCAGCACTGACCCCTGTGGAACACCACTAGTTACTGATTGCCAGCCCGAGAATGAACCATTTATCCCAACTCTTTGTTTTCTGTTAGTTAGCCAATCTTCCACCCATGCCAGTATATTACCCCCAATCCCGTGATTTCTTATCTTGATCAGTAATCTTTTGTGTGGAACCTTGTCAAATGCCTTTTGGAAGTCCAAATACACTACATCCACTGGTTCCCCTTTATCCACCCTGTATGTTACATCCTCAAAGAATTTGAGCAAATTTGTCAAACATGACTTCCCCTTCATAAAACCATGCTGACTCTGTCCTATTAAATTATGTTTATCCCAATGCTCTGTTACTGTTTCCTTAATAATGGACTCCAACATTTTGCCAACCACAGATGTTCGGCTAACTGGTCTATAGTTTCCAGCTTTTTGTCTACTTCCCTTCTTAAATAAGGGTGTTACATTAGCAGTTTTCCAATCTGCCGGGACCTTTCCTGAGTCCAGGGAGTTTTGGAAAATAATCACCAATGCATCTACAATCCCTACCGCCACTTCTCTCAAGACCCTAGGATGTAGGCCATCAGGTCCGGGGGATTTATCCGCCTTAAGTCCCATTATTTTACTGAGTACCAGCTCCTTAGTGATTTTAATCGTCTTTAGCTCCTCCCCTCCCCCCCCATTGCCCCCTGTTTGTCCAGTGTTGGGATATTTTTAGTGTCCTCTACTGTAAAGACTGACACAAAATATTTGTTCAGCGTCTTTGCCATCTCCATGTTCCCCACCACTAGTTTCCCGGTCCCATCCTCTAAGGGACCAACGTTCACTTTAGCCACCCTTTTTCTTTTTATATAGCTGTAGAAACTCTTGCTATCTGTTTTTATATTTTTTGCTAGTTTACTTTCATAATCTATCTTCCCTTTCTTAATTAATCTTTTAGTTATTGCTTGCTGGCTTTTAAATGCTTCCCAATCTTCTATCCTCCCACTAGATTTGGCTACTTTATATGCCCTTGTTTTCAGTCGGATACTATCCTTTATTACTTTACTAAGCCACGGATGGCTGTCTTTTCTTTTACTCCCCTTTTTCCTCAGTGGAATATATTTATCTTGAAAGATGTGAAATATCTCCTTGAATGTAGACCACTGCCCTTGTACCGTCTTACACTTTAATCTGTTTTCCCAGTCCACTTTAGTCAATTCTACTCTCATACCTTCATAGTCTCCTTTATTTAAGCTCAGTATGCTGGTTTGAGATCCAACTCTCTCACCCTCAAACTGAATTTGGAATTCAACCATATTATGGTCACTCATTCCAAGGGGATCCTTTACTAGGACATTTTTTATGAATCCTGTTTCATTACACAGGACCAGATCCAGGCCTAGAAATTGAGTTTGCGCTGCGCCAGGGCTTTAGCGCCGGAAGTTAGCGCCGGCGCTAAGTCCCTTTGCGCGTGCCAAAAATTCAGTAGCGCCGCGCCCAAACGGCTGCCGGCGCTACTGAAGGGTTTTAGCGCCTGAAAACTGGCGCAACGCGCCGCATTGCGGCGCTATTCCGGCACTGCGGCGCCCGCTGCGGTGCGGCAGGCTCGGGAAGTGCAGGCCTCCTCCTTCCGTTAAGGAGGAGCTGCCTGCACCCGGCCGCGGCCCGCGCAAATCTCTTCAAAAATGAGCCCGGCACCTCGGACAAGTGCCGGGCTTGCATCTGTTCCGGGGGGGGGGGGGGAGAAGTCTGGGGAGGGAGCTGCAGGCAGGCGGCCGGCGGGAAAGCGGCCGGTCGCCGCGCCTCCTTAAAGCGCCGGCGCAGACTCCGGCAACACTCGTTTGCCGGAGTCTTAGTTGCGGCTGCCACTGGCGAGGCGGCCGCAACTGAATTTCGGCTTGGGGCCGGGTTACCATGGCAACCGGGACGCTGCGCACACCGATGACGTCATCGGTGCCAGCGCAGCGCTACCGGTCTACCGCCGCGGAAGGGCCCCAGGCAATTTAGGAACCGGCGCCAATTGCAGCGCTAGGCCCTCTAGCGCCGCAAAATCGGTGCTAAGGGCACTGAATTTCTAGGCCCTAAGATTGCCTGCCCCCTGGTTGGTTCAGTTACATACTGCTCAAGGAACCCGTCCCTAATACACTCTATGAACTCTTCCTCAAGGCTGCCATGCCCAATTTGATTAGTCCAGTCAATATGAAAGTTAAAATCCCCCATGATTACAGCTGTTCCCTTATTACAAGCCCCAACTATTTCCTGATTTATACTCCGACCAACAGAGTTGCCACTGTTAGGAGGCCTATAGACTACGCCCACTAGTGACTTTTTCCCCTTCTTATTCCTTATCTCCACCCAAACTATTTCACTATCCTGATCCTTTGACCCAATATCATTTCTGACTATTGCAGTGATTCCATCCTTGATTAACAGCAACCCCACCTCCCTTTCCTTCCTGTCTGTCCTTCCTAATTGTCAAATACCCTTGTATGTTTAGTTCCCAGTCATGATTATCTTGCAGCCATGTTTCCGTAATGGCCACCAGATCATACCCATGTGTAGTTATTTGTACCGTCAACTCATCAATTTTGTTACGAATGCTGCATGCATTCAGATAAAGAACTGGTATTACACCCACTGAACACCCTACTGCAAACGGGTACCATGGAAGTGGAATGACGAGCTTTCCAGAAGTGCAAAGAATTGAGCACATCAAAAGAGGTGTTGGCCCATTTCAACCCAGCACTACCAATTCATTTGGCATGTGATGCATCACCCTACGGTATTGGAGCGGTGCTGTCGCACAAATTCCCAGACGGGTTGTAGAGGCCAGTAGCCTTTGCGTCTCGGTCACTAACCTCAGCCGAACGCAACTACGCCCAGATTGACAGGGAGACCCTCAGCCTAGTATGGGGAGTAAAAAAATTCAACCGCTATCTGCATGGGCAGAAGTTCACCTTGCTGACTGACCACCAACCACTTGTCTCCATCTTTAATCCAAAGAAGGGCGTTCCGGTGATGACTGCACAACGGTTACAAAGATGGTCCCTTTTTCTAGGGGCGAACCAATATGAAATAGAATGTAAAGGCACGAAACAGCATGGAAACGCTGATGGGCTATCACGCTTGCCACTGCCTACTGTGGAGGAAGCACCAGCAGTGGACCTTATCGAGATATTTTATTCGTCAATAATTGAACGATTGCCAGTAACTAACACGGATATAGAGAAGGAGACCCGCAATGATCCGACACTGTCTCGGGTATATGATTTGACGGTGAGGGGATGGCCAACACATGGCGACTCACTGTTGCCAGCATTCTCATCCAGAAGAGAACAGCTGTCAGTATGCCAGGGGACAGTGATGTGTGGATCCCGAGTGGTGATTCCACCCAAGTTAAGGGAGAGAGTGCTAAATGAGCTTCACGAAGGTCATCTGGGAGGGCTTATGTGTGGTGGCCAGGGATCGATCAACAAATTGAGGACCTAACCAAGAGCTGCTCAGGATGCCAGAAGGTCCAAAATGCACCACCACATGCCCCTCTACACCCATGGGAGTGGCCCTCCTCTCCATGGCAATGGGTGCATATTGATTTTGCTGGTCCATTCATGGGCTCAATGTTCTTAATAGCAGTGGATGCTCACTCGAAATGGCCTGAGGTGATAAAAATGTCCTCAACCACTACAGAGAAAACGATTGCAGTCCTACGGACCATATTTGCCAGGAACGGCTTGCCAGAGCAGATTTGCTCTGATAATGGACCACAGTTTGTGTCCGAAGAGTTTCGGAAATTTATGAGAAGGAATGGGGTAAGGCATTACACATCCGCCCCGTATCATCCAGCCACAAATGGATTGGCTGAGAGGTTCGTACAAACTTTTAAAAAGGCGATAAAGGCCATGTGCGACGATGAAATTCCACTACAGCATAAGGTGGACAATTTCCTATTAGCCTACAGAAATGCGACACATGCAGTTACCAACCAGACCCCGGCCATGATGTTCTTTAACCGAAGGTTGAGATCTCGTCTGGATTTGCTCAGACCAAATGTGCGAAGAAATGTTGAGGATAAACAATTCCAGCACATCAATGAGAAGCCGACAAGGAGCTTCAATGTAGGACAACCAGTCTTGGCCCGTGACTACCGAACAGAGAAATGGCAACCCGGAACGATATGCACAAGGCAGGGGCCATTAATGTACACAGTGGATGTCGGGGAGAACATTGTTGAACACCACGTCGATCAGATCTTAGCGTCACAGGAACCAGTCAACCCCATGTCTCGAGTACCTGGGGATGAACTCGACATACCGGTAGCATCTACCTCAGAACCAGTAGCAGTGGAAACTGATGAACTAACCGACGAAAAGGGGCCAGAATCGCCTCCGCACCAAGAACAAGAACCTCAGGAAAGGCGCTATCCAGAAAGGATCAGGAAGCCGCCCCAAAGACTGAATCTATAAATGGACTATTTTTGTTTAATGTGCATGTTAAAGTGTTAATTGTTATTTGAATATTATGGCTACTGCTAATCTAAAAGGGGAGGAATTGTAGTGTATGTACCTTTAAGAGAGGACTACTTTTACAGCTCCTGTATACTGTAGTACCGGCAGTGACCACACCTGTATATAAGCCTTGAGCATGCCTCTGTACCCCCAGTCTTGAGACTACCCTACTCCAGTAAACACCTGTTGATTGTTAAGTTACAGCATCCGTGTAGTTATTTGAAAACATCATACTCTCAGAATCACGGATCTAACAGTATTGACTTGGATAGAGAACTGGTTGGCAGACAGAAAGCAAAGAGTTGGAATAAATGTCTCTTTTTCCAAGTGGCAGGCAGTGACTAGTGGGGTACCGCAGGGATCGGTCCTTGGACCCCAGCTATTCACAATATATATTAATGATCTGGATGAGGGAACTAGATGTAATAGCTCCAAGTTTGCAGACAACACAAAGCTGGGTGGGCATGTGTGCTGTGAGGAGGATGCAGAGAAACTCCAGTATGATTTGGACAGGTTGGGTGATTGGGCAGAAACATGGCAGATGCAATATAACGTGGTTAATGCGAGGTTATCCATTTTGCAGTCAAAAACAAGAAGGCAGATTATTATCTGAATGGCAATAGATTGGGAGAAGGGGAAGTGCAACGAGACCTGGGTGTCCTTGTGCACCAGTCGCTGAAGGTAAGCATGCAGGTGCAGCAGGCGGTTAAGAAGGCAAATGGTATGTTGGCCTTCGTAGCGAGAGGGTTTGAGTACAGGAACAAGGATGTCTTGCTGCAGTTGTACAGGGCCTTGGTGAGACCACATCTTAAGTATTGTGTGCAGTTTTGGTCGCCTTATCTGAGGAAGGATGTTCTTGCCATGGAGGGAGTGCAGCGAAGATTCACCAGGCTGATACCTGGGATGGCAGGAATGACGTATGAGGAGAGATTGGATCGATTGGGCTTGTACTCGCTGGTATTTAGAAGAATGAGAGGGGATCTCATTGAAACTTATAAAATTCTAACAGGACTAGACAGACTAGGTGCAGGAAGAATGTTCACGATGGTCGGGGAGTCCAGAACCAGGGGTCACAGTCTAAGGATAAGGGGTAAGCCATTTAGGACAGAGATGAGGAGGAATTTCTTCACCCAGAGAGTGGTGAACCTGTGGAATTCTCTACCACAGAAGGCAGTAGAGGCCAATTCATTAAATATATTCAAGAAGGAGTTGGATATATTTCTTAAGGCTAAAGGGATCAAGGGATATGGGAAGAAAGCAGGGACAGGGTACTGAATTTGGATGATCAGCCATGATCGCATTGAATGGCGGAGCAGGCTCGAGGGGCCGAATGGCCTACTCCTGCTCCTATCTTCTATGTTTCTATGTTTACTATGGGGAGCTCTGCTGCAGATCCCCAGAAGTCTGGATCCTTATCGTCATCAGCTGAGGACAGACTTAAGCTTATCCCTGGACAACAAGTTCTCGCTCCTCCTGACAACACCACTAGCTGCCTCTTCTAACTAGAGTCTACTGTCAACATCACAAGCAGGAGATGTACTTTTGTTGCTGCTGGGCATGGTTAGGTTGAGGTAAGCTGTGTGCTGTGAGATTCAAGGTTTCTCTGGGTCCCTGATTCAGTTTCCTGTGGCACATTTATAGAAAGAGAAGAACAAGTGATACCTTGATGACAAATTGATGAGATGCAAGAGTAGATTTTTTACTTCACCATGCCTGGGAAATTAGCATTTACCAGCTACAGTGGAACGGAGACCCATTATGTCAGCACTCTGCACGTTTTGCATTCCGCCAGGATTTTTTGGGGGCTTTCCCATTTGGCATCAGTAGGCCTGCAGCTAAAGTAGATGCAAGCCCAGCATTGCTGTTTCATTGAGGCAGGAGGTGATGTTCCTGGCCTCGCATTCCATTTTTCTCAGTATGGCCATTGGGCAGCCCAGCAGAGGTGAAATATGGTGCAAGGGCCTGCCCAAGGATCCCCATAGACCAAAAGGCCTGTGGGGATGCCTAGGGCAAGCCAAAGACTTAACAAATGTGAGATAATTTTATAACTCTCCCCAGGAAACTGAAGATCTTGAGGATGAGCAGCTGCTACTCTCCAGCAATGGTCAAATGACCACAATGGTGCCAGCCAGAAACACAGTTGCAGGCCATCAAAATAGCTTTGCTGAAGAAAATAACAGGATCCTCTTGAATATCAGGTGCAGCACTGTTGGGCATTCAACGGACACAAATAAAAGAAAATTTATGCTGTATGCCACTGAATTAGTGACATGAGATTATTCTTCATCGTGTAAGTGAATAAATAAGATGGGGAGATTATAAGTGTTACACAACCCTAGAGGGGCGACTTTGGCGAAATACTTTAGGCGCTAAAGAGGTGGCCAAGGTGGGGTCTTCAGCCGCAGACGCCACCTTGGTAAAGGAGTTGAAGCCACCGCTAGGAACGGCCGCTTGGTGGATCGTTAAGGGGCTGATTGACAATTAAATAGCCTGTTAGCGCTCATTAAAGAGGTTTTACGCTATTTTGGTGGAAAATGCTTAATTTAACGACCTCGCCTAACAGCGGCCAGCTGAACAGGAGTAAACAAGTCCTTGCTGAGTATTTTGAGTGCTGCTTAAAGCTATGCTCAGCTTTCAATGTTCACTTGCTGATTGAGATCGACTGACTATATTGCGTTTCAAAAGGACTTTTGAGAAACACCGGGAGACTTTCTGGGACACATTGTCAAGACTTCACCAACACTGTATCAACATTTTTCCCGGAAATTCTCTCAGGACTTCACTTAAAAAGAGTGAGTGTTGTGTTGCTCTACCTTATTGAATACTTTATAAGAGTCAGCAGGAGAAAAGAAGAGCTTGGTGTGGTAAACCACTTTTATCGTTCACTATCGTTACACTATAGTTATCACTGTTATATTGTTATCACTGTTCTCACTGTTGTATCACTATACGAGGTCGCCTCTTGTCACACTGTTATACCTGGGCTGACCATCACTGACTCCGCCCATGGCTCCACCTACCTGCCCAGGTATAAAGGTAGTCGACTGGCTGGTATTCCTCCTTGCTGGATCCGATCACCCATGAGGGTGGGCTCTGTTATTTAGTCAATAAAAACCTATAGTTACTTTCCTAACTCGTCGCTTTTCATTGGACGAATTGATAGGTATATCAATTTTATTGACTAAATAACAGAGCCCACCCTCATGGGTGATCGGATCCAGCAAGGCGTGAGGTGTTAAACACACATTTCTCCTTATTGTAGGTGAGGTTCAGCCGTTGGGCCGTATGGAGGAATTTCTCCAGATTCACATCATGGTCCTGCCGGTCGCGGCCGCAGATGGTGACGTTATCTAGATAAGGGAATGTGGCCTGCAGTCCGTTCTGGTCGACCATCCGGTCCATCTCCCTTTGGAAGACCGACACCCCGTTGGTGACACCGAAGGGGACCCTAAGGAAGTGGTAGAGGCGTCCGTTCGCCTCGAAGGCGGTATACTGGCGGTCCTCCGGGCTGATAGGGAGTTGGTGGTAGGCCGACTTAAGGTCGATGGTCGAGAATACTCGGTATTGTGCAATCTGATTGACCATGTCAGATATGCGGGGAAGGGGGTATGCGTCCAGCTGGGTGTACCTGTTTATGGTCTGGCTGTAGTCGATGACCAAGCGATTTTTATCGCCGGTCTTAACGACCACGACCTGGGCACGCCAGGGGCTGCTGCTCCCCTCGATGATGCCCTCTTTCAGGAGGCGCCGCACCTCATAGCTAATGAAGGCCCTGTCCCCGGCGCTGTACCGCCTGCTCTTGGTAGCGACGGGTTTGCAGTCGGGGGTTAGGTTAGCGAACAGGGAAGGTGGCGGGACCTTGAGGGTGGATAGGCTGCAGGTGTTACGCGGTGGGCGGTTTAACATCCGCTGGTTGTCGACTGTGAGTGGGGGGAGGGGTCCACCGTATGCTAGGGTGACACTTTGGAGGTGGGATTGGAAGTCCAGCCCTAGTAGGACGGCAGCGCAGAGCTGGGGGAGGACGAGGAGTTTAAAGTTTTTATACTCCGTACCCTTAACCGACAGGGTCACAACACAGTAGCCGCTGATGTCCGTGGCGTGGGACCTTGATGCCATTGAGATTCGGTTGCGCGTTGGCAGGACGGGGAGGGAGTAGTGGCTCACCGTGTCTGGGTGGATGAAGCTCTCCGTGCTTCCGCTGTCGAACAGGCAGGTCGTGGCGTGGCCGTTTACTTTGATGTCCATCATCGACTTGGACAGGTGATGCGGGCGGGCTTGATCCAGAGTGACGGAGGCTAGTGTGTAGCTGAGCGAGTCGTTGTCGTCTGCGGGTGAGGCGGTCGTCAGGTCTGGAGGCACGGTGGCAGTCGAGCGTGGTGGGTAAAATGGCGTCTCCCACGAGGTTGGACAAAATGGCTGCCCCCATAACTCACATGAGGCACTATTGGGGTCGGTTGCCTTGATCAAAGATGGCCGCCCCATGACTCACGTGTGGGGATGCTGGCCTCTGTTGCCTTGAAGGAAGATGGCCGCCCCCACAGTTCGCATGAGGCACTGCTGGCCTCTGAAGATCCACTTCTGCAGGCCTTAGCAAGGTGGCCTTTCTTCCTGCAGGTTGAGCAGGTGGAGTTCCTAGCTGGGCAGCGCGACCTCGGGTGTTTCTCCTGGCCGCAGAAAAAGCAGCCGCGGGGGTCCGATGTTGGAGCCGGTACCGGGGGTGGCGGTCCCGATCGGGTCCGGGACGCCGAAGCTGAGGTAGGTCCCGGGGGCGGCGCGGTGAAGGGTATTGCGGTAGGGGTCGGGCCCGAGTCCCAGGGTCGCGAACAGTACCTGGAGAACGCCTCCTGGTCCCGATGGGCCACCTCCAGGGAGAGAGCGAGGGCTGCAGCTTTGTCCAGGTCGAGGTCCTTTGCTTCCAGTAATCGCTGCCGTGAGTAGTCGGACCGTAGGCCTTTCACGAAGGCATCGCGGACGTTGTCTTCCGTATTTTCTGCCGCCGTTACTGCTTTAAAGTTACAGTCTCTGCCGAGTGCTTGTAGCACCCGTAAAAATTCCTCCACCGGCTCCCCTGGCAGTTGCGGGCGGGACCTTAGGAGGTGCCTGGTATACATGGGGTTTACCGGGGTTTGGTACTGTCTTTTCAGCCGGTTGATGGCGTCCTCGTATGTTTTAAGGTCCCAGATGAGCGCGAATACTTTAGGGCTCAGTTGGGCATTCAGAACTCTTAGCTTGGATCTCTGAGGCACGTTGGACTCTTCCAGGTAGGCTTCAAAGCAGCCCAGCCAGTGATCGAAGTCGAGGGCTGCGTTCGCTGCCCGTGGATTTAGATCCAGGTACGGTGGTCTGAGGGCTCGCAGCCAAGCCGGCTGTTGTGATTGTTGCGGCTCGGCGTCTGAAGGCTGCTGTGGCTGTTGTGGCGGGGCGTCTGGATGAGACATCTTAAAATTTAGTCAATAAAATTGATATACCTATCAATTCGTCCAATGAAAAGCGACGAGTTAGGAAAGTAACTATAGGTTTTTATTGACTAAATAACAGAGCCCACCCTCATGGGTGATCGGATCCAGCAAGGAGGAATACCAGCCAGTCGACTACCTTTATACCTGGGCAGGTAGGTGGAGCCATGGGCGGAGTCAGTGATGGTCAGCCCAGGTATAACAGTGTGACAAGAGGCGACCTCGTATAGTGATACAACAGTGAGAACAGTGATAACAATATAACAGTGATAACTATAGTGTAACGATAGTGAACGATAAAAGTGGTTTACCACACCAAGCTCTTCTTTTCTCCTGCTGACTCTTATAAAGTATTCAATAAGGTAGAGCAACACAACACTCACTCTTTTTAAGTGAAGTCCTGAGAGAATTTCTGGGAAAAATGTTGATACAGTGTTGGTGAAGTCTTGACAATGTGTCCCAGAAAGTCTCCCGGTGTTTCTCAAAAGTCCTTTTGAAACGCAATATAGTCAGTCGATCTCAATCAGCAAGTGAACATTGAAAGCTGAGCATAGCTTTAAGCAGCACTCAAAATACTCAGCAAGGACTTGTTTACTCCTGTTCAGCTGGCCGCTGTTAGGCGAGGTCGTTAAATTAAGCATTTTCCACCAAAATAGCGTAAAACCTCTTTAATGAGCGCTAACAGGCTATTTAATTGTCAATCAGCCCCTTAACGATCCACCAAGCGGCCGTTCCTAGCGGTGGCTTCAACTCCTTTACCAAGGTGGCGTCTGCGGCTGAAGACCCCACCTTGGCCACCTCTTTAGCGCCTAAAGTATTTCGCCAAAGTCGCCCCTCTAGGGTTGTGTAACACTTATAATCTCCCCATCTTATTTATTCACTTACACGATGAAGAATAATCTCATGTCACTAATTCAGTGGCATACAGCATAAATTTTCTTTTATTTGTGTCCGTTGAATGCCCAACAGTGCTGCACCTGATATTCAAGAGGATCCTGTTATTTTCTTCAGCAAAGCTATTTTGATGGCCTGCAACTGTGTTTCTGGCTGGCACCATTGTGGTCATTTGACCATTGCTGGAGAGTAGCAGCTGCTCATCCTCAAGATCTTCAGTTTCCTGGGGAGAGTTATAAAATTATCTCACATTTGTTAAGTCTTTGGCTTGCCCTAGGCATCCCCACAGGCCTTTTGGTCTATGGGGATCCTTGGGCAGGCCCTTGCACCATATTTCACCTCTGCTGGGCTGCCCAATGGCCATACTGAGAAAAATGGAATGCGAGGCCAGGAACATCACCTCCTGCCTCAATGAAACAGCAATGCTGGGCTTGCATCTACTTTAGCTGCAGGCCTACTGATGCCAAATGGGAAAGCCCCCAAAAAATCCTGGCGGAATGCAAAACGTGCAGAGTGCTGACATAATGGGTCTCCGTTCCACTGTAGCTGGTAAATGCTAATTTCCCAGGCATGGTGAAGTAAAAAATCTACTCTTGCATCTCATCAATTTGTCATCAAGGTATCACTTGTTCTTCTCTTTCTATAAATGTGCCACAGGAAACTGAATCAGGGACCCAGAGAAACCTTGAATCTCACAGCACACAGCTTACCTCAACCTAACCATGCCCAGCAGCAACAAAAGTACATCTCCTGCTTGTGATGTTGACAGTAGACTCTAGTTAGAAGAGGCAGCTAGTGGTGTTGTCAGGAGGAGCGAGAACTTGTTGTCCAGGGATAAGCTTAAGTCTGTCCTCAGCTGATGACGATAAGGATCCAGACTTCTGGGGATCTGCAGCAGAGCTCCCCATAGTAAACATAGAAACATAGAAGATAGGAGCAGGAGTAGGCCATTCGGCCCCTCGAGCCTGCTCCGCCATTCAATGCGATCATGGCTGATCATCCAAATTCAGTACCCTGTCCCTGCTTTCTTCCCATATCCCTTGATCCCTTTAGCCTTAAGAAATATATCCAACTCCTTCTTGAATATATTTAATGAATTGGCCTCTACTGCCTTCTGTGGTAGAGAATTCCACAGGTTCACCACTCTCTGGGTGAAGAAATTCCTCCTCATCTCTGTCCTAAATGGCTTACCCCTTATCCTTAGACTGTGACCCCTGGTTCTGGACTCCCCGACCATCGTGAACATTCTTCCTGCACCTAGTCTGTCTAGTCCTGTTAGAATTTTATAAGTTTCAATGAGATCCCCTCTCATTCTTCTAAACACCAGCGAGTACAAGCCCAATCGATCCAATCTCTCCTCATACGTCATTCCTGCCATCCCAGGTATCAGCCTGGTGAATCTTCGCTGCACTCCCTCCATGGCAAGAACATCCTTCCTCAGATAAGGCGACCAAAACTGCACACAATACTTAAGATGTGGTCTCACCAAGGCCCTGTACAACTGCAGCAAGACATCCTTGTTCCTGTACTCAAACCCTCTCGCTACGAAGGCCAACATACCATTTGCCTTCTTAACCGCCTGCTGCACCTGCATGCTTACCTTCAGCGACTGGTGCACAAGGACACCCAGGTCTCGTTGCACTTCCCCTTCTCCCAATCTATTGCCATTCAGATAATAATCTGCCTTCTTGTTTTTGACTGCAAAATGGATAACCTCGCATTAACCACGTTATATTGCATCTGCCATGTTTCTGCCCAATCACCCAACCTGTCCAAATCATACTGGAGTTTCTCTGCATCCTCCTCACAGCACACATGCCCACCCAGCTTTGTGTTGTCTGCAAACTTGGAGCTATTACATCTAGTTCCCTCATCCAGATCATTAATATATATTGTGAATAGCTGGGGTCCAAGGACCGATCCCTGCGGTACCCCACTAGTCACTGCCTGCCACTTGGAAAAAGAGACATTTATTCCAACTCTTTGCTTTCTGTCTGCCAACCAGTTCTCTATCCAAGTCAATACTGTTAGATCCGTGATTCTGAGAGTATGATGTTTTCAAATAACTACACGGATGCTGTAACTTAACAATCAACAGGTGTTTACTGGAGTAGGGTAGTCTCAAGACTGGGGGTACAGAGGCATGCTCAAGGCTTATATACAGGTGTGGTCACTGCCGGTACTACAGTATACAGGAGCTGTAAAAGTAGTCCTCTCTTAAAGGTACATACACTACAATTCCTCCCCTTTTAGATTAGCAGTAGCCATAATATTCAAATAACAATTAACACTTTAACATGCACATTAAACAAAAATAGTCCATTTATAGATTCAGTCTTTGGGGCGGCTTCCTGATCCTTTCTGGATAGCGCCTTTCCTGAGGTTCTTGTTCTTGGTGCGGAGGCGATTCTGGCCCCTTTTCGTCGGTTAGTTCATCAGTTTCCACTGCTACTGGTTCTGAGGTAGATGCTACCGGTATGTCGAGTTCATCCCCAGGTACTCGAGACATGGGGTTGACTGGTTCCTGTGACGCTAAGATCTGATCGACGTGGTGTTCAACAATGTTCTCCCCGACATCCACTGTGTACATTAATGGCCCCTGCCTTGTGCATATCGTTCCGGGTTGCCATTTCTCTGTTCGGTAGTCACGGGCCAAGACTGGTTGTCCTACATTGAAGCTCCTTGTCGGCTTCTCATTGATGTGCTGGAATTGTTTATCCTCAACATTTCTTCGCACATTTGGTCTGAGCAAATCCAGACGAGATCTCAACCTTCGGTTAAAGAACATCATGGCCGGGGTCTGGTTGGTAACTGCATGTGTCGCATTTCTGTAGGCTAATAGGAAATTGTCCACCTTATGCTGTAGTGGAATTTCATCGTCGCACATGGCCTTTATCGCCTTTTTAAAAGTTTGTACGAACCTCTCAGCCAATCCATTTGTGGCTGGATGATACGGGGCGGATGTGTAATGCCTTACCCCATTCCTTCTCATAAATTTCCGAAACTCTTCGGACACAAACTGTGGTCCATTATCAGAGCAAATCTGCTCTGGCAAGCCGTTCCTGGCAAATATGGTCCGTAGGACTGCAATCGTTTTCTCTGTAGTGGTTGAGGACATTTTTATCACCTCAGGCCATTTCGAGTGAGCATCCACTGCTATTAAGAACATTGAGTCCATGAATGGACCAGCAAAATCAATATGCACCCATTGCCATGGAGAGGAGGGCCACTCCCATGGGTGTAGAGGGGCATGTGGTGGTGCATTTTGGACCTTCTGGCATCCTGAGCAGCTCTTGGTTAGGTCCTCAATTTGTTGATCGATCCCTGGCCACCACACATAAGCCCTCCCAGATGACCTTCGTGAAGCTCATTTAGCACTCTCTCCCTTAACTTGGGTGGAATCACCACTCGGGATCCACACATCACTGTCCCCTGGCATACTGACAGCTGTTCTCTTCTGGATGAGAATGCTGGCAACAGTGAGTCGCCATGTGTTGGCCATCCCCTCACCGTCAAATCATATACCCGAGACAGTGTCGGATCATTGCGGGTCTCCTTCTCTATATCCGTGTTAGTTACTGGCAATCGTTCAATTATTGACGAATAAAATATCTCGATAAGGTCCACTGCTGGTGCTTCCTCCACAGTAGGCAGTGGCAAGCGTGATAGCCCATCAGCGTTTCCATGCTGTTTCGTGCCTTTACATTCTATTTCATATTGGTTCGCCCCTAGAAAAAGGGACCATCTTTGTAACCGTTGTGCAGTCATCACCGGAACGCCCTTCTTTGGATTAAAGATGGAGACAAGTGGTTGGTGGTCAGTCAGCAAGGTGAACTTCTGCCCATGCAGATAGCGGTTGAATTTTTTTACTCCCCATACTAGGCTGAGGGTCTCCCTGTCAATCTGGGCGTAGTTGCGTTCGGCTGAGGTTAGTGACCGAGACGCAAAGGCTACTGGCCTCTACAACCCGTCTGGGAATTTGTGCGACAGCACCGCTCCAATACCGTAGGGTGATGCATCACATGCCAAATGAATTGGTAGTGCTGGGTTGAAATGGGCCAACACCTCTTTTGATGTGCTCAATTCTTTGCACTTCTGGAAAGCTCGTCATTCCACTTCCATGGTACCCGTTTGCAGTAGGGTGTTCAGTGGGTGTAATACCAGTTCTTTATCTGAATGCATGCAGCATTCGTAACAAAATTGATGAGTTGACGGTACAAATAACTACACATGGGTATGATCTGGTGGCCATTACGGAAACATGGCTGCAAGATAATCATGACTGGGAACTAAACATACAAGGGTATTTGACAATTAGGAAGGACAGACAGGAAGGAAAGGGAGGTGGGGTTGCTGTTAATCAAGGATGGAATCACTGCAATAGTCAGAAATGATATTGGGTCAAAGGATCAGGATAGTGAAATAGTTTGGGTGGAGATAAGGAATAAGAAGGGGAAAAAGTCACTAGTGGGCGTAGTCTATAGGCCTCCTAACAGTGGCAACTCTGTTGGTCGGAGTATAAATCAGGAAATAGTTGGGGCTTGTAATAAGGGAACAGCTGTAATCATGGGGGATTTTAACTTTCATATTGACTGGACTAATCAAATTGGGCATGGCAGCCTTGAGGAAGAGTTCATAGAGTGTATTAGGGACGGGTTCCTTGAGCAGTATGTAACTGAACCAACCAGGGGGCAGGCAATCTTAGGGCCTAGAAATTCAGTGCCCTTAGCACCGATTTTGCGGCGCTAGAGGGCCTAGCGCTGCAATTGGCGCCGGTTCCTAAATTGCCTGGGGCCCTTCCGCGGCGGTAGACCGGTAGCGCTGCGCTGGCACCGATGACGTCATCGGTGTGCGCAGCGTCCCGGTTGCCATGGTAACCCGGCCCCAAGCCGAAATTCAGTTGCGGCCGCCTCGCCAGTGGCAGCCGCAACTAAGACTCCGGCAAACGAGTGTTGCCGGAGTCTGCGCCGGCGCTTTAAGGAGGCGCGGCGACCGGCCGCTTTCCCGCCGGCCGCCTGCCTGCAGCTCCCTCCCCAGACTTCTCCCCCCCCCCCCCCGGAACAGATGCAAGCCCGGCACTTGTCCGAGGTGCCGGGCTCATTTTTGAAGAGATTTGCGCGGGCCGCGGCCGGGTGCAGGCAGCTCCTCCTTAACGGAAGGAGGAGGCCTGCACTTCCCGAGCCTGCCGCACCGCAGCGGGCGCCGCAGTGCCGGAATAGCGCCGCAATGCGGCGCGTTGCGCCAGTTTTCAGGCGCTAAAACCCTTCAGTAGCGCCGGCAGCCGTTTGGGCGCGGCGCTACTGAATTTTTGGCACGCGCAAAGGGACTTAGCGCCGGCGCTAACTTCCGGCGCTAAAGCCCTGGCGCAGCGCAAACTCAATTTCTAGGCCTGGATCTGGTCCTGTGTAATGAAACAGGATTCATAAAAAATGTCCTAGTAAAGGATCCCCTTGGAATGAGTGACCATAATATGGTTGAATTCCAAATTCAGTTTGAGGGTGAGAGAGTTGGATCTCAAACCAGCATACTGAGCTTAAATAAAGGAGACTATGAAGGTATGAGAGTAGAATTGACTAAAGTGGACTGGGAAAACAGATTAAAGTGTAAGACGGTACAAGGGCAGTGGTCTACATTCAAGGAGATATTTCACATCTTTCAAGATAAATATATTCCACTGAGGAAAAAGGGGAGTAAAAGAAAAGACAGCCATCCGTGGCTTAGTAAAGTAATAAAGGATAGTATCCGACTGAAAACAAGGGCATATAAAGTAGCCAAATCTAGTGGGAGGATAGAAGATTGGGAAGCATTTAAAAGCCAGCAAGCAATAACTAAAAGATTAATTAAGAAAGGGAAGATAGATTATGAAAGTAAACTAGCAAAAAATATAAAAACAGATAGCAAGAGTTTCTACAGCTATATAAAAAGAAAAAGGGTGGCTAAAGTGAACGTTGGTCCCTTAGAGGATGGGACCGGGAAACTAGTGGTGGGGAACATGGAGATGGCAAAGACGCTGAACAAATATTTTGTGTCAGTCTTTACAGTAGAGGACACTAAAAATATCCCAACACTGGACAAACAGGGGGCAATGGGGGGGGAGGGGAGGAGCTAAAGACGATTAAAATCACTAAGGAGCTGGTACTCAGTAAAATAATGGGACTTAAGGCGGATAAATCCCCCGGACCTGATGGCCTACATCCTAGGGTCTTGAGAGAAGTGGCGGTAGGGATTGTAGATGCATTGGTGATTATTTTCCAAAACTCCCTGGACTCAGGAAAGGTCCCGGCAGATTGGAAAACTGCTAATGTAACACCCTTATTTAAGAAGGGAAGTAGACAAAAAGCTGGAAACTATAGACCAGTTAGCCGAACATCTGTGGTTGGCAAAATGTTGGAGTCCATTATTAAGGAAACAGTAACAGAGCATTGGGATAAACATAATTTAATAGGACAGAGTCAGCATGGTTTTATGAAGGGGAAGTCATGTTTGACAAATTTGCTCAAATTCTTTGAGGATGTAACATACAGGGTGGATAAAGGGGAACCAGTGGATGTAGTGTATTTGGACTTCCAAAAGGCATTTGACAAGGTTCCACACAAAAGATTACTGATCAAGATAAGAAATCACGGGATTGGGGGTAATATACTGGCATGGGTGGAAGATTGGCTAACTAACAGAAAACAAAGAGTTGGGATAAATGGTTCATTCTCGGGCTGGCAATCAGTAACTAGTGGTGTTCCACAGGGGTCAGTGCTGGGACCCCAACTCTTCACAATCTATATTAACGATTTGGAGCAAGGGACCGAGTGCAACATATCCAAGTTTGCCGACGATACAAAGATGGGAGGGAAAGCAATGAGTGAGGAGGACATAAAAAACCTGCAAAAGGACATAGACAGGCTAAGTGGGTGGGCAGAGATTTGGCAGATGCAATATAATGTTGGAAAGTGTGAGGTTATGCACTTTGGCAGAAAAAATCAAAGAGCAAGTTATTATCTAAATGGAGAGAAACTGCAAAGTGCTACAGTACAAAGGGATCTGGGGGTCCTGGTGCATGAAACACAAAAAGTTAGTATGCAGGTGCAGCAGGTGATCAGGAAGGCCAATGGATTCTTGGCTTTTATTGCAAGGGGGATGGAGTATAAAAACAGTGAAGTCTTGCTGCAGTTATACAGGGTATTGGTGAGGCCACACCTTGAATACTGCGTGCAGTTTTGGTTTCCATATTTAAGAAAAGATATACTTGCTCTCAAGGCAGTTCAGAGAAGGTTCACTCGGTTGCTTCCGGAGATGAGGGGGTTGACGTATGAGGAAAGGTTGAGTAGGTTGGGACTCTACTCATTGGAGTTCAGAAGAATGAGAGGCGATCTTATCGAAACATATAAGATTGTGAGGGGGCTTGATCGGGTGGATGCGGGGAGGATGTTTCCACTGATGGGTGAGACTAGAACTAGGGGGCATAATCTAAGAATAAGGGGCTGTGCTTTCAAAACTGAGATGAGGAGAAACTTCTTCACTCAGAGGGTAGTAAATCTATGGAATTTGCTACCCCAGAGAGCTGTGGAAGCTGCAACATTAAATAAATTTAAAATGGAGATAGACAGTTTCCTAGCAGATAAGGGAATTAGGGGTTATGGGGAGAGGGCAGGGAAGTGGACATGATTCTAGATTCTGATCAGCCATGATCCTATTGAATGGCAGAGCAGGCCCGAGGGGCCATATGGCCTACTCCTGCTCCTACTTCTTATGTTCTTATGTTCTTATGTTTACCGTAGACAAATTTGGCAAGAACTTATGGTAGTAGTTTACCAGCCTGAGGAAGGACCTCAGTTGTGACACATTTTCCGGTGCTGGAGCCTTGACTACTGCCTCAATCTTTTCAGGGGACTTATGTAACCCCTCTTCATCGATAACGTGGCCACAATACGAGATCTGCTTCTGGAAAAACTCGCACTTGTGGCGGTTAGCTCGTTGCCCATATTCCTTTAATCTAGTGAGCTCCTTCTCCAGGTTGGCGAGGTGATCACTTTCATTTTCGCCCGTGACCAGGATGTCGTCCAAATAACACTGGGTCCCTAGAATCCCTTGCAGGACTTGATCCATCGCCCTTTGCCAAATAGCCGGAGCCGATGCTACCCCGAACAACAGCCGGTTGTATTGGTAGAGACCTTTATGAGTGTTGATCGTGAGGTATTGTTTCGAGGCTTCTTCTACCTCCATTTGCAAGTATGCCTGGGCTAGATCAATTTTGGTGAAGCGTTTACCTCCAGATAGCGAGGCGAAAATATCCTCAATTCGTGGAAGCGGATATTGTACCGTGTGAAGGACTGGGTTCACTGTCACCTTAAAATCCCCACAGATACGGCCCTTCTTTGGTTCCCCAGGCGTATTACTCAATGACCTCTTCATTAAAAGGAACGATGGGTGTAGCCCACTCGCTCCAGTCTACTTTGGACAGTACTCCTGAACGTTCCAACCCTTCCAGCTCTGCTTCGATGGCTGGTCTGATCGCATAAGGCACTGGTCTGGCCTTAAGAAACTTTGGGCTTGCATTTTCCTCTATTTTAATCGTTGCTGTTATGCCTTTTAGTGTTCCGAGTCCCTCCTGGAACACTTCTTTTGCGTCAGTTAGCATTTTTGACAGTCGTCCAGGTGTGACATCGTCATCCTTTTTGGCCTCAACCTTCAGTGCCTGTATGGAATGCCAATCTAATTGTATCTTCCGGATCCATTCATGTCCTAGTAGTGGTGGTCCTCCATCTGGCAATACATATAGGTCCATTTTAGGTATTTCCTGGCCTTTGTATATCACTTTCACCCTTATTTTTCCTTTGGGGTAGACTTTTTGCCCCGTGTACGTCTTCAAGACAATCTCTGTAGCTTTCAAGGGTATGTGTGAAAATAGCTGCTTGTAGTCCCTTTGGTTTATGACTGTTAGGGCTGATCCTGTGTCCAATTCCATTTTCACTTGGACTCCGTCTATCTTGAGTGTGACCCAGATAGTCTGGTGATCCTCCATTTTGGTTACCTTATGTAGTTTCAGACAACCCAGCTCCTTGCTTCCGGAGTCTGTATCACTTTTCTGTTCGTCTGAACTACTGTCCATCACCTTATGTACCTTTTTGTACTTCTCCTGTGGAGATTTCTTGCTGTTGGATTTCTTCCCAGACCTGCAGACTCTTGCTATGTGTCCTGCTGTCCACACTGTCTGCACACTTGGTCCTTGAACCAACAATCCTTCCGGTCGTGTGTTGTTCTGCCGCAGCGATAACACTTCCCTGTTCCATATGACATTTCATTGGTGCCATATTCTTGCGGTCTCCGTTGTATCTCTGCAGCGCCCCTTGCGGCTGCTTCGTGTGATACTGCCATGCTGAAAGCCTTGTCCAGCGTAAGATCCTTTTCTGATAGAAGCCGTCTCTGGGTTCCTTCACTTTGAAGCCCACACACAAACTTGTCCCTTAACGTATCTGCTAGTCCCACTCCAAACTGGCAGTGCTTCGATAGCTTGCGCAGTTCCGTTAAGTACTCAGCATTACTTTCGTCTTTATGCTGGTTCCTTTTATGGAACTTAAATCTTTCTGCTATCAGCAGTGCTGTGGGGTTTAAGTGGTCCTGTAGAATTTCCACTATGCTTTCAAAATTCTTATTCACGGGCTTCTCTGGGGTTATTAAGTTTTGCAGTAAGCCAAAAGTTTTTGCACCCATGGAATTTAACAAAACCAGTGCTTTCCTAGCATCTGGCACTTCATTCGCCCTGCAGTACACCTCAATATGTTCCACATATGTCGCCCAATCTTCGACTTCATTGTCGATCGTAGCGATACTGCCACTCTTCGGCATCCCTGGGTGTGATTTAACTGTCAAAAATGGCGTCACCCGCTCTCTCCCTTCTTCTCCGCTGGCACAAAATGGCGTCTCCCGCACTTTCCTTTCTTCCCGCGCTCGCCCTTCTTCTCCGCTGCGGCTTCTAAAAATGGCGTCTCCCGCGCTCTTCGTTCTTCTCCGCAGCTCAATGGCGTCTCCCGCGCTCTCCCTTCTTCTCCCCGCGGGCACTGTTCAGCCCTTGAGCCCTGGCTGTGCTCTGCGCGGTTTTTTTTGTGCGCCTTTCCCGTTTCCGCCGCTCGGTCCAGAACCCGGCTGCTGCTTTACTCTCTTTATCTCCGTTTTGTTTTTCCTCGACGCCGCTCGGTTTTCAACCCCCGGCTGCGTCCTGTGTGCTTCACCCTCTCTCTTACCCCGTCGACGCTGCTCGGCTTTTTCTCTGCCGTCGGTCGGCTCCAGCCGTCGCTGTCCAGGAAGAACATAAGAACATAAGAAATAGGAGCAGGAGTAGGCCATTCGGCCCCTCGAGCCTGCTCCGCCATTCAATAAGATCATGGCTGATCTGATCCTAACCGCCAATCTACTATCACAAAACCATCTCCTGAATCTAACAGAATTAGACACACGAAATAGGAGCAGGATCAGGCTACACGGCCCCTGGGCCCTCTCCGCTACCCACAGGGCCATGACCAATCCGAACCTAGACTCATGTCCAAATTCCTGCCTGCTCCCTGTAACCCTTAATTCCCTTTACTTCTAGGAAACTGTCTATTTCTGTTTTAAATTTATGTAATGATGTAGCTTCTACAGCTTTTTGGGGCAGCATATTCCATGGACCTACCACCCTCTGAGTGAAGTAGTTCCTCCTCATCTCAGTTTTGAAAGAGCAGCCCCTTATTCTAAGACTATGCCCCCTAGTTCTAGTTTCACCCATCATCGGGAACATCTTCCCCACATCCACCCGATCCAACCCCTTCACAATCTTATGTGTTTCAATATATCGCCTCTCATTCTTCTGAACACCAAAGAGTAGAGTCCCAATCTACTCAACCTCTCCTCATATGTCCATCCCCTCATCCCCGGGATTAACCGAGTGAACCTCCTTTGTACTGACTCGAGAGCAAGTATGTCCTTTCTTAAGTATGGACACCAAAACTGTACGCAGTATTCCAGGTGCGGTCTCACCAATACCTTGTACAACTGAAGCAATACCTCCCTATTTTTATATTCTATCCCCCTAGCAATGAAAGCCAACATTCCATTGGCCTTCTTAATCACTTGCTGCACCTGCATACTAACCTTTTGAGTTTCGTGCACCAGGACCCCCAGATCCCTTTGTACTTCAGTACTTTCCAGTTTCTTGCCATTAAGATAATAACTTGCTCTACGATTTTTCCTGCCAAAGTGCATAACCTCACACTTTCCAGTATTGTATTCCATCTGCCAAATCTCTGCCCACTTACTTAGCCTGTCTATGTCCCCTTGCAGGTTTTTTATGTCCTCCTCACTCACTACTTTCCCTCCCATCTTAGTATCATCTGCAAACTTTGATATGTTACACTCGGTCCCCTCCTCCAAATCGTTAATATAGATTGTAAAGAGTTGGGGACCCAGCACTGACCCCTGTGGAACACCACTAGTTTCTGATTGCCAGTCCGAGAATGAACCATTTATCCCAACTCTCTGCTTTCTGTTAGATAGCCAATCCTCTATTCATGCCAGAATATTACCCCCAATCCCGTGATTTTTATCTTAAGCAATAATCTTTTGTGTGGCACCTTGTCAAATGCCTTTTGGAAGTCTAAATACACTACGTCCACTGGTTCCCCTTTATCCACCCTATATGTTACTTCCTCAAAGAACTCCAGCAAATTTGTCAAACATGACTTCCCCTTCATAAAACCATGCTGACTTTGTCCTATTAAATTATTACCTATATACCTATCAATTCGTCCAATGAAAAGCGACGAGTTAGGAAAGTAACTATAGGTTTTTATTGACTAAATAACAGAGCCCACCCTCATGGGTGATCGGATCCAGCAAGGAGGAATACCAGCCAGTCGACTACCTTTATACCTGGGCAGGTAGGTGGAGCCATGGGCGGAGTCAGTGATGGTCAGCCCAGGTATAACAGTGTGACAAGAGGCGACCTCGTATAGTGATACGAATGTTTGTTTTCCCCAGGAAGTCGACTACGGGAACCACTCTACCAACCTGGCTGACCTCTCCGGGGCCCGTCCTGCTGCGAAAGCACGTGAGGGCCCATAAAATGGACCCCCTGGTCGAGATGGTGAACCTCCTGCACGCCAACCCCCAGTACGCCTACGTGGCTTACCCAGACGGGCGGGAGGATACTGTCTCCTTACAAGACCTCACACCCTCGGGCACTCCGGAGACACCACCTTTACCCCCCCCCCCACCACCCCCCCAATTCCAGCCCAGGTAGACGGCATGCCGGAACCCCACGAGCCTTCACCGACCACGCAGACACCAGCATTAACACCGGATAATGCAACACCGCCGCTGCGACGATCGGAGAGGCTTACGAGGCCTCCGGACAGACTGACATACCAGAACTGGTAGTACACTTCACCCCGCCGGACTCAAATCTAAAGAAGGGGTGAATGTGGTAAACCACTTTTATCGTTCACTATCGTTACACTATAGTTATCACTGTTATATTGTTCTCACTGTTCTCACTGTTGTATCACTATACGAGGTCGCCTCTTGTCACACTGTTATACCTGGGCTGACCATCACTGACTCCGCCCATGGCTCCACCTACCTGCCCAGGTATAAAGGTAGTCAACTGGCTGGTATTCCTCCTTGCTGGATCCGATCACCCATGAGGGTGGGCTCTGTTATTTAGTCAATAAAAACCTATAGTTACTTTCCTAACTCGTCGCTTTTCATTGGACGAATTGATAGGTATATCACTTGGTCAGGGGTACCTTGATAGGGTCCCCCTTGCTCTGCATGAGGAATGGGAGGAGGAGATGAGGCTAGGCAGAGCAGCACTAGCTGCTGCAGGAGAGAGGGACAGGAGGGATAGGAAGGTGAGGAGGACTCTCAGCAGGAGGCCCTATCCACCCAGGGTATTCAGAGAGCAACACACCTACATTCACATGACCCAAGACCAGTGCATGACAAGGCTACGCTTTTAGAGATCCATGGCCTCGTGGAAGGAAGATTCAGACGTCACAGCACAGCCAGTACTGCATTGCCTGTGGCAGTCAAGGTCACAGTAGCACTTAACTTTTATGCTACTGGAACCTTCCAGGCTGCCACAGGTGATATAAGTCCCGTCTCACAATCCTCTGTGCATGTCTGCCTAAGGGAGAGCTCTGCAGCTCTACATGCTCTGAGGAATGACTATATATCATTGCTTATTGCCAGAGAAGACCAGAGGCAGAGAGCAGTAGGATTGGACAGGACTGCAGGATTCCCCACGGTCCAGGGAGCCATTGACTGCACACGAGGCCATGCGAGCCCCTCATTTAAACTCGGAGGTGTTCAGAGCAGGAAGGGATTCCATTCCCTAAATGTACAGCTTGTCTGCAACCACCGGCAGTGTATCATGCAGGTGAATGCCTGCTATCCAGGGAGCTGCCATGATGCATTTATAATGAGACAATCATCCGTCCCACAAATCTTTGAGCCCCAACGCAATGTGCATGACTGGCTACTAGGTGACAAGGGATACCCTCTGATGCCATGGCTCATGACTCCCCTGAGAAACCCCCAGACACCAGCTGAGCACTCATACAATGAGAGCCACCAGAAATATCATTGAGCAGACCATTGTGGTCCTCAAGCAAAGGCTTAAATGCCTTGACCGGTCAGGAGGTGCTCTGCAGTACTCGGCCGAGAGGATGTCTACATTCGTAGTGGTTTTCTGCATGCTCCACAATCTGGCGATCATGAGAGACCAGCCATTACCCCCAGCAATTGTGCCAGGGGGGCAAGCTCAGGAGCTATAGAGGAGGAAGAGGAGGTGGAGGAGGAGGGGAACCAGGGGGAGCACCAGAGGCGTTCAGGTAGATGGGCCACACCTGGGAGGGGCGCTCGCCGCCATCTAATTGAACAGCGCTTTTGAGAGACGTGCTCCACCATCAGACTATGGAGCACTGCTGTGACCTGATGTACCTTCCGTGGCTTAGGATCCATCAGGCAGTCCATCATCTGCACTCAATCCTTTCAACCCCTTCCCCATGAAGATCACAATAAATAAGACCACCGATTCCACCACTACTAAATTACCATAATCACTGTTTATATACATCAAAAAACAAAATATGCAAACATGACAGAACCAACATCACTTAAAATATTAAACTATTCAGCCTGGTGCTTACCCTTAGTGGCAATCTATAAGTGCTCTTGTGTAATCTAGAGCTTCTATGAAGTGCAACCCCAGTGGCAGCAGCAGGCGAGGTGGATGGCTGCTGAGAATCTGAAGGGGGCAATTCAGATGTCCTCCTGGGATGCCCCGAGAGGCTGTGGGCCGTGATGCTGTGGGCCTCAGACGGCACCATCTCAGCATGGGCTTCAGCAGTCTGGGCCGCCTGGCTAACAGGCAATGGCAAGGGCAATGGTGGAGTGTCGGAGGAGGAGGGAGCAGGAATGCTGGCATCGAGAGAGAGGGCAGTAAGTTCCTGCTCTATGATTCCCACGCCACTACCTCGGGGCCTCTGTTCAGCCCACCCAGCGATCTGGTGGAGGACAAATCTGTGGGCATCAGAGGGACTCTGCAAGCCCCTTTCAACCGAGGAGCCCAGAGCCACCATGGTAGCTGCCTGAGCTTCTGTTGCAGCAGTTTGCCATTCTATGCAAGCTGCAATAGCTGCAGTGGAAGCTGTGACCTAAATCTTCAGACGGTGCATGATGACGGGCTCCATAGATCGCTGGCTGGAAGTCATCAGACTCTCCACGCTGGAGAGGATAGGTTCCAGGCTCTGTGTCCAGCCATGGACCAAGGTGGAGGCGGACTCCTCCATTCCCCTAGTCACAACCCGTAGGCTTTCAGGCAGGCTCTCCATTACACCAAGCATTTGGTTTGTCACACCCATCAGCCTTCTTCTGAAGCTTGGCCCTGCAAGGTCCTCATCTGACGCCGCTGAAGCAGAAGTAGTATACGGTCTTGCGCCCCCCCCCCACCCCGGAAAGGTGGCACCTGTGGTGTCCCTTCCACCCTGTATGGCTGCTGCCCGCTAGTGTCCGGTGCGTCCCGGTGAGGATCCCGCTTCTAAGCTAGCCTCTAAGTTGTGCATGGTGCCGGTCTCTGAGTTGGTGCCTGTGATAGTGGTAGCCATTGACGCAGTGTATTCGTCCTCGCTCTCCTCCTCCTCATCCAGGGCAAGGTGGCTGTTGCTATTCCTGAAACTGCTCCACGAGGTGAGGTGCATCTTGCTCCTGGAAGCCTGCAATGATAAAGCTAGAAGGGTTAGGGTGCAGTGCGTGTGGCCACTATAGGAGGGTGTGTGTGAGGAGACCATATGGAGCTTGGGAGTGAGGATGGCTTTAGGTAATTAGGAATCAGGAATAGTTGAGCATCAGCAAGGAAGCTGCAGTGGCTACTTACCTCTAGGTGAGATGCCTCCTGCTCTGCCTCTGGCTACAGTGACTGCGACTCACCTCCCAATCACAGCCAACACTGCCTCCTCAAGGGACGTGATATCATGAAGTTGTGTTTCCCCTCCCACAGACAGGTCCTGCTGTCACCTGTTATATGCTAATTTTTCCTGGAAGAGAAAGAGTGGTGATTGTGAATGAGTGTATTGGCAGGTGTATTTGTGTGTATGTGATGCCTCACATGGTTGAAGAGTTGTGAGATGTGTCAGATGTGTGAGTAGTGCCTGTGAAGGATGCAACAGCATGGGGTGTGTGAATCTCAGTGTATAGTTAGACAGTGGATGATGTGGGTTGAGATTGTGATGCTGGTGGTGGTGCAGTTATTGAAAAGTGTGTTTGTGAGATGGGATCTTACCTTGGCCACTCGTGTCAAGTCATTAAATTTCTTGCAGCACTGGAGCTATCTCCTGGGGCCAGGGCTCCTAGCTGTAACCTCCCAGGCAATCTTGTCCAACACGCAGTGAATCAGCGCTTCCCCCTGCAGGTCGAGGACATCGCTCCTCCTCTCTGCCTCCTCCACCAGGACCTCCAATGCCGCATTGGAGAACCTGGCCACCCTCTCTCTTGCTCCTTGAGGCATCATTTCACTCCCAGCCAGCACACTCCACACCTTCAGTGGAAGTGGGTGAGTTTAGGCTACATATACAGCTCCAGGAAAACTGCATCTAATCAGCTCTTGAGTGCTAAACATGCAGTTGTCGATTTCAGCGCCTGCAGGCAAGATCAAATCCTGATAATCGTCAATTAGCTCGAAAATTGCGCACTAAATCCAGACTGTCAAACAGGTGTCTCTTATGAACACAGCACCCATTTAGCGCCTCTTTTCCTCCTTTGGACAAACTAACTCCCTAAGTCTTGTGGGGTAATAAAGCAACAACTGGTTCAATTTATATGCATCACTCCAAACTGCCACACACCCTGATCAACTATTCTGGACAGCCAGAGGAAATAGAAGCTCCTTCCTATTGCATTTGATCCAGTAACATTTCTGCTGCCCCATCTGAAAACCAGGTTGTTCTGCTGGTCTCCATGACTACTCATTGACATTAAAGGTGGCTCACAAGAGCATTTTATTTTTCCTTTGGTCAATATTACAACAAAACCCTTAAAGGTCTGGGGCATCCTGAGGTTTCCCACCCACCAATGGGCGAGCTACCATACAGGGGTGTTCATCATGGCTGGTGCTCACCCACATTATGCATAATTGTCTGAACCCAATAATACAGACGGGCTCAGGGCTACAGTAGTTGAGTCAATGCAAACATCAACTCGACCAACCTGCACCCAAATGGAGCATCGGCAGGAAAGTCAGACCGCCCAAGAGTTTTATAGGAACTGGAATTGGATGGTCAGAAGCAAATTTAACTGATTTCAGAAACAGAACACGCTGATCTAATGGGTTCAGCTACTTGAATCCCTTCAAGTGTTGTACGGTGAACACAAATTCTAATTTCTGATTATTTTCTGGTGTCAAAACAAGTAGGTTGTTATGCAGGGAAGCCAGTTGTTATCATTTACTGAGGTGTTAGAGAACATTAACATCTTGATACCAGGATTTCTTCCAAGAAATCACTTGAGCTTCGAAAGGGGAAATATCTTTTCAGTGCTCATCAGTTTCTATTCATTAAAGATGGTAACTGATAGAGCTCTGTTAGTAATGATTATGTACCAGAGACAGTGGGGTGATTTTTTCTGCCATCCGCACATTCACGCTGGAAAATGGGGCAGAGGCAGGCAGATAATTTTTTTAAATTCCTACCGCCCACTAACAGCCCAACTAAATTTTTCAAACAGGCCTTGGAATAGTCGGGCAGAACTCCCACTCACAGCAGTATTCCTTATTTACATTTTTAAAATTGGGTCCTATGCCAGTTATAGGATCCCAGTGGAATTTTCAGATGCACTCCACCCAGTGATACCAGACATACAGTGATTGCTGCAGGCCACTTTGAAATGGGTCAAAACCTCAGTGACGTTGATTTTTGTGGGGTTCTTCCCACCTGCTAATTTATAAAGGTTTAGTATCAGAAATGTGGGTGCAAGGGATAGTCAGCCTCACAGAATTTTATGTTCATTTAAATTAAAACTGTTTATTTAGGCTTTCATGTAGACCTTTGTGAAAAAAACTTATAATTCAACTAAAAGCAATAGGAATCCATTGTAGAACTTAAGACAAAATAACATTGGTTAAAAAGTATCAAACAATGTGTGCGAAAGATACAATGTCAAATGGGGTTGGGGGGGTGGGGGTTGTATAGAAATTGATGAATTAAGTCCCGCAAGCCTCAGTGCTTGGACCCCTAAAGTTTCTGATCTACTTAAATGATGTAGATACTGAAACCAACTGCAAGCAAATCAAATTTGATAGTGACACAAAAATAGGTAGAGTGTCATAGTCAGAGGATATAGCAAAGCAATAAGATTGGCAATGCAATTGAGCAAATATCTTAAAAATAACATTTCACACTTAAAGTATTACAGCAAAGTGGATCATACAAGTACAATAAATGGAACTGAACTGCCACAGGAAAACTTCGAAGATGACCTGGGAGTAATAGTAGATTATGTGGCAAAGCAAGGATATAGTTACCATAGAGGGAGTGCAACGAAGGTTCACCAAACTGATTCCTGGGATGGGGGGATTGTCCTATGGGGAGAGATTGAGTAGAGTCATAGAGTTATACAGCACAGAAAGAGGCCCTTCGGCCCATCGTGTCTGCGCGGACCATCAATCCCTGTCCAGTCTAATCCCATTTTCCAGCATTTGGTCCATAGCCTTGTATGCAATGGCATTTCAAGTGCTCATCCAAATGCTTCTTGAATGTTATGAGGGTTCCTGCCTCTACCACCCTTTCAGGCAGTGAGTTCCAGATTCCAACCACCCTCTGGGTGAAAAAGTTCCTCCTCAAATCCCCTCTAAACCTCCTGCCCCTTACCTTGAATCTATGCCCCCTTGTTATTGACCCCCCTACTAAGGGGAAAAGTTCCTCTTTATCTACCCTATCTATGCCCCTCATCATTTTGTACACCTCAATCAGGTCCCCCCTCAGCCTTCTTTGCTCCAAGGAAAACAACCCCAGCCTGTTTAGTCTTTCTTCATAGCTGAGGCGCTCCATCCCAGGTAACATCCTGGTGAATCTTCTCTGCACCCTCTCCAAAGCAATCACATCCTTCCTATAGTGAGGCGACCAGAACTGCACACAGTACTCCAGCTGTGGCCTCACCAGCGTTTTGTACAGCTCCATCACAACCTCCCTGCTCTTATATTCTAGGCCTCGGCTAATGAAGGCAAGTATCCCATATGCCTTTTTAACCACCTTATCTACCTGTTCCGCTGCCTTCAGGGATCTATGTACATGTACACCAAGGTCCCTCTGACCCTCTGTACTTCCTAGGGTCCTACCACTCATTGTGTATTCCCTTGCCTTATTTGTCCGTCCAAAATGCATCACCTCGCACTTTTCAGGGTTAAATTCCATTTGCCACTTTTCCGCCCATCTGACCAACCCGTTTATATTGTCCTGTAGCCTGAGGCTTTCCTCCTCGCAATTTGCCACCCCACCAATTTTCGTGTCATCTGCGAACTTACTGATCATACCTTTTACATTCTCATCCAAATCATTTATGTAGATCACAAACAGCAAGGGTCCCAGCACCGATCCCTGAGGTACCCCACTGGACACAGACTTCCAGTCACAAAAGCAACCTTCGACCATCACCCTCTGCCTCCTGCCACTCAGCCAGTTTAGGATCCAACGCGCCAAGGCACCCTGGATCCCATGGGCTCTTACCTTCTTGACCAGTCTCCTATGCGGGACTTTGTCAAAAGCTTTACTGAAATCCATGTAAACCACATCCACAGCATTTCCCTCATCCACACACCTAGTCACCCCCTCGAAAAATTCAATCAGATTGGTCAGACATGATTTACCCTTGACAAAGCCATGCTGACTATCCCCGATTAATCCTTGCCTCTCCAAGTGGAGACTAATTTTGTCCCTCAGAATTTTTTCCAATAATTTCCCTACCACAGATGTTAGGCTCACTGGCCTGTAATTCCCTGGTTTACCCCTGCTACCCTTCTTGAATAATGGTACTACGTTAGCTGTTCTCCAGTCCTCTGGTACATCCCCTGTGGCCAGAGAGGTTCTGAAAATTTGTGTCAGAGCCCCTGCAATCTCCTCCTTTGCCTCACACAACAGCCTGGGATACATCTCGTCCGGGCCTGGGGATTTATCCACTTTTTGGCCTGCTAAAACCGCTAGTACCTCCTCCCTCTCGATGCTAATATGTTCAAGTATGTCACCGTCCCCTTGCCCGATTTCTATGTCTACATCGTCTTTCTCCATAGTGAACACAGATGCAAAAAATTCATTCAAAACCCCGCCTACATCATCTGGCTCTACACACAGATTGCCACTTTGGTCCCTAATGGGCCCTACCCTTTCCCTGGTTATCCTCTTGCCCTTAATATACTTATAAAACATCTTAGGATTTTCCTTTATTTTGCTCGCCAGTGTTATTTCATGGCCCCTCCTCGCCCTCCTAATTTCTTTTTTATGTATGCCCCTGCACTTTTTATACTCCTCTAGGGCTTCCTCCGTCTTTAGTCTTTTGTAACTGCCAAAAGCCCCCCTTTTTTTCCTAATGCATTTTTGTATATCCCTTGTCATCCAAGGTTCCCTTTGCTTGTTGGTCCCACCCTTGACCTTTACAGGAACATGTTGGCGTTGTACTCTCTCTATTTCCCTTCTGAAAGTCTCCCACTGCTTTGATGTGGATTTTCCTATAAGTAGCTGCTCCCAGTCCACTTTGGCCAGATCCTGCCTTATCATATTAAAATCGGCCTTCCCCCAATTTAGAACCCTTATTTCCAGGCCGTCTTTGTCTTTTTCCATGACCACCTTAAATCTCACCAAATTATGGTCACTGTCGCCTAGGCCTATATTCTCTAGAGTTTAGAAGAATGAGAGGTGATCTCATTGAAACATACAAAATTCTTACAGGGCTTGATAGGGTAGATGCAGGGAAGATGTTTCCCCTGGCTGGGGAGTCTAGAACCAGGGGTCACAATCTCAGAATAAGGGGTTGGCCATTTAGGACTGAGATGAGGAGAAATTTCTTCACTCAGAGGGTGGTGAATCTTTGGAATTCTCTACCCCAGAGTGCTGTGGAAGCTCAGTCGTTGAGTATATTCAAGACAGAGATCGATAGATTTTTGAATATTAAGGGAATCAATGGATATGGGGATAGCGCAGGAAAGTGGAGATGAGATAGAAGATCAGCCAAGGTCTTATTGAATGGCGGAGCAGGCTCGTAGGACAAATGGCCTACTCCTGCTCCTATTTCTTATGTTCTTATGAAAAATAGAATCTAAGGTATTTAGCCAGAACATTAAAATATAAATCTACAGAAGTTATATTAAGACTTTACAATACACTGATCAAATCAGTCCTGAAAGGGAACAGAAAAAGGCAAAATACACTGACCATCCAGATGGATGCCAATTCTTTTTTTTTTACTTCTGTAAATGTCTGTACCTTTGCTTAATAGAATTATGAGGGAATGATCCAGGAGGAAATAGAGAAGCTTAAACCTTACAGTACAGAAATAAGGCAGTTTGGGGGGGAAGAAGAGGAGGAATATCATTGAAGTATATAAAATATTACATGGCAGAGATAAAGCACACCCTAACTATTACTTTAAAATAAACCAAATAAAGTAATACTGGAAGGAGGTTTCTGGAAAAAAAACTTTTAACTCAGGGGCTCAGCAAAAAAGTGTGGGAACCTCAGAACTAGAGGAATGGGCCAAATGGCCTTTTCTCATTCCTGGCTTTTCTTATTACTCCATAACAGCTAATCAAGTGTTAAGATTCTCACTTACTTAGGAGCTGACAGCAACTGCTGCCAGAATCTAATTTTTACGCGAATAACAATTCATGCCAATATGATGTCATGTCACCTGTTGTTGGAAATGTGGCTGGCTTATAAAATGGCAGCTTTAGACAACTGCTGTAATGTAAAATCTTAGAAACAAATTTCCTATTGAGATAAATTCTGTTATGTTCTGATCCTCAGTGGCATAAATCTGTGCTCAGAATTACTTAGCAATATTGAATTGGAAGCTCCATAGCCTTTTATCAGTATGGAAATCGTTCTGCAACTGTACTCAGCTTGAAAGTTCTGTACATTTTCACTTGATTAATTGAAAAATTTGATAAAGCTGCTACAGAAATCATTGTAGTATTTTCTCCTTAACTGAAAACTATTCCTGACCATGACCAATGGTTGATGATTTTGCCAAGTGTATCAAACACTAATTGCATCACAATCTGAACAGCTACAGAATTAAACTCAGTAATATATAACTACAGAAGGGGCTATCAAAAATATATCCCCATTGACAATGTGAATTTGTCAATGTATCTACTTATTAGAGTGCACACATCACAAAAAGAGATCGGACGTCTAGTTATCAGCATGTAACCATGGAAACTGGATTTTGTTGGCAACTTCCAAGGTTCTTATTCTGCTGCAATACTACAATAAATAAATTTTAGTAATCAAGTGGTAGGGGGGATCAAAATTTGTTACATATATTCACTGTTCTCAGCGCATTGGATTATTTTAAGTGAAGCAGATTTATTTAAAAAGAGAAAGTGGAGTTCCTTTGAATTGTGGCTTATTGATTACCTGCTGTGGCAGAAATTAAAGAAGTGTTATCCTCAAATGTTTAAAAGCTAGTGAAATAGCTAGGAGAGCTCTTGGACCATCATTTCCAAGGTTATATTCAAGAAAAATAACATTGGCTCCGATATTAATGGGGAGGCAGGAAGGGTGCGGGGGGGCCCGGTACCGGGCGAAGAACCCGGCAAGGCCATGGATTTGGAGGCCCTATCGATCTGAACATCAGTGCCTCATTTAAATAATTCTGTGCAGACTCCCGCCCAACAGCCGGACAGATTGACTGATTTGCCAGCGGGTGGGAGCGGACATTTAGCAATAGGAGGCTGCAGTCGGCGACCTGTGGGAACCCGTGGTCTCGGCAGTAGGTGGAGGGGGATTCTCAGGCTGTGATCAGGATGGGGGTGGAGGAAGGCTGAGTCCATGATTGGGAGTGGGGTGAGGAAGGCTGAGGCCACGATTGGGAGTGGGGTGAGGAAGGCTGAGGCCACGATTGGGAGTGGGGTGAGGAAGGCTGAGGCCACGATTGGGAGTGGGGTGAGGAAGGCTGAGGCCACGAGTGGGAGTGGGGAAGTGGGGAGGTCGAAGCTGCGGAGGGTGAAGGCTTCCTTGTGAGGCCTGGTGCGGAGCAGTCCTGCTACTCTGGCCCACAAGGATCTTCAAACCAGGATCTGGTCCTCTTCTAGCCAGTCAGCTCCTCCCACGTGTTGCTGCTGTGGGACTTCCTGTGTTGATGTTAAAAATAAGTGGCAGCGCCAATGACATCATCAACCTGTGACTTTTGCATACTAAGTAGACCTCTGGCTGCTTTTAGCGGGAGTCTTGTCCTGAATCTGTAAATATTTTGGCGGCCAGGAATGAGGTCAGGTTGCTCGATTCCGATATTTTAACACCTCCCCCCCCCATCCCCACGACCCTCTTCTGCCCGTTTGGGGGGAGCAGGATTAAAATAGGAGCCATTGTTTCTATTGACACATCTCATTTTGTCTATTGCATATTAAAGTGCTCTCTTTATTTTGGGGATTATCTAGAATTGATAATATAAATTTACGAGACTATGTACAGAAATTTATACAGAAAATGCTCCTCTAGAGAATACATTTATAACTCTGGGTGCCTTTTAGGATTCAATTCCATACAGATTAGCAAACCATAAGGTTATTAATTTTATATTTCTCTGTAGCTATTCACAAAAGGACAATGCTTCCTTTAAGAAACAAAGTAATCGAACAGATCATCAAACTACAAAACAAGACAAAACTAATAGTAACTTGTTGTTGATAATATTTAATTTGTCCCCCATTTATTAATTAATATTCTTCTCTTTAACTTCTCCACTTGGGTAACTATTTTGTGCCTTTTTGCATGACTATTTCCTTGTAACTGATGAAAAATGCTTCGCAGCCAATCAACATATCACCTCTACACCTCTCACTGAAGGCCCACCAGAGGTAACAATCTCATCATCTGCTGAATCATGGATACAAACCTCTTTCTTTATATGACATGGCAGATTACACTGCTAAACCATTTTTTAATTAATTAATGGGATGTGGCCGTTGCTGGCAAGACTGCCATTTATTGCCCATCCCTAATTGCCTTTGAGAAGGTAGTGGTGAGCTACCTTCTTGAACCGCTGCAGTCCATGTGGTGAAGGTACTCCCACAGTCACTTTGTCGTAGTGGTTTGGTACAACTGAGTGGCTAGGCCATTTCAGAGGGCAGTTAAGAGTCAACCACATTGCTGTCACATGTAGGCCAGACCAGGTAAGGACGGCAGATTTCCTTCCCTAAAGGACATTAGTAAACCAGATGGATTTTTATGACAATCCAGTAGTTTTCATGGTCACCATAACTGACACTAGCTTCAGTAACATAACCACTATGCTACCGTTCCCGTATATGCATCATCAGTAAGCCTCATGATTGAATTAAAATGTATATCTATCAATCTAACATATTATATATATATATATAATATATATGTGTGTGTGGGTGTGGTCTAATGGTACTTCACCTGAAGGTGGCGCTGTAAATAACGTGACCAATTGATAGAAATGGGGTTGGACCTCATGTTACATGAGGGCTACCAAACCAACAGACAAGAATCACAACCATTAGCCTCAGTTAAAACTTTCCCCACCCCACCACCAGATGAGCAAATATTTGGAGATCAATCCACCCTTCACCACTAAGAAGGTTTCAGCAGATAAGCCCTCATCCCACCAGAAAAATTTCAGTCCTAAGTCCCCCACTCCAACAAGCGAATTTTCAGTAATCAACCACACCACCCCCCCCCCCCAACACAAATGAGTAATATTTTAACCCTAACTCCCTCCCCACCACCACAATGAGCAATGTTTCAGTCCACTAACCCCCTTCCCATGAAGCAAGATTTTGGCCAATAATCTCCACTCCCCAATGGTTGCATTTTCTGTTTTAACACACCCATTGGACGCCAATCCCTTCCCCCCAACCTCCACTAGCTGTTCATGCCTCAATCCAAATTCCTCTCCTTGAACTCTCCCTTTGTCACCTCATCCCCTCCGTGTTCAGCTTCAGCTCTTCTCCCTATTTCCCCTGCCCCAACCCTCCCTCTTCTCCCTTCTTTCCCTCCACTTCTTCCCCATTGGTTTCCGCACCCTTCAACCCTGCTTGACCTGAAAAGAAATCAAATTGGTCCTATCTAGCCATTAGCAATGCTACAGATCAACTAGTACTAATATCTGTGTGCACTGTCCACATTACATGACATCCTGTTTTCAAATTTTTGTCACACTGTGTTATATTCCTATGTCTGTATTTATGATGGGTCAGAATTTGCTCTCAAAATAACAGTGAGGCTAATGGCATTCGCCATTATTTATGAGCAAATGATACACCAACTTCAGGTGAAAGGGCAGATGTGCGGTTAAACTCAAATATCTAAAAGTTGCTGTCTGAGAGGCGCTGCTCCGCCGGTACCTTCACGAAAATGGCATCTCGCTGTCTGCATCACCATTGAAAGGCATTGACAGGCATGAGGTTGCAGTAGTTGCATGGTAGATACAGACTAAACTCGCCACCAAAAGTTAAGTCTTGTCCATTTCAGTCTAAGTATTAATTACAGCCAGTCAAATTCTTTGGTTGGTAAAAAACACAAAAGTTAAGAGAGCTTGCAATCACATCTATGCTTTCTAGGGGGAGTGTTTGCTAGTGCTCTGGGGGAGGGTTTAAACTAAAATGGCAGGGGGTTGGGAACCTGTGCAGGAAGACAGAGGGAAGGGAAACAAGGATAGAAGCAAAAGACAGGAAGGAGAAAAGCAAAGGTGGCAGTCAGAGAAATCAAGGGTTTAAATCAAACATGGCCACAGTAAATAATAATTCTAAAAGGTCTAAGAGTGTTAAAAAAACAAGCCTGAAGGCTTTGTGTCTTAATGCGAGGAGCATTCGTAATAAGGTGGATGCATTAGCTGCGCAAATAGAGGTAAAAGGATATGATATGATTGGGATTACAGAAACATAGCTCCAGGGTGACCAAGGCTGGGAACTCAACATCCAGGGGTATTCAATATTCAGGAAAGACAGGCAAAAAGGAAAAGGAGGTGGGGTAGCATTGCTGGTTAAAGAGGGGATTAACACGATAGTAAGGAAGGATAATAGCTCTGATGATGTGGAATCTGTATGGGTAGGACTGAGAAATACCAAGGGGCAGAAAACATTAGTGGGAGTTGTATATAGACCCCCAAACAGTAATGCGGAGGTAGGGGATGGCATTAAAAGGAAAATTAGAGACGCGTGCAATAAGGGCACAGCAGTTATCATGGGTGACTTCAATCTACATATAGATTGGGCCAACCAAATTAGTAACAATACTGTGGAGGAGGAATTCCTGGGGTGTATACGGGATGGTTTCCTGGACGAATAGGTCGAGGAACCAACTAGAGATCAGGCCATCTTAGACTAGGTATTATGTAATGAGAAAGGATTAATTAGCAATCTTGTTGTATGAGGCCCCTTGGGGCGGAGCGATCATAATATGATAGGATTCCTCATTAAGATTGAGAGTAAAGTAGCTGACTCAGAGACGAGGGTCCTGAATTTAAATAAAAGAAACTACAATGATATGAGGTGCAAGTTGGGTAGGATTGATTGGGGAATGTTACTCAAAGGGTTGACGGTGGATAGGCAATGGCAAACATTCAAAGATCGCATGGATGAACTACAGAATTTGTTCATCCCTGTTTGGCATAAAAATAAAACAAAAAAGGTGACTCAACCATGGCTAACAAGGGAAATTAGGGATAGCATAAGATCCAAGGAGAGGACATATAAATTGGCTAGAAAAAGCAGTAAACCTGAGGATTGGGAGCAGTTTAGGATTCAGCAAAGGGGGACAAAGGGATTAATTAAGAAGGGGAAAATAGAGTATGTGTGTAAGCTTGCAGGGAACATAAACACTGACTGTAAAAGCTTTTATACATATGTAAAGAGAAAAAGATTGGTGAAGTCAAGCGTAGGTCCCTTGCAGTCAGAATCAAGGGAATTTATAATGGGGAACAAAGAAATGGCACACCAATTAAATACGTACTTTGGTTCTGCCTTCACAAAGGAGGACACAAATAACCTCCCAGAGATGTCGGGGAACATAGGGTCTAACGAGAGGGAGGAACTGAAAGAAATCAGTATTTGTAGGGAAATGGTGTTAGGGAAATTGACGGGATTGAAGGCCGATAAATCCCCAGGGCCTGATAATCTATATCCGAGGGTACTTAAGTAAGTGGCCCTAGAAATAGTAGATGCATTGCTGGTCATCTTCCAAAATTCTATAGACTCTGGAACAGTTCCCATGAAGTAGAGGGTAGCTAATGTTACCCCACTGTTCAAAAAAGGTGGTAGAGAGAAAATGGGGAATTATAGGCCAGTAAGCCTGACATCGGTAGTGGGGAAAATGCTAGAGTCCATTATAAAAGATGTAATAGCAGAGCACTTGGAAAACAGTGACAGGATTGGACAAAGTCAACATGGATTTACAAAAGGTAAATCGTGCTTGACTAATCTACTGGAATTTTTTGAGGATGTAACTGGTAGAATAGATAAGGGAGAACCAGTAGATGTGATGTATTTGGACTTTCAGAAGGCTTTCGATAAGGTCCCGCATAAGAGATTAGCGTGTAAAGTTAAGGCACATGGGATTGGGGGCAAGGTACTGACTTGGATAGAGAACTGGTTGGCAGACAGGAAGCAAAGATTTGGAATAAACGGGTCTTTTTCCGAGTGGCAGGCAGTGACTAGTGGGGTACCGCAGGGATCGGTCCTAGGACCCCAGCTGTTCACAATATATATTAATGATCTAGACGAGGGAACTAGATGTAATATCTCCAAGTTTGCAGACGACACAAAGCTGGGTGGGCATGTGTGCTGTGAGGAGGATGCCGAGAAACTCCAGTATGATTTGGACAGGTTGTGTGATTGGGCAGATGCATGGCAAATGCAGTATAACGTGGATAAATGCGAGGTTATCCACTTCGGTGGCAAAAACAGGAAGGCAGATTATTATCTGAACGGCAATAGATTGGGAGAAGGGGAAGTGCAATGAGGCCTGGGTGTCCTTGTGCACCAGTCGCTGAAGGTAAGCATGCAGGTGCAGCAGGCAGTTAAGAAGGCAAATGGTATGTTGGCCTTCATAGCGAGAGGGTTTGAGTACAGGAACAAGGATGTCTTGCTGCTTTTGTACAGGGCCTTGGTGAGACCACATCTTGAGTATTGTGTGCAGTTTTGGTCGCCTTATCTGAGGAAGGATGTTCTTGCCATGGAGGGAGTGCAGCGAAGATTCACCAGACTGATACCTGGGATGGCAGGAATGATATATAAGGAGAGATTGGGTCGATTGGGCTTATACTCGCTGGAGTTTAGAAGAATGAGAGGGGATCTCATTGAAAGGGGTAAGCCATTTAGGACTGAGATGAGGAGGAATTTCTTCACCCAGAGAGTGGTGAACCTATGGAATTCTCTACCACAGAAGGCAGTTGAGGCCAATTCATTAAATATATTCATGAAGGAGTTAGGTATATTTCTTAAGGCTAAAGGGATCAAGGGATATGGGGAGAAGGCAGGGGCAGGGTAATGAGTTTGGATGATCAGCCATGATCTCATTGAATGGCGGAGCAGGCTTGAGGGGCCAAATGGCCTACTCCTGCTTCTATCTTCTATGTTTCTAAACACAGAGGGCTGGATTTTGTGACTGGAGACGAGTTGGAGGGAGGACTACTGTTTGTCGTGTCAATGTCCCACCTCCATCCTCGCCGGACCAACCAGAGGGATTTTCCTCTGATTGACCTTGTTTAGCCCTCCCTGTGGGCTCAGCATGCCAATTAGGGAGGAAGTCACTGACAGAGCACGTCAACGTCAGATGTGTTATCTGTCAAGACTTCTTCAAAGAAGAAATGTCAGCATTTGACAGCTCTGTGAAGCTGTCCAACATTAACATTCTGTGTAGTTTGATGAGGACTTGTGTTCAGGACTCATCAAACCTTTCAACTTTGTAAATTTCACATGGCTGTTGGTTCAGAGATTCCAACAGCCAGTCTGTGAAATTGACAAGGAGGATCTCACCATATTCCACCCCTCTCGTCTCTCATTTAAAATTCTTGTTCTCTACCACCCACCCAAGTACCATAAGAATTTTATTACTGAGATATCTTCACTGTTCTCCTCCCTCAGCCTCTGCACCAAATGATTTCTCATCCTCGGTGATTTCAACCTCCATCTCAATTCATCATGCTCTCTCTCCTCTGAGTTCACTAGACTCCTATCCTCCCTTAATCTTTCCCTCCATGTAAACTCACCAACCCATATTCACGGCCATCTCCTCGACCTTGCCATCTCTCGTGGCCTCGCTACTCTCATTGTGTCAACTGCAGATCAGGCTATCTCTGACCATTTCCTCATATCACTCTCCGTCCACATCCCCTTTCCATCCCCCACCCCCCAACCCTGCTTCCTTCTGTGTCCGCCCCTGGAAAAACTCTCTCCCAACTCTCTTACAACTGCACTTATGAAATCCCAACTGTCCAGCCTCTGGCCCTCCATTCACCATGACATTTCTGCAGCTACCGATCTGCTCAACCACACCCTCACCATCACCTTTGATGCCCTAGTCCCTACTAAAACAATTACCCTCTCTCACCCTGGCCGTTACCCCTGGTACGGCTCTCATCTTCGCTACCATAAGTCCAAGGGAAGCAGACTCGCAAGGATATGGCGGACAATGGGTTTAGCCATTCACCGCCAGATCTGGCTGGATCACATAAAGCATTATTGGGCCCTGCTCTCGTCTGCTAAAATTGCTCACTATTCCAGAATCATTCTGGAATGCAAAGATAAACCCCGGCTCCTATTCTCTGCTGCTAACCGTCTTCTTAAACCCCTCTCCCCTGTCTCATCCACCCTCACCTCCGATAACAAGTGTAAGGAGCTCCTGGACTTCTTTGACTCCAAGATTAGAGTCATAGAGTCATAGAGTTTTACAGCACAGAAAGAGGCCCTTCGGCCCATCGTGTCTGCGCCGCCCATCCATCCCTGTCCAGTCTAATCCCATTTTCCAGCATTTGGTCCATAGCCTTGTATGCAATGGCATTTCAAGTGCTCATCCAAATGCTTCTTGAATGTTGTGAGGGTTCCTGCCTCTACCACCCTTTTAGGCATTGAGTTCCACATTCCAACCACCCTCTGGGTGAAAAAGTTCCTCCTCAAATCCCCTCTAAATCTCCTGCCCCTTACCCTGAATCTATGCCCCCTTGTTATTGACCCCCCTACTAAGGGGAAAAGTTCCTCTTTGTCTACCCTATCTATGCCCCTCATCATTTTGTACACCTCAATCAGGTCCCCCCTCAGCCTTCTTTGCTCCAAGGAAAACAACCCCAGCCTGTTCAGTCTTTCTTCATAGCTGAGGGGCTCCATCCCAGGTAACATCCTGGTGAATCTTCTCTGCACCCTCTCCAAAGCAATCACATCCTTCCTATAGTGAGGTGACCAGAACTGCACACAGTACTCCAGCTGTGGCCTCACCAGCGTTTTGTACAGCTCCATCATAACCTCCCTGCTCTTATATTCTATGCCTCGGCTAATGAAGGCAAGTATCCCATATGCCTTTTTAACCACCTTATCTACCTGTTCCGCTGCCTTCAGGGATCTATGTACATGTACACCAAGGTCCCTCTTGACCCTCTGTACTTCCTAGGGTCCTACCACTCATTGTGTATTCCCTTGCCTTATTTGTCCGTCCAAAATGCATCACCTCGCACTTTTCAGGGTTAAATTCCATTTGCCACTTTTCCGCCCATCTGACCAACCCGTTTATATCGTCCTGTAGCCTGAGGCTTTCCTCCTCGCAATTTACCACCCCACCAATTTTCGTGTCATCTGCGAACTTACTGATCATACCTTTTACATTCTCATCCAAATCATTTATGTAGATCACAAACAACAAGGGACCCAGCACCGATCCCTGAGGTACCCCACTGGACACAGGCTTCCAGTCACAAAAGCAACCTTTGACCATCACCCTCTGCCTCCTGCCACTCAGCCAGTTTAGGATCCAACTCGCCAAGGCACCCTGGATCCCATGGGCTCTTACCTTCTTGACCAGTCTCCTATGCGGGACTTTGTCAAAAGCTTTACTGAAGTCCATGTAAACCACATCCACAGCATTTCCCTCATCCACCCCCCTAGTCACCCCCTCGAAAAACTCAATCAGATTTGTCAGACATGATTTACCCTTGACAAAGCCATGCTGACTATCCCCGATTAATCCTTGCCTCTCCAAGTGGAGACTAATTTTGTCCCTCAGAATTTTTTCCAATAATTTCCCTACCACAGATGTTAGGCTCACTGGCCTGTAATTCCCTGGTTTATCCCTGCTACCCTTCTTGAATAATGGTACTACATTAGCTGTTCTCCAGTCCTCTGGTACATCCCCTGTGGCCAGAGAGGTTCTGAAAATTTGTGTCAGAGCCCCTGCAATCTCCTCCTTTGCCTCCCACAGCAGCCTGGGATACATCTCGTCCGGGCCTGGGGATTTATCCACTTTTTGGCCTGCTAAAACCGCTAGCACCTCCTCCCTCTCGATGCTAATATGTTCAAGTATGTCACAGTCCCCTTGCCCGATTTCTATGTCCGCATCGTCTTTCTCCATAGTGAACACAGATGCAAAAAATTCATTTAAAACCCCGCCTACATCATCTGGCTCTACACACAGATTGCCACTTTGGTCCCTAATGGGCCCTACCCTTTCCCTGGTTATCCTCTTGCCCTTAATATACTTATAAAACATCTTAGGATTTTCCTTTATTTCGCTCGCCAGTGTTATTTCATGACCCCTCCTCGCCCTCCTAATTTCTTTTTTAAGTATGCCCCTGCACATTTTATACTCCTCTAGGGCTTCTTCCATCTTTAGTCTTTTGTAACTGCCAAAAGCCCCCCTTTTATTTCGAATGCATTTTTGTATATCCCTTGTCATCCAAGGTTCCCTTTGCTTCTTGGTCCCACCCTTGACCTTTACAGGAACATGTTGGCGTTGTACTCTCTCTATTTCCCTTCTGAAAGTCTCCCACTGTTTTGATGTGGATTTTCCTATAAGTAGCTGCTCCCAGTCCACTTTGGCCAGATACTGCCTTATCATATTAAAATCGGCCTTCCCCCAATTTAGAACCCTTATTTCCGGGCCGTCTTTGTCTTTTTCCATGAGCACCTTAAATCTCACCAAATTATGGTCACTGTCGCCAAAATGCTCTCCTACTGATACTTCCACCACTTGCCCGGCTACATTCCCCAGAATTAGGTCCAGTACCGCCCCCTCTCTTGTAGGACTTTCTACATGTTGGCTCAAAAAGCTCTCCTGGATGCACTTTAAGAATTCTGCACCCTCTAAGCCTTTCACACTCTGACTATCCCAATTTATATTGGGGAAGTTGAAATCCCCCACTATTATTACCCTATTATTTTCACACTTCTCTGAGATTTGCCTACATATCTGTTCCTCTATCTCCCCCTGACTGTTTGGGGGCCTATAGTACACTCCCAGCAAAGTGCTTGCCCCCTTTTTGTTTTTAAGTTCTACCCATAAGGCCTCATTAGAGGAACCCGCTAATATATCATCCCTCCTTACAGCAGTAATTGACTCCTTAATTAATATTGCAACACCCCCTCCCCTTTTACACCCCCCTCTGTCTCGCCTGAAGATTCTATACCCCGGAATATTGAGCTGCCAGTCCTGACCCTCCCTCAACCATGTCTCCGTGATAGCAACAATATCGTACTCCCATGTGCTCAACAACAACTTCAGTTCATCCACCTTATTTGCAAGACTCCTTGCATTAAAATAAATGCCTTCCAGCCCTGCCATATTCCCTTTTGCCTTCACATATTTGCTCTGCCTTCCCAGCTGACTTGTTTTTTCCTCTGTATTTGGCTGTAAATCACCCCCTACTATAGCTCCACTCTGTACCCCATCCCCCTGCCAAGTTAGTTTAAACCCCCCCCAGCAGTGCTAGCAAACCTCCCCGCAAGGATATTGGTTCCCCTCTGGTTCAGGTGTAAACCGTCCGACTTGTACAAGTCCCACCTTTCCCAGAAGCAGACCCAGTGATCCAGGAAACTAAAGCCCTCCCCCCTGCACCATCCCTTTAGCCACGCATTCATCTGTTCTATCTTCCTATTCCTATACACACTAGCACGTGGCACCGGGAGTAATCCAGAGATTACAACCTTTGAGGTCCTGCTCTTTAATCCTTCACCTAGCTCCCTAAATTCTTGCTGCAGGACCTCATCCCTCTTTTTACCTATGTCGTTGGTACCAATGTGGACCACGACCTCTGGCTGTTCACCCTCCCCCTCCAGAATGCCCTGCAGCCGCTCAGTGATATCCTTGACCCTGGCACCAGCGAGGCAACAAACCATCCTGGATTCACGCCTACGGCCACAGAAACGCCTATCTGTTCCCCTTACTATAGAATCCCCTACCACTATTGCTCTCCCACTCTTTTTCCCCCCTTCCTGGGCAGCAGGAGCACCCCCAGTGCCAGGAAGTTGGCTGCTGCTGCCTTCCCCTGGTGAGTCATCCCCCTCAACAGTATCCAAAGCGGTATACTTGTTTGAGAGGGGAATGGTCACAGGGGTCTCCTGCACTACCTGCCTGCTTCTATTGCTCCACCTGGTGGTCACCCATTTCCTGTCTTCCTGTGCAGCCCTTCCCTGCGGTGTGACCAACTCACTAAACGTGCTATCCACGAACCTCTCAGCATCGTGAATGCTCAACAACCCATCCACCCGCAGCTCCAGCGCCTCAATGCGGTCTGCTAGTAGCTGCAGATGGATGCATCTCTGGCACACGTGGTCATCTTGTCCATTGAGACCATCCATTCAGTTGCATCTGTCACTTCCCTTCCTTTCCCTAGCCCACTGGGCCAAACTTCTTCTAAGGTTCCCCCCTGCCCTAGCCCTGAACTCACATCTTCTCCAGTTTCTCTCCAATCTCTGCATATGACCTCTCTATGCTCATCTTGTCCATGAGACCCACCTCCTGCTCCCTCGATCCTCTTCCCATCCAACTGCTGACCACCCAATTTCCGTTTCTGACTCCGATTTTAGCTGATATTGTTAACGGTTCTCTCTCCTCAGGTACTGTCCCCCTCTCCCTCAAATCTGCCGTCATCACCCCTCTCCTCAAAAAAAACCCTTGATCCCTCCATCCTTGCAAATTACCGCCCCATCTCCAAAGTCCTTGAACGTGTTGCCAGCTCCCAAATCCATGCCCATCTTTCCTGCAATTCCATGTTTGAATCCCTCCAATCAAGTTTCCGCCCTTGCACAGTACCGAAACGGCACTCATCAAAGTCACAAATGACATCCTTTGTGACTGTGACAAAGGTAAACTATCCCTCCTCGTCCTTCTTGACTTGTCTGCAGCCTTTGACACGGTTGACCACTCCATCCTTCTCCAATGCCTCTCCACCGTCATCCAGCTGGATGGGACTGCACTCACCTGGTTCCATTCTTATCTATCTAATCGTAACCAGAGAATCACCTGCAATGGCTTCTCTTCCCACTCCCGCATCGTTACCTCTGGTGTCCCCCAAGGATCTATCCTTGGACCTCTCTTATTTCTCATCTACATGTTGCCCCTTGGCGACATCATCCGAAATCACAGCGTCAGTTTCCACATGTATGCTGACGACACCCAGCTCTACCTCACTACCTCTTCTCTCGACCCCTCTACGGTATCTAAATTGTCAGACTGCTTGTTCGACATACAGTTCTGGATGAGCAAAAATTTTCTCCAATTAAATATTGGGAAGAAAAAAGCCATTGTTTTCGGTCCCTGCCACAAACGCTGTTCCCTAGCCACTGACTACATCCCTCTCCCTAACATCTGTCTGAGGCTGAACCACACTGTTTGCAACATTGGTGTCATATTTAACCCTGAAATGAGTTTTTAACCACATATCCGCAGCATAACAAAAACCGCCTACTTCCACCTCCGTAACATCGCCCATCTCCACCCTTGCCTCAGCTCATCCGCTGCTGAAACCCTCATCCATGCCTTTGTTACCTCTAGACTTGACTATTCCAATGTACTCCTGGCTGGCCTCCCACATTCCACCCTACGTAAACTTGAGGTCACCCAAAACTTGGCTGCCCGTGTCCTAATTTGCACCAAGTCCCGTTCGCCCATCACCTCTGTGCTCGCTGACCTACATTGGCTCCCGGTTAAGCAGTGCCTCGATTTCAAAATTCTCATCCTTGTTTTCAAATCCCTCCAGGGCCTTGCCCCTCCCTATCTCTGTAATCTCCTTCAGCCCCACAACCCCCGTCCCCCCCCGAGATATCTGCGCTCCTCTAATTCTGCCCTCTTGAGCATCCCTGATTATAACCGCTCAACCTTTGGTGGCTGTGCATTCTGTTGCCTAGGCCCTAAGCTCTGGAATTCCCTGCCTAAACCTCTCCGCCTCGCTACCTCTCTTTCCTCTTTTAAGACGCTCCTTAAAACCTACCTCTTTGACCAATCTTTTGGCCACCTGCCCTAATTTATCCTTATGTGGCTTGGTGTCAAATTGTTTGTCTTAAAATACTCCAGTGCAGCGCCTTGGGACATTTACTACGTTAAAAGCGCTATATAAATACAAGTTGTTGTTGTTGTTGTTGTTGAGGCTACAAGTGTGTGGTGTTAACTCTATATCCACATTCACCTGCATTGCTGGAAGTAAAAGGTGCCCCCACCCTTCACTGTGCCACCTCAAATTGTGAGCACACATATGGCAATGATGTCAAACATTCATATCACATTAATTTATTCCAACAGAATAAAAGAACTGAAAATTAACACTGAATTCGATCAGAACACCTAAGTGAGTACCCTTGTGATTATTTATGTGTCTGCTTTCTCTTACGCGTGCTTCTACATGGTGCTACCCCTGTGGCTTCAGCAGATATAGACAGCCTGCTCACTTCCCTGCTGTGCCTGCTTAGATGCCTTTGGCAATCATCCTCTGGGTTTTGGAACCTGTAAAGGCCCCGCCAAAGTCTGCTTCTCCTGCAGCTGTACAGGGGCAGACTCGGCCATCATTGGTCAGACAGTCATCTGGGGCTCTGACCGAGGGGTTGGCAAGGGGATGGCAGTGTGAGCACTTGGAGAGGAACCCCCATTTCCATGTCCCCTCTCACCATCATCCCTCTCATGGGCCACCTGCACTTCTCTGCTAGCAAGTAGCTGGAGAGCACCTTGCTGCACATCAGTGGGGCCATGAGGACCCGTCCCTGTACTGACAGTCCTCTTAAGGGGGACGTCCATGGACCTTTGGTTCCTCTCCATGATAGATGTCCATCTATGCTCCATAGCTGACCATCTATTTAGAAGAGTCACCATGTTGTTTTGAGTCTGACGATTTATGTCCTCAATGGAGGTTGCCATCCTTGCCATGGCAGTACCTACATTCGCCATTGCGTGAGCCACAGCATTGCTCATGTTTGAGATGGACTCCTCCATTCTCTGCACACTCGCTGTCACTATGGTTGCAAACCCAGTCAGAGGCTCCTGCACTTGTTCCTGAAACTCCAGCACCGCTCTCTTTCTGGATGGCCCCCGAGGCTCAGTGTCTACATGCAGCTGAGCAGAGCTAGGAGCATCCTGCAGCCTCCAATGAGGATTCCCCACTGCTGTCCCTGTCTCTTGCGCACTCGTGACTTCTGATACACCAGGTGACAACACTACTCGCAAACGACCCACCGAGGTGTGCGTCTCTGTGCTGATGCTGGGTGCGCTCATTTCTGCTGACGCTGCTCCCTCAGAGGATGCAGCATCCTCTGAGGAGTCCTCCTGCTCTTCCTCCTGGACAGTAGGGAGGGGGGCTCTTGATGGTCCTGTGGGATAGTAAAGACATGAGTTAGACACGTGATATGTAGATTGCAGAAACATCCCATTGTGCACATGATGAGCATTCAATTTCTATTGACATCAGATCCCATATGTGTCACTCATGAAAGCCAAATAAGATGGCATTCTGTCACCAGGTTGTTCTACTGAGCCCGTTTCTCCATCCCCCACTTTGAGCTGTTCCACTGATCCCGCAATGTCGAGAGTGGCCTCCTCAGCTTGGGTGAGCTGTAGGAAGGATGGTGGTCCTCCTCCTGTTCTCTCCCTCTCCCGCTTATTGTGGGCTCTCTTTTCCTGCAATGAGGGAAAGAGGTGGAGTTTCAGTGAGAGTGATGTAATGAGTGTAAAGAATGGATATGATAGATGTTTAGAGGAAGACTGTGATGGAGTGGGTTCCCATTACCAAGATCCATCCTTTTGAGTTGTTAGTTCTCATTGCATAACCTTGAGGGTGGGTGTGAGGGGTGCATAGTTAGATGGGGAAGTGATTCTGTACATAGGAAGAGAGGGATGGGTAATGGTGCAAGGGATGTTGGGTTGAGTTAGGATGTGCAGGAGTAGGGTTGGCAATGCAGAGTGATGGGGATGTGATGACAGGCACAACAGAGTTAAGGTAAGTGTGCTTTTATACTCACTCTTCCAGAGCGCAGGAGATCATTGAACCTTTTCCTGCATTGGACCCAGGTGCCTCTGAACATGGACTTGGCACTGACTTCCTCAGTTATTCGCCGCCAGGCTGCCTTTGTCTGCTGAGGAGGCTTCCTTCTTCCATCAGATAGGTATAGCACCCCCCGACATCCTCTGACTCCCTCCACAAGAACATGGAGGGATTCTTCGTTAAAGCAAGCAGCTGCCTTTTGTCTTCCCCTCCCCTCCCCTTTCAGCATTCCGTAGGGACTGCTCCCACCGAGACACCCTAGTCCACTCCTCTATCACCCCCAACAACCCTTCCCCTTCACCTGGCACCTTCCCGTGCAAGCGCAGGAGATGTAACACCTGCCCTTATACCTCCCCCCTTCCCACTGTCCAGGGCCCCAAAAACCCCTTCCAGGTGAAACAGCGATTTACTTGTACTTCTTGCAATCTAGTATACTGTATTCACTGTGCATGATGCGGTCTCCTCTACATTGGGGAGACCAAATGCAGATTGGGTGACCACTTTGCGGAACACCTCCGTTCAGTCCGTAAGGGTGACCCCGAGCTTCTGGTCGCCTGTCATTTTAATTCACCGCCCCATTCCCACTCGGACCTCACCGTCCTTGGCCTCTTGCATTGTTCCACGGAAGCTCAACGTAAACTCGAGGAACAGCACCTCATCTTCCAATTAGGCACTTTACAGCCTTCCGGACTCAATATCGAGTTCAACAATTTCAGATCATAACCTCGGCCCCTATTACATTTTCACTTATTTTTTTATCCACACCTTTGTTTTGGTTTCCACCACCACCCACCCCCCCCCACCTTTCCTTTTTTTTTCTCTCTCCCACATGGCAGCTGTCTCCCATTGTGCCAGCGCATTTCACACCTAATCTAAAGCAGTCTTTTGTCTCCACTAGTCCTATCGCCATCTCGTCTCGTTTTGAATACCTCTTATTGTCTCTTCTCTTTTGTTCTCTCCCAGCCCGGCCTCTTAATCTATTTCATTCCCTGTGCCTCTTTAGTCTTGATATAGGGTTTTGACCCGAAACTTTGACTCTAATTTCTCTCCACGGATGTTGCCTGGCCTGCTGAGTTTTTCCAGCATTTTCTGTTGTTATTTCGGATTTCCAGCATCTGCAGTATTTTGCTATCGTAGCTGCCTTTTGTCTCTCTGCAGACATCATGGATAGCAGCACCAGTCAGGTGCATCAGAAATGACCTGAGATCTAATTGTGAAATGGCCCCTTTAAATACACCGGCTGCAAACGCGTCAGCAGAGCAGTTCAGCAGACCCACACCTTGTGATCAGGGCGGGTAACGCACACGGCAGGCTTAACTAGCCCAATTAGCATCAAATTGTGTCAGCAGGCCGGCTGGGTCTGGCAGCGGGTCCGGAACCCGCCGGCTAATGTTCCCGACGCCAACCCGCCTCTAAGCAGAAAATCGCGGCCTTTATTTCTCTTTCTGTATCTAATTTGACTCTAATTCACCCTGTTTCCTTCTCCATCATTCACTCTGTTTCTTTCTCTATCCTTAAATTTAATTTGCTAAGGAGATAGATTATTGGTCCTGTCGTTCACCAAGGTCCCAGATGTTGGCCTTGCTCCGCTGTTAGCAATTCACACTTCCAGTAATTTGCACGCAAAATTTATTGGAGCTGAAGGGTGAGGAAAAAAATCCAATTCACGACGCTCACCCTCCTGCTCCAGCAAATTCTTAGTCTACTCTTGCCTCTACAATTCCCTACCATTCTGTGAGCCTTTACTCACCTCCTTAACTATATACTTTCCATTTAACTATATGGGTGGCAGGGAAATTTGTGTCTGCAAAGGGCAACTTCTGCTAATGCTTGAGCATTTTCTTTACTCACAACCACGGTGGCAACCCCCATTGCTCGCCACAAGGGCTATTGTTAGTCTTCAATAACACATGAGTTAAAGGGACAATGCAACTCCACATCTCATCATCATGGGATGCATGCGCTCATATAGGGAAATCATTTGTGCCACTCACATATACTTAACATTGTCTTTCTCTTCCTCCAACCAACACCCAAGAAATATAACTGGGGGAAGAACATCAGTATTGAAAATACTGATTTTATTATTAATGAATTTGCTAGTTTTTATTAAACGTAAATCTCCATAAACAAATTTTACTCTAAAATGTTCATGTTTATGCAGTTTCTAGTTCTTTTGAATTAAAAAAAAAGTTAAGGCTCAAAAATGGTTCTGGGGAAATTTTCGTTAACTGATGCATAAAATCAAAAGTGATGACGTTAAAAATCTTGGGCTAAAATTTCGGGGGATTTACGCCACCCATTTCCAGCAACAAATAGCGAAAAGAGGGCGGTGGCCACTTTTTCGCCAGCTGGTGGTGGGTCCCGCAGCGTCCTCCATTTTCCCAGGCCCGGCTGCGCTGCCGGTAACATCCATCGCCCTGCAAATTAAAATGAGGGAGCGGTGACGTCAGTCGCCATGCAACACCGATTTAACGTCACCATGGTGAACATGGATTTTTGCACTGGGTCCTAAGCTCGCCATGTAAACCCAGCCTACAGCAGACTCGCAGAGGTGCTGTCAGCAACTCTTAAAGGGACATACACATCTTTCAGTTAAGTTTAAAGATAAGGGGTAAGCCATTTAGAACAGAGATGAGGAGGAATTTCTTTACCCAGAGTGGTGAACCTGTGGAATTCACTACCACAGAAGGCAGTTGAGGCCAATTCATTAAATACATTCAAGAAGGAGCTAGATATATTTCTTAATGCTAAGGGGATCAAGGGATATGGGGAGAAAGCAGGGACAGGGTACTGAATTTGGATGATCAGCCATGATCTCATTAAATGGCGGAGCAGGCTCAAGGGTCCGAATGGCCTACTCCTGCTCCTATCTTCTATGTTTCTATGTTTCTAAGTTTCCATTTAAGCTTTTGAACTGTTTTTTTTTTATTTTACTGAAGTAGTGGCTTGCTGCAATAGATGTTAAAAGTTTTTTAAGTGTGTAGGAAGTGCTGCTGGATACTTGAAAGGCCTCGGATGGTAAAGAAAGGCCTCTGAGAAGACAGAAAATGCTGCAAATACTCAGCAGGTCAGGCAACATCCGTGGAGAGAAAAACAGAGTTCACAGCTGGAATTTTCCCTTCTGAGTTGAGTCGGGTGCGTGCGTGGCATGTCGGAACGTGTTCTGATCATCCCGCTCCTCAGTTAAAGGAGTCTATTAAGACAGGCCTGCGCGTTTCCCGGCCCTATTAAATGGTGCGGGTCTGATGACTTATTTCCAGCGGGGATATTTAAAGCAGCTTTGGCCACATCTCATTTAAAGGTTCATCTAGGAGTGTGCAGGGAGGATTTTGCATGATCTACTTATTGTTCAAACTTGAAAACATTGCTTTACAAAGAGAGAAGACTGCACCCAGGTTTTCAGATGACTCCCTACATATTCTTCTGGAGGGAGTCAGAGCACACAGGGAGGTCCTCTTCCCTGCTGATGGGCGGAGCCCTCCCCAGGAGACAAAAAGAGCCTGGCTCCAAATTGTGGAGGAGGTGAACAGCAGGGCTGTTGTCAGAGGACCTGAAGCGCTTCAATGATCTCATGAGATCAGGAAAGGTGAGTACAAAGTCACACTCACCTTCATCCTGCTGTGCCTGTAACCACATCCCCATCACTCTGCTTTCCCAAGCCTGCTCCTGCACATCATTACTCACACCAACATACCTTTCACATTCACCCATCCCTCTCTCTCTATGTACATACTCACATCCCCCTCTGACTAACCACCTCTCACACTCACCCTCATGCCAATGCAACCATATCACACAAGGAGGCCATTTGGCATTGGCACTTTGGCCTTCGAACCACACTCCCTCATAGTCACCCTCTACAGATGTAACCAACACATTCCTTTATTCTCATACTATCACTGTCACTCAAACTTCTCTTCTTTTCCTCCTTGCAGGAGAAACGAATGCACAACAACAGGGAGAGGGCGAGGGAGAGAACTGGAGGTGGCTCTTCATCCTTCGCCACTTTGACTGCAGCAGAGGAGGTCGCCCTGGATGTGGCAAGAGTTGCGGAGCTGTTGGCGGTGGGAGACGGAAAGAGGGGGACCTCTCAGCAACCTGGTGACAGAATTACATCTCATACAGCCACATGGCATACATCAGTCACTCAATGGTCATCATGGTATCAGTAATGTATGTACCTTTAAGGGGAGAACTACTTTTTACAGCTCCTGTATACTGTAGTACCGGCAGTGACCACACCTGTATATAAACCCTGAGTAGTGATCTGTACAATTAGTTCTAGAGTAACCCTCATTCAGTAAACACCTGTTGATCGTTCCCTGCAGTCCGTTGTCTGATTATTGAAGGACACAACAACAAGATACATTGATCTAACATTGGCGACGAGCAGATTCAAACCTACCTGCAACTCTGCATCACCTCCCAGGGATTCGCTCCTGGAGAACAGTGGACGAAGGCCAAGTCCAGAAGTACAGGCGTCGACCACGGGAAACCCCCCAGTCATCCAGCGGAGATTTGAGCATCGCAAGGGAGGCTGTCAAGAGCCAGGCTTAGCTTTCCAGTTACGGTGGTCCAGCGAAACGGGCTGGCAACAGGTACTGCGCAGACCCTTCCTGGACAGCGGCGGCTAGAGCCGACCGACGGCGCAGAAAAAGGCTGAGCAGCGTCGACGGGGGAGAGAGAGAGGGTAGAGCGCACAGGGCGCAGCCGGTGTTCAGGACCGAGCGGCGTCAACGGGGGAGAGAGGCGAGAGAGAGCAGAGCGCAGCCGGTGTTCAAGGGCCGAGCACCGTCAACAGGGGAGAGAGGCACGCAGGAAAACACGCAGAGTGCAGCCGGTGTTCAAGGGCCGAGCAACGTCAGCGGGGAAGAAAGGAAAGCGCGGGAGACGCCATTTTAAGCCACAGCGGGGAAGAAAGGAAAGCGCGGGAGACGCCATTTTAAGCCAGTCTAACCACACCCAAAAATGCCGAAGAGTGGCAGTATCACAGCGTTCGACAATGAAGTCGAAGATTGGACGACATATGTCGAACGCATAGAACTATACTGCAAGGCGAATGAAGTGCCAGATGACAAGAAAGCGCTGGTATTGTTGAATTCAATGGGTGCAAAAACGTATGGCTTACTACGAAACCTAGTAACCCCAGAGAAGCCAGTAGAAAAGGATTTTGAAAACATAGTGTCAATCCGACAGGACCACTTAAACCCCACACCGCTGCTGATAGCAGGAAGATTTAAGTTTCACGAAAGGAACCAGCATAAAGATGAAAGTAATGCTGAGTATTTAACGAAACTGCGCAAGCTATTGAAACACTGCCAGTTTGGAACGGGACTAGCAGATACTTTAAGGGACAAGTTTGTGTGTGGGCTTCAAAGTGAAGAAACCCAGAAACGGCTTCTATCAGAAAAGGATCTTACGCTGGACAAGGCTTTCAGCATTGCAGTATCACACGAAGCAGCAGCACGGGGCGCGGCAGAGATACAACGGAGACCGCAAGAATATGTCATACGGAGCAGTGAAGTGCTATCGCTGCGGCAGAACAACACACGACCATAAGGATTGCTGGTTCAAGGACAAAGTGTGCAGACAGTGTGGAAAAGTAGGACACATAGCAAGAGTCTGCAGGTTGGGAAAGAAAACCAGCAGCAAGAAATCTCCACAGGAGAAGTACAAGAAGGTACATAAGGTGACGGAGAGTAGTTCAGATGAACAGAAAAGTGATACAGACTCCGGAAGCAAGGAGCTGGGTTGTCTGAAACTACATAATGTGATCAAAACGGAGGATCACCAAACTATCTGGGTCACGCTCAAGATAGCAGGAGTCCAAGTGAAAATGGAATTGGACACAGGATCAGCCCTAACAGTCATAAACCAAAGGGACTACAAGCAGCTATTCTCACATATACCCTTGAGAGATACAAAGATTGCCTTGAAGACGTACACGGGGCAATAAGTCTACCCCAAAGGAAAAATAAGGGTGAACGTTATATATAACGGCAAGGAAACACCAAAAATGGACCTATATGTATTGCCAGATGGAGGACCACCACTACTAGGATGTGAATGGATCCGGAAGATACAGCTAGATTGGCATTCCATACAAGCACTGGCTGTAGATGCCAAAAAGGATGACGACGTCACACCTGGACGACTGTCAAAAATGCTAACTGACGCACAAGAAGTGTTCCAGCAGGGACTCGGAACACTAAAAGGCATAACAGCGACGATCAAAATAGAGGAAAATGCAAGCCCAAAGTTTTTTAAGGCCAGACCGGTGCCTTATGCGATCCGCCCAGCCGTCGAAGCAGAGCTGGAAGGTTTGGAACGTTCAGGAGTACTGTCCAAAATGGACTGGAGCAAGTGGGCTACACCCATCGTTCCTGTAATGAAGAGGTCGTTGAGTAATACGCCTGGGGAACCAAAGAAGGTTCGCATCTGTGGGGACTTTAAGGTGACAGTGAACCCAGTCCTTCACACTGTACAATATCCGCTTCCGCGGATTGAAGATATTTTCACCTCGCTATCGGGAGGGAAACGCTTCACTAAGATTGATCTGGCCCAGGCGTACCTGCAAATGGAGGTAGAAGAAGCCTCGAAACAGTACCTCACGATCAACACTCATAAAGGTCTCTACCAATACAACCGGCTGGTGTTCGGGGTAGCATCAGCTCTGGCTATTTGGCAAAGGGCAATGGAACAAGTCCTGCAAGGGATTCCAGGGACCCAGTGTTATTTGGACGACATCCTGGTCACGGGCGAAAATGACAGTGATCACCTCGCCAACCTGGAGCAGGTGCTCACTAGATTGAAGGAATATGGGCTCCGAGCTAATCGCCACAAATGCGAGTTTTTCCAGAAGCAGATCTCGTATTGTGGCCACGTTATTGATAAAGAGGGGTTACATAAGTCCCCTGAAAAGATTGAGGCAGTAGTCAAGGCTCCAGCACCGGAAAATGTGTCACAACTGAGGTTGTTCCTCGGGCTGGTAAACTACTACCATAAGTTCTTGCCGAATTTGTCTACCATACTACACCCACTGAACACCCTACTGCAAACGGGGGTACCATGGAAGTAATGTAAACAAGTTTTCCAGAAGAGCAAAGCAGTGATCACATCAAAAGAGGTGTTGGCTCATTTCAACCCAGCACTACCAATTCGGTTGGCGTGTGATGCATCACCCTATGGCATTGGAGCGGTGCTATCGCACAAATTCCCGGACGGCTCGGAGAGGCCAGTAGCCTTTGCGTCTCGGTCACTAACCTCAGCCGAGCGTAACTATGCCCAGATTGACAGGGAGGCCCTCAGCCTAGTGTGGGGAGTGAAAAAGTTCAATCACTATCTGCACGGGCAGAAGTTCACCTTGCTGACTGACCACCAACCACTTGTCTCCATCTTTAATCCAAAGAAGGGCATTCCGGTGATGACTGCGCGACGGCTACAAAGATGGTCCCTTTTTCTAGGGGCGCACCAATATGAAATCGAGTATAAGGGCACGAAACAGCATGGAAACACTGATGGGCTATCACGCCTGCCACTGCCTACTGCGGAGGAAGCACCAACAGTGGATCCTGTCGAAATATTTCATTCGACTATAATTGAATGCTTGCCAGTAACTAACGCTGGTATAGAGAAGGAGACCCGAAATGACCTGACACTGTCTCGGGTATATGATTTGACGGTGAGGGGATGGCCAACACATGGCGACTCACTGTTGCCAGCATTCTCATCCAGAAGAGAACAGCTGTCAGTATGCCAGGGGACCTTGATGTGTGGATCCCGAGTGGTAATTCCACCCAAGTTAAGGGAGAGAGTGCTCAATGAGCTTCACGAAGGTCATCTGGGAGGGGTGAAAATGAAAAGCCTTGCTAGGGCTTATGTGTGGTGGCCGGGGATCGATCAGCAAATCGAGGACCTGACAAAGAGCTGCTCAGGATGCCAGAAGGTCCAAAATGCACCACCACATGCCCCTCTACACCCATGGGAGTGGCCCTCATCTCCATGGCAACGGGTGCATATTGATTTTGCTGGTCCATTCATGGACTCAATGTTTTTAATAGCCGTGGATGCGCACTCGAAATGGCCTGAGGTGATCAAAATGTCCTCCACCACCACGGAGAAAACTATTGCAGTCCTACGGACCATTTTTGCCAGGAACGGCTTGCCAGAGCAGATTTGCTCTGATAACGGACCACAGTTTGTGTCCGAAGAGTTTCGAAGATTTATGAAAAGGAATGGGGTAAGGCATTACACATCCGCCCCGTATCATCCAGCCACAAATGGATTGGCTGAGAGGTTCGTACAAACCTTTAAAAAAGCGGTAAAGGCCATGTGCGATGACGACATTCCACTGCAGCATAAGGTGGACAATTTCCTGTTAGCCTACAGAAATGCGACACATGCAGTCACCAACCAGGCCCCGGCCATGATGTTCTTTAACCGAAGGTTGAGATCTCGTCTGGATTTGCTCAGACCAAATGTACGAAGAGATGTTGAGAATAAGCAATTCCAGCACATCAATGAGAAGCCGACAAGGAGCTTCAATGTAGGACAACCAGTCTTGGCCCGCGACTACCGAACAGAGAAATGGCAATCAGGAACGATATGCACACAGCAGGGGCCACTAATGTACACAGTGAATGTTGGGGAGAACATTGTGAGATGCCATGCTGACCAGATCCTAGAGTCACAGGAATGAGTCAACCCCATGTCTCGCCCATAATTACCTGGTGATGAACCCGATGTACAGGTAGCATCTACCCCAGAAACAGTAGCATCGGAAACGGATGAACCAACCGACGACAGTGGGCCAGAATCGCCTCCGCACCAAGAGCAAGACACTCGGGAAAGGCGCTATCCAGAAAGGATCAGGAAGCCTCCCCAAAGACTGAATTTATAAATAGACTATTTTCAGCTAATGTTGCATGTTAAAAGTGTTAATTGTAAATAGTTTGATATTTAATTGTTAAATGAGTGTTATGGACTGTTAATCTAAAAGGGGAGGAATTGTAATGTATTTACCTTTAAGAGGCGAACTACTTTTTACAGCTCCTGTATACTGTAGTACCGACAGTGACCACACCTGTATATAAACCCTGAGTAGTGATCTGTGTAGTTAGTTCTAGAGTAACCCTCATTCAGTAAACACCTGTTGATCGTTTCCTGCAGTCTCTTGTCTGATTATTGAAGGACACAACAAGATACACGGATCTAACAGTATCGTTACCCATTCTTAATATAACATTTCTAAAACATCTCTTTACTCTCCGACAGGTCCATCAAGAGCCCCCGCCACTGTTCAGCTGGAGGAGGAAGATGACTCCTCAGAGGAGCCTCCAGCCTCTGAGGGTGCACCATCACCAGACCTAAGCGCACCCAGCACCAGCACAGATATGCACACCTTGGTGGGTCCTACACGAGATAGAGTAGTGTTGTCACCTGGTGTCTCACAAGTCACAAGTGAGCAAGAGGAGATGATGGAGACAAGGACAGTAGTGGAGACTCCTCGCCGGAAGGCGCAGGATGTTTCCATCTCTACTCAGCTGCATGCAGACGCTGAGCCTCAGGGGTCATCGAGAAAGAGGGTGATCCTGGCGGTGCAGGAAGATGTGCAGGAGGCTCTGACAGGTTTTGTGGCCACAATGTCTGCAAATGTGCAGAAAATGGAGGAGTCCATCTCCAACATGACCACCACCATGTCGCAGACGATGGGGATGGTATGCTCTTCCATGGAGCAGCTAATGCGCCACTCAAATGAACAGATGCTATCTATGAAGAACAGATGGCGGCTCATAGACCTCCTCTCTAGGAGGGATGTAAACATAGACTTGGAACCTCATGGCTCCACTGCTGTGCAGCAAGGTGCTCTCCAGGGAAGTACGGGTGGCCTGTGAGAGGGATGATGGTGAGAGGGGACATGGAAGTGGGGGCTCCTCTCAAAGTGCTCACACTTTCCCCACATTGCCCCCCCCCCCCCATCTCAATCAGAGCCCCAGATGCCTCCTCGGATAGCGATGGCCAAGTCTGCACCTGCACAGTTGCAGGAGGAGCAGACTTTGGCGGGGTCATCACAGGCTTCATCCAGAACCCAGAGGACGTCCGCCAAAAGTGTCTACCTCTGCTGAAGCCACAGGGGTTGCAGCTTGTAGAAGCATGCATAAACAAAAAATGGCACAGAAGTAGAAGTGTTTAAAGAAGTGTTATTGTTAAGGTTCCGGTAATGTTATGACACATATAAAACTATTTATTTTCACCTCTTTTTGGTCATGCCCATTCTTGTATGTTACTTTGGAAGTGGCTTAGTGAGTTGTAGTGAATGGTGAGACATAAGGTTAACTCCAGCAATTGGTGTCAGTGTGAAAGGAATGGCTTGGTCATTGTAGGAATGCTTATGGTGGTTTTTTTGGTGGGGCGGGGGAACCTGGCACAGTATGTGGCAGCCATATGGGTGTAATGCAGGAAGTTAAAAAAATCTGGCCATGATGAGGCCATCCCTGGCTTCCCAGGCAGTAATGTACTCCAGTGCTGCTGGCATCTGGACCTCAGGTTCCTCCTGCTCCTCCTCCTCCTCCTCCTTTGAAGAGGCTGTGTGCTCTGTGCCTTGTTCCTCATGCAGTGCAAATCCTCGTTGCTGTGCTATGCTGTGCAGTGCACAGCAGATGACAATGATTCTGGAGACCCTGGCTGGTGCGTACTGAAGTGTCCTCCAGATCTGTCAAGGCATCTGAAGTGCATCTTAAGCATGTCTATTGTTTGCTCTATGACACATCCGGTGGACATGTGTCTTTCATTATACCACTCCTCAGCCTCAGTACTTGGCCTCCTCAAGGGTGTCATGAGCCACGTCTTCAGTGGATAGCCCTTGTCTCCAAGCAGCCAGCTGGTAAGTGTGTTTGGCGGTGCGAAGAGCTGAGGGAGGGTGGACTGGCACAAGACAAAAGAGTCATGACAGCTGCCAGGGAATCTGGTGCACCTATGCATGATGATCTTCCTATGGTTGAAGACGAGCTGCACATTGAGGGAGTGGAAGCCCTTGCGGTTCACAAATACATCTGGGTGATGTGGGGGTGCCCTGATGGCCACATGTGTGCGTCGATGATGCCCTGCCAGTGTGGCAAAGCCAAACGCCTGCTCAGTAACACTGGCTTCATCAGTGGCAAAGTTGACATAATTGACTGACTTGTCAAATATGGCATTGGTGACCTGTGTGATGCACCTGTGGGCATGTAGAGGGTGGCGGGTGTGGCGTATGTGCCCAGTCAGTTATGCCCCTGACTGTTTGTGAGCGGTTTGAATCACTCCCACGCCCCTGGGTTCTAGACACCGGACTTAGGTACAGGCAGCGATACAGAAAACTCGAGTAGACAGGTGGTTTGGATGTAAGAAAATCAAGATTTTATTAAAACAGAAATTAACACAGTCTTACGAGAAGTTACTAGTATAAAAATACAGGCAAATACAAAATAACTATATATACTTATACAGGGAATGGGGAACACACGGCACATCGAGGGAAAACAAACTATATTAACAATCCTCTTATCCTTATCCCACCCCCTATACCTAACTAGATTAAACTATGAGGGGCCAGAATTCATGCTCACCAATCCAAAGCAAAGCCAACTGTTTGATGAATGCACGTTTTGAGGTTTGGTTCTCTGTCCTCTTAGGTACCCTGTCGCCATGTGGTCTTCAGGGGCACGGTGCTGGAGCTGCTGCTGTGACACACCTTCTTCCCCTCCGCTGCCGTCATCATCTCGTCGCGATGGCTTCTCCTCTTCTTCTCCCTCGGGCGGTCGCGGCGGCAACGTTGTGCCTACAGGACAGTTGGCAGTTTTAACTGCCTAGATTTTCCTACCCAAGCGTAAGAACGCCAGTATACTCGTCGTGGCGTGGACACCTGCGTTTTCGCAGTGCTCACCAGGAATGTTCGTCTCACCAAGCGCCAGCTTATAACTGAATGCTTGGCCTCATCAATACGTTTTTTGCTGCCCTGCTCTGCTCTTATCGAGTTGTTACCGTCTTCTTCGTCTCTTTTCGTCTCATCTCGTTCGGTTACTTTACAAGTCCTGAACTGCCTACTCACTTTCGTCTCGCCCCTTTTTGCGGCCTGGGCGTCCTGGATGGCTATTGACTTGGGTCTCGTTCCCCTCCCCTGCAATTGGTATGGTGTCCTTAGTTACTGAAATTCTGCTACGGGGAGCGAAGAGAGAACCCGCCACGAGGCCAGGGCATGAGTACGAGCGGCAGCCCAAGAGGCCAGAGCCACGAGAGCAGGGACAAGGGCAAGAGCAAGAGAGAGATTGCTACCCGGGGCCTGCAGTTATACTCCTTACGAAGCCCCTTATCTGCGCGCCAAATCAGGTTAGTTCATTGTTCCAATTTTGGCGGGCTGGTTTAAATGATTGTAGCAATCTAAACTAACTGTTTTTAGATGGCTGTTTACCGCACCTAATGGCCTGATCTCCGAGCTGTATTGTTATTAATGCATTCTAATCGGCCTGTCCAATCTCGATGGCTTCTTTAAGCTGTTTCCGATTATTTATGCAGACAACTTGACGGCCTCAAGTATAGGCCTAACTGGTTCTGATCTGTCTACGATCTGGCTTAATGCATATTCAATGTTCTACTGTCTGCTTTCCAAAATACAAAGTCCTTTTTCACAGAAACTGCATTTTAGGTTTCGATTTCCCCAAAAGCTGCTTGTGCTGCCACAGAGTCCAAGCTTTTAAAATCTTGCAGGCTTTTGGTCACGAGGTGCGGACGCCATCTTTGGGTACCCTTTTTAAAATGTCCATGCAGGGTCCCTTTTATTCATAACTTTGGGGAGAATGTGGGAATTTTGTGAATCTTACAGGCGGCTGACGAGATGCCGCAAATATCTGCTGCAGGTTCCTAGAAGGAGCCTGAGGCAAAGAAGTTGAGAGTGCTGGTGACTTTGACAGCCACTGGTAAGGAGTGTCCACCAGGACCTCTGGGCTGCAGGTCTTGCTCCAGCAAGCTGCAAATGTCTGCGATGACCTGGCATGATAGCCGGAGCCTCCTTTGGCACTGCTGCTCAGTCATGTTGAGGAAGCTCATCCTCTGCCTGTATACCCTGTGTTGGGGGTATCACCTCCGGTGCAGTGCAGCCCTGCGCTGATGCCCTCTATCCTGTGGAACATCAGGTCGTTGAGGAGAAGGCTGCTGTTGTTGTTGCTGCTGCTGCTGGTGTTGGGGCTCATCCTGGTCCAATTCTGAGGACCAAGGTGAGACAGTATAAGCATCACCCATGCTGATGTAATAGATGACAGGTCAAGTAGAATTCAGAGAAGCAATCTGTCAATGTTGTGATAGTTAGTATCAATGAGGTGAGAGTGGCTTCCGAGGTTGCAGAAAAGACAACAACCTTAATTCCCCTTTCAAACTTAGTCCCGCAGCATACCTTCCCACTGTAACTGACCACCACTGCGTACTCTTGGTCACGATGCTGAAATAAAAGCCACCACAAAGCAAACTTTCCAATCCAACTTTATACATCTATCCACTCAATATGACATCAAGAAATCAACTCATCACCCTTATGCATTCTCTTCATGACTGTCTTGCGTGTGCCTTTGCCTATCCTAGTGCTCTTACGCACTGCTACCCCAGTGGCTGCAGCACGGCTGGTGGAAGGCTGCTAACTTTCGGTGGGGGAGACTGCAAATGGCCTTGATGGTTGACCAGCTGGTGGCTGGGAGTGTCAAATCGAGTGATGGTGTTTCTTCTTCTTGTTGTTGTTATTCTTCTTCTTCACTCTCCTCTCCCTGTTCTTGGCCAAGCACTGGCTCGGCAGGCTGCAATTCTTGGGTGTGTGAAATGAGGACGGCACAAGGGTGGAGTTGTGGTGAGGGGAGGGTGGGAAAGCAAGAGGTGCATACCATAAGGAGGATAATGTTTGAGGATACCAGCATCTTGTATCCTTTCAGCCTCTCTGCTGGTCAAGGGCTCAGCCATGCCCCTGCCAAGAATGGCCAGCACCGTCTCCTCCAAGGGGGTGAGGTGAAGCTAGGAATGGGAGATGCGCCTCGTGATTGGTGCAGATTGTTGGTAGGTGAGTGATTGGGGGTGGAGGGGAGTCTTGCATTGAGCAGTGAGTGAGGCTAATGGTGCAGTTTTTAGGAGATGGCTTTTGAAGATGCATTCACTGACCTTGACCAATGGTATGAGGTCCTGAAGCTTCTTTGGGCACTGGAGCCAGATGGTGGGGGCGACACTGCTGGTAGTGGCGGCGTCAGTGATGTGGTCCCATATCGTTCTTTCTGGAGGGCCTCCTGGCCCCTGTGGGTAGAGGACTTCTCTTGCAGGGTTGACCCCCTGCATAAAGCTGGAGTGCTGCATACGAGACTCTGGGTGCCCCTTCCCTGGCTTGCTGAGCCATTTGTGTTAGTGCTGAAGCACTTTTCTTATTTTATTTAGGTGCGGAAGGGAATTCAGCTTTAAGTGCTGAAGACTCCTTATTAGGACTTCTTCTTAAAGTTAATTTTGTTTTAAAAGGCAGTAATGGCTGAAAATCAAGCGCTCCACTTCCTTCTTGGAGCACAATCGGCAGCAGGCGGGGCAGAGACTTCAGTAGTACTGCAAACTGGGCCATGCATCGCTGCCGCGTTCAAAGGCTCCTTCCCTCCCTTAAAGGGAAGGGCCATCGCTGCAGGCTCTGCAATTTAAAAAGTACCTACCTGGACCACCAAAGCAGCTGTGATTGCGCACGATCAGCCCGGCACTCAGGAAACCGCAAAAAAAACTGGAACAAGAAAGTTAAGTGTTTATTTTACTTACCTCGGCCACCTTGTCTATAATCATCGCCCCCGAAGCGGCCGGTCGCCCGATGCACACCTCCTGCAGCTGTCGGTGCATTCAACCGGCACTGCTGCAGGGGGCGGAAGTCAATTTTGGGTCCGGGGCATTACTGGGGCAATGCGCATGGCGCTGATGTCACAATCTCCGGGCGAAGGAGGTCAGGGTGCAACACCATAGCACTGCTGCAAAACTCCCTCCCAATATGACGGGAGTCGATGTCAGCGCTGCGCCTGGTCGCAAACCGGGGGCGCTAACGGGAGGTGCAAAGGCACCCAATTTCGCCCCCATAGAATCATACAGCACAGAAGGAGGCCATTCAGCCCATGTGCCAGCTCTTTGAAAGAGCTGTCCAAATAGTTTCACGCCCCTGCTCTTTCCCTATAGCCGTGCAATTTTATTTCAAGTATATCCAATTCCCTTTCGAAAGTTGCCATTGAATATGCTTCGACCACCCTTCCAAGCAGTGCATTCCAAATCATAACTTGCTCCATAAAAAAAAACTCATCTCCCCTCAGGTTTTCTTGCCATTAACTTAAATCTGTGTCCTCTGGTTACCAATGGCCCTGCCAGTGGAAACAGTTTCTCCCTATCTACCCTATCAAATCCATTAATCATCTTAAACACCTCAATTAGATCACCCCTTAATCTTCTATATTCAAGGGAGAAGCTTAGTCTATGTAACCTGTCTTATAATTTAATCCTTTTAGCCCCGGTATCATTCTGGCGAATCTGCACTGCACCCACTCCAAGGCCAATTCCTGAGGTGCGGTGCCCAGAACTGAATGCAGTACTCCTGATGGGGTCAAGGCGGAGCTCTGTACAGGTGTAACAACTTCCATCCCCTTGTATTCCAGCCCACTTTAGATAAAGGCCAACATTCCATTAGCCTTTTAAATTAATTTAACATCCATCTCCACTTAGCTGAAAAAGAAGGAATCGCCACAGAAGAATTATTGCAGCCAAAAGAGGATACACACCTCATCATGTCCTGATGTCAAATCAGCTCTACTGGGCTGGTTGAACTGCACCAGAGCAGCTAACCTTCCTGGGATATCGGACCTCACCTTTCTAGAAAACGCAAACAAATTTGCCAAATACTTTTGAACCAACCCGTTTCCGTTTCATGGTTCAGCCGCTTCAAAAACAGCAATCAAATCCAGGTCCATATATTTGGCAAGTTGCGTTCCCACAGAAACATAGAAACATAGAAGATAGGAGCAGGAGTAGGCCATTCAGCCCCTCGCACCTGCTCCGCCATTCAACGAGATCATGGCTGATCATCCAAACTCAGTACCCTGTCCCTGCCTTCTCCCCATATCCCTTGATCCCCTTAGCCTTAAGAAATATATATAACTCCTTCTTGAATATATTTAATGAATTAGCCTCAACTACCTTCTGTGGTAGAGAATTCCACAGGTTCACCACTCTCTGGGTGAAGAAATTCCTCCTCATCTCAGTCCTAAATGACTTACCCCTTATCTTTAGACTGTGACCCCTGGTTCTGGACTCCCCGAACATCGGGAACATCCTTCCTGCATCTAGTCTGTCTAGTCCTGTGTAAGGATTTCGGGCTTCTTTAAACTGGTTTAAAGTAATATTCCTGGTCTTGCAGCCTTTGCCTGCACTCAGACCAATTTACAAATAAAACCAATTTTAAAACAGCGGTTTCGAATCGCGACCCCACCTTCCAGTTCTGACTGCAGGGCTTATAATTATTGATATTAAAACAGACACGTAGTTTGGATGAGAGAAAAAAATCAAGCTTTATTAACTAAAAGAAACTATAATCACAATATCAAACTATCCCACACGCACACAGTAATTACAGTAAAATTGCTTAACAGGGGTTGCAGACGGCGAAAACGAGGGGTAAGTGACTACAATGTTGGTTAAACAATCTTAGCAATATCCCCTTAAATTACCATCCCCCAAACTCCTGCTAGGTTGCCTTGTTGAGGAGACAGAAACTCTGCTCACCTTTGGTCCAGCGAAGTAAGAGAGAGAGAGAGAGAGAGAGCTCACCTATGGTCCCAGGAAGTCAAGAGAGTCAAGAGAGCGAGCTGGCTTCTCAGCCCTTTCTTTATACCTGGTGAGCCCCTCCCGTCCTGCCTTGCAAGGGCTGTGTGCAAAATTCCCCACCCAAAAGGGTCCAATAGCAAAAGGGAGATACAGCTGCTCTATTGTCCAGCACTGGGTGATTTAAAACCCATTCAAATCTTGAACGATTCCCATTCAAGGTGCAAAAGTCTCTTCTGCAGTTTCCTTTGTGTCCACTCGATATACAAACAAATGCTAATAGCATTCAGTTGCTTTGTAAACAAAGCATTGTCCTTTGTCTTTATTGAACCTTACTTCCAGACACAGAAAGCTGCATTCCAAGCCTCTTTGTCTCGGCCATGTGGTGACTGCCATTTTATCCCTGGAAATTTAAAAGCACATCGCTCAGGGATCCTTTAATCAAAAAAATGAATCTTCAGAACTGTAAATTATTGCGAATTCTTACACCTGTTAGAATTTTATAAGTTTCAATGAGATCCCTTCTCATTCTTCTAAACTCCAGCGAGTATAAGCCCAATCGACCTGTCATTCCTGCCATCCCAGGTATCAGTCTGTTGAATCTTCGCTGCACTCCCTCCACGGCAAGAACATCCTTCCTCAGATAAGGCAACCAAAACTGCACACAATACTCAAGGTGTGGTCTCAGCAAGGCCCTGTACAACTGTAGCAAGACATCCTTGTTCCTCTACTCGAATCCACTCACTACAAAGGCCAACATACCATTTGCCTTCTTAACCGCCAGCTGTACCTGCATGCTTACCTTCAGCGACTGGTGCACAAGGACACCCAGATCTCGTTGCACTTCCCCTTCTCCCAATCTATTGCCATTCAGCTAATAATCTGCCTTCCTGTTTTTGCCACCAAAGTGGATAACCTCGCATTTATCCACATTATACGGCATCTGCCATACATCTGCCCAATCGCCCAACCTGTCCAAATCATACTGGAGTTTCTCGGCATCCTCCTCACAGCACACATGCCCACCCAGCTTTGTGTCATCTGCAAACTTGGAGATATTACATCTAGCATGCAGTATGCAGACGATGCTTGCGTCTGTGCTCACTCGGAGGTCGAACTCCAAACCATCGTAAACACCTTCACCGAAGCATATGAGAGCATGGGCCTCACACTAAACATCCGTAAGACAACGATCCTCTACCAACCTGCCCCCGCCACACAGTGCTGCCCCCCGATTATCAAAATCCACGACAAGGACTTGGACAACGTGGACCATTTTCCATACCTCGGGAGCCTACTGTCAACAAGGGCAGGCGTCGACGACGAAGTCCAACACCACCTTCAGTGTGCCAGTGCAGCCTTCGGTCACCTGAGGAAGAGAGTGTTTGAAGACCAGGACCTCAAACCCGGCACTAAGCTCATGGTCTACAGGGCAGCAGTGATACCTGCCCTGCTGTATGCCTCAGAGACATGGACCATGTACAGCAGGCACCTCAAAGCACTGGAGAGGTACCACCAATGCTGCCTCCGCAAGATCCTGCAAATCCATTGGCAGGATAGGTGCACCAACGTCAGTGTTCTTGCTCAGGCCAACATCCCCAGCATCGAAGCTCTGACCATGCTCAATCAGCTCCGATGGACGGGTCACATTGTCCGCATGCCCGATACGAGACTCCCAAAAGACAGCAAAAAATAACAAAAAGATTGATTAAGAAAGGGAAGATAGATTATGAAAGTAAATTAGCAAAAAATATAAAAACAGATAGAGTTTTTATAGTTATATAAAAAGAAAAAGGGTGGCTAAAGTAAATGTTGGTCCCTCAGAGGATGAGACTGGGAAATTAATGGTGGGAAATATGGAGATGGCAAAAACACTGAATGAATATTTTGTATCAGTCTTTACAGTAGAAGACACTAAGAATATCCCAACACTGGACAAACAGGGGACTAAAGGGGGGGGGAGGAGCTAAACACGATCAAAATCACTAAGGAAGTGGTACTCGGTAAAATAATGGGACTCAAGGCGGATAAATCACCTGGACCTGATGGCTTACATCCTAGGGTCTTGAGGGAAGTGGCGGTAGGGATTGTGGATGCATTGGTAATAATTTTCCAAAACTCCCTGAACTCGGCAAAGGTCCCGGCAGACTGGAAAACTGCTAATGTAACGCCCTTATTTAAAAAGGGCAGTAGACAGAAGGCTGGAAACTATAGACCGGTTAGCCTAACATCTGTGGTAGGTAAAATTTGGGAGTCCATTATTAAGGAGACAGTAACAGGACATTTGGATAATCATAATTTAATAGGACAAAGTCAGCATGGTTTTATGAAGGGGAAGTCATGTTTGACAAATTTGCTGGAGTTCTTTGAGGAAGTAACATATAGGGTGGATAAAGGGGAACCAGTGGACGTAGTGTATTTAGACTTCCAAAAGGCATTTGACAAGGTGCCACACAAAAGATTATTGCTTAAGATAAAAAAATCACGGGATTGGGGGTAATATTCTGGCATGGATAGGGGATTGGCTATCTAACAGAAGGCAGAGAGTTGGGATAAATGGTTCATTCTCAGACTGGCAATCAGTAACTAGTGGTGTTCCGCAGGGGTCAGTGCTGGGTCCCCAGCTCTTTACAATCTATATTAACGATTTGGAGGAGGGGACTGAGTGTAACATATCAAAGTTTGCAGATGATACTAAGATGGGAGGGAAAGTAGTGAGTGAGGAGGACATAAAAAACCTGCAAGGGGACATAGACAGGCTAAGTAAGTGGGCAGAGATTTGGCAGATGGAATACAATACTGGAAAGTGTGAGGTTATGCACTTTGGCAGGAAAAATCGTAGAGCAAGTTATTATCTTAATGGCAAGAAACTGGAAAGTACTGAAGTACAAAGGGATCTGGGGGTCCTGGTGCATGAAACACAAAAGGTTAGTATGCAGGTGCAGCAAGTGATTAAGAAGGCCAATGGAATGTTGGCTTTCATTGCTAGGGGGATAGAATATAAAAATAGGGAGGTATTGCTTCAGTTGTACAAGGTATTGGTGAGACCGCACCTGGAATACTGCGTACAGTTTTGGTGTCCATACTTAAGAAAGGACATACTTGCTCTCGAGTCAGTACAAAGAAGGTTCACTCGGTTAATCCCGGGGATGAGGTGATGGACATATGAGGAGAGGTTGAGTAGATTGGGACTCTACTCATTGGAGTTCAGAAGAATGAGAGGCGATCTTATTGAAACATATAAGATTGTGAAGAGGTTGGATCGGGTGGATGCGGGGAGGATGTTCCCGATGATGGGTGAAACTAGAACTAGGGGGCATAGCCTTAGAATAAGGGGCTGCTCTTTCAAAACTGAGATAAGGAGGAACTACTTCACTCAGAGGGTGGTAGGTCCATGGAATATGCTGCCCCAAAAAGCTGTAGAAGCTACATCATTACATAAATTTAAAACAGAAATAGACAGTTTCCTAGAAGTGAAGGGAATTAAGGGTTATGGGGAGCGGGCAGGAATTTGGACATTAGTCTAGGTTCGGATCGGTCATGGCCCTGTGGGTAGCGGAGCAGGCCCAGGGGCCGTATAGCCTGATCCTGCTCCTATTTCGTGTGTCTAATTCTGTTAGATTCAGGAGATGGTTCTGTGATAGTGGATTGGCAGTTAGGATCAGATCAGCCATGATCTTATTGAATGGCGGAGCAGGCTCGAGGGGCCGATTGGCCTACTCCTGCTCCTATTTCTTATGTTCTTATGTACTCGGAGCTCCAGCATGGCAAGAGAGCCCCAAGTGGGCAGAGGAAACTATTATGTCCGTGTATAATTGAGACACGGACAGCAGGAGTTGATTATAACAAGTCTTTACTGAATGCTCTCTCCAATGTCCACGGTATGCATGAGAGGTCCTTGCCGTGTACAAATCGTTTCTGGCTGCCATTTCTCTGTGCGGTAGTCCAGGGCCAGAACTGGTTGACCTATCTTAAAACTCCTGGTCGGCCATTCATTCATATTCTGAAACTGCCTGTTCTCCACATCTCTTCGGACGTTTGGCTTAACCAAATCCAAGCGGCATCGTAGTCTTCGATTGAAGAACATCATGGCTGGAGTTTGGTTGGTAACCGCATGTGTCGCATTCCGGTAGGCAAACAAGAAGTTGTCCACCTTGTGTTGTAGGGGTATATCTTCATTACACATTGCCTTGATAGCCTTCTTGAATGTTTGAATAAACCTCTCGGCCAATCCATTAGTGGCTGGATGATATGGGGCAGATGTGTAATGCTTAACACCATTGTTCTTTAAGAACCTCCGGAACTCTTCAGACACAAACTGTGGTCCATTGTCAGAGCAAATCTGTTCAGCCAGCCCATTCCTGGCGAATATGGTTCGTAAGACTGTGATAGTTTTTTCTGTGGTGGTTGAGGACATTTTTATTACCTCTGGCCACTTTGAATGTGCATCCACCGCAATTAAAAACATCGAGTCCATGAAGGGACCAGCAAAATCAATGTGCACCCTTTGCCATGGAGATGAGGGCCACTCCCATGGATGTAGAGGGGCTTGTGGTGGGGCGTTTTGGACCTTCTGGCATCCTGTACAGCTCTTGGTCATCTCTTCGATTTCTCTATCGATTCCCGGCCACCACACAAACGCTCTGGCTAAGTTCTTCATTTTTACCCCTCCCAGATGACCCTCATGAAGCTCATTGAGCATTCTATCCTTCAATTTGGGTGGAATTACTACTCTGGATCCGGTCTATGGACTATGGTCGAGTGGAATATCTCCATTGGATCCACTGCAAGTTCTTCTTCCACCATCGGCAACGGTAGGCGCGACAATCCATCAGCATTCCAATGCTGTTTAGTTCCTTTGTACTCGATGTCATATTGGTGTGCCCCTAGGAAAAGGGACCACCTCTGTAGCCGTTGTGCTGTCATTATCGGTACGCCCTTCTGAGGGTTGAAAATGGAACAAGAGGTTGATGATCAGTTAGTAGAGTAAATTTTTGACCGTGCAGGTAGTGATTGAACTTCTTCACCCCCCACACTAGGCTGAGGGCCTCTCTGTCAATCTGGGCGTAGTTACGCTCGGCTGAAGTTAACGAGCGTGACGCAAAAGCTATCGGCCTCTCTAAACCATCAAGGAATTTATGTGACAGTACCGCCCCAATGACGTAGGGAGATGCATCACACGCCAGTCTTATCGGTTGTGATGGGTTGTAGTGAGCCAATACTTCTCTTGAAGTGATTAAGTCCTTACTCTTCTGAAAGGCCCTCTTACAGTCATTGCTCCATTTCCATGCTACTCCCGTTCATAGTAGGGCGTTCAGTGGGTGCAGAATTGTGGACAAATTCGGTAAAAACTTATGGTAGTAATTCACCAATCCGAGGAATGACCTCAGTTGCGACACATTTTCAGGCGCTGGGGCCTTAACAACCGCTTCAATTTTGTCAGGGGACTTATGTAACCCCACTTCATCAATCACGTGGCCACAATACGATATCTGTTTCTTAAAAAACTCGCACTTGGGGCGGTTGGCTCGTAGCTCATGTTCCCGTAGTCTAGTGAGCACCTGTTCTAGGTTGTTAAAGTGTTCACTGTCATCTTCACCTGTCACTAGGATGTCGTCCAAGTAACACTGAGTCCCCGGAATCCCTTGCAGGACTTGTTCCATCGCTCTTTGCCATATCGGTGGAGCTGATGCTACTCCGAATACCAATCGATGATACTGGTAAAGACCTTTGTGAGTGTTTATCGTGAGATACTTCCTAGAGGATTCTTCAACCTCCATCTGCAAATACGCTTGTGCTAGGTCAATTTTTGTAAAACACTTCCCTCCAGATAGTGAGGCGAAGATGTCTTCTATCCTTGGAAGAGGATATTGTACTGTGTGAAGGACTGGGTTCACCGTCACCTTGAAGTCCCCACAGATGCGAACCTTCCTTGGCTCCTCAGACTTATTGTTTAACATTTTCTTTATGACAGGAACGATGGGTGTCGCCCACTCGCTCCAGTCTACCTTAGACAACACGCCTGTATTCTCCAGATTCTCCAGCTCTGCCTCGACGGCTGGGCGAATTGCATATGGTACCGGTCTTGCTTTGAAAAACTTGGGAATTGCATTCTCTTCTATTTTTATCGAGGCGGTTACGCCTTTAAGAGTGCCCAGTTCTTGTTGAAATACCTCTTTGGCGTTAGCTAAGATTGTTGACAATCGTCCAGGAGTGACGTCGTCATCTTTTTTACCATCCACCGTCATTGCCTGAATGGAGTGCCAGTCTAAGCTTATCTTTCTGATCCATTCACGTCCCAATAACGGTGGTCCACCATCTTGCAGTATGTAGAGATACAATTTCCGTATTTTCTTGCCGTTGTATTCGACAGGCACCCTTATTTTTCCTCTGGGGTATACTTTTTGCCCCGTATACGTCGTCAAGACGATGGATGTCTCTCTCAAGGGTATGTGTGAGAATAGCCGCTCGTAGTCTCGTCGATTCATGACGGTTAGCACTGATCCTGTATCCAATTCCATTTTAACTTGGGACCCTGCTATCGTGAGGGTGACCCAAATGGTTCGGTGATCCTCTTTTGCGATTACATTGTGAAGTTTGAGACAGCTTAGTCTCTTGTTCCCGGATTCACTATCGCTCATCTGGTCTTCGGAACTACTGTCCGTCATCTTTTGTACTTTCTTGCACGGTTCCTTAGTAGCCTTTTTGTTGTCGCTGGTCTTCCTCCCAGACCTGCAAACTCGTGTAATGTGTCCCATCTTTCCGCATTGCCAGAATATTTTGTCCTTGGACCAGCAGTCCTTCTGGTCATGGTTCGTTCTGCCGCAGCGATAACATTTTGCAAATCCCCGTGTAATTTCGTGGGTGCCGTATTCCTGTGGCTTTTGTTGTATTTCCGCAGCTCCCCTGGCTGCTGCTTCGTACGATACTGCCACGCTGAAAGCCTTATCTAGCGTCAGCTCTTTCTCTGAGAGTAACTTCTTCTGTGTTCCTTCACTCAGGAGTCCACAGACAAATTTGTCCCGTAGGGCATCTGCCAGTCCTGCTCCAAACTGGCAGTGCTTTGATAGCTTGCATAGTTCCGTAAGGTACTCAGCATTGCTCTCATCTTTATGCTGAGTTCTCCTGTGGAATTTAAATCTTTCTGCTATCAGCAGCGGTGCAGGTTTTAGGTGTTCCTGTAGGATAGCAACAATTTCGTTAAAACTCTTCGCCTTCGGTTTGGCTGGAGTAATCAGGTCCCGCAATAGGCCGTACGTTCTTGTGCCCATTAAGTTTAGCAGTACCGATGCCTTTTTCTCATCGGCTATTTTGTTTGCTTTGCAATATACCTCGACTCTTTCCACATACGTGGTCCAGTCCTCTATTGCATTATCAACGGCAGTGATACAGCCAGTCTTCGGCATCTTGGAAATCTAAAATGGCGCCTCCCGCACTTTGCCTTCTTCCCCGCTTGATTAAGATGGCGCCTCCCGCGCTTTGCCTTCTTCCCCGCTGTTGCTAGCGCTGCTTTCCGCGGTTTCCGTTGCATCCTGCAGCTCCTCGCGGTTTTCTGCGCGTTTAATATTTTTTTTATTTTATTATTTTCCCGTCGTGGAACAACCCTGTGGGACTCTTGCCTCCCTCTTCTCGCGTCCGTACGCTGCCCGGCTTCGTAGCACCGGCCACGCCCTGTGTGCTCCACCCTCTCTCTCTCTCCTCTTCCCGACAACGCTGCTCGGCCCCGTTGCAAGCCACCCGCTCGAGTTCTGGACCGCCGCAGCCCAGGAAGGATCAGTGTACTACCTGCCACCAGCCCGATTAGCTGAAGCACTGTCGACACGAACCAAGCCCCGCTCTCGACAGCTTCTCCTGTACTCTTCAACTCCGCTGACTCAGGGGCGGATGCCCACGGTCGACGCCCGTTTCTACTGCTTCTTTCTTCCTTCTGGCCTCGACATCTGCTCACTTCACTTCAGGAATGGATCCCATGAGGTGGTGCAGACTGTAGGTAAGTTCGTATCTGCTCGTCGCCAGTATTATGTCCGTATATAATTGAGACACGGACAGCAGGAGTTGATTATAACAAGTCTTTACTGAATGGAGACAATCGGGAAACTGAAACTACAGAAGGCTGCTAGCGCCTTTTATACAGGGGTGGTCACTGCCGGTACTGCAGTCTGAGACCAGTTATTCTCTTAAAGGTACATACACAACAGAAACGCTTCAAGGACACCCTCAAAGCCTCCTTGAAAAAGTGTAACATCCCGACCGACACCTGGGAATCCCTGGCCCAAGACCGCACAAAGTGGAGGAGAAGCATCCGGGAAGGCGCCAAACACCTCGAGACTCTTCGCCGGGAGCAAGTGGAAGCCAAGCACAAACAGCGGAAGGAGCGCACGTCAGCCCAAGCACCCCACCCACCTGCCCCTTCAACCACTGTCTGCCCCACCTGTGACAGAGACTGTAGGTCCCGCATTGGACTCATCAGTCACCTGAGAACTCATTTTTAATGTGGAAGCAAGTCATCCTCGGTTCCGAGGGACTGCCTAAGAAGAGAAGAAGAAGAAGATTACATCTAGTTCCCTCATCTAGATCATTAATATATATTGTGAATAGCTGGGGTCCTAGCACCGATTCCTGCGGTACCCCACTAGTCACTGCCTGCCACTCGAAAAAAGAGCTGTTTATTCCAACTCTTTGCTTCCTGTCTGCCAGCCAGTTCTCTATCCAAGTCAGTACCTTGCCCTCAATCCCATGTGCTTTAACTTTACATGCTAATCTCTTATGCGGGACCTTATCGAAAGCCTTCTGAAAGTCCAAATACACCACATCCACTGGTTCTCCCTTATCTATTCTACCAGTTACATCCACAGAAGTCAGCAGCAACTGGGTGAGCGATAAAACTCCTGAAATGTTATTTGTTTTAAGACCAGAAGACATCTTTAATACTGATGAAACTGTTGCCTCTTCAAAAGAGAGCTGAACCGAGCTACACCAAAGGAGAACATTAACTTTCATGAATAAAAATAAACCTTGAACCAAAAGCTGGGCAGCTATTTTGTCGTAATTTCTACCAGCATGACTAGTACATAAGAAGCTGTTGCTGGTGGCAAATTTTATAAAACCTCCAATGTTTTCATAAGTTTGTAACTTTCTGTAACCTACAGAAATTAAAAAGTTGTGGATAACTGGTGCACCTTTAAGAATGGCTGTTTTAATTTGACCAAAGCATGGCAGCGTAAGGCAGAATAATCATGATTTGCTATTTGTGGGACTCAAAGGGCTGGATTTTCATCGGGCCGTTGAGGCGGGATTGGAGGTATGTTGGGGGTTAAAATTGCAAAAACTGGCGGGGCGGGCGGGCCCAACCCCGCCTGCATCTCGCCTCCGAGCAATTCTCAAAAAATCGTGTCTACTGGTCCCGTCTCCATCCCGCCTCCAAGAGGCGGGATAGGCCGTTAAGACCCTTAACAAGCACTAAATTGCCATTTTGATATGCCTTCGTGATTTTAACCCTTTTCCCACGTGAAGCACGCCTGTTCTGAAACACGACAGTGAAACCTGGCGGTAGCACAATTGGATTCCTGACTATCAGCTGCAGCTCCACCATTAAATAAGAGATTTGATCAGCCATCATTTGCAGGTGGCAGGACTTTGTTGTCTCAGGTCTGGGGGAATTTTTAGAAGGCATAACCACAGCTGTGGAAGTTTGGAGCCTGACACCCATCTCCAGTGTGACCTCCTGGGAAACCCCTCTCGCCACCTTGACTGAGCGCATCCTCAACTGAGGCATATACCAGAAGCATGGGAGCCATTTATTTCCTTCCCTTCTGGACATTAGAAGAGGACAAAGACCAGCTGCGGCACCAGCAGAACCAGAAACAACAGCAGCACCAACAGCAGCAGCACCAACAGCAGCAGCACCAATAGGAGTGCCAAGCTGCTGCTCACCCACCTGAAGCTGCACAGGCCAGAAGGGGCCAGCGCATGGAAGCCTGTCGGCACAGGACATACCCCCCAAACAGGGTCTACAGACACAGGGTCAGCTACCTCAACATGTCTGAGCAGCAGTGCCAAAGGCGGCTCCGACTTTCGCGAGAGGTAGTGGGTGACATCTGCGCAATGCTGCAACAAGACCTGCAGCCCAGAGGACCAGGTGGACAACCCTTACCAGTGGCCATCAAAGTCACCAACGCACTCAACTTTTTTGCCTCAGGTTCATTCCAGGGATCAGCAGCAAACATCAGCGGCATCTCCCAGGCGGCCGCACACTTGCATCACGCAGGTAACCGATGCCCTCTTTGCCATCGTGCACAATCACATCCATTTCTCCAAGGATCAAGCCAGCGTCACGGCACGTGCAGTTGGATTAGCTGATCTGGCAGGCTTTCCAAGGGTGCAGGGCATCGTTGACTGCACACATGTGGCCCTTAAGGCACCCCATCGTAATCCAGGTATTTTTGTCAACCGCAAGGGCTTCCACTCCCTTAACGTTCAGCTGGTGTGTGACCACAAGAAGGAAATTTTGCATGTTTGTCCCAAGTACCCTGGCAGTTGCCATGACTCCGTCATACAGCGCCAGTCTGGTGTGCCTCCACTATTCAGTTCGCCAGACCAACTTAATGGATGGCTACTTGGAGACAAGGGCTATCCCCTGAGGACGTGGCTAATGACGCCATTGAGGAGCCCATCCAACGAAGCTGAGGAGAGCTACAACTCCAGCCACATGTCCATCAGGGCCATAATCGAGCAAATCATTGGTTTGCTGAAGATGCGCTTCAGATGCCTGGATAGATCAGGTGGAGCCCTGCAGTACTCAGCAGCCAGGGTCTCCAGAATCGTCGTGCTTTGCTGTGCACTTCACAACATGGCACAGCGTCATGGCTTGCAGATTCCTGAGGACCAAGTGGCTCCTAACATATCCTCCTCAGATGAGGAGGAGGAGGAGAGCGAAAATGATCATCTTGCAGAGGCCCATCAACCAGCGACAGCGGTACGCGAGAACATTGCTGCCCAGGATGCAAGGAACGCACTCATCTTGGCCAGATTTGCTTAGCCTAACCAATCAAGCACTTTTGCCTCGCAGCTTCTTACCTGAGCATCGACAATGGCCAAGAACCAACGGATTCCTAGCAATTTGAGCACTGTACTGACAATTGCAAGTAATCCTAAGCCCTCAATGTGGAAGTCCCATTTGCGAAATGACACACGCCACAACTACAGCAGTAGCCATCAGATTTTTTATTTACAGTAATCATCTGATGGCTTTTTAACATAAAACATCAAATTTCACCCAAGTGACTACCCTTGAGACTATTTGTGCAGTATCTTTCTCTTACGCGTGCTCCTACATGGTGCTTCCCCTGTGGCTTCAGCAGATTTGGAGGCCCCTTGCTCACTTTCTTGACACCTTTGTCGGGCGTCCTCTGGGGTTGCGAACCTGTGAGGGCTCGTCAATAGTCTGCTGCTCCTGCGGCTGTGCAGGGGTTGAGACGCCGATCTCAGTTGGGTGTGGACTCTGGTGGGGCTCTGACCGAGGGCTCTGCAGTGGCATGGAAGTGTGAGCGCTTGGAGAGGAGTCCCCACTTCCTTGATGTCTGCCACCAACTTCCCTCTCATGGGTCAGGTCCTCCTCAGCGCTTGCAAGTGGCTTGAGAGCACCTTGCTGCACATCAGGGGGGCCATGGGGACACGTATCTGCACTGGCAGTCCTACTCAGAAGGACTTCCATGAAGGTCTGGTTTCTCTGTTCAATAGATGACCATCGCTCCTCCAGAGATGTCATTCTATTCAGAACACTCACCATGTTTTCTGCACTCCGGCAACTTATCACCTCCATGGAGGTTGCCATCCTTTCCATGGTGGTGCGTTCATGCGTCAATGACTCCACAAAGGCTCTGCTCATGTTTGCAATGGACTCCTCCATTCGCTCCACACTGGAGACAAAACCTGCCAGAGATTCCTGCATCTGTTCCTGGAGTTCCAGCACCGCTGATCTTATGGATGGACCCAGAGGCAGAGGGTCGACATGCAGCTGAGCCGAGCTGGCAGAGTCCTGCGCCCTTCGACTAGGACTCTCCACTGCTGCCCCTGTCTCCACAATCTGCTGATGCTCACTTGTGAGCTGTAATACACCAGGTGACAACTATACTCTATCTCTATCCCACAGAGGTGTGAGTGTCTGCGCTGGTGCTGGGTGCGCTGAATTCTGCTGACGCTGCGCCCTCAGAGGTTGCAGCTTCCTCTGAGGAGTCTGGATGCTCAGGCTCTTCCTCCTGGCTAGTGGGGACGGGTGCTTGCGATGGTCCTGTGGGGGAGTAAAGGAAAGAGTCAGAGATGTGATGCCAAGGTTACATGCACATTGCATATTGCAGATGATCATAAGTCCATCTGTTAGAGCTTCAGAATCATTATCAGCGACTCACGCAATGTCATTGAGAGAGATGGAAAACTATTCTGTCACCAGCTTGCTGTGATGCGCCCGTCTGTCCGTCCCCCACTTGGGAATCTTCCTCCAGTCCCACGATCTCCAGGACTGCCTCCTCCCAGGTGGTGAGCTGGGCTACTGAGGGTGGCCCTCCTCCTGTCCTTGCTCTTTCCCTCTTATTGTGAGCACTCTTTTCCTGCAATGAGGGAGACAAGTGGAGTTTGAGTGAGAATGAAGGAGTGAGTGTAGAGAATCCATAGCATAGATGCTTAGAAGGAGACAAAGATGGAATGAGGTGGCTAGACCAAGGGCCCTCCGTGTGTTGTAAGTTGTAATTGCATCACAGTGATAGGGAGTGTGAGGGCTGCATAGTCGAATAGTTAGGTGAATGTGACCATAGAGAGAGAGGGAATGGGTAAGGGTGCATGGATGTCAGTGTCAAGTGGGATGTGGAGGAAGAGATTGCTAAAGCTGAGTGCTGGTGAGGAGAGGCAATGGGGATCAGATTGAGGCTGATGGGAAATTCATACTCACTTATCCAGTGCACAGAAGGTCATGAAATCTCTTCCTGCACTGAATCCAGGTTCTGCGGGTTACTGACAAGGAGTTGACCTCCTCTGCCACCTGAATCCGCACAGCCTTGGTTTGCTGGGGAGGCTTCTTCCTCCCTGAAGAAGGGAAGAGCACCTCTTTAAGTGCTCTTGATCCCTCTACTAAAGCCTGCAGGGCAACGTCATCGAAGCGGGGTGCAGACCTAGGTCTCTGGCTGGCCATTCTGCCTGCAGGTGCTTCTCACTGCAAAGGCCAAAAGGTTGGCAGTCTGCAGAAGAAGCAAGGCTTGTTGCAGACTGTAGGGGGTGGCGTGCGCCCAGTCAGCTTCACCTCTGACTGTCTCTGAGTGGTTCGAATCACTCCCACACCCCTGGGTTCTAGACACCGGACTTAGGTACAGGTGGCGATACAGAAAATCGAATAGACAAGTGGTTTGGTGCAAGAAAACCAACATTTTATTAAAAGCAGAATAAAACACAATCTTACTGAGAATTACTGATACGAATACAGGCATAAACAATTACACTTATATGGGAATGGGGAACACATGGCACACCGAGGGAAACAAATACATTAAAAATCCCCTTATCCTTATCCCACCCCCTATACCTAACTAGATTAAGCTATGAGGGGCCAGGAATTCATGCTCACCAATCTGAAACCTGTTGCTTTAACTGGTGGGGCTTTGAGGTCCGCTCTTTCTGTCCTTTGGGGTATCCCGTCGCCACGTGGTCACAGGGCGCGGCGCTGAAGTTGTTTGTGCGAAGCACCCTCCTTTTCCTCAGCTAACGTCGTCGTCGAGTCATGATGGGTCTTCTTCTTCCTCGGGCGGTCGTCGACGGTATTGTTGCGGTTGGGGGTCGGTGGGCGGTCTTTACCGTTTAATGATTTTCCTACCCAAGCTTCGAACACCAGCTTATTCTTAAACTGGGTGGTTATTGTCCATGTACCAAATGCCAGCTTATAACTAGGCCGTTTGTATTGATTTTGCTACCCATCCTTCGAACGCCAGCTTATTCTTAAACTGGGCTATGATCTGGGGTTTTACTGTCCATGCATGTAACGCCAACTTATTCTTCAAATGCCAGCTTATAACTAGGCGTTTGTCCCCCAACGCGTCTTTCCGCTGCTCTTCTCTGTCCTTATTGGTTTACCGTATTCGTCGTCTCGTCTCGTCTTGTCTGCCCGTTTGTGGCCTGTGTGTCCTGTGTGCTTTCGAATCGGGTTCCGTTCTCCTCCCGCATTTGGCCCCGGTGTAATGGGCGTCCTTGGTGTTGAGCGGCGCAGGGAGCAAGAAGACAGTCCACCACGAGGCCAGGGCACGAGAACAAGAGGCAGGAGGCCAAGGCCACAAGCAAGAGATAAGAGATAAGAGACCGATCACCACTGATGGGCCTACAATTATACCCGTTCTTCATTCCTTATCTGCACACCAAATCAGGTCAGTCCTTTGTCTAGCTTTTGGCGGGCTCGTTTAAAATGATTACAGCCATTTACTTTAACGGCTTCTGGAGTGGTTGTCTCCGTGCTTAATGGCCTTGTTGTCCTGGCTGTTTATCATTTATGAAACTTAATTGTCTTCATCCTGGCTTGATGGTTACTGTGAGCTGTTACCGATTAAATATGCAGAAACCTAATGGCCTCGATTTAGGCCCATTCTAACCTGATCTGTTTCAAGGTGAATGAATGCATATTCTGTGTTTGCTTAGCTGTCTGGCTCCACAAAGTCTCTTCACAGATTCATACATTTTAGGTTTCGTTTCAGGGCCTGCCTGTTTGCAGGGCCTTGCTTTTAAAATCCTGTACTTTTGGTCACGAGGTTACAGAAGCCATTTTGGGTACACTGTTTTTAATAACTTGTCCATACAGGGTCCCTTTATCCATAAATTTGGGGAATGCGGGAATTTTAAGAACCCTACAAGCAGCAATTATGACGTCGTCAGAGGCGACTTTCAGACTGGGAAAACTCATTGGCCATGGGTTCCCACACGTTGGAACTCAATTGGCCAATTAAGTTAAAATTGCATCATTCTCCCACATCGATTTAGAATCGGGTGGCTAACATGAAATGCGGATTACACAACCCCAGCCCGCCCCATATCAAAATCCAGCCCATAGTGTCTGCATCTAATTTGGGATGCTACTAATATTTTTACTGCCAAAAATGACATCTATGATTCAGCCAACAGATGCTGGTGTGATTTATGCTATGAAACATCAGTACAAGTGTTTGGTGTGAAGTCATTGCTTTGCAATGAAGTATCTGATCCACAATGCAGAAACAGGTTGACACACCATTTTTGTTGGATGATTTTTGTTGGATGTTCTGCAGGCAATCCTTGTGATCATGGGAGGAGCTGACAGCAAAATTCATTGCCAACTGCTTTTGGCAAAGTAAATTCATTCCACCAGAGGAAATTGCTGCATCTGACAGTCAAGAATCTCCCACAGGCACGAGAGGCCAACTCTGAAGCAGCAAACATGAGCAAATAAGTTCTTTGCCAAGAGAGGAGGTTTGAAATCAGCCAACGTTGAGTCTTGATGTCAGGTTTACTAAGCAACAGAAATTGTTTATGCTGTATGGAAGGATGCTACCATGAGTGGGAATTAAATTAATAAATATAACTGAAAAGGAACTAGCCCCACCATGACCACAGCATCCAACTATGCAAAATGGCTGAGGTAACAAACCTGATGTCACAATTGACTTTTCTGTTACAGAGTAAAGAACTTTATGAACAAAAGTGCAGGAAACACACGACAATCAGAATTTTAATTGCTCATCTATTTCATTGCTGTTTGTAGGATCTTGTATGCAAATTGGCTGATGCATTTCCGTACAGTGACTACACTTTAAAAGTACTTCAGGATATTCCACAGCACATCACAGCCAACAAAGGTATGCAACATGCAATATAAATGCTATTTTGTTGTTTCTTGTATAGTGCTCAAGTTTTGATCACATGCATTTCAATCATTTTTTTTAAATAGTGTCCTTGTAATTTTGTATGGTGTTTCATTAGCATTACTACATTTTCACTAAAGAGTAATTGTAAAGTCTTTTAAGCAAAAATTAAGATTAGGTGGTGCATTAAGATATAATTAAGACTACACCCCTATGGATTAAAACAGTAACAGGATAGATTCCAGAATAACTTGCAGAAGTGTAGGTTATCAGGGCAAGCATGCATAAACCAATGTAATATGTGAAAATGTAATTGAAATAAGCATTGAGGTGGGTTGTGGTTCATAAATGGAACAATTAGAACTTTTACACACCAAAGACTTACATTCAGAATATGCCAATACTGAGCCATTAAATACTTAGGGGGAGAAATTTAGTATAGCCCAGGAATGGGCGGTAACTTTTGAAAAGTTTGAGAATTAGCGCCAGGGGCTAATGCTTCAGACTGCATGCAAAATTCAGTCTCATTGCACAAAAAAAGGATTGGAGCACTAAATCAAGTGCTAATGGTCTAGCTCAGTGCCATTAAACTCGAAGCGCTGACCAATATCAGGTGCAATCTAATCACAAGTCATCATTGCCACAGGCTCATTCCAGTTCTTAAAGGGGAGGTTCATTGATGCCGCAGAACCTCATTCTCATCACTGCTGGCTGTGCAGCCGTCTCAGCCAGCAGCAGCAGGTTAAGGAGAAGGTGCCGGGCGACTCAAGCAGCCATAATGAGATGCTGCAGCCAAATGGACTGAGAGCAAAGACCACAAAAGGTCTGTGGAGAAAGCCATCTGGTTGGTCTGCTCCCTACAACAGATCCAGCTTTTAGATTAGAGAATTAAGGCACTAACAGCAGAGCTGCAGGAATCAGCTCAGCTGTCTCAAGCAAGGGCTCTAGCAGGGGAAGAACTATTGCAGGAATTAAAGGCCCAAAGTCAGGAGAAATTACATATAGCGGAAAAACACAGGAACAGACATGAATATTTTTGGTGTCGTCACCAAGGCAAAGGGTAATGAGCTACTGTTACGAGAGGAGAGCGCCCGCCTTACCAGGCAATTAAAAGAACAGGAAGAGAGGTTAAGAGACGTGCAGGCAGCTTATAAGGTAGCAAGCACTAGGGGTTTTGAAGCGAGAGATCACGGCCCCTGCCAAAAGCAGAGCGACAGTTTAAACCTTGCAAAGGCATGGAATGCCTAGTAAGCCCGGGTGTGGCCTGGGTGGGCCTGGAAGTAGAAGGAGAAACTGTTCAGGCGTTACCTGTGGTGCCGGGGAACGACTCAGTTGGGCAGCAGGAAGGACAGGCAATCTGTAAGGAAGGCAGGGAAGAGAGCACACCACCACCACCTGTGGCGCCGGGTTTTAACTCGGTTTGGCAGCAGGGAGAAGGGGGCAAGCCAATGCAGGAAAGGTCGGAGCCGGGCCGATGTGCCCGGCTCGGCAGCAAAGGTTTGGCCCGCCCAGCGGTGGTGGGGGTCAGGGACCCCTTGAAAGCCAATTCGTGATTCCCCATGGTACCCAATAGCTTAGGGCTATGGTAAGCCACCTGAACAAACTCACCCAAAAGGGAGACCCCTCAGTCCACTTCATGGAGGTGGAACAAGCAGCAGGCATCAACGAGTGTGATGACTCTGAGGTGGCCAAAATGCTCCTGTTCTCCGTGGATGGCAAGTTGTACCAGTCCCTCTCTGCAGAGAGCAAGAAGGGGCAAGGGGGGTACACCGCCATCCAGGAGGAAGTTCTGGAGGCCATGGGTATGAACGATGGTAGTCCTTTCTCCCGGGTGGAGAAGACTACACAGTTAGCAGGGGAGACCCCACAGGCTTTCGCAGACAGGCTGTGGCCTGTGTACAAGAATGCCTGCAATGGGGATCTCGACCGGACTAACATGAACCAGGACGAGCTGGCCCACTGGCTCCGAAGTCTGGTGGCAAACAGCTTGCCACGGATCAGGGCTAAGGCTGAGATTTGGTTTGACCCGAAAGACCCTCGGGTCACCGAGGAGACAGTGGTCAGACAACTGACCCTGGCTTACCGGAACAGTAGAGGGATAGAAGAGCACCCACCAAAAGGAGAAGTATATGAAATAAAACCTAGCCAGAGTAAGAAAGAGTGGCACCAGGAAGGGGGTAACCCTTTCGATACGAAGCATAACTGCTTCGGGTGCAGTAAGAATGGGCATTGGAGAAGGGACTGTAGGAATCTGTAGTGTATGTACCTTTAAGAGGAACTATGTTTTTGAAGCCTCTGTATACTGTAGTACCAGTAGTGACCACTCGGGTATATAAGCCTGTGTAGCGTCTTGTGTTGTTAGTTCACCTCCAGACTTTGTTCAGTAAACACTTGTTAAATCAACTCCTGCATTCCGTGTCTCCATTAACACACGGATCTAACAGTGGCGACGAGTTAGAAATGAACTTACCTGCAATTCGGCAGCACCTCAAGGGGATCGATTCCTCAGACGAAGGTCGAAGCCAGAAGCAAGAAAAAAAAAATAACTCGAAGAAACTCGAAAACGAGGGCCAGGCTTGGTCTCCAGTCTGTGGTTTCCCCAGCTAAACGGGCTGGTGGCAGGTAGTGCACTGATCCTTCCTGGGCTGCGGCGGGCTAGAGCTCAATCGGGTGGCTCTGCAACGGGGCCGGGCAGCGAGTCGGGAAGCAGAAGCAAAGAGAGAGCGAGGGTGGAGCACTCAGGGCGCGGCCGATGCTGCAAAGCAGGTCGGCGTTCGGACCGAGCAGAGGGAGGGGTAAGTCCCAGAGGGTCCGCTCCACGACGGGAACGGTTCTCCAAGTAACGGAGAAACTATTGAAGCGATATATAAAAAAAATAGAAATACCGCGAAAAGCTGCAGGTCGCAACGGGAACCACGGGGAACAGCATTGGCAGCAGCGATTGGGGAGGCGCAAAGACCATAGTGCGTCGCCATTAAAAAATTAATTAATTAATCGCCAGCAACAGCGTTGGCAGCAGCGGCAGCAGCGGGAAAGCGGGAGGCGCCATCTTAACTCGACGGGGAAGAAAGAAAAGCGCGGGAAGCGCCATTTTAGATTTTCAAGATGCCGAAGACTGGCAATATTACTGCTTTCGATAGTGATATAGAAGATTGGACCACATATGTGGAAAGAGTGGAGGTATATTGCAAGGCGAATGAAGTAGCGGATGATAAAAAGGCATCGGTACTTCTAAATCTGATGGGCGCAAGGACATACGGGCTGTTACGAAACTTAATCACTCCAGCCAAACCGATGGACAAGAATTTTAAGGAGATTGTTGATACCTTACAGGAGCACTTAAACCCAACACCGCTGCTGATAGCGGAACGATTCAAATTCTTCAGGAGGAATCAGCACAAGAATGAAAGTAACACTGATTACCTCACCGAATTACGAAAGCTGTCAAAGCACTGCCAATTCGGGGCAGGACTGGCAGATTCTCTACGAGACAAATTTGTCTGCGGTCTCCTAAGCGAAGGAACACAGAAAAGACTACTTTCTGAGAAAGATATGACAATGGACAAGGCTTTCAGTGTGGCTCTATCATACGAAGCAGCAACAAGAGGAGCTGCAGAGATACAGCAAAAGCCACAGGACTTCGGCACCCATGAAATGACACGGGGTTTCGAGAGATGTTATCGCTGCGGCAGATCCACCCATGGCCAGAAGGACTGCTGGTTCAAGGACAAAGCATGCAGGCAATGCAGAAAGATGGGACACATTGCACGTGTATGCAGATCTGGAAAGAAATCCGCTGACAGTAAAAAGGTCAATAAGGAAAAGTACAGAAAGGTACAAATGATGACGGACAGTAGCTCCGAAGACCAGAAGAGCGATAGCGACTCCGGAAACAAGAGACTAAGCTGTCTCAAATTACATAATGTAATTGCCAAAGAAGATTACCAGACCATTTGGGTTACCCTCACGATAGCGGGGTCCCCAGTCAAAATGGAGCTAGAGAGGGTGCAGAGGAGGTTCACCAGGATGTTACCAGGGCTGGAGCGCTTCAGCTATGAAGAGAGACTGGGCAGGTTGGGTTTGTTTTCCTTGGAGCTGAGGAGGCTGAGGGGGGACATGATTGAGGTGTACAAAATTATGAGGGGCATAGATAGGATGGATGCTGAGGAGCTTTTTCCCTTAGTAGAGGGGTCGATAACTAGGGGGCATAGATTCAAGGTAAAGGGCGGGAGGTTTAGAGGGGATTTGAGAAAGAACTTTTTCACCCAGAGGGTGGTTGGAGTCTGGAACTCACTGCCTGAAAGGGTTGTGGAGGCAGAAACCCTCACAACATTTAAGAAGCATTTGGATGTGCACTTGAAATGCCATAGCATACAAGGCTACGGGCCAAATGCTGGAATATGGGATTAGATTAGACAGGGCTTGATGGCCGGCGCGGACACGATGGGCCGAAGGGCCTCTATCCGTGCTGTATTACTCTATGACTCTATGACTCTAGATACAGGATCAGCTCTGACCATCATGAGTCGACGGGATTACAAGCGGCTATTTCCGCATATACCTTTGAAAGACACATCCATTGTCTTGAAGACATATACGGGGCAGAAAGTATACCCCAGAGGGAAAATAAGGGTGCCTGTTGTATACAACGGCAAGGAAATACAGAAGTTGTATTTATACGTTCTGCAAGATGGTGGTCCACCGTTGTTGGGACGTGAATGGATCAGAAAGATATGTTTAGACTGGCACTCCATTCAGGCACTGACGGTGACCAGTAAGAAAAAAAACGATGATGCCGTCATACCTGGACGATTAAAAGAAATCTTGGCTAACGCCAAAGAAGTGTTTCAACAGGAACTAGGAACCCTGAAAGGCGCCACCGCCTCAATAAAAGTGGAAGATGCGGCAATTCCCAAGTTTTTTAAGGCAAGGCCGGTGCCATACGCAATTCGTCCAGCCGTCGAGGCAGAGCTGGAGAATTTGGAAAAAGCAGGCGTGTTATCCAAGGTAGATTGGAGCGAGTGGGCAACACCCATCGTCCCGGTCATGAAGAAAATGTTGAATAATGATAAATCTGAAGAACAGAGAAAAGTTCGCATCTGTGGGGACTTCAAGGTGACTATAAACCCGGTTCTTCACACGGTACAGTATCCTCTTCCGAGGATAGAAGATATTTTCGCCTCACTATCCGGAGGGAAACGTTTCACCAAAATTGACTTAGCACAGGCATATCTACAGATGGAGGTTGAGGAGGCCTCTAAAAAGTATCTCACGATAAACACACACAAAGGCCTGTACCAGTACAATCGACTGGTTTTCGGAGTGGCATCAGCTCCGGCTATCTGGCAAAGAGCTATGGAGCAAGTCCTGCAAGGGATTCCGGGGACTCAATGCTACCTAGACGACATCCTTGTAACAGGAGAAAACGACAACGAGCACCTTGCCAACTTGGAGCAGGTGCTCACGAGGCTGAGAGAACGGGGCCTATGAGCAAATCGCCCCAAATGCAAATTTTTCCAGAAACAAATATCATATTGTGGCCATGTCATTAACGAAGAAGGGTTGCATAAGTCACCTGAAAAAATTGAAGCGGTCGTAAAGGCCCCAGCGCCTGAAAATGTCTCACAATTAAGGTGGTTCCTGGGATTAGTAAATTACTATCATAAATTTTTACCAAACTTGTCGACGGTTCTGCACCCGCTTAACACACTGCTACAAACGGGCGTAGTTTGGAAATGGAGCGAAGACTGTAAACGTGCCTTCCATAAATGCAAAGGCTTGATCACGTCCAGGGAAGTGTTGGCTCATTACAACCCATCACTGCCAATCAGACTGGCGTGCGATGCATCCCCTTACGGCGTGGGAGCGGTATTATCGCATAGATTCCCTGATGGCTCGGAGCGACCGATAGCTTTTGCGTCACGCTCATTGAACTCAGCTGAGCGTAACTATGCCCAGATCGACAGGGAGGCACTCAGCCTGGTGTGGGGGGTGAAGAAATTCAACCATTACCTACACGGACAAAAGTTTACCTTGTTGACTGACCATCAACCACTCGTCTCCATATTCAACCCTAAAAAGGGCGTTCCCATTATGACAGCGCAAAGGCTACAGAGGTGATCCCTTTTCCTAGGGGCACACCAATATGACATAGAGTACAAAGGAACAAAACAGCATGGGAATGCTGACGGGTTATCGCGCCTACCGTTGCCAACGGTGGAAGAGGCGCCTACAATGGACCCAGTGGAGATATTCCACTCGACCATAGTGGAATGTCTACCAGTGACAAATTCTACCATTGAAAAGGAAACGCGAAATGACCCGACTCTCTCACGAGTCTACGATTTAACGGTGAAGGGATGGCCAGCACATGGCGAACCACTGTTGCCAGCATTCTCGCAAAGAAGAGAACAGCTGTCAGTGTGCCGAGGAATCTTGATGTGTGGATCCAGAGTGGTGATTCCACCCAAACTCAAGGATAGAGTGCTAAAGGAGCTTCACGAGGGGCATCTGGGTGGAGTGAAAATGAAGAACTTAGCCAGAGCGTTTGTGTGGTGGCCAGGTATCGATGGAAACATCGAAGAAATGACCAAGAGCTGTCTAGGATGCCAGAAGGTCCAAAACTCCCCACCACAAGCCCCTCTACATCCATGGGAGTGGCCCTCATCTCCATGGCAAAGGGTACATATCGACTTTGCTGGTCCATTTATGGACTCAATGTTCTTAATCGCGGTTGATGCACACTCCAAGTGGCCGGAGGTAATAAAGATGTCCTCCACCACCACGGAAAAAACCATCACAGTATTAAGGACCATATTCGCCAGGAATGGGCTGCCTGAACAGATCTGTTCTGATAATGGACCGCAATTTGTATCCGAAGAATTCAGGAAGTTCTTAAAAAACAATGGGGTTAAGCACTGCACGTCCGCCCCATACCATCCCGTCACCAATGCATTGGCTGAAAGGTTTGTCCAGACCTTCAAGAAGGCCATAAAGGCCATGGGTAATGAAGACATAAATCTACAACATAAGGTAGATAGCTTCTTGTTTGTGTACAGGAATGCAACACATGTGGTTACAAACCAAACCCCCGCCATGATGTTTTTCAATAGAAGACTAAGATGCCAGCTGGATTTGGTCAAGCCAAACGTCAGAAGGGACGTAGCGAACCAGCAATTTCAAAGCATGAATGAAAGGCCAACTAGAACCTTCCAGATAGGTCAACCAGTTTTGGCCTGGGACTACCGTACCGAGAAATGGCAGCCTGGAACTATTTGCACATGACTAGGACCGCTGATGTATACCGTGGACATTGGAGAAAGCATAATAAGGCGCCATGCTGAGCAGATCATAGAGTCATCCGAAAAAGGACAACCTACACCACAACTCTATACGCCTAGTGATGAAGCAGAGATACCCATAGTATCTACCTCCAATCCGGTGATACTGGAACCAGATGAACCCGACACTAGCATTGAAGCCGAATCGACCTTGCCAAAAGAACCTACTACGCCACCGAGGCGTTATCCGGACCGAGTCAGGAAGCCTCCAGAGAGACTGAATTTGTAATTGATTAACTTCAGCAAATGTGTATATTATTGTTCTTGTAAAAATGTTATTTAATGATTACTTAAAATGTTATGTACTATTTATCTAAAAGGGGAGGAATTGTAGTGTATGTACCTTTAAGAGGAACTATGTTTTTGAAGCCCCTGTATGCTGTAGTACCAGTAGTGACCACTCGGGTATATAAGCCTGTGTAGCGTCTTGTGTTGTTAGTTCACCTCCAGACTTTGTTCAGTAAACACTTGTTAAATCAACTCCTGCATTCCGTGTCTCCATTAACACACGGATCTAACAGAATCCATGGAAGGATAACATAGGAAAGAACTCCCCAGCTCCTGCCCCAAAAACAGAGACACCGATCTCTCCCCCCACGCTTGATTCAATAGCAGCTGCGATCCGAGTTTTATTAACTGGCCCAGGGAAGGCAGCCACCGCCACTGGTGCTTTAACCCCATCTGCCCCATACAACCCAGACCTATGACTAGAACCAGCGCAACCTGTCGACTTGTGTCCCCTTAAATACGATGAGGGGGGCAGGCCTTGTGTTAAGATGGGGGTGGAGACGGTGCAGGGGAGATATTTGGTGGACACTGGAGCTTCCAGCATGGTGGTCCATTTGGAAGACCCGACCAATTCACCCAGGTCTAACAAGGTCCCAATTAGCCTAATGGGATTCACAGGGAACGAGCAGGCTGGGGAAATGTCCAAACCTTTGGCCATAGATTTAGGATCCCTCCATACCATGTGGGAGGGTAACCAAAAGACCGACGAGGTGGCCAAGCAGCGGGCCAGGGAAGGAGAGTTCTGGGATCCCTGTAGAGCAGGTCCGGTAGCCGCAATCCGGGACAAGGGAGGCACACAGGGGGTAGCTTTGGCCCCGGAGTTAAAGCAGGTCCAAGCCCAGGATTCCGTCCTTAAGGCCGTCCTGGTAAAGAGAGAGAATGGGGAGTCCATAGAAGGCCCATTCGGGGCAGCGGACGAAACTTTAAAACAGGTTCACTGGCAGGCTGCTAGTTACATTAACCAGTGTAAACTGTTTAAACCTGAGAAAGGGGAACGACCAGCAAGGGTGAACCACCCTAAAGATAGAGATCCTCAGCCAACAGCTGTGGCAGACTCACAGACCGCACTGGTGGGGGCAGTGGCTTGTGTCACTGGAGGGGCCCTCCCACCAATTATTTGTGACACGCCCCCAGTAACTGGAGCCCTAAGAAGGTCTCCTCGCATACCACAGCAAAAACTACCGTGGTCACCCGTGTATCAGTTCAAAAGGTCCAGCCCCGGGAGGGCCACAACCCAAAAGGGAATGCCCAAGGTAAGGGATCAGCCTAAAAATAGGGATCCCCAGCCTGCCGCCTCCAACGGTGAGGGACTCACAGGAGAGGTAGCGTTGGGCAGAGAGACAAGGGTCCCCCGCCTGCGGCATCAGGCTGCGCGGAACCCACAGGGCAGGACAGGGAGCCAGCAGCTGCACCGAAGGGGGTAGTGTACTGCAGTACAGGAGGGCACACTCCCCCGATCATCTGGGATTCAGAGAAACTCCCAGTTGTTTTAAGGAGGACTCTCCGGGTCCGGTGGCACAGGCCACCTTACGCCCAGGCGTACAAGCTGCCCAGAAGCCACAAAAGACGGAGACCAACAGGAATTAGCTTGGCCGTCTGGAGACGGGCGGCGGATGTACATAGCTTTCTGGTAAATTTTTAAGTGTGTTTTACAGTTGGTAGTTTTAAGATTAATTATTTAATTTAGTTTATGAAAGGTTTAAGTTTTCGAAATTCAGTAACTGTGTCAAGCCAGAGAACCTTCTCGGGACATGGCTATCTGTTTTGTGTGTCCCTACAGAGAGGAAATCGGCATGAGAAAGGTTCTGCTCCTGCTCGCCTGGTGGGGGTGAGCATCGGTGACCGAGGAGACGTGGAGGACTCCCACATCTATGGGTGCTCGGGAGAGAGAGCACCAATCGTTACCGCTGGGGGAGGCGAACGGGGTGTGGAGGAGCTCACCATCTACTTCCATGAGGGAAGGTGGCCAGGGTGGCTGGGGTCTAACTCGACACAATACTCCAGCCAGACCAGGTTCATTTACGGGGAGGCCTCCATCCTGTGCCCCAGGGTACAGGTTGTTGCTACAAGGGTCAGTGTCACTGAGGGGAAACGTGTGTGTCTTACATGTAAGGGACGGATTCCCCTGGATAGGTGGTGATGGCTCAGAAAGCTGAGCAGGGACATAGGGGACCGTACAGTCGACTGGGAACAATTGGGGAACGACACCCACCGTACGATCACAGGGACCCGAGGGGAGTGAGTGTGTGTTGGGATAAGTGGTGGGAGTCGGAACAGGGAATTTATGTCTGTATGTGGGGGTCAGAGAGAGTCTGCCCCACAGGCATATCCATCATCTTCTCCAGGCAATGGCAAGATGCCGGGGCGGTGATGGGGTGGGATTCTAGCCTGCATGCGTGCGTGGTCCCACAATCCCCGATCCCAGTCAATGCCACCGAACTCGTGGCACGCACCCGAAAGCCCCTGCCTACGACCACAACATCACAGACCATAGTACAAAGGTGTCCTACCACCACCAAGGGACCAGGGAATGGGTTAGTATTAGTGCCGACCGATAAGGTACTATACCAGGGGGTACACTATGCGGTAGCTTCAGTGATCCTAAACCTTACCGAGGTACACTTACCTGCATGGTGTCCTAAGGAGACAGAACAGCTATACCAGGTCCTGCTGAAAGAAATGTTTAGGAAATTTTATGAATTCGACTTTGCCAACGTAGACAAAGCGAAACTGTATAGACTACACCCTGAGCATACTATGGGCACGGGGAGACAAAGAAGGGGAACCTGGAACGATATTTTCATTGCCTATAATACAGGATCCTCAGTAATAAATAGCCTGGATGATATAGAGTTACAAACACAGATAAATGGTTTAAAGACCCAATTATGGAAGATCCTAACAGAGGAGAACACAGTGGTAGGCTCAGAGCTACACGAGGACCAAGCTATGACGGTCCATTTAAAAGAAATAATTGCTGAGCTGGAAGACACACTAAAACAGTAAATGCACTCATACGGGAGGACAGGAATGCTTCGGATCAGGCTGCACAGAATGAGGTGTGCATGCTATACGGGGCATGGTTGCTGGGCGAGGGCCGCAGCAACCTGGAGGATTTAAAACAAGGTTTAGTCCCCTCCTGGATGAGCAACAAGCACCTCGCAGCCCTCCACCCGTTTAGTAATTCGCTGAGCCCGTGTCAGCTCCGCCTAGCCTCTGAAGCCTACCCTGTCCCAGTAGATTGTGGACGTTCCAATCACACTATCATGGGGATAGTAGTGAGGATGCTGGTCATGGGTGGGACAGTCCGACCCGCACCAGTATAAAGGGTGGAGAACACTGGAATCATTCAAGGGGGTGCACATGTCCGTTTCGCAGAGGTCCCACCTTATGTCATAAAGTGGGAGCACGCTATGACAGGTACTGACCTCTCCGGGTGTTGGAGCCGGGGTGTACACATAATACTATGTCCCCAGCACTTGAATGCCTATTCGAGACCACAGTGTGGGTTTAAAGCTGCTGGCACACAACCTGTGAACTGTACCATGGCACAAGACCATGTTCCCCCACAGGTAGTATTCATAGGGGGTGGAACATGTTGTGGCACCACAAGTGCGCTCCACTACCAGCATGGACAGCACATCTGGTGTCCGGTAAGTGACAGCAGTTTCTGCTTTAAACCCAAGGCAGAAGTTCAAGTGGCCCAAGAACGGATTGTCCCCATTCCTGAACCCGCCACTGTTCATTACCAACCTGCAAAACTACGTCGCACATTTTGGCTGTGAAATTCCCCCTCTACCCGAACATCTTACCGCCCTATTAAAAGCAGTGGTCATATCACAGAAGCATTTCTACACATTAGAACAGAAGACAGTCGAGATAGGGGCCAAGTTCTTGGATATCGTAGTTCCACCCTGGTGGGATATTTTTGAAAATACAGAGGTCCCTTCTTGGATCAGACTGGCTTCACACATTTTAGTGGTCTGCCAGCTCGGTATAGTTTTCTACTTGCTGTGCACAAAGTGCAAGGGGAGAGACAGGGTGCTCCTATCTTAACATGAGAGAGCATGGGACAAACATAAAAATAAAGTCTATGACCAAGTATAAAACAAACCGTAACCGTCATTAAAATAAAGTTTCGTGACTATGTGTGATTATTTTTCTCTCTATGTGTGTACTATATTTTTCCAAGTGGTGCAGGTGTGTTGGACCCCCTCCGTGCTTGGATGTGAATGTAACCGGATTTTCATACCTTGTATATATTTTGAACACTACACCAAAAAAAGGGAATGTATGTGTTTCTGGGTTTTAGATAGATAAAAAGGGAAAGGTTGGCTCTCGGAGATCAGAAATTTTGCTCACCCAGTATGATACTCTAGCGGATAGAGTATCACAGGAAGGAATGTAAGATTCACAAAATTCAACAGATTCCCCAAAACCAAGATTACCCTAAAGAAGGGATTTTTGGACTGTTAATAAACCATGTCAGAATGGTATAAGAATATTGGGCCTATAGGGAGATTTAAAAATCAAGGGCCTAGAAATTGGGTATAGCCCCGCTTGGGGCGTTAGATTTGGCGGAGCGCAAATTTTATAGCCAGGCGCAACTTATCAACACTTTGTGCGATATTGGGTTGCAGCGCCCCAAAGGTGATTGAGGCGCGAGTTCAGGCGTTACACAGGGCACCTAAGGCGCTAACATGCCGGCGCAACCCAATATCGGGGCGTCCAGCCGCAGCGCAGGTGCTCTCAATTACCCATGACCACAAGACTTCCAGGCGCCGGCCAGCTCTTAAAGGGGTGGGTCAGGCAGCTCCAGCATCCACACTCTGCGCCTTGTAGGCCTGCAAATCGGCGCAGGCCCTTCTCTGGTGCAACAAACTTGGATCATATGGAGAGGGTGAGGCAGAGAGCAGAGCGCTTCACCACTGAGACTCTGGAGGAATTGGTGTCCGCAGTGGAGCACCGACGAGATGTCCTATACCCAGACAATGGCAGGAGGCCTAATCATAAGGACTACCGAAGAGCTTGGAGGGATGTTTCTCAGAGGGTCAACTCCAGCAGCATGGTGACCAGGAGCCCTGTCCAATGCCGGAAGAAATTCAACGACCTCACTCGGGTTGTGAGGGTGAGTGGAGTTAATGTTAACTTATGCATCCCTCCATGAGCACCTGACTTTATGGCTACAGGGTGCGCGATACCCCAATGGCCATCTGTCAGCAAGCACGCATGGCCCTCTCTGGTCACACACATCCACATTTAATTCAGGGCATCATGTAAGGGCTGTTCCACCATGGGGGGCATGAGAACATCACTCAGGGCATCATGTAAGGGCTCTTCCACCACGGGGTACATGAGATGATAACTCAGGGCATCATGTAACATCACTTCCCGTCCTTTGCCCTGCAGGCCAAGCTGGCGCGGAACCGAAAGGAGCAGCTTCGCACCGGAGGAGGCCGTCCTCAAGTGGAGCCTCTGACGGATCTCGAGGAGAGAGTCCACCAGATTGTGGGAGGACGTCTGAGCGGTCCTGTCACCACTGCAGCTGCTGACTCCATTGTCCACAGCGATGGTAAGGTTCTCCACTATTACAGATAGTCGGCATCGGCAGCGGGTGGAGGCGGAGCAGCACGGCAGAGCGACTACAAGAGGCCCCAGAGGCTCAGGTAGGCCTCAGTGCGGCATCGGCAGCAGGTGGAGGCGGAGCAGCGCGGCAGAGCGACTACAAGAGGCCCCAGAGGCTCAGGTAGGCCTCACCAATCTCCAATCCTGGCAAGGAGAGAGGTAAAAAGTATTCAAGGTGTGACGTCACCACAAAACAGGTAGGTGATTGGTTGGAGTATTTCTCTCGTTTTAAAATTTTAAGTCTGTGGTTTATAGTTTTTAAGGTTGCTGTGGTGTACCAAGGCCTTTCTGGTGCAGAGTGACTGTTGGTAAACCATTTAACTGGTGTAACTAGAGGGATTGATTTAATTTAAATCCAATTAATTAAAGGGGATACTAGCATCTAAAATCGGGCAGAGGGTGCCCATAACTAACAATAAAAAATTTAATTAATTAAATAGAATGGAGCAGGTGATGTGTTACTGTTGTGAGATGTGGGAGCCGGTGAACCCCACTCAGGCTCACGGTGATTACGTCTGTGACAAGTGTCTGCTGCTACAGGAACTCCAGCTCCGTGTTGATGAGCTGGAGTCTGAGCTTCAGACACTGCGACACATCAGGGAGGGGGAGAAGTACCCGGACTCTTGTGTATCAGGAGGTGGCCACACCTATGAAGTTAAGTAATTCAGATGTAGCCCATGGTCAGGGACAGGACGGTGTGACTACGAGTGAGGCAGGTACGGGGATCCAGGAGGTAGAGCTGGAGGAGCCGCAGCCCTTGCTCTTGACCAACAGGTTCGAGGTTCTTACTCCCTGTGGGGACAGGAGCAGGGACTGCAGGGAGGATGAACAACCTGGCCATAGCACCGTGGAACGGGGGGCCATTCAAGAGGGGAGAGTAAATAGAAATGTTGTAGTGGTAGGGGATAGTATTATTAGGGGGATAGATAGAGTTCTCTGTAGCCGAGAGCAAGAGTCCCGAAGGCTGTGTTGCCTACCCGGTGCCAGGGTTAAGGACATCTCCTCTGGGCTGGAAAGAAACTTGCAGTGGGAGGGGGTGGATCCAGTTGTCGTGGTCCATGTTGGTACAAACGACGTAGATAGGACTAGGAAGCCGGTTCTGTTAAAGGAGTATGAGCAGCTAGGGGTCAAATTAAATAACAGAACCTCAAGGGTAATAATCACCTGAGCCACGAGCGAATTTGGCTAGAACAAATAAAATTAGAGAGTTAAATGCGTGGCTCAAAGACTGGTGTGGGAGAAATGGGTTTTGCTTCCTGGGACACTGGCAGCAGCACTGGGGCAGGAGGGAGCTGTTCCGTTGGGACGGGCTTCACTTGGCCAGTGCTGGGACTAGAGTCCTGGCGGATCATATAACTAGGGCTGTATAGAGGGTTTTAAACTAACTAGTGGGGGGGAGGTTTCTAGAGAGCAAATAATAAAAATGACAACAGAGAAGGTCATAGACTTAGGTAGCAGTGGGGAAATTAAAAACCAGAGTGTATCAGGAAGGGGCAGAAGGTATGGAGTAAAAGGTAAAGTAATACAAAGGGCAAAAGCAGGAACTAAGTGTCACAAAACATATTTGAAAGTTCTCTATCTGAATGCACGTAGCATTCGTAACAAAATAGACGAGTTAATGGCACAAATAACTACATATGGTCATGATCTTGTGGCCATTACAGAAACATGGCTGCAGGGTGACAATGCCTGGGAATTAAACATACCAGGTTATTTAACGATCAGGAAGGACAGGCAGGAAGGAAGGGGAGGTGAGGTGGCTATGTTAATAAAGGAAGGAATCACTGTAATACAGAGAAATGATATTGGGTCAAAAGATCAGGATAATGAAACAGTTTGGGTGGAGGTAAGGAATAATAAGGGGAAAAAACACTAGTGGGCATAGTCTATAGGCCTCCGAACAGTTGCAACTCTGTTGGACGGAGTATCAATCAGGAAATAGTTGAGGCTTGTAATAAGGGAACATCTATAATTATGGGGGATTTTAACTATCATATTAATTGGACAAATCAAATTGGGCAGGGCTGCCTTGAGGATGAGTTCATTGAGTGTATTAGGGATGGGTTTCTTGAGCAGTATGTAACTGAACCGACGAGGGGGCAAGCAACCTTAGATCTGGTCCTGTGTAACGAGACAGGATTAATTTAAATTGTCCTAGTAAAGGATCCCCTTGGAATGAGTGACCATAACATGGTTGAATTCCATATTCAATTAGAGGGTGAGAAGGTTGGATCTCAAACAAGCGTGCTAAGCTTGAATAAAGGAGACTATGAAGGTATGAGAGCGGAATTGAGTAGAGTGGATTGGGAAAATAGATTAAAGGGTAAGACGATACATGATCAGTGGTGTACATTTAAGGAGTTATTTTACAACTTCCAAAAAATATATATTCCACTGAGAAAAAAAAGGGTGTAAAAGAAAAGACAGCCATCCGTGACTAAGTAAAGAAATTAAGGATAGTATTCGACTAAAAACAAGGGCATATAAGGTAGCCAAATCTAGTGGGAGGATAGAGGATTGGGAAAACTCTAAAAGACAGCAAAAAGTAACAAAAAGATTGATTAAGAAAGGGTAGATTATGAAAGTAAATTTGCAAAAAATATAAAAACAGATAGTAAGAGTTTTTATAGTTATATAAAAAGAAAAAGGGTGGCTAAAGTAAATGTTGGTCCCTTAGAGGATGAGACCGGAAATTAATGGTGGGAAATATGGAGATGGCAAAAACACTGAATGAATATTTTGTATCAGTCTTTACAGTAGAAGACACTAAGAATATCCCAACACTGGACAAACAGGGGGCTATAGGGGGGGAGGAGCTAAACATGATCAAAATCACTAACGAAGTGGTACTCGGTAAAATAATGGGACTCAAGGCAGATAAATCACCTGGACCTGATGGCTTACATCCTAGGGTCTTGAGGGAAGTGGCGGTAGGGATTGTGGATGCATTGGTAATAATTTTCCAAAACTCCCTGGAATCAGCAAAGGTCCCGGCAGACTGGAAAACTGCTAATGTAACGCCCTTATTTAAAAAGGGCTGTAGACAGAAGGCTGGAAACTATAGACCGGTTAGCCTAACATCTGTGGTAGGTAAAATATTGGAGTCCATTATTAAGGAGACAGTAACAGGACATTTGGATAATCATAATTTAATAGGACAAAGTCAGCATGGTTTTATGAAGGGGAAGTCATGTTTGACAAATTTGCTGGAGTTCTTTGAGGAAGTAACATATAGGGTGGATAAAGGGGAACCAGTGGACGTAGTGTATTTAGACTTCAAAAAGGCATTTGACAAGGTGCCACACAAAAGATTATTGCTTAAGATAAAAATCACGGGATTGGGGGTAATATTCTGGCATGAATAGAGGATTGGCTATCTAACAGAAAGCAGAGAGTTGGGATAAATGGTTCATTCTCGGACTGGCAATCAGAAACTAGTGGTGTTTCACAGGGGTCAGTGCTGGGTCCCCAACTCTTTACAATCTATATTAACGATTTGGAGGAGGGGACCGAGTGTAACATATCAAAGTTTGCAGATGATACTAAGATGGGAGGGAAAGTAGTGAGTGAGGAGGACATAAAAAACCTGCAAGGGGACATAGACAGGCTAAGTAAGTGGGCAGAGATTTGGCAGATGGAATACAATACTGGAAAGTGTGAGGTTATGCACTTTGGCAGGAAAAATCGTAGAGCAAGTTATTATCTTAATGGCAAGAAACTGGAAAGTACTGAAGTACAAAGGGATCTGGGGGTCCTGGTGCACGAAACTCAAAAAGGTTAGTATGCAGGTGCAGCAAGTGATTAAGAAGGCCAATGGAATGTTGGCTTTCATTGCTAGGGGGATAGAATATAAAAATAGGGAGGTATTGCTTCAGTTGTACAAGGTATTGGTGAGACCGCACCTGGAATACTGCATACAGTTTTGGTGTCCATACTTAAGAAAAGACATACTTGCTCTCGAGTCAGTACAAAGAAGGTTCACTCGGTTAATCCCGGGGATGAGGGGATGGACATATGAGGAGAGGTTGAGTAGATTGGGACTCTACTCATTGGAGTTCAGAAGAATGAGAGGCGATCTTATTGAAACATATAAGATTGTGAAGGGGTTGGATCGAGTGGATGCAGGGAGGATGTTCCCGATGATGGGTGAAACTAGAACTAGGGGGCATAGTCTTAGAAGGGGCTGCTCTTTCAAAACTGAGATAAGGAGGAACTACTTCACTCAGAGGGTGGTAGGTCCATGGAATATGCTGCCCCAAAAAGCTGTAGAAGCTACATCATTACATAAATTTAAAACAGAAATAGACAGTTTCCTAGAAGTAAAGGGAATAAAGAGTTATGGGGAACGGGCAGGAATTTGGACATGAGTCTAGGTTCGGATCGGTCATGGCCCTGTGGGTAGCGGAGCGGGCCGAGGGGCCGTGTAGCCTGATCCTGCTCCTGTTTCGTGTGTCTAATTCTGTTAGATTCAGGAGATGGTTCAGTGATAGTAGATTGGTGGTTAGGATCAGATCAGCCATGATCTTATTGAATGGCGGAGCAGACTCGAGGAGCCGATTGGCCTACTCCTGCTCCTATTTCTTATGTTCTTATGTTCTTAGATGTCACCTTTCAGTTGTTTCCCCCGCCAGCATGCTTTCTCAATGTGGGCCCATGTCATAGCATTGCCGCACTGTTGCATCCCTTGCTGCCAAACTGTCCTTTTGCTAAAGCCACTCTTCAACCTCCCTGCTTTCAGATGCTGCATCACCAGCTCGGGAGCCGGCCCCTCAAGCTGCCAGTGCAAGTGCCTCCGGAGGCAACGACCAGGAGGAAGCCGGACCATCCGTGCCAGCCTCAGGGGAGCCACTGCATGTGGAGACTGGGGTAGTAGTTCCCTTGAGGGAAGGGGGGGTGCTCTGATGAGGAGCTAGTTGCAGGAACCAGCGGCCTGCAGCAACGCGCGGGGGGTAGGGACGCTCGGGGGCCGTCTCCCCGGAGGGCGAGGTAGGCCACCATGACTGCTGCACAGAGTGCAGAGGAGGTGCGTAGCCTTGTGGAAATGAGCGCCCAGGCCCGGCTCAGGCACACTGAGCTTATGGCTGCAGTGGGGAGGATGCCCGAGTCCATCGACACACTGGCAAAGAGTGTGGTGGACTCTGGGGCAGCAATGGAAAGGACTGTCCAGGGCTTCGGGGCAGCAATGGAAAGGTCTGTCCAGGGCTTCGGCCCAGCAATGGAAAGGTCTGTCCAGGGCTTGTCCGAAGCAGTGGAAAGGACTGTTCCGGCCTTGTCCGAAGCAGTGGAAAGGACTGTTCCGGCCTTGTCCGAAGCAGTGGAAAGGACTGTTCATGGCTTCTCCGAAGCACTGGCACCGGTCACGCAGGTCCTCACTGCTGCCACGCAGTCACTTGCTGGCCTCGTCCACACGCAGATTGAGGCCACGCGAACACTCACTGCTGCCACCGTAGCTGCATCAGGCAGGATCACCCCAGGCCCTTGCAGCACCACAGCAGGCCATGAATCTGTGGAGCAGTCGATAGCGGCGGATGATCCGGTGCAGCACCGTCAGAGTGCCAGTGTGTCGGCCAACCACAGTGCAGGTGTCCTCTCTCTGCATGTGACCAGTCCTGATGCCACTGCTGGCACGTCAGCAGACCAGCTGCCACCACCTGTGCGGCACACTGCTAGCAGACATGCCCAGTTGGAGCAGCCTGCTTGCGGGACCTCCAAGCCCAGAGGTCGTCCAGGCCGTCCCTCAGGGGCTTCAGCGCTTCCAGACACTCAGCAGGCATCCCCCAGCCTTGACCCAGCCACTGGGGTACAATTACAGAGGAGCTGCAGGGAGGGAAGGGGCTGACCTCGTAAAAGGAGTCGGTCTCCATCAAGGGGTCACCAGTAGAGGGAGGTGCTAAGACGTCTCTTTTTCCGGTTTTAAGGCAGTCCACACCTGTTGTGTTTGTTTGTTATGGTTTGGTTAGTTTTACCGGGTTGCCACACAGTTATCTGTTAGTTTGTTAGTTATGATCTCTGCTGCCATTACGTTGTCATGCTGGAAGGAAGCACTTGTTTGAAAATAAAGATAACTTTTTATTTACAATCGAGCTGTACACTATTTACAATCATTGATGCCTTCATAGGCTTACAGCGAACCGGAGGGCGCTGTTCCAATCACAGCCACCATTCCGTCCCAGGGGCCTAGAACCGAGTCCTTATGAGCCTCTGCTGAACGGCCCTTCCAGTTTCTGGAGCCCTCCCATCTTCCTGCTCCTGATCCTCCTCGCCCGCATGCTCCTCCTCCTCCTCCACCTCCTCATCCGCCTGCTCTGCTGGACCTTGAGGGTCGGCTGGCATTGGCTGGGTGCGTCGAATGGCCAGGTTGTGGAGCATGCAGCAGACAACAACGATGCCCGCCACATGCTCCGGCGAGTACTGTAGGGCGCCCCCCGAATGGTCTAGACAGCGGAAACGCTGCTTCAGCACACCAATTGTGTGCTCCACAATGTTCCTGGTGGCCTGATGGCTGCTGTTGTAAAGCTCTTCTGCCGGGCTGGTGGGCAAACAGAGCGGGGTCATGAGCCATGGGCAGAGAGGATAGCCCTTGTCACCCAGAAGCCAGCCTCGTGGGTGAGCCAGGGCCTCAAAAAGGTCAGCCACTGAGGTCTGCCACAGGATGAAGGCGTCATGGCTGCTGCCAGGGAATTGTGCGTTCACCGCCATGATCATCTGCCGGTGATCACAGACCAGCTGCACATTAAGGGAGTGGAACCCCTTTTGGTTACGGAACTCCTCCGGATTCTGAAATGGCACCCGCAAAGCCACGTGTGTACAATCAATGGCCCCCTGCACCATGGGGAAGTCCGCAATAGCCGCAAAGCCCTGTGCGCTCCCCCTGCTTCTCCAGGGTCAGAGCGAAGGTGATGAATTCGCACCTCCTTTTGTAGAGGGCAGCTGTAACTTGCTGGATGCAGCAATGCACCGCAAATTGAGAGATATTAGATATGTCCCCAGCTGCTGCCTGAAACGATCCGCTGGCATAAAAGTTGAGCGCAATAGTGGCTTTCACGGCCACCGACAGAGAGGTCCTGCACCGTATCTGCGGCTGCAGATCCCCAGCAAGCAGGTGGCACAGCTCAGTGACAACATCCTTACCAAATCGGAGCCTTCGCACACTGCTCCTCCGACATGGTAAGGTAGGAGACCTGCTGCCTGAAAACCCTGGCAGCGTATGGTCGGATTTGGCGACGTCCATTGGCCCTCCTCCTTCTGGCCAATCCCGGCCCTCCCTCCGTATCTGTGCCCTTGCCAGTTGTTCAGCAAGGATGACATTCCCCTCCAAAGCAGCTCCCATTATTCTGGCCGATGAGTAAGACGCAGTCAGCTTTCTGGATCCAACTGTTCTGAACAGGGCTGAAGGTCCCAAGGCTCCTCTGGCTCAATAAGAACAAATCTGTGCCACTGAAGGACTGCAACTCTCTCCAGCAGCGAGTAGTATGGCCAGGCCAAATGGCTGCCGGTTTTATACTAGTGCTGTCCCCTTTAAAGAGCACCTCCCGAGTCCGAGAAGGACCTGGTAACGTTCCATCCAACTGTCACTAATAGCGCCAGGCGGAACGGAGGGGGGCGCCACTGAATTTCCGGTACGGGGCGCCAAAAAGGCGTTGCACAATGAAATGACATCATTATCTGGCTGCGCCCGCAAGCGGGCACAAAGACTTAGCGCCGGCACGAACAGGCTACTCAATATGGCCGGATGCGCTGGGATCACTGCACACGTCCGAAAATTGGGTAACGCCCCAAATCTCGGGCTCTTTAGGCGCTAATCGCTGGCGCAACCAACCGAATTTCTAGGCCAAGGACTCCAGGATTTGGGGTTTTATTTTAAAGGCATGTTTGAGCCTATGGAAGAAAAGGGGGCTACAACAAAGGAATTGGGATTGGCCTCTGTAAATGGACATGTTTGATTATTGGCATTAGCCAAGCTGTCTGGGGACTATCTGGACTGTCTCCGTCATTTTACATAACAATAGGCCTATGGAAGAGCAGTTCCCGCCCAAAATCCAAAGCATACATAATGCAGAACAGAACCATCCAAAGTATACATAATGCAGAACATGCCACCGACTAACAAAGAACCTTGGGCCCCACAGGAAAAGACAAATGTTACTGCAATTAAACAAGAGGTTCAACAATCGCTTAAACCAATTAAGAATCAATGAGACCACCCCGAAACCACTTCACGCAATCTTAAAACCAATTAAGATCGATGGGACCATCCCGAGACATATTAAACAATTTTAACCCATCAATGTTAATGAGCCCACCAAAACTAACAAAGAGACAGAACTGATTTGGCGCACAGATTAGCAGGCCTCGAACAGTATAATTGAGGGCCTGCTTTTACAACAGGGTGTGTGCTACAAGTTCAACAAAGGTGCAGTGCGGTTTCAGAGTTCGGTTCAAGGAGTGCAGGTCTAGTTCGGGTCGAGCGGTTCAAGCAGTTGAGTGAGAGGAGAGTTCAAGGAGTGGAGATGAGTTGAAGAGAAGAGTTCACTTCATCGTTCATGTCAAATCAAGTCATCAAGTTCAGTCTAAGAAGAAGCTCCCTCTCGAAGAAATAACACACCGCCAGAGACCTTGCGGCAGACCAGGGCCCCACGAAACAAACAACCAAATAGTACCAGCAACCAGGTAATACTGGGCCACCGCGACCAACAAAACCCAATTCAGAAGAAAACCAAAGATCCGCAAGTTTTTCCACTCTACAATCGATCCTGACTTACCCCTGGGTAAGATTTTATCGAATAAGACTCTAAACCCTACTTCTAACCAAAAAATCAAATCAAATCAACTTTTATTGTCATTGTTAGTGCACAAGTGCAGTACAACGAAATGTAGGCTTGCGGCTCCCGAAAGTGTACATTTAGATTAAGACATTTAAACATTCAACATACATTTGGCTTGTAATACATTAACATAAACATAACCATAATAAAGTGCATTGGCAGATGTGCAGGCTTTAGAGTTTATTTGTGGAGTTCAGTAGGATGACAGCCCTGGGAAAGAAGCTGGCCTAGAAATTCAGTGGCCTGCGCCACCAGTTTGCGCCCAAAGAGGGCTTTTGCGCCACTGTGCAAACCTACCGCGATATTTAGCGGGGCGCTATTGGCGGCGTTAGCCAGTAACGCTGCACTGCCACCGATGACGTCATCGGTGTGCGCAGCGCCCCGCTATCGCCCCGCTGGCCATATTTGGTTGCTGCCGCCTCCCCCGCGCCGGCCGCAAACAGCGACCGGTACACGGGGCCTACCTGTGCCGGTAGTGGGGAGAGTTAAGGTGGAGGTGCGGCCGGCCGCTTTTCCGGCGGCCGCCTGCCCGCACTTCCGTCCCCGGCCTCCTTCACCACCCCCCCGCGGCATTGCCGGCTGTTTCCAGAGAGCCCGGCACTTCTCCTTGGTGCCGGGCTCATTTGCCGGCACTCGCGAGCGGGGATCACGCTGTTGCAGGCACCTCCCCCTTAAGACTGAGAGGAAGGCCTGCAGTACCACAGGCTGCTGTGCCGCAGCGGGTGGCGCTGCGGCACTTTGCACGCCGATATTCAGTTTCAGCGCCCCAAGCGGGGCGCCGAAACCCTTGTTTAGCAGCCGGCTTCCACTTGGGGCGCTGAAACTGAATATCCCGCTGGCGCAAGTGGCTCCGCGCGCAGCGGTAATTCCGGCGCCCAGGCGAGCTGGGCGCCCCTAACTGAATTTCTAGGCCGCTGTTCCTAAATCTGGTCGTATGGGTGCGAATGCATCTGTAGCATCTCCCAGATGGCAGGAGGGTGAACAGACTGTGGCTGGGGTGGGTAGGGTCTTTGATGATGGACCGTGACCTCCGTAAACAGCGTTTCTGGTATATGTGCTCTATGGTCGGTAGCCGGGTGCCGGTAATGCGTTGGGCAGTTTTGACTACCCGCTGCAGCGCTGCTGGGCCTTCTTCACCAGAGAGGAGGTACTGAGGGACCAGGATAGGTCTTCCGTGATGTGGCCTCCGAGGAACTTAAAGCTGTCCACCCTTTCCACCACAGCCCCATTGATGTGGATGGGGGTGTGACTTCCGCCTTTAGACTTCCTGAAGTCCACAAAGAAACTGGGTACTCACCTGATAGATCCAATACGCACCCTACCGCATCAGCGGACTCGCGAAGACTGACCAGCCACTTATTTTGTTCACCAAGATTCAGTTGTCTGCTGCACTTTTCATCACAACCCCCAAATAAGTCCCAGGTCTAGAACCAAGGGAGTGGGAACGATTCGAATCGCTCATAAGTCAGAGGTGAAGCTAACCCCACACACCACCCCTTACAGGACAGCAACGGTATATTCACCCCTACTCCTCCTCCTCACATCCCACTTTCCCCTCACCCCACAAGTCTTTCGCATTTTCCAGCTAATCATGCTCTATGCATGCATTTCTCCCTTCCTGTCCCCTCTCCTCACCTTAACCCGAATCTTTTGCCTTTATGCTTTCAGATAATGAGCAAGCACCTGAGCAGCCACTCCCTGAGGGTACCGTTGAAAGCGAGGCGGGAGAAGAGGAGGAAGAAGACACCGTGTCACTGCATGTCTCACCCACAGGCACCAGCTCAGATACTGGCAGTAGGTGTTCTTTAGAGGCTAGTATAGTAGCAGGATCTGCACAGGGTGATGCACTGGGGATGAACAGGCTGCAGCAAAGCCAGGGGGAAAGGGTAGCTTGGGGGCCAGCTCCCCAGAGGGCGAGTTCTGCTGCACAGGACTCAGATGAGGACCTCGATGGGGAGGCCTTTAGAAGAAGGGTAATGGGCATGCACACAGAGATAATAGGTGCAATGACAAGGGTGCCTGAGAGCCTCTCGGCAATGGTAAACAGCAAGGAGGAGTCCACCTCCAACATTGCACAAAGCTCTGCACACACCATGAAGCCCATCATTTTCAGTCTGCAAAGGATGGTAGACTCCCAGAGAGACTGTGGCGACCCAGACCTGATGCCGTGTGTGATGGGCGATCTGGCAGCTTGCATTGCAGCACAGGCGGAAGCGATGTAATGTCTTAGTGCTGTAATGCAGTCTATGCTTGGTAGCATTCAATCTCAGACTGCTTGATGCAATGCAGGCTCTGACTGCAGCCATTGTGGCCGAGTCTACCATCGTCAACCGGGGCTTTCAGTGTCGCAGCAGGCCAGCAATCTGTGCTACAACTAGGGACGAACAGACTACAACAGATTGCTAGGGCTGATGAGGTTCTGCCCCGGGGGAGTGGCAGTGGGTCAGTGGAGCAGGAAGTTGCTGTCCTCTCTCAGGATGACAGCATTCCTGCTCCCACCACTGGCACTCTGCCATTGTCCTTGTCACTGCCTGTCATCCAGCCAGCCCAGACTGCTGCCGCCCATGCTGAGGTGGTGCAGTCTACAGCCGGGATTTCCAGGCCCAGAGTTGGTCGAGGGCGTCCTGCAAGACCATCTGAAGTCCCCCGAACGGACACTCAGCAGCCTTCCACCAGCTGTGCTGCAGCCATTGGGCCAACACTTCGTAGGAGCACTAGAGTAGGCAAAGGCACAGTAACGAGAGGCACTAAGAGACTGCACAAGAGTCAATAGGTAATATTGTTGTTGCAAATACGTGTTGTGATTATTGATAAATTTATTAATTCAGTTTGGATTATTTTGTGGTGTCTCATTTCAGCTTTGCGCTGTGATATGGCCTGCGACAGGGATGAAATGATGGGAATGTGGTGAGCAACAGGGATCTGGGGCTTGTTATTGGAACCACAGTCTGATGAGGCAATCATGGGCCACCCTTCCGGAAGGCCGATTGAATAGCTGCCTCCTCCCTCGCTCCTGTTCCTCCTCCTTGTCCCCTTCGTCTTCCTCTTCCTCCCTGTTTTCCTCCTCCTCTCCCTCTTCTTCCTCCTGAGGTGGTCCCACAATCCCTGGTGACAAGGGCTGGGCCCTCATGATAGCAAAGTTGTGGATCATGCAGCAGACCACGACAAAATGGGATTCGCGCTCAGCCAAGTACTGGAGGGCTCCTCCCGAGCAATCAAGGCAGCTGAACCATTGCTTGAGCACCCAGAATGTCTGCTTGAAGATGTTCCTGGTGATGGCATGGCTCTCATTATATGAATGCTGGGCAGGGGTTACGGAGGTGAGTCATGAGCCAGGTGGAGAGTGGATAGCCCTTGTCTCCGATCAGCCAGCCGCGAGCTTGATGTGAATGGTGGTGGACCATTAAACAACTAACGGGAGGAGGAGGCTCCATGAATATCCTCATCCTCAATGATGGTGGAGCCCAGCACGTGAGTGTAAGACAAGGCTGAAGCGTTTGCAACCATCTTCAGTCAGAAGTGCCGAGTGGATGATCCATATCAGCCTCCTCCTGCAGTCCACACCATCACAGAAGCCAGTCTTCAGCCAATTCGATTCACTCCATGTGATATCAAGAAACGGCTGAGTGCACTGGATACAGCAAAGGCTATGGGCCCTGACAACATCCCGGCTATCATGCTGAAGATTTGTGCTCCAAAACTAGCCACGCCTCTAGCCAAGCTGTTCCAGTACAGCTACAACACTCCGACAATGTGGAAAACTGCCCAGGTGTGTCCTGTCCACAAAAAGCAGGACAAATCCAATTCGGACAGTTACCGCCCCATCAATCTACTCTCAAGCATCAGCAAAGTGATGGAAAGCGTCATCGACAGTGCTATCAAGCGGCACTTACTCACCAATAGCCTGTTCACTGATGCTCAGTTTGGGTTCCGCCAAGACCACTCGGCTGCCGACCTCATTAAAGCTTTGGTCCAAACATGGACAAAGAAGCTGAACTCCAGAGGTGAGGTGAGAGTGACTGCCCTTGACATCAAGGCAGCATTTGACCGAGTGTGGCATCAAGGAGCCCTAGTAAAACTGAAGTCAATGGGAATCGGGGAAAAACTCTCCACTGGCTGGAGTCGTACCTAGCACAAAGGAAGATGGTTGTGGTGATTGAAGGTCAATCATCACAGCCCCAGGACATCACTGCAGGAGTTCCTCAGGGCAGTGTCCTAGGCCCAACCATCTTCAGCTGCTTCATCAATGACCTTCCCTCCAATATAAGGTCAGAAATGGGGATGTTCACTGATGACTGCACAGTGTTCAGTGCCATTCATAACTCCTCAGATAATGAAGCAGTCCATGCCTTCATGCAACAAGACCTGGATGACGTTCAGGCTTGGGCTGATAAGTGGCAGGTAACATTCGCACCACAGAAGTGCCAGGCAATGACTATCTCCAAAAGCGAGAGTCTAACCACTGCCCCTTGACATTCAATGGCATTACCATCACCGAATTCCCCATCATCAACATCCTGGGGTTCACCATTGACCAGAAACTTAACTTACCAGCCACATAAATACTGTGGCAACAAGAGCAGGTCAGAGGCTAGGTATTCTGCAGCGAGTGTCTCACCTCCTGAATCCCCAAAGCCTTTCTACCATCTACAAGGCACAAATCAAATCAAATCAAAAATCAAATCAAATCAAATCAAAAATCAAAATCAACTTTTATTGTCATTGTTAGTGCACAAGTGCAGTACAACGAAATGTAGGCTTGCGGCTCCCGAGAGTGTACATTTAGATTAAGACATTTAAACATTCAACATACATTTGGCTTGTAATACATTAACATAAACATAACCATAATAAAGTGCATGGGCAGATGTGCAGGCTTTAGAGTTTATTTGTGGAGTTCAGTAGGATGACAGCCCTGGGAAAGAAAGTAAGGAGTTTGATGGAATACTCTCCACTTCCCTGGATGAGTGCAGATCCAACAATACTCAAGAAGCTCGACACCATCCAGGACAAAGCAGCCCGCTTGATTGGCACCCTCTACCACCTTAAACATCCACTCCCTCCACCACCGGCGTACCGTGGCTGCAGTGTTAACCATCTACAAGATGTACTGCAGACACTCGCCAAGGCTTCTTCGGCAGCACATCCCAAACCCGCGACCTCTCCCACCTAGAAAGACAAGGGCAGCAGATACATGGGAACACCACCACCTCCAAGTTCCCCTCCAAGTCACACATCATCCTGAAGTATATCGCCGGTCCTTCATCGTCGCTGGGTCAAAATCCTGGAACTTCCTACCTAACAGCACTGTGGGAGTACCTTCACCACATGGACTGCAGCGGTTCAAGAAGGCAACTCACCACCACCTTGTCAAGGGCAATTAGGGATGGGCAATAAATGCTGGCCTTGCCAGCGACGCCCACATCCCATAAACGAATAAACAAAAGAGTGCTAGCACACTGGCCTGGCACAAGATGAAGCCATCGTGGCTGCTGCCAGGATAGCGGACATTCCCATTGAGTTCACTGGACATTAAGTGAATGATAGCCTTTGAGGTTACAGAAGATCTCAGGATTGTTATGCGGTGCCCGCAAAGCCACATGGGTGCAGTCAATGGCGCCCTGCACCATGGGGTAGCCTGTTATCCTGGCAAAGCCACATGCACGTTTATCCTGCTTCACTCTGGTGATGGGGAAGGAAATGTAATCCCTTCTCCTACTGTAGAGAGCCTCTATGACCTCCCCGATGCAGCGATGGACAGCGAACTGCGAGATATTAGCTATATCTCCTGTTGCAGACTGGAAGGATCCGCTGGTGAAGATATTGAGGGTGACGGTGACCTTGACTGCTACTGAGAGAGCTATGATCGCCCTGATCTGAGGCTCGGGGTCTGGTTGCAGGAGGTGGCAGAGTTCTGTCACCATCTCCTTGTTGAAGCGGAGCCTCCTAATACACTGCTTCTCACTTAATTGGAGGTAGAAGTGCTCTCGGATTATCCTCAGAGGGTAAGGCCTCCTGTTGAGAGCCCTCATGGCCCTTCTCCCTGTGGCCACGTTCCAACCCGTCTCATTGCTTCCGCTCCCTCCGCCGTAGATCTTGGAGGGCAAGGTCGACTGGCAGCACAGCCCCCATTAAATGTTGCACTTTGATATGTTGTGAGAATAAATGTAACTAATTGTTAGCCACAACACTCCTGATACTAATCAAACTTTAAATGACTAAATTAAACTGTTGCACGATGTCAAACTGACAAGGAAGCCGTGAAACAGCACTAACATGATAGCTGCGACTCATTGCTCATGATCCCTTTAAGTAGCGTCCCTGGAGCCGGCATCTGCCTGCTTGACACCTCTTCTCCGTCACTGTCGAGGCGAGGCACTAAGGCAGGGGGGGGCGACAATTAATTTTACAGATCGGGCACCCAGTGAGCGTTGCATGCCTGGCGCCGAGGTCCCTGGTGGTAACTCATAGCGGCGGCGCTACAGGGGGCCAGATTTGGCATGCGTCGCTGGATTCACCTTCCCCCGGCGCTACTGCATCAGCACCCCATTAGCGCCCCCACCAGGCGCTAACTGGAGGCACTAACCAACTGAATTTTTCTCCCTTAGTATATTACAGCTGATTAGTACTCAGTATGTTACTAAAATCAGACTATGTGTATTGTATTGAAACATCCTCCCTGCAGCCAGTCTGTCTAGCCCTGTCAGAATTTTTTAGGTTTCAATGAGATCCCCTCTCATTCTTCTAAACTCTAGTAAATACAGGCCTAGTTGACCCAATCTCTCCTCATATGACAGTCCTGCCATCCCAGGAATCAGTCTGGTGAATCTTCGCTACACTCCTCTATGGCAAGTATATCCTTTCTTAGGTAAGGAGACCAAAACTGCACACAGTACTCCAGATGTGGTCTCACCAAGGCCCTATATAATTGTAGTAAGACATTCTTGCTCCTGTACTTAAATCCTCTTGCAATGAAGGCCAACATACCATTGGCCTTCCTAACTGCTTGCTGCACCTGCATGTTTGCTTTCAGTGACTGGTGTACAAGGACACCCAGGTCCCTTTGTACATCAACATTTCCCAATCTATCACCATTTAAGTAATGCTTTGCCTTTCTGTTTTTCCTACCGAAGTGAGTAACTTCACATTTATCCATGTTATACTGCATCTGCCATGTATTTGCCCACTCACTCAACTTGTCTAAATCGCCTTGAAGCCTCAGTGCATCCTCCTCACAACTCACAATCCCACCTAGTTTCGTGTCATCAGCAAACTTGGAAATATTACATTTGGTTCCCTCATCCAAATCATTGATATATATTGTGAATAGCTGGGGCCCAAGCACTGATCCCTGCGGTACCCCACTAGTTACCGCCTGCCACCCCGAAAAAGACCCATTTATTCCTACTCTCTGTTTCCTGTCTGTTAACCAATTTTCAATCCATGCCAGTATATTACCCCCAATCCCATGTGCTTTAATTTTGAACACTAACCTCTTATGTGGGACTTATCAAAGGCCTTCTGAAAATCCAAATACACCACAACCACTGGTTCTCCCTTATCTATTCTACCAGTTACATCCTCAAAAAACTCCAGTCGGTTTGTCAAACACGATTTCCCTTTCATAAATCCATGTTGACTTTGTCTAATACCATTGATATTTTCTAAGGGGAGAAATTCAGTATCGCCTCGTTTGGGGCACGATTATCGGCCGGGTGCAAAGTTTAGCACCTGGCGCTAATTATCACCTCCGACTGCAAACTTGGCTTTTATCGCCCCGGGGGTGATTGGAGCGCTAAATCAGGCACTGCACACCTGTCTTAAGGCGCAAAGGCTGAGGAGCGAGGCACTAACTCAGAGCGAGGGCGCAGCGCAGGTGATGTCAGTTAGCGATGGAACACAGACACACTGGCGCCAGCCAGTTCTTAAAGGGGAGGGTTGATCTTGCTCTCCAGCCACACCCTGCTCATTTGAGCCTTGAATCTCGGCCTGGAGAGATCTGTGACTACATTTTCCAGCCAAGGACTATGGAGAGGGTGAGAGAACGAGCTCAGCGCTTCAGCAAGCAGACCTTGGAGGCTCTGGTTGGCGCGGTGGAGTGCAGAAGATCTATACTCTACCCTGAGTGGCAGGAGGCCTTTGCCGTGCAACTACAGAAGAGTGTGGAGGGAGGTGGCTCAGCACATCTCCTCCAGGAGAATGGTGCCCAGGACCCATACTCAATGTCGCAAAAAGTTCAACGACCTGTCGGGTCGTCAGGGTGAGTGGCTTTTTTTCAATACCTCTCCATCTCAACCTCACTCTATGGCCAGAGGGTCTTAAAACCCCAATGCCCAACACTCATCCAACACCTATGGCCCTCTCAAGAAACACACATGCACATTCTACACTTTGCATACAGTAAGGGATATTCAACTATGGAAGGCACATCAGGCAAGATCATGGCTGCATACAGTAAGGGCTATTTAACTATGGGAGGCACATCAGGCAAGACCATGGCTGCATACAGTAAGGCCTATTCAACTATGGGAGGCACATCAGGCAAGACCATGGCTGTATATTTACTCAGACGCCATCCTTTTTCTTGCAGGCCAAGCTACCTCATAATAGGAAACAGCAGCAACGGACAGGTGGAGGGCGGCCTCAGCTGCAACCCTTCAGCGGTCTTGAGGCGTGCGTCCACAGGATTGTGGCAAGCCAGCTGATCAGTCCCGTCGCCCCTGGAGAGGCCGACCCCGTTCTGGACAGCAATATTAAGGTCATCACCTTTTTCTCCTCTCTCATTCCACTTGTCCCTCACAACACCAGCCTTTGACACTTTCAATCCAACTTACTAAATCGCTGCACTCATTCCTCCCTTACTGCCCCCGTCCTCACGCTAAAGCCACTCTTGTACCTCCCTGCTTTCAGATGGTGATTCACCAGCTGAGGAGATGGGCCCTCAAGCCACCAGTGGGAGTGAAGCTGCAGGCGAGGAGGAAGAGGAAGCCGGAGCATCAGCGCCACCCTCTCCCGAGGAAGCCCATGCCCACACTGGGAACACGTCTTCCCTGGAAGGGAGCAGGGGGGAAGGGTCTGATGAGGGTGAAGCTCCAGGAACCAGCGGGCTGCAGCAACGCGATGGGGGTAGGGAGGCTCGAGGGCCTTCTCCCCGGAGGGAGAGTAGGCCAGCGAGTGCTGCTGCACTGGACGCAGAGGAGGAGCGGCTCATCGCTGAAATGAACACCCAGGCTGTGGACATGCACACTCAGCTCATGGGTGCAGTGGGAAGGGTGCCCGAATGCATTGAAGCACTGGCAAGGAGTGTGGAGCACTTCGCTGTAGCACAGGCGGATGCCACGCTAAAGCTTAATGCTGCAATTCAGTCACTGGCTGCCATGATCCCATCTCAGACTGCTCTCATGCAGACTCAGATTGAGGCCACGCAAGCACTGACTGCTGCTATTGTCGCTGGTTCAGACACATTTCAGCAGGCCAGCAATCTGTGCTCCAGATTGCTCCAGATGCTGATGTGCTGCCCCGTGGGAGTGCCAGTGTGTCGGTCGAGCAGGGAGTTGCTGTCCTCTCTGAAGATGATAGCATTTCTGCTGCCACCACTGTCACTTCCCCATTGCACTTGCCACCGCCTGTAGCCCAGACTGCTGCCGCCCATGCAGAGTTGGTGCAGTCTGCAGCGGGGAGCTCCAGGCCCAGAGCTGGTCGAGGCCGTCCTTCAAGGGCATCTGCTGTCTCAGGTTTTGACAATCAGCAGCCTTCCACCAGCCTTGCTGCAGCCACTGGGGCCCCATTACGGAGGAGCAGTAGGGTGGGAAGGGGGGAAGTGTGCAAGGGAAGATCACCCTCGAAGGGCAAAAAGTAGGAGGTCATAGAGTCATAGAGTAATACAGCACGGATAGAGGCCCTTCGGCCCATCGTGTCCGCGCCGGCCATCAAGCCCTGTCTAATCTAATCCCATATTCCAGCATTTGGCCCGTAGCCTTGTATGCTATGGCATTTCAAGTGCACATCCAAATGCTTCTTAAATGTTGTGAGGGTTTCTGCCTCCACAACCCTTTCAGGCAGTGAGTTCCAGACTCCAACCACCCTCTGGGTGAAAAAGTTCTCTCTCAAATCCCCTCTAAACCTCCCGCCCTTTACCTTGAATCTATGCCCCCTAGTTATCGACCCCTCTACTAAGGGAAAAAGCTCCTCAGCATCCATCCTATCTATGCCCCTCATAATTTTGTACACCTCAATCATGTCCCCCCTCAGCCTCCTCAGCTCCAAGGAAAACAAACCCAACCTGCCCAGTCTCTCTTCATAGCTGAAGCGCTCCAGCCCTGGTAACATCCTGGTGAACCTCCTCTGCACCCTCTCTAACGCGATCACATCCTTCCTGTAGTGTGGCGACCAGAACTGCACACAATATTCCAGCTGTGGCCTAACCAGTGTTTTATACAGCTCCATCATAACCTCCTTGCTCTTATATTCAATGCCTCGGCTAATGAAGGCAAGTATCCCATATGCCTTTTTTACCACCTTATCCACCTGTTCCGCCGCCTTCAGGGATCTGTGTACTTGCACACCCAGATCCCTCTGACCCTCCGTCTTGCCTAGGGTCTTTCCATTCATTGTGTATTCCTTTGCCTTGTTAGTCCCCCCAAAGTGCATCACCTCGCACTTTTCCGGGTTAAATTCCATTTGCCACTGTTCCGCCCATCTGACCAACCCATCTATATCGTCCTGCAGACTGAGGCTACCCTCCTCGCTATTTACCACCCTACCAATTTTTGTATCATCCGCGAACTTACTGATCATACCCTTTACATTCATATCCAAGTCATTAATGTAGACCACAAACAGCAAGGGACCCAGCACCGATCCCTGTGGTACCCCACTGGCCACAGGCTTCCAGTCACAAAACAACCTTCGACCATCACCCTCTGCCTTCTGCCACTAAGCCAGTTTTGTATCCAATGTGCCAAGGCACCCTGGATTCCATGGGCTCTTACCTTCTTGACCAGTCTCCTGTGCGGGACTTTATCGAAGGCCTTACTGAAATCCATGTGACGAAATGTTGGTCAATTTTTTATTAAAGGCCGAGCTTCGTGTTCAAACTTTTGTTTAGTGTTTTGGACATTATCTCCAGGTTGTGAGAACCAGTTATGTTAATGAATGATTTTTTGTGTTTGTTTCTATTAGTTTGTCATGAAGAAATGACACACACAGAGTTTGTAAAATAAATACGTTTTTGTATTCAAAATGTACATGTTTGGTTTTTGGAATCATTGCTGCCTTGGCCGGCTTAGAGGTTGCGGGTTGGTTTCATTCATGTTGTTCTCAATGGCAGAAGACATTTCCTCAGCAGGGGCCTAGAAGCGGCTTGCTATCAGCCGTTGACGGACGGCCCTTGCAGTTTCAACATTGTGGGCCTCCCTCCCGCCTTGGTGCTGCTGATGATCATCCTCCTCCTCTTCGTCCTCCTCCTCCGGTGGTGCTCCAAGGCCTGGTGGCATTGGCTGGGTCCTGAAGATTGCCAGGTTATGCAGCAAGCAGCACACAACTATGAAGAGGGAGACTCGCTCAGGCGAGTACTGCAGGGCTCCTCCTGAGTGGTCCAGACAGCGGAACTGTTGCTTGAGCATGCCGATCGTCTGCTCAACGATGTTCCTGGTGGCGAGATGGCTCTCGTTGTACCGCCGCTCAGCAGGGGTGTTGGGGTTACGGAGCGGTGTCATCAGCCAGCTGCACAGTGGATAACCCTTGTCCCCGAGGAGCCAACCACTTGGCTGATGCGGTGCCTGGAAAAGTTCTGGCAAAGCAGTCTGGCGCAGGATGAATGCATCGTGGCTGCTGCCAGGATAGCGGGCATTGATAGCGAGTATCAGCTGTCTGTGGTCACAGGCCAACTGGACATTTAAGGAGTGGACCCCTTGCAGTTGCGGAAATCCTCTGCATTCTCATGCGGTGCATGCAATGCCACATGCGTGCAGTCAATGGCGCCCTGCACCATGGAGAAGCCCACTATCATCGCAAAGACCAATGTGCGTTCATGCTGTTTGGCCTGGGTCATCGGGAAAGAGATGTACTGGCGTCTCCTTTTATAGAGGGCATTTGTGACCTGATGGATGCAGCAATGGACCGCGAACTGGGAGATATTGCCAATGTCCCCAGTAGCTGCTTGAAAGGAGCCAGTGGCATAAAAGTTCAGACCCACTGTGAGTTTCACAGCCACCGACAGAGACGTCCTGGTCCTCAGTTGTGTAATGTATGTACCTTTAAGAGAGGAACTATCTTTTACAGCCCCTGTATACTGCAGTACCAGTAGTGACCACACCTGTAAATAACACCGTGTAGTAATTTGTACAGTTAGTTCCAGCATACCCTCTGTTCAGTAAACACCTGTTATTACCGTTCTCCTGCAGTCCGTGTGTTATTGATACGCGGACACTACAAGTTGAGGCTGCAGATCTGGCTGCAACAGGAGGCAGAGCTCAGTGACCACCTCCTTGTTGAAGCGCAGCCTGCGCAAACACTGTTCCTCAGACAAATTAATGTAGGAGAATTGTTGGCGAAATACCCTGGGAGGGTAAGGTCTCCTGTACAGAGGTATGTTGGCCCTCCTCCGTCTGGCCATGATTACCACTCTCTCTCTGCGACTGTTGCCTCCGATTCTGCAGGTGCAGGACAACGCCCCAAATCAGTACAGCCCCCAAAGTCTCTTGGCAATCAAAGTAATGAAAGTCAAAAACAAAAGTACCTGCAAAGTGATGCTCAGTAGCCAAAACTACTTCACACAGCGTTGACTCTGTGCAGAAGTCTCTCCTCTCGCTCAGAATCTCTCTGTCAGAATGAGTGGTGCAAAAATGTCTACCATAGAAAAAGCCAGGAAGAGGCCGCGTTTAAATAGCACCCCCCCAGCCCCGAAACGTTCCAATCTACCTGTCGTTCCTCATTATAAATTCTCCCATTTCTGACTGTAAGGGACCTACATTTGTCTTCGCTGCTCTTTTTACGTACTTGTAGAAGCTTTTACAGTCCACTTTTATGTTCCTTGCAAGTTTACTCTCATACTCTATTTTTCCCCTCTTAATCAATCGCTTGGTCCTTTTTTGCTGACCTCTAAACAGCTCCCAATCCTCGGGCTTGCTACTTTTTCTGGCAACTTTATATGACTCCTCTTTGGATCTAATACTATCCTTAATTTTTTTTGTTTGTCATGGTTGGGCCACTTTTCCTTTTGTGTTTTTGCGCCAAAGGAATGTATAACTGTTGCAATTCATGCATTTGTTCCTTAAATGTTAGCCATTGCCTATCCACCGTCATGCCTTTTAAGCTCCCCAATCTATCATAGCCAACACATTCCTCATACCTTCATAGTTTCCTTTGTTTAGATTTAGGACCCTAGTTTCAGATTGGACTTCTTCGCTTTCCATCTTAATGAAGAATTCTATCATGTTATGGTCACTCTTCCCTAAAGGACCCCGCACAACAAGATTATTAATTACGATAGCAAAATACTGCAGATGCTGGAAATCCACTGCCACACCTCTTCTAGGAATGCCTACCCTGAAGAAGTTCTGCTCTTCTCTTCGACGGGATCTCCGTTTGGCTCTTCAACCTTGTTCATCTTCATTACTTTCAGTTTCCCTTCTCGTGTTTGATCAGGTATCTGCCAAGACTCGGTTTCACAGCCACATCATTTTCCTCAGCAGCTGTCTCCGGCTCTGACTTATTCCACATGGATTCCAACTAAACTTCCACCCTTCGTGTTTCGGATCCACCCAGGATTACAAATATCTCCAAGATATTCATCGTTCCTCGAACTACTGCTCTCGCCGCATCTTGAGATCCACACTCAACGCCATGCGGCGCCACATGAACACTCTCGACCTCTTTCTTCAGCAGCACCGATGCACTCTATCTCAAAGCTGTCCGGGTCCACAGTTCCATTTCATCCTTCGACTCATCCGACGCTTCAACAAAAAACTTTTTTTCTTCCTTTCCGATGTCAAGGATCGCAAGCTTCAACTCTTAAACATCAACGCCCCTCCGGAACCTTCTTCCCCTTCACTTTCCTCTGACCCCCTTTCTCCCAATCTCACCCCCCTGCCGCGTTTTCACGATCCCCTCTGACCTTCCCCTCGACCCCGAACGCTCAGTCCTCAGCAAAGGCCTGAGCTTCATCCCCTTACACCCTCACCTCAATGAATTTCGAGCTCGGCACGATGTTGAGCTCTTTGCCGCCGCCTTCATCTCCGTGCCCACTTCTCTAGCCAGGAGTCTTCCCCCCGCACGGCTGACCCTTTCTCCTGCTTTCAGAATTCCCGTTCTACCTGGACCCCTCTCTAGATCTATTCATCGCTAACTGCCGCCGTGACATCAGCCGTCTCCATTTCTCTGTTCCCCTCACTCACTCCAACCGACCTCCCTCTGAACTTGCAGCACTCCATTCTCTTAGATACAACCCTGACATTGTCATTAAACCTGCTGACAAGGGTGGTGCTGTTGTTGTTTGGCAAAATGACCTCTACCTAGCAGAAGCTAAACGCCAACTCTCCGACACCTCCTCCTACCTCCACCTGGACCATGACCCCACTACCGAACATCAAACCAACGTTTCCAAGACTGTCACTGACCTCATCTCCTCTAGAGATCTTCCCCCCACGGCCACCAACCTCATAGTTCCCCAACCCCGCACAGCCCGCTTCTACTTCCTTCCCTCCCAAGATCCACAAACAGGACTGCCCTGGTAGACCCATCGTTTCAGCCTGTTCTTGCCCCACGGAACTTATCTCTTCCTATCTCAACACTATCTTTTCTCCCCTTGTCCAGTCTCTTCCCACCTACATCCGCGACTCTTCGGACGCCCTCCGCCACTTTAACAGTTTCCAGTTTCCTGGCCCCAACTGCTTCCTTTTCACCATGGACGTACAATCCCTCTACACCTCCATCCCCCACCAGGATGGCCTAAGGGCGCTCCGCTTCTTCCTTGAACGGAGGCCCGACCAGTCCCCATCCACCACTACCCTCCTCCGCCTGGCTGAACTTGTTCTCACATTGAACAACTTCTCCTTTGACTCCACTCATTTCCTCCAAATCAAAGGTGTTGCTATGGGTACCCGCATGGGTCCCAACTATGCCTGCCTTTTCATGAGATATGTGGAACACTCTTTGTTCCAGTCCTACTCGGGTTCCCTCCCTCACCTCTTTTTCCGATACATTGATGACTGTATCGGTGCCGTTTCCTGCTCTCGCCCTGAACTAGACAATTTCATTCACTTTGCCTCCAATTTCCACCCTTCCCTCACCTTCACATGGTCCATCTCTGACTCTTCCCTTCCCTTCCTCGACTTCTCCGTCTCCATCTCTGGGGATAGGTTATTGACCAACATTCACTACAAGCCCACTGACTCCCACAGCTACCTGGACTACACTTCCTCCCACCCTGCCTCCTGTAAGGACTCTATTCCATTTTCCCAGTTTCTCCATCTCCGCCGCATCTGCTCTGACGATGCCACCTTCCACACCAGTGCTTCCGACATGTCTTCCTTTTCCCTCAACCGAGGATTCCCCTCTACCGTGGTTGACACGGCCCTCGACCGTGTCCGTTCTATCTCTCGCACTTCTGCCCTCACCCCTGCACCTCCCTCCCGGAACCACGATAGGGTTCCCCTTGTCCTCACCTTTCACCCCACCAGCCTCCACATTCAACGGATCATCCTCCGCCATTTCTGCCACCTCCAAAGTGATCCCACCACCAAACGCATCTTCCCCTCCCCTTTCAGCATTCCGTAGGGACTGCTCCCTCCGAGACACCCTAGTCCACTCCTCTATCACCCCCAGCACCCCTTCGCCTGGCACCTTCCCGTGCAAGCGTAGGAGATGTAACACCTGCCCTTATACCTCCCCCCTTCCCACTGTCCAGGGCCCCAAACACCCCTTCCAGGTGAAACAGCGATTTACTTGTACTTCTTGCAATCTAGTATACTGTATTCGCTGCTCACGATGTGGTCTCCTCTACATTGGGGAGACCAAATGCAGATTGGGTGACCGCTTTGCGGAACATCTCCGTTCAGTCCATAAGGGTGACCCCAAGCTTCCAGTCGCCTGTCATTTTAATTCACCGCCCCATTCCCACTCGGACCTCACCGTCCTTGGCCTCTTGCATTGTTCCACGGAAACTCACCGTAAACTCGAGGAACAGCACCTCATTTTCCGATTAGGCACTTTACAGCCTTCCAGACTCAATATCAAGTTCAACAATTTCAGATCATAACCTCGGCCCCTGTTACATTTTTACTTATACTTTTTAACCACACCTTTGTTTTGGCCTCCCACATGGCAGCTGTCTCCCATTCTGCCAGCGCATTTCACACCTAATTTAGAGCCGTCTTTTGTCTCCACTAGTCCTATCACCATCTCGTCTCGTTTTGAATACCTCTTAATGTCTCTTCTCTTTTGTTCTCTCCCAGCCTGGCCTCTTAATCTATTTCATTTCCTGTGCATCTTTAGTCTTGACAAAGGGTTTTTACCCGAAACGTTGACTCTATTTTCTCTCTACGGATGTTGCCTGGCCTGCTGAGTTTTTCCAGCATTTTCTGTTGTTATTTAAGATTATTAATTAACCCCTTCTCATTGCACAATACCCAATCTAGGATAGCCTGTTCCCTAGTTGGCTCCTCAATGTACTGGTCTAAAAAATCCATCTCGTACACACCTCCGAGATGTTAATCCCCCTACCCCCAACAGCCACAATGAAATAAGCTTTCTCAACTCGGACTTTAAGTTACTATATAGCATTATGGTTTTGTAATGTTACCAGCACTGGGAAAAGCATTTATTAAAAGGGTCACCCAAAACATCAATTCATCCGTTCTCTCCAGATACTGCCTGACCTGAGAGCATTGCTAACAGTACAGTTCTAGTCACATCTCCATTAGGGGCATTATACTGCCAAATAAGCATTGTAAAGCATAGCAATGAAACGCAGCTAAGAAGTACTGGTTAATACTGTACCCATTGGATGTCTTAGGAACAGTACAGTTCCAACCAACATGCATTTTCAATGGTGGTGTGCAAAAGAGGGCAATACAAGTATACACAATGGGGCGCTAATGGGGCACAAAGCAACTAGCGCCCGGGCACGGCAATATTTGCGATGCTCACGAAATTAACTATTTACGGTGGCGCTAAACACTACTGCCACAATCTCCTGCACCGGCAGATCGTGACGTCAGTCAAGTGCGCAACGCCCCGGTAGCGCCCGGGACCGGATATTGAGTGGCACCCCTTGCCTTACCGCCTGCCGCTAGCAATGACAGGTTGAGGGGAGCGTTTTGCAGTCAGAAAGGGACTGGGGAGCGCTATTTAAAGATGACCGCTTCCTGCCTTTTTTTGTTGGTGACATTTTTGCACCACGCATTCTGAGAAAGAGAGAGACTTCTGGAGAGATTCAATGCTGTGTGAAGGGGTTTTGGGTACTGAGCAGCATTTTGCAGGTTCATTTTGTTTGCCCTTCCTTGCTTCGCCAGCGCTCTGAGGTAGCGCCTCACTGCTCGGCCTTTGTGCCTTAAGACAGGTGTGAAGTGCCTGATTTAGCGCTCCAATCACCTCCAGGGGTGATAAAAAGCCACGTTTGCCGTCAGAGGCGATAATTAGCACCAGGCGCTAAACTTTGCACACGGCCGATAATGGCGCCCCAAACGGGGCAATACTGAATTTTTCCCCCAATATCTATTTTGAGTACTGGTAAAATCGATGATGTTAAACTAGTGGCCCTGATCAAAATTCTAATGTCTGTATAGCTCAAGAAGTCAGCCTTGGTTCAGTGATAGCACTCCATTGAGTTAGAAGGCCTTAAATAATCTCATCTGACACTTTAGTGTACGATTGAGGGAGTGCTACATTGTTAGAGATGAGACATTAAACCATGGACACATCTGCCCTCTAAGGTGGAGGTAAAAGATTCCATGACACTATTTGAAGAGCAGCAGGGGAGTTCTCCATGCCATGACCAATATTTATACCTCAACCAATTACATTAAAATTGATCATCTGATGCTTAATCTCATTACTGTTTGTGAGACCTTGCTGTGAGCAGATTGGCTACCACATTTCCCTACATTACAGCAAGTACTTCATTGGCTGTAAAGCACTTTGGGATACCCTGAAGTTGTGAAAGATGCTATGTAAATGTAAGTTATTTGTTACAATGCAAATGCCCCTACATCGAGGATAAAAGGAGCCCAATTCTTACCCCTGATTTGATTAGGCAGCTACGCTATTAAAATCCACAGCCAAATAGGTTAGTATGCTTTGACACCAGTAGTCAGTGTTCAAAGCTCTGTTAACTGCTTTAAAAATTCATTCCTGTCATTACCAATGCCACCACAATTAAAGTTAGTCTGACATGTACACCTTAAAACAGAATGGATAGATCAGAAGACGACTTTCAAAGCTGTTCCACTGAAGTAACCAGCCCTGCTCAAATTTAGTTTCCATCCAGTGCACATGCCATTCTGGCAAAAGCCAAACATATCGTGGGACTGTGACCGCATTATCCTCACACCCGTATTTCAGACATACTATCCTGTGGTTTACTTGTGGCAATGCACTCACGGGGCCATCACCTGCACTGGGTTTTTTTCCCTCACGTTTGCATGGTCACCTTCACTGTGCCCCAAGGTTCCTTCCTCATTTTGATACCAGGGCTTAGAGGGCTAAATTATGAAGAGAAGGTTTCATTAACTTATCTTGTACTCTTCAGAGTAAAGGAGGTTAGGGGTGATCTAGGTGTTTAAATGTTAAATGGATTTGATTGGGATGGGTAGATATGAATAAACTACGTCCTCCGGTGGGAAAATTAAGAACAAGTGGTCTTATTAGAACTAGGCCGATCAAGAGCAAAATCAGAAAGCACATTTTCACACAAAGGTTGTAATAATTTGGAACTCATCCCCAACAGGCTCTGGGTGCTAGGACAATTAGAGCTTAAGACTGATATAGATTTTTGTTAGGTAAGGGTGTCAAAGGATAGGGAGCAAAAGCAATAAAATGGAGTTGATGTGCAATCTGCCATAATCTAACTGAATGGCAAAGCAGGCCCCCCTAATAAGAACATAAGAAATAGGAGCAGGAGTAGGCCATACGGCCCCTCGGGCCTGCTCCGCCATTCAATAGGATCATGGCTGATCTGAATCTAGACTCACGTCCACTTCCCTGCCCTCTCCCCGTAACCCCTAATTCCCTTATCTGCTAGGAAAATGTCTATCTCCATTTTAAATTTATTTAATGTTGCAGCTTCCACAGCTCTCTGGGGTAGCAAATTCCATAGATTTACTACCCTCTGAGTGAAGAAGTTTCTCCTCATCTCAGTTTTGAAAGGGCAGCCCCTTATTCTAAGATTATGCCCCCTAGTTCTAGTCTCACCCATCAGTGGAAACATCCTCACCGCATCCACCCGATCAAGCCCCCTCACAATCTTATATGTTTCGATAAGATCGCCTCTCATTCTTCTGAACTCCAATGAGTAGAGTCCCAACCTACTCAACCTTTCCTCATACATCAACCCCCTCATCTCTGGAATCAACCGAGTGAACCTTCTCTGAACCGCCTCGAGAGCAAGTATATCTTTTCTTAAATATGGAAACCAAAACTGCATGCAGTATTCCAGGTGTGGCCTCACCAATACCCTGTATAACTGCAGCAAGACTTCCCTGTTTTTATACTCCATCCCCCTTGCAATAAAAGCCAAGATTCCATTGGCCTTCCTGATCACCTGCTGCACCTGCATACTAACTTTTTGTGTTTCATGCACCAGGACCCCCAGATCCCTTTGTACTGTAGCACTTTGCAGTTTCTCTCCATTTAGATAATAACTTGCTCTTTGATTTTTTCTGCCAAAGTGCATAACCTCACACTTTCCAACATTATATTGCATCTGCCAAATCTCTGCCCACTCACTTAGCCTGTCTATGTCCTTTTGCAGGTTTTTTATGTCCTCCTCACTCACTGCTTTCCCTCCCATCTTTGTATCGTCGGCAAACTTGGATATGTTGCACTCGGTCCCTTCCTCCAAATCGTTAATATAGATTGTAAAGAGTTGGGGTCCCAGCACTGACCCCTGCGGAACACCACTAGTTACTGATTTCCAGCCCGAGAACGAACCATTTATCCCAACTTCTCTCAAGACCCTAGGACGTAGGCCATCAGGTCCAGGGGATTTAGCCGCCTTTAGTCCCATTATTTTACTGAGTACCATCTCCTTAGTGATTTTAATCGTGTTTAGCTCCTCCCCCCCCCCCATTGCCCCCTGTTTGTCCAGTTTTGGGATATTTTTAGTGTCCTCTACTGTAAAGACTGATACAAAATATTTGTTCAGCGTCTTTGCCATCTCCATGTTCCCCACCACTAGTTTCCCGGTCCCATCCTCTAAGGGACCAACGTTCACTTTAGCCACCCTTTCTCTTTTTATATAGCTGTAGAAACTCTTGCTATCTGTTTTTATATTTTTTGCTAGTTTACTTTCATAATCTATCTTCCCTTTCTTAATTAATCTTTTAGTTATTGTTTGCTGGCTTTTAAATGCTTCCCAATCTTCTATCCTCCCACTAGATTTGGCTAATTTATATGCCCTTGTTTTCAGTCGAATACTATCCTTTATTACTTTACTAAGCCACGGATGGCTGTCTTTTCTTTTACTCCCCTTTTTCCTCAGTGGAATATATTTATCTTGAAAGATGTGAAATATCTCCTTGAATGTAGACCACTGCTCTTGTACCGTCTTACACTTTAATCTGTTTTCCCAGTCCACTTTAGTCAATTCTACTCTCATACCTTCATAGTCTCCTTTATTTAAGCTTAGTACGCTGGTTTGAGATCCAACTCTCTCACCCTCAAACTGAATTTGGAATTCAACCATATTATGGTCACTCATTCCAAGGGGATCCTTTACTAGGACATTTTTTATTAATCCTGTCTCATTACACAGGACCAGATCTAAGATTGCCTGCCCCCTGGTTGGTTCAGTTACATACTGCTCAAGGAACCCATCCCTAATACACTTTATGAACTCTTCCTCAATGCTGCCATGCCCAATTTGATTAGTCCAGTCAATATGAAAGTTAAAATCCCCCATGATTATAGCTGTTCCCTTATTACAAGCCCCAACTATTTCCTGATTTATACTCCAACCAACAGAGTTGCAACTGTTAGGAGGCCTATAAGACTATGCCCACTAGTGACTTTTTCCCCTTATTATTCCTTATCTCCACCCAAACTGTTTCACTATCCTGATCCTTTGACCCAATATCATTTCTCACTATTGCAGTGATTCCATCCTTGATTAACATAGCAACCCCACCTCCCTTTCCTTCCTGTCTGTCCTTCCTAATTGTCAAATACCCTTGTATGTTTAGTTCCCAGTCATGATTATCTTGCAGCCATGTTTCCGTAATGGCCACCAGATCATACCCATGTGTAGTTATTTGCACCGTCAACTCGTCAATTTTGTTACGAATGCTGCGTGCATTCAGATAAAGAACTTTCAAATATGTTTTCTGACAATTTATTCCTGCTTTTTCCACTTTACCTTTATTATATACATTCTGTCCCTTCCTGACACGCTCTGGTTTTTAATTCCCCCACTGCTACCTTGCTCTATCGCCTTCTCCGCTGTCATTTTTATTTTTCGCTCTCTTAAAACCTCCCCCCCACTAATTAGTTTAAAGCCCTCTCTACAGCCCTAGTTATTCGATTCGCCAGGATTCTAGTCCCAGCACTGGCCAAGTGAAGTCCGTCCTAACGGAACAGCTCTCTCCTGTCCCAGTACTGATGCCAGTGTCCCAGGAAGCAAAACCCATTTCTCCCACACCAGTCTTTGAGCCACGCATTTAACTCTCTAATTTTATTTACCCTAGCCAAATTTGCACGTGGCTCAGGTAGTAATCCAGAGATTATTACCCTTGTGGTTCCGCTTTTTAATATGACCCCTAGCTGCTCAAACTCCCTCAGCAGAACCTCCTTCCTTGTCCTATCTATGTCGTTGGTACCAACATGGACCACAACAACTGGATCCTCCCCCTCCCACTCCAAGTTTCTCTCCAGCCCAGAGGAGATGTCCTTAACCCTGGCACCAGGCAGGCAACACAGCCTTCGGGACTCTCGCTCTCGGCTGCAAAGAACTCTATCTATCCCCCTAACAATACTATCCCCTACCACAACATTTCTTTTAACTCCCCCCACTTGAATGGCCCCCCGCTCCACGGTGCTGTGGCCAGGTTGCTCATCCTCCCCGCAGTCCCTGTTCCCATCCTCACAGGGAGTAAGAGCCTCAAACCTGCTGGACAAGAGCAAGGGCTGCGGCTCCTCCAACACTACCTCCTGGATCCCTGTACCTGCCTCACTTCTAGTCACACCTTCCTGACCCTGGCCACGGACTACATCTGAATTAATTAATCTAATTGGTGTGACTACCTCCTGATACACAGAGTCCAGGTAACTCTCCCCCTCCCTGATGTGTCTGTGTTTGAAGCTTGGACTCCAGTTCTTCAACACGGAGCCGGAATTCCTCGAGCAGCCAACACTTACTGCAAATGTGATCACCGTGAGCATCAATGGTGTCCACCAGCTCCCACATATTGCAGCAGCAACACATCACCTGATCTCCCATTCTATGTAATTAATTAAATTTATTAATATTATTTTTAAATACCCTCTGCCCCGATTCTAGATGATAAATGTCGCACCTTAGAAACTATAAACCACAGAGTTTAAGCTTAAAAAAGAGAGAAATACTTATCAACCAATCACTTACCCGCTTTCTGGTGACGTCACACTTGGATTACTTTTTACCTCTCTCCTTCCCTCAGAGTTCCGAGTTCGGAGATTGGTAGGCCTTACCGGGTCTCTGGGGCCTTTTATAGCCCCGCTCTGCCGCTCGAGATTCCTGCCGACGCTGTGAGGCCTTACCTGGTCTCTGGGGCCTTTTATAGCCCCGCTCTGCTGCTCGAGTTTCCCGCCAATGCTGTGAGGCCTTACCTGGTCTCTGGGGCCTTTTATAGCCCCGCTCTGCTGCTCGAGTTTCCCGCCAATGCTGTGAGGCCTTACCTGGTCTCTGGGGCCTTTTATAGCCCCGCTCTGCTGCTCGAGATTCCCGCCGATGCTGTGAGGCCTTACCTGGTCTCTGGGGCCTTTTATAGCCCCGCTCTGCCGCTCGAGATTCCCGCCGACGCTGTGAGGCCTTACCTGGTCTCTGGGGCCTTTTATAGCCCCGCTCTGCCGCTCGAGTTTCCCGCCGACGCTGTGAGGCCTTACCTGGTCTCTGGGGCCTTTATAGCCCCGCTCTGGCGCTCGAGTTTCCCGCCGACGCTGTGAGGCCTTACCTGGTCTCTGGGGCCTTTTATAGCCCCGCTCTGCCGCTCGAGATTCCCGCCGACACTGTGTTCTCCCAACATTCACAAGCACGGGGCCAGCTTTCATATGAAAATACCTAGTTTTACATCGCTACAACCATACTTGATCAACCAGCATTAACTAACAGGCAGTCAGGACTGCCCATCTGACAAATTTGGGGATATGCCCAATCTTACAACATTGGCAAGCCCTGCAAGAAAATCTGCACCCTCACTCCAATCCCAACCTAGCTGTTATAAGATTGTGTAAATAATGAACTAGATAGAATGTACAGTACAGAAACAGGCTATTCAGCCTAACTGGTCCATGGAGGTGCTTGTGCTCCAAACAAGCCTCCGCCCACCCCTCTTCATCCAACCCTATCAGCATACCCTTCCATTCCTTTCTCTGACAGGTGATTGTCTAGCTTCACTGTGAATGTATCTATGACATTCACCTCAACTACTCTGTGTGGTAGCGAGTTTCTTATATTAGCCACTCTCTGAATTCCCTATTGGATTTATTATATTTATGGCACCTAGTTTTGGATTCCCCACAAGTGGAAACAACTTCTCTGTGTCTACCCTGTCAAACCCTTTTATGATCTTAAAGGCCTCTATCAGGTCACCCCTCAGCCTTCTCTTTTCTAGAGAAAAAAGCCACAGTCTGTTCAATCTTTCCTGATAGTTATAACCTCTCAGTTCTGGTATCATACTTTGCACCTTCTTCAGTGCCTATGTCCTTTTTATAATATGAAGACCAGAACTGTTCACAGTACACCAAGTGAGGTCTAACCAAGGTTAGAATCATAGAATCATTACAGCACAGTAGAAGGCCATTTGGCCCGACGAGTCCATGCCAGCTCTCAGCAAGAGCAATTCAGCTAGTTCTAATCCCCCATCCTTTCCCCATAGCCCTGCAATTTTTTAATCCATCAGGTACTTATCGAATTCCCTTTTGAAAGCCATGATTGAATCTGCCTCCACCACCCTTCCAGATCATAACCACTCGCTGCGTAAAAAAGTTTTCCCTCATGTCGTCTTTGGATTTTCTGCCATTCACCTTAAATTTGTGTCCTCTGGTTCTCGGCCTTTCCACCAATGGGAACAGTTTCTCTCTATCTACTCTATCTAGACCCCTCATGATTTTGAACATCTCTATTAAATCTCCACTCAATTGTCTCTGCTCTAAGGAGAACAACCCCAGCATCTCCAGTCTATCCACATAACTGAAGGCCCTCAGCCCTGGAACTATACTTGTAAATCTTTTCTGCACCTTCTCTAAGGCCTTCACATCCTTCCTGAAGTGCGGTGTCCAGAAGGGACACAGCACAGGAAACTTTGTGATATCCGGCACCGACGGGACCGAGCTGTTGCCATTCCATCAAAACTGCCGGACAAACCAGCGCTAATGTTAAAACATACGGAAGCTTTTGAGCTCTGTATCTAGCAACAAACCCTGTTGCTAGCAACAGCTTCTAAACAGTCGGCCGTAGCTTGCAAGCGTCTCTGTAGCTAAGCAACAGCTTTAGCTAGACCTTGCAGAGCCTGATTGGTGAAAAAAAAGCAACGAAAAGAAAAAAAACTTACTGAACCGACTCCTGAATTTTGCCGGTGGCTCGAGCATTCCGGACAGTTAACCTCCGGATAAACCAAAGTTTCCTGTACTCCAGTTGTGGCCGAATCAGTGTTTTATAAAGATTCATCATAACTTCCTTGCTTTTTTACTCTATTCCTCCATTTAAAAACCCCAGGATCCCGTATGCTTTTTTAACCACTTTCTCAACCTGCCCTGCCACCTTCAACGATTTGTGCATATATACCCCCAGGACTCTCTGTTCCTGCACCTCCTTTAGAATAGTACCCTTTAGTTTATATGGCCTCTCTTTGTTCTTCCTACCAAAATGTATCACTTCGCACTTTACTGCATTAAACTTCATCTGCCACATGTCCGCCCATTCCACCAGCCTGTCTATGTCCTCTTGAAGTCTATTCCTATCCTCCTCACTGTTCACTATACTTCCAAGATTTGTGTCATCCACAAATTTTGAAATAGTACCCTGTACACCCAAGTTCAAATCATTAATATATATCAAGAAAAGCAGTGGTCCTAGTACCGACCCCTGGGGAACACCATTGAATACCTTCCTCTAGTCCGAGAAACAACCGTTCAGCACTACTCTGTTTCCTGTCACTTAGCCAATTTCCTATCCATGCTGCCACTGTCCCTTTTATTCCATGGGCTTCAACGTTGCTGGCAAGCCTATTATGTGCCACTTTATCAAACAACTTTTGGATGTCCATGTACACCACATCAACTGCATTGCCCTCATCAACCCTCTCTGTTACCTCATCAAAAAATTCAATCAAGTTAGTTAAACACGGTTTGCCTTTAACAAATCCGTGCTGGCTTCCCTTAATGAATCCACACTTGTCCAAGTGACTGTTAATTTTGTCCCGGATTATTGTTTCCAAAAGCTTCCCTACCACCAAGGTTAAGCTGACTGACCTGTAGTTGCTGGGTTTATCCTTACACCCTTTTTTGAACAAGGGTGTGACATTTGCATCTTTCCACTCCTCTGGCACCACCCCGTATCCAAGGAGGATTGGGAGATTCTGGCCAGCACCTCCGCAATTTCCACCTTTACTTCCCTCAGCATCCTAGGATGCATCCCTTCCAGTCCTAGTAACTTATCTACTTTAAGTAAAGCCAGCCTTTATAGTACCTTCTCTTTATCAATTTTTATCCCATCCAGTATCTCAACTACCTCGTCTTTCACTATGACTTTGGCAGCATCTTCTTCTTTGTAAAGACAGATGCAAAGTATTCATTTAGTACCTCTGCCATGCCCTCTGCCTCCATGCGTAGGTCTCCTTTTTTGTCCCTAATCGGCCCCAACCCTCCTCTTACTACCCGTTTACGATTTATATGCCTATAGAAGACTTTTGGATTCCCTTTTATGTTAGCTGCCAGTCTATTCTCATATTCCCTCTTTGCCCCTCTTATTTCCTTTTTCACTTCCCCTCTGAGCTTCCTGTATTCAGCCTGGTTCTCACTTGTATTCTCAACCTGACATCTGTCATATGTCCCTTTTTTCTGCTTTATCTTACTCTCTATCTCTTTCATCATCATCCAGGGAGCTCTGGCTTTAGTTGCTATACCTTTCCCCCTTGTGGGAATGTACCTCGACTGCACCCGAACCATCTCCTCTTTAAAGGCAGACCATTGCTCAATTACAGTTTTGCCTGCCAATCTTTGATTCCAACCCACTGAAATTGGCCCTCCTCCAATTAAGTATTTTGACTCCAGATTGCTCTTTGTCCTTTTCCATAGCTAACCTAAATCTTATGATACTATGATCACTGTTCCCTAAATGTTCCCCTACTGAAACTTGATCCACCTGACCCACCTCATTCCCCAGAACCAGATCTAGCAATGCCTCCTTTCTCGTTGGGACGGAAACGAACTGACCAAGAAAGTTCTCCTCAACACACTTAAGAAATTCTTCCCCCCTCTCTGCCCTTTACACTATTACTATCCCAGTCTATATTAGGATAATTGAAGTCCCGCATTATCACTACTCTATAGTTCTTGCACCTCTCTGTAATTTCCCTGTAAATTTGCTCCTCTATATCCTTCCCACTAATAGGTGGCCTATAGAATACACCTAGCAGTGTAATGGCACCTCTATTGTTTCTTAACTAACCAAATAGATTCTGACTTGACCCCTCCAGGACAGCCTCTCTCTCCAGCACTATAATATTCTCCTTAATCAATAGTGCCACCCCACCTCCTTTCTTTCCTTCCCTATCTTTCCTGAACACCTCATATCCAGGAATATTTAGTACCCAATCCTGCCCTTTTTTGAGCCAGGTCTCCGTTATCGCCACAACATCATATTCCCATGTGGCTATTTGCGCCTGCAGCTCACCAACCTTATTTACCACACTTCGTGCGTTTACATACAGGCACTGTAAACTTATCTTAGACCTTCTTGTATTTTCTCTGAGTATGACCCCACCTAATGCCGTACTATCTCTTACTCTAGTGCTATCTGTATCTCCCACTCTTTTGTGCACCATGTTTCTCCTTTCTAATGCTACATCCTGGTGCCCAACCCCCTGCCAAATTAGTTTAATCCCTCCCCAACATCACTAGCAACCCCCATCCCCACACACCCCCTCCCGCGAGGATATTGGTCCCGGCTCTGTTGAGGTGCAACCCATCTGGCCTGTACAGGTCCCATCTCCCCCAGAACTGGTCCCAATGTCCCAGGATCTAAAGCCCCCCCCCCCCCCCTCCTGCACCATCTCTCTAGCCATGCATTCATCTGCTCTATCCTCCTATTTCTAAACTCACTTGTGCGTGGCTCCAGGAGTAATCCGGAGATTACTGCCTTTGAGGTCCTGCTTTTTAATCGCTTTCCTAGCTCCCTAAAATCTGCCTGCAGGACCTCATCCCTCTTTCTACCTATGTCGTTGATACCAATATGGACCAGAACCTCTGGCTGTTCACCCTCCCGTCTCAGAATGTTCTGCAGCTGCTCAGTGACATCCTTGACCCTGGCACCAGGGAGGCAACATACCATCCTGAAATCATGTCTGCGGCCACAGAAATGCCTGTCTGCTCCCCTATTAAATCCCCTATCACTATTGCATTCCCGATCTTCCTCCTCCCCCCTATGGAGCTGAGCCACCCGTGGTGCCATGGACTTTGCTCTAGCTGTACTCCCAAGAGAAACCATCGCCCTCACCAGTATTCAGTGCTGAATATCAGTTAGAGAGCAAGATGCACTCAGGGGATTCCTGCACTATCTGTCTGGTCCTCATTTTCTCTTTGGCAGTCACCCATTCCCTCTCTGCCTGCACACTCTTACGCTACGGGGTGATGTAAGATCCGCAAAATTAATATTGTCAGATGCGGGTCCTTTGGCAGAAGAGGCCTTTACTTTTGAAAGACTGTTTTAAAAGAAGCCCAGAAAAAGGGACAAACAAAATGGCCGCCAGACCCCGTGACTAGCTTTTTGGACACTTTAAAATGGTTCCTGCAGTCCCCAGACAGCCTTTGTGGATTCAGCCCACAGTAAGTTCTGGAAGGCCGTTTCGGAGAAAACCAAACCAGACAGAACCACATACATATGGATTGGATGCAGATCCAGTCAGATCGGCCTGCAGATAAAGGCCATCTAAATCACAGAATCACAGAAACCCCACAGTGCAGATAGAGGCCATTTCGGCCCATCGACACATCGACACATATCCCACCCGATCCCCGTAACCCCTACACATATCCCACCCTATCCCCGTGACCCCACGTATTTAATCCCCCTAACACTAAGGGTCAATTTTTTTTTTTTATCATAGCCAATCAACCTAACCCACACATCTTTGGACTGTGGGAGGAAACCGGAGCACCCGGAGGAAACCCACGCAAACACGGGGAGAATGTGCAAACTCCACACAGACAGTCACCCGAGGCCGGAAACAGTTTTACATTCATAAGGGGAAGCATCAAAGACCCATTAAAGACATCAAAAGGACATTCAAAACAATGCAAGGTCATTCCAGACCAGAGATGGCCATCACCGGCCATCCCGAAAGCAGTTTAAATATAATAACTACCCCGTTGTGATACAAGCCCGCCAAAAGTTAAACAAAGACTAACCTTGATTTGGCGGGAGATAAAGGCTTCTCTTGAGAAGTATATTTGGAGTCCCGGGGTAGCCATCAGGAGGCTCAGCATCCTCCTTCACAGATCACCAGCTCGGAAGGATTGAAGAAGAAAACGAGGCAGTCATCAAGAAGATGATTCGAGTCTGCATCCCGCCCCGGGGTAACCATCAGGAGATCATCGACAAACCCCGGGCCGTTGACGAGACGAAAGGGCAGCAGCCCCACAGAAGAAACCTATTTGAAAATGGTAACCGGCTAGAGACCCCTCTAACCGTGGTCTCCGTCCCCGCCGACGTCCAGGCCTGCCAGTGTCCAGCCTGCCCGTGACCTACACCTCGAGGAAGAAGAGTGTCGCAGCCCGCAGCGCTGACCACGTGGAGACAGGACGCCTGAAAGGATCAAAACGCAGACCTGTTTCAAAACTCTATACTTTCCAACTGGATTGGTGAGCATGTTTCTGGCCCCTCACAATCTGATCTAGATAGGCTTAAGGGGGTGGGCATTTAAGGGGTCATTTTTAACAATGAGTTGTTGTCCCTCGATGTTCCGTGTGTTTCCCCATTTCGTGATGACTTTTGTAAAGAATAATATACCTGTATTTATCTTAGCCAGTACTGTATTATGATTTGTTTTTCCCTCCCATGTACCTTATTGGTTTACAGTTCGATTTGTTCCTTTATGCAATAGTTTCATTTCGTTTTCATTAAATCTGGTCTAGAGTTTTCTCTACATTGTAGTTCCTGCACCCAAGTCCAGTGTCCAGAACCTAAGGGGCGAGTGGGTCGAACCACTCAAGGTTTTACTGTGCAAGAGAGAGAGGCCTCTAGCGAGAGAAACCTCTGCGATCTCGAGAGGAAACCCCTTACAGTGACCACCTCCTGAAATGTGCTATCCACGAAGCTCTCAGCCTCACGGATGCACCGCAGTGATGTCAGCTGCTGCTCAAGCTCCAAAACCTGGAATTCGAGCTCCTCCGGCTGATGACACTTCCTGCACATATGGTTGTCCAGGATACGAGTAGCGTCCTGGAGTTCCCACATAGTTCTACACAATTTTAACATAACTTCTCTGTTTGGACTTATTTTCCAAGGAGTATGTGGCCTCCTTATTCTTCATACCAAAATGCAGTTAACACTTGTCTATATTGAAATTAATTTGCCAAATTACATGCCCATTCTGCAAGTTTATTAATGTCTTCTTGTATTTTGTCACAGTCCTCCTCAGGACATAAGGAATAGGAGCAGGAGTAGGCTATTCAGCCCTTCGAGCCTGCTCTGCAATTCAATAAGATCATGGATGATCTTCTTCCTCAACTCCACCTTCCCGCCCTATCCCCATATTTCTTGATTCCCTTAGCATCCAAAAATCTTTCGATCTCGATCTTGAATATACTCAACGACTGCGCAACCAGAGCTCTCTGGGGTCGAAATTCCAAAGATTCACAACCCTTTGAGTGAAGAGGTTTCTCTTTATCTCAGTCCTAAATGGCCGACCCCGTATTCTGACCTCTAGTTCTAGACTTCCCAGCCAGGGAAACTATCCTGCCAGCATCTACCCTGTCAAGCCCTTAAGAATTTTATATGTTTCAATGAGATCACCTCTCATCTTCTAAACACTGTGGAATATAGGCCATGGGGGGGAAATTTGTTATTGACCATTTTGGGGTGCTAACATCGGCCGGGAGCAAATCTTAGCGCCCGGCGCAAATTAGCGCCGGCATCCATGAAATTCACCTCCACCGCCCCTGGAAGTGATTGGAGCATTAAATCAAGCGCTACACACTTCTTTAGGATGCCAACATCAGGGAACGGGGCACTACCTCGGAGCGCTACTCAAGCTCAGGCGCTGTCAATTACCTAGTACTCAGGCTGGTGCCTTCCAGTTCTTAAAGGGGAGGTTCAATTATGCTGCACAGCCTCACCCTGATCATTGCTGCTTGTGACCTGGGCCTGCAAGGAGGTGCAATTCTTTAACCAGGAATCTCATGGCTGCTCAGAGGCCCAGAGAGAGAGTTCGCCGGTTCAGCGGCCAGGCATTGGAGGCTCTGGTTGCGGCTGTGGAATGCCGATGGGCAGTGCTGTTCCCAGACACTGGTAGGAGGCCATTGGCCCGGGAGTTCACAAGGATGTGGAGGGAAGAGACCCAGTACGCCTCATCCAGAAGCGTGGTCCAAAGGACTCACACCCAGTGCTGCAAGAAGTTCAACAATCTCACTCGGTTGGTCAGGGTGAGTACATGCTTGAAATACCACTACATCCCACCATCTCAACCTCACTCTGTACACAAACAGTATAAACTGCCAAATCCCCAACACTCACCCACCAACTATGCCCATCTACTAAAAGTCACATCCACATCTCACACCTTGCAGACATTAATGGCTATTCAACTATGGTAGGCACATCTGCCAAACACATGGCTGCACACTCACTCACACAATGCCCTTTCTCTTGCAGGCCAAGCTTGCTCATAACAGGAGGGAGCAGCTATCCATAGGAGGAGGTCAGGCAGAGCTGCACCCCCTCACACAGCTGGAGAAGCAAGTGCACAGAATCATCATGAGCAATGTCGTGGGTGCTGTGGCAGTCGGAGAGGTTGACCCCCTTGGGGACAGCAATAGTATGTTCATCACCTCTCCTTCCTCGCTCATACCACTTCCCCCTCACAACACGAGCCCTTCCCACATTCCATCTAAGTATACTGTCTCCATTCATTGCTCCCTTCTTGACCCCCTACCCTCACGTTAAACCCACTCTTGTGCCTTCCTGCTTTCAGATAGTGAGCCACCATCTGAACAGCCTGTCCCTCAGCCTCCCAGTGGCAGCGACGCGAGAGAGGAGGAGGAACACCTCACTGCCTGCGTCTCCCGAGGGCAACACATTGGATACTGGAGCTACGCGGTGGCTGGAGGGGAGCAGAGGAAATGGCTCTGATGTGGGTGAAGCTCCGGGACCCAGCGGGCAGCAGCAACGTATTGGGGAAAGGGAGGCTCAGGGGCTATCTCCCTGGAGGGGGAGTGCGTGCATGAGTTCTGCTGCACAGGACTTGGATGAGGACCTCAATGTCGACGCGATGAACACACAGGTGATGAGTATGCATACTGAGCTCATGGGTGCAATGGCAAGGGTGCCCGAGAGCATGGATGCACTGGCTAGGAGTGTGGAGGAGTCCGCCACCAGCATTGTTGCCATCCGTGTACAAACCCTCGAGCTCATCCTTGCCACTTTGCAGAAGATGGTTGACTTTCAGGGAGCCCGTGGGGACCCAGAGTCCATGCCGTGTGTAATGGGTGAGGTGGCAGCATCTGTTACAGCCCAGGCCGAGGCAAAGCAACCGCTTACTGCTGTAATTGAGTGATTGGTTGGTGCCATCCAATCTCAGACTGTTCTGATGCAGTCTCAGACTCGCCCACTATCCACCAGGGATCTCACGCTACTGCAGCAGGCCAGCAATCTGTGCTCAAGCAGATTGTTCCGGATGCTGAGGTTCTGCCCCGGGGGAGTGGCAGTCTGTTGGTTGAGCAGGAAGGTGCTGTCCTCTCTCTGGATGACAGCATTCCTGCTTCCAACTTTGCCGCTCTGCCATTGCACTTGCTGCAGCCTGTAACCCAGCCAGCCCAGACTGCTGCCGCCCATGCAGAGTTGGTGCAGTCTGCAGCCAAGTTCACCAGGCCCAGAGCTGGTCGACGCCGTCCTGCAAGGCCAACTGCAGTCTCTGGCTCTCAGATTCAGCAGCCTTCCACCAGCCTTGCTGCAGCCACTGGGGCCACATTACGGAGGAGCAGTAGGGTTGGGAGGGGGAAGTGCAAAGGGGAGGGAGATCATTGAGGAAGGCACAGTAAATAAAATTTTTAGAGCAAATGGGGGGAGTGTGTGTACCAAAGTTCGATGTGTTTGTAAGTATATTGTTCAGTTTGGTAAGAAGTATTTCCGTGTGCTAAGAACCAGTTTTGTTTGTTCATAAATTGTTGTGTTTGACTGTTATTGGTTGTGTTTAATAAGACAGAGTTGTGCAGAATAATAAATGTTTATTGCAATGTTACGAATTTGGTCATGTTTCTCATTGAAACTTTGGCCAGTCATCGGGGCTGCAATGATGTGGTTGTTGATCCCAAATGCCATCTGCTCTTTCATTGGAAGTGCTGTGTAATGAGGCGATCACGAACGGCCCTTGCAGAAGCAACATGGGGCGGCTCCCTCCTCGTTGGTGCTGCTACTACTCCTCTTCATCCTCCTCCTATGCCTTTTCCTCCTCCTCCTCCTCCTCCTCCTCCTCCTGAGGTGGTCCACCAATCCCTGGTGGCAATGGCTGGGTCCTCAGAATGGCAAGGTTGTGCAGCATGCAGCACACAACTATGAAAACAGATCTGGGGAGTAGTGCAGGGCTCCTCCAGCGCGGTCAAGACAGTGGAACCATTGCTTTAGCACGCCGCTGGTTCCTGGTGACGCTATGGCTCTCATTATATGCGAACTCAGCAGGAGTGTTGGGTTACAGAGCGGTGTCATCAACCAGGTGGCGAGTGGATAACCTTTGCCACCGAAGAGCCAGCCGTGAGCTTGATGCGGTGGTTGGAACAGTGCTGGAACACCAATCTGGTGCAGGATGAATGCATGATGGGTGCTGCCAGGATAGTGGGCATTGATGGCGAGGATGCGCTGTCTGTGGTCGCACACCAACTGCACAGAGTGGTAGTCTCTGCATTTGCGGAACACCTCTGCATTTTGTTGAGGTACCTGCAATGCCACATGGGTGCAGTCAATGGCACATTGAACCATGGGGAAGCCTCCTATCCTAGCAAAGCCACGTGTATTTATGCTGTTTGGCTCGGGTAATGGGGAATGAAATGTACTCCCTTCTCCTTCTGTACAGAGCATCTATGAGCTTGCGGATGCAGCAATGGCCAGCAAACTCAGATGTTGGCAATATCCCCTGTTGAAGCCTGGAAGGAGCCTCTGGCGTAGAAATTGAGAGCAACTGTGACCTTCACTGCCACCGACAGAGATGTCCTGGTCCTAAGCTGAAGCTCTGGCTGCAGGAGGTGGCAGAACTTCTAAGGCATGGCTCCTCTGACAGATGAATGTATGAGAACTGCTCCCAGAATAGCCTGGGAGGGTAAGGTCTCCTGTGGAGAGCCCTGTTGGCCCTCCTCCCTCTGGCCACGTTTTCTAATCTTTCTCTCCGCCTCTGCCGGGGCGAAGCTGAGGCCCCGTGACAGTACAGCCCTCACTAACTTGTAGATGTTACAGTACCAAAGGTAAGAGAAATGCAACTTGATGTTTTGCTGATGCGCAAAACTCCTTCAAGTAAGAAGCCGTCAAATCTCTCCAAACGCCTCTCTGCTTGTCAATGTGCGAAGGCAGAATTGATTGCCGACAGGAAAAAACAGGAAGTGCACGCCTTGAAATCACACTCCCCCAGCTTCCAGGTGACTGCAAACCGTCCTCCTGTACCTGTCGTTCCTAGCGACAGGTGCTGAAGCAGGGGGCGAGAATCAATTTCCTACCCGGGGCAATGTACACTTGAATGGCATCACAATCTCCTGGCGCAGATCATGGTGGTAGTGTTCAGTGCCACTGCAAACTGCCAGTTGAATTTCATGGTCAGCACTAAAATCGCCACACACGGGCAGTAAGTCGTTAGCGCCCCCAGAGGCACTAACCAACCTAATTTTTCCCTCTTTAGTTTTCTCAATCTCTCCTCATAGGACAATCCCTTCATCCCAGGAATCAATCTAGCAAACCTTTGTTGCATTCCCTCCAAGGCAAGTATATCCTTCCTTGGGTAAGGAGACCAAAACCGTACAGTATTCCAGGTGCAGTCTCACCAAAGGCCCTATATAATTGTAGTAAGACTTCAATCTTCTAGTCCAATCCCTTTGTAATAAAATCTAACAGACCATTTGCTTTCCTAATTGCTTGCTGTACCTACGTTAACTTTGTGATTCGTGTACAAGGGCTCCTAGGTCCCTCTGACTACCAACGTTTTCCAGTCTATCACCATTTAAAAAATATTCTGCTTTTGTATATTTCCTACTAAAGTGGCTAACTTTACAATTCCCCACATTACTCAATCTGCCACATTCTTGTCCACTTACCTAACCTGTCTGTATCCCTTTGCATCCTCCTCACAGCTGACTATCACACCTAACTATCAGCAAACTTGGATACATTAGTTTGTTCCCTCATCAAGTCATTGTTATAGATTGTAAATAGCCGAGACCCAAGCACTGATCCTTGCAGTAGCACACTACTTACAGCCTGCCAACAATGTTCCCTGTAATTTTTGTCGCCGCACAAGAACTATACAGTACTGATAATGGGGGACTTCAACTATCCGAATAGACTGGGATAGTAATAGTGTAAAGGGCAGGGAGGGGGGAGAATTTAAGTGCATTCAGAAGAACTTTCTTGATCAATATGTTTCCAGCCCAACAAGCAAGGAGGCGTTGCTGGATCTGGTTCTGGGGAATGAAGTAGGTCAAGTGGAGCAAGTGTAAGTAGGTGAACATTTAGGGAACTGTGATCATAGTATAAGGTTTAAATTAGCTATGGAAAAGGATAGGGTGTAATTTAGAGTTAAAATACTTAATTGGAGGAAGGCACATTTCAGTGGGATGAGAACAGATCTGGCCCAGGTAAATTGGAATCAAAGATTGGCAGGCAAAACTGTAGTGGAACAATGGGCTGCCTTTAAAGAGGAACTAGTTCGGGTACAGCTGAGGTACATTCCCACGAGGGGGAAAGGTAGGGCAACTAAAGTCAGAGCTTCCTGGATGACAAGAGATAAGAAAGAAAGATAAAGCAGAAAAAGTGTGTGTATGACAGAGGTCAGGTTAAGAATACATCTGGGAATCAGGCTAAATATAGAAAATTCAAAGGGGAAAGTGAAAAAGTAAATAAGAGGGGCAAAGAGAGTATGAGAATAGAATGGTAGCCAACATAAGTTAATCCAAAAGTCTTCTATAGACATAAAATAGTAAACGGGTAGTAAAAGGAGGGTTGGGGCCAATTAGGGACCAAACAAAAGAGACCTACACATGGAGGCAGAGGGTATGGCTGAGGTACTAAATGAGTACTTTGCACCTGTCTTCACCAAGATGATGCTGCCATAGATATAGTAAAGGAGGTAGAGGAGATACTAGATGGGATAAGAATTGATAAAGATGAGGTACTGGCTGTACTTAAAAGTAGATAAGTCACCAGGACCAGATGGGATGCATCCGAGGATAGTGAAGGAAGAAATCGCGGAGGTACTGGCCATAATCTTCCAATCCTCCTTAGAAACGAGGGTGGTGCCAGAGGGCTGAAGAATTGCAAATGTTACACCCTTGTTCAAAAGAGGTTGTAAAGATAAACCCAGCAACTACAGGCCAGTCAATTTAACTTCAGTAGTGGGGAAGCTTTTCGAAACAATAATCAAGGACAAAATTAACAATCGCTTGGACAAGTGTGGATTAATTAAGGAAAGCCAGCACGGATTTGTTAAAGGCAAATCATGTTTAACTAACTGGATTGAGTTTTTTTTAAATGAGGTAACAGAACGGGTTGATGAGGTCAATGCAGTTGACGTGGTGTACATGGATTTCCAAAAGGCATTTGACAAAGTGTCACATAAAAGGCATGCTAGCAAAGTTGAAGCCCATGGAATAAAAGGGAGTGACAGCATGGATACAAAATTGGCTAAGTGACAAGAAACAGTAGTGGTGAACAGTTGTTTTTAGGACTGGAGGAAGGTATTCAGTGGTGTCCCCCAAGGTCGGTACTAGGACCACTGCTTTTCTTGATATATATTAATGACTTGGATGTGGGTGTACAGGGCACAATTTCAAAATTTGAAGATGACACAAAACTTGGAAGTATAGTGAACAATGAGGAGGTTAGTGATAAGACTTCAAGGACAGAGTCAGGCTGGTGGAACGGGCAGATGCAATTTAATGCAGAAAAGTGTGAAGTGATTCATTCTTTCTACTAAAATGTGAGGAAATATAAATTAAAAAGGGTACAATCCTAAAGGGGGGTATATGTGCACAAATCCATTGAAGGTGGCAGGGCAGGTTGCAAAATCAGTTTTTAAAAAGTTCACTGGATCCTGGGCTTCATGAATAGAGGTAGAGTACAAAAGCGTGCAAAATATGATGAACCTGTATAAAACACTGGTTCAGCCTCAACTGGAGTATTGTGTCCAATTCTGGGCACCGCTCTTTAGGAAGGATATGAAGGCCTTAGAGAGGGTGCAGTAAAGATTTACCAAAATGATTCCTGGGATGAGACTTCAGTTACATGGATAGATTGGAGGAGCTGGGGTAGTTCTCCTTAGAGCAGAGAAGATTGAGAGGAGATTGGATAGAGGTGTTCAAAATCATGAGGGGTCTGGAGTAGATAGAGAGAAACTGTTCCCATTGGCAGAAGGCTCGAGAACCAGAGGACACAGATTTAAAAGGTGATTGGCAAAAGAACCAAAGACAACGCAAGAAAAAACTCTTAAACTCAGCAAGCGGTTAGGATCTGGAATGCACTGCCTGAAAGGGTGGTGGAGGCAGACTCAATCACTGCTTTCAAAAGCAAGTTGGATAAGTACCTGAAAGAAAAACAATTTGCAGGGCTACTGGGAAAGGGCGGGGGAGTGGGACGAGTGGAGGTGCTCTTGCAGGGAGTCAGCACGGGCTCAGTGGGCCAAATGGCCTTCTTCCATTAAGTAATTATTCTTTGATTCAAAATACTGCGTATGCGCAGCTTATGCATTGAACAGAGCGCAGGACCTCTGGAGAGCTGCGGCAGCTTAAAGGGAACACTGTCTGCCAACCTGAAAATGACCAGTTTATTCCTACCTGTTTTGTCTGTTAACCAAAATCAAATCAAATTTTATTTGCCATATGTATTACTACAATGGAATGTTTTTACTCCCCGATCACTTCCACAATAGGCTGTGGGAGCTCAGACACATCGCTATTCTACAGCGCCATGTTCAGTAAAAGTCAATTCAATTGCGTCCAATGGCAGTGGGGACGCACTGTTTATCAGCCGCTCCGTCTCCACGGACTCCTCCTCCCTGTTGCTGGCTCCACAATATTGTGCCCTTCTCACGCTCACCGTCTGGCCTCCGGTCTCCATGCCCGGCTCTCCCTCCTTCCCCTCAAACTGCGAGTTTCCCGCACTGTCGCCAGTTCTCAATCCATGCCAATATATTACCCACACTCCCATGAGCCCTAATTTTTTTTTTTTTTTTGCAAAAACCTTTTGTCTGGCACCTTTTCAAATGCTTTTTGAATATCCAAATACACTACATCTACTGGTTCCCTTATCTACCCTGCTAGTTACAACCTCAAAAAAGCTTCCTTTTCATAAATCAGTCATATTATGATTTTCTAAGTGCCCTGTTACCAAGTCCCTAATAATAGGTTCTAGCATTTTCCCCACTACTGATGTCAGGCTAACTGGCCTACAGTTCCATTTTCTCTCTCCTTCCTTTCTTGATCAGCAGGGTTACGTTTGCTACCTCCCAATCCACAGGTATTCTGGCAGATCAAAACCAATGCATCAACCATCACTGTAGCCACCTCTTAAAACCCTAGGATGTAGGCCATCAGGTCCTGGGGATTTGTTGGCTTTTAGTCCCATTAATTTCTCCAGTAGTTTCTTTACTAATACTAATTTATTTAAGTTCCTCATTTTCACTGGTCCCTTGGTTCCCCACTATTTCCAGAATGTTATTAGTTTAGGATTGTTACAGGACTACGGGGAAGAGTGTGGGGCATTGGCATTAGTTTGGACTGATACAGGAATATGAGGAGGCAGTTGGGCTAGTTTGGGGTTGATCCAGGGCTATAGGGCAAGAGTGGGGCAGTGGGATTAGTTTTGGATTGATACAGGACTATGGGGAAAGAGGGGGGCATTGGATTGTTACATGGCTATGGGGTGATAGCAGGGCAGGGGATCAGTTTGGGATTGATAGAGGGCTATGGGGTGAGTGGGGAGTGGGATTAGTACAGTGCAATGTGGAGGGGTAGTGGGATTAGTTTGGGCTTGTACCCCCCAAATTTGTCATCCACAATTTTAAAATGGCATTCATGATTCTACAGTCCAAATCGTTTATGACAATGTGAACCAGTGGTCCCAGCACCAATCCTTGTGGAACACCACTTCCCACCTTTTGCCAGTCTGAGTAACTACCCTTAACTCCTACTGTTTTCTGTGTTGTAGCCAGCTTGTTCTCAATTCTGCTATTTGTCCAGACTCCACATGCTCAGACTGCAGTCATGAAGCTTCTATGCAGTACCTGATCAAAGGCCTTTTGAAAATCCAAATAAATTACATCTACTACATTACCTGTGTCTACCCTTTGAATTCTTTTGAAGAATTAACAATGAGGTTGGTCAAGCATAACCTTCCTTTTTGAAATCCGTGCTGACTACTCTTTATATATTTGGTTTCTAGATGCTTTTCTATTACATCTTTGAGTAAAGATTCAAGTATCTTTCCTACCACCGGCCTAACTGCTCTATAGTTCCCTGGACTTGTTCTATCTCCCTTTTATATGAATAATAAATATAAGAATAACATTAGCTGTCCGCCAGTCCTCCGGCACTATTCCCTTTTCCAATTAATTTTTAATCAATATATAGTAATGCCTCTACTAATCTCTTTTCTAGCTTCTTTTAGCAGGCACAAATGTAATCCATCCAGACCAGGGTTTTATCTAAAGTATAACTAACTAGTTTATCAATTGTCTCTCCTCTTTCTATCTTAAATGTCTTAGTATTTTTTAAATCTTTTCTAATGCCCTGTCCATCTTCTTTGCCTCAGTATTTACCAGGGAGACCAAGCAATTATTCATTATTTCTGTAATTTCGTTGTCATGAGCTGTGAATGCATCTTATGCATCCCCTAGTGTCCCTATCCTGATTTTTCTTTTACTTGTGTCTATAGAATACTTTATTATTTTATTTATTTATTTATTTATTTATTAATTAAGATTCCCCTCCACATCTCCCTCCATAATGTCCATTCACTTTTGAACAAGGTCCTTGCTTATTATGGATGATTACATCAACATCATGGTTTTGATGGAAACTTGGCCGACGAGTGAGGATATCTTCCCCCCTTAATGAAGCATCCCTGTCTGGCTATACCTTCCACCATTTGCCCTACCTAGACCACCGCAGTTGCAGTGTGGCCATTACTGCCAATCACACTGTAGCCTGCCCCCCTACTCCTCTGGCACCTGTCATTTAAGCAGTTCACCTTGATCTACCATTTTCACCTCTCTAAAATCCTCATTCTCTACATCCTACCCAAGTGCAATGCCAAGTTTCTCATCAAGGTATCTTCACTGCTCTCCTCCCTCAGCCCCTGCACCAAGGGACTTCTCATCCTTGTTACCCCCCTCTCAACTTATCTTGCTCTCTTAAATTCACTGCCATCCTACCCACCCTTAATCTCACTCCATATAAAAACTTGCCTACCTATATTCACAGGCACTCCCTCAACCTTGCCATCTGACATGGCCTCAACTTCCATTGCCGATTACTTACTTGCATCCCTCTCCACAAACACCCCCTTACCCCTCCCAAACCCACTTCCTTCTGTGTGCACCCTTGGGGGGAAAAAAACTCAAAAGTCACTTACAACGGCATTTTCAAACGACCAACTGTCTAACCTTTAGCCATCCATCACACTCACCTTTGATGCCTTTGTGCCCATAAAAACCATTACACCCTCACCCTGGTGGCTCCCCCTCCTATGTCCTCATCTACACTCCCTCAAGTCCAAGGGACCCAAACATGAATATTTATGGCAGGTTTAGACATTCATTGCGAGATTTGGCTGAACCACAGTATTCCAGGATCATCCTGGAATGCAAGGATACCCCCCCGGCTTTTCTTCACTACTGTCTTCTTAAACCCATCCCCTACCCAGTGACCTACAAGTGCAAAGAGATCAGACATCTTTATCACCAAGATTGAGACCATCTGTTCAGTTACCTCTGCCACCCTCTTCCCTTCACCTAGCCCAAGCCAAACTTCAGCAGAGGTTCCCCCTGCCCTAGCACTGAACACATCTTTCTCTAGTTTCTCCCCTCATGCCCTGAGTTCATCGTGTCCACGAGACCCACCTCCTGCTCCTTCAACCCTATTCCCAATGAACTTCCCTTCCTGCCACCCATGTTAGCAGATATTGGAGTACTCCTTGGGTACTGTTCACCACCCCTTTAAAAAATCTACCATATAGGAACAGTAGATCATTTAGCCCTGTGAACCTGTTCAAACATTCAATGAGTTCATGACTGATCTGTGACCCAATTCCACATACCCACCTTTGTCCTATATCCCTTCAGTCATACCGCACAGAAAGAGGCTCTTCGGCCCATTATGTGCCGGCCATCCAGCCCTGTCTATTCTAATCCCATTTTCCAGCACTTGGTCCATAGCCTTGTATGCTATGGCGTTTCAGGTGCTCATCTAAATGCTTCTTGAATGTTGAGGGTTCCTGCCTCTACCACCCTTTCTGGCAGTAAGTTCCAGATCCCAACCACCCTCTGGGTGTAAAAGTTTGTCCTCAAATCCCCTCTAAGCCTCCTGCCCCTTCCCTTGAAACTATGCCCCTTGGTTATTGACCCCGCTACTAAGGGGAAAAGTTCCTTTCCATCTACGCCCCATATAATTTCTTACACATCAATCAGGTCCCCACTCAGCCTTCTCTGCTCTAATGAAAACAACCCCAGCCTGTCCAGTCTCTCTTCATACCTGAAGTGCTCCAGCCCAGGTAACATCCTGTTGAATCTCCTCTGCACCCTCTCCAATGCAATCACATCCTTCCTATAGTGTGGCGACCAGAACTGCACACAGTATTCCAGCTGTGGCCTAACGAGCGTTTTGTACAGCTCCATCATAACCTCCCTGCTCTTATATTCTATGCCTCGGCTAATGAAGGCAAGTATCCCGTATGCCTTAACTACCTGTCCTGCTGCCTTCAGGGATCTATGTACATGCACACCAAGGTCCCTCTAATCCTCTGTCCTTCCTCGGGTCCTACCATTCATTGTGTATTCCCTTGCCTTGTTAGTCCTCCCAAAATGCATCACCTCACACTTTTCAGGATTAAATTCCATTTGCCACTGTTCTGCCCATCTAACCATCCCATCTATCATCCTGTAGCTTGAGGCTTCTCTCCTCACTATTTACCACTCCACCAATTTTTGTGTCATCTGCAAACTTACTGATCATACCTCCTACATTCATATCTAAATCATTAATGTACACTACAAACAGCAAGGGACCCAACACTGATCCCTGCAGTACACCACTAGATACAGGCTTCTAGTCACAAAAACAACCTTCAACCATCACCCGCTGCTTCCTGCCACTAAGCCAATTTTGGATCCAATGTGCCAAATTGCCCTGGATCCCATGGGCTCTTCCCTTCTTGACCAGTCTCCCATGCGGGACTTAAGCCTTACTGAAGTCCATGTAGACTACATAAACTGCACTACCTTCATCCACACACCTAGTCACCCCCTCGAAAAATTCAATCAAATTGGTCAGAAATGATCTCCCCCTGAAAGCCATGCTGACTATCCCTGCCTCTTAGTGCTGACTAAATTTGTCCCTCAGAATTTTTTTCCAATGATTTCCCTACCACTGATGTTAGGCGCACTAGCCTATAATTCCCTGGTTTATCCCTACTACCCTTCTTGAACAATGGTACTACGTTAGCTGTCCTCCAGCACCTCACCTGGGCCAGAGGTTCTGAAAATTTGCATCAGAGCCCCTGCAATCTCCTCCCTTGCCTCACAGCGCAGCCTGGGATACATCCAGTCAGGGCCTGGGGATTTATCCACTTTTAAGCTGCTAAAACTGCTAGTACCTCCTCTCTATACTAATTTGTTCAAGTATATCACAATCCCCCTGCCTGATTTCTATGCCTACATCGTCTTTCTCCAGTGAACACCAATGCAAAAGTGTCATTTAAAACCTCACCTGCATCTTCCAGCTCTACACAGATTGCCACTTTGGTCCCTAATAGGCCCTACTCTTTCCCTGGTTATCCTCTTGCCCTGAATATACTTATAAAACACCTTGGGATTTTCCTTTATTTTGCCCACCATTTTTCATGCCCAGTGCCTGCTCTTCACTCCAATTTCTTTTTTAAGTACCCCCCTGCACTTTCTATACTTCTCTCAGGCTTCCACGGTTTAGTCCTTTGTATCTGCCAAAAGCCTCCTTTCCCCCTAATCCATTCTTTTATATCCCTTGACATCCAGGGTTCCCTGGGCTTGCTGGTCCCACCCTTGACCTTTACAGGAACATGTTGGCATTGCACTCTCGCTATTTCCTTTCTGAAAGACTCCCACTGCTCTGATGTGGATTATCCTACAAGCAGCTGATCCCAGTCCACTTTGGTCAAATCCTGCCTCATATTAAAAATCAGCCTTCCCTAATTTAGAACCTTTATTTCCAGTCCATCTTTGTCCTTTTCCATGACTACCTTAAATCGCATCGATTTATGGTCAGTCACCAAAATGCTCTCCTACTGACACATCTAACACTTGCCTGCCTACATTCCCTAGAATTAGTTCCAGTACCACCCCCTCTCTTGTAGGACTTTCTACATGCTGGCTCAAAAAGCTCTCCTGGATGCATTTTTAAGAATTCCGCACCCTCTAAGCCTTTCACACCGACTATCCCAGTTAACATTGGGGAAGTTGAAATCCCCTATTATTTCTACACTTCTGAGATTTGCCTACATATCTATCTCCCCCTGACTGTTTGGGGGCCTATAGTACACTCCCAGCAAAGTGCTTGTGCTTGCCCCCTTTTTGTTTAAGTTCTTCCCATAGGGCCTCATTAGAGGAACCTGCTAAGACATCATCCCTCCTTAAGCAGCAATTGACTCGATTAATATTGCGACACCCCCCTCTCGCCTGAAGGTTCTATACCCTGGAATATTGAGCTGCCAGTCCTGCCCCTCCCTCAACCATGTCTGTGATAGCAACAATATCATACTCCCATGTTCATCAACACCTTCAATTAATCTGCCTTACTCGCAAGACTCCTTGCATTAAAATAAATGCCATCCAACCTTGTGCCATTACCCATTTGCTCTGCCTTCCAGGCAGACTTGTTTTTTTCCTCTATATTTGGCTGTGCATCACCCCCTACTATAGCTCCACGCCATATCCCATTCCCCTGCCAAGTTAGTTTAACCCCACCCCCCAAAATAGTACTCGCAAACCTCCCTGCAAGGATGTTGGTCCCGTTCCAGTTCAGGTGCAATCCGTCTGACATGTACAGGTCCCACCTTCCCCAGAGATCCAGGAAACTAAAACCCTCCCTCCTGCACCAACTCTTTAGCCACACATTCATCTGCTCTATCCTCCTATTCCTATAGCATGTGGCACCAGGAGTAATCCAGATTACCTTGGAGGTCCTGCTTTTTAATCTGCTACCAGCTCCCTAAATTCTTGTTGCAGGACCTCATCCCTCTTTCTACCCATGTCATTGGTACCAATGTGAACCATGACCTCAGACTGTTCGGCCTCCCTCTTCAGAATGCCCTGCAGCCGTTCAGTGACATCCTTGACCCTGACACCAGGGAGTCAACATACCAGCCTGGAGTCACGTCTGTGGCCACAGGAACAGCTATCTGCTCCCTTACAATAGAATCCCCTATAACTATCGTTCTCCCACTCTTCCCTCCCCTCCTGTGCAGCTGAGCCACTTGTAGCACCAGACTTGGCTCTTGCTCTGGGAGGTGGACCCAGGGGACTCCTGCACTACCTTCCTAGTTCTTTTACTCTGTCTGGCAGTCACCCATTTCATACCTTTGGTTAACAAATCTATCAATCTCAGATTTAAAGTTAATTGACCTAGTATCAATTGCTATTTCCCCCCCCCCCCCCCAAACTTCTACCACCCTTTGCATGTAGAAGAGTTTCCTAACTTCACTCCTGAAAGGCCTGGCTCTACTTTAGACTATGTCCCGTAGTCCTAGACTCCCCAGCCAGAATAGGGTCCAGTGCCCCTTAAGATCCTGAAAATTTTGATCAAATCACATTGTAACCCTTGGAGTCCAGGTATCATTCTGGTCAATATATTCTGTCTCCAAGGCCAATATAGCCTTCCTAAGGTGTAGTGTCCAGAACTGTTCACAATACTCCAGGTGTGGTCTAACCAGGGTTTTGTACAGCTGTCTTCTATCCCCATATTCTCATCCAGATATAAAGGCCAGCATTCCATTGTCTTTTGATTATTTTCTGTACTTGTCCATGACATTTTAATATGTACATGGACCACCAAGTCTTTTTGGATCTCCACTGTTTAGTTTTTCCACCATTCAGAAAAGTTCTGCTCTATCCATTTTAGGCCCAAAGTGAATGACCTCATTTGCTTACATTGGAATCCATTTGCCAGTTTGCCCATTCACTTAAATCCATTAATATTTGTAATTTTATGCTACCATCTACACTGCTTACAATGCCACCTACCTTTGTCTCATCAGCAAACTTGTATATGCAGCTTTCTATCCCATCATTTCAGTCATTAATAAAATAAATGAGTGAATAGTTGATGCCCCAATAGAGCCCAGACACCACTAGTCACACCCTGCCAATTCAAATACTTGCCCATTATCCTTACCTTGCCCCCTGCCACTCAGCCAATTTCCTAACCAGGTCAATAATTTGCCTTCAATTCCATGAGCTTCAACTTTAGCAACATTTTTTTTTTTTTTTTTAAATTCACTCACTGGATGTAGTAGTCACTGGCAAAGCCAGCACTTATTGCCCTTGAGAAGGGTGTTGTAAGCCACCTAGTTGAACTGCTGTAGTCCTTGTAGTGAAGGTACTCCCAACAGCACTGTTTGGGACAAAATCCTAGAACTCTGTACCTATGATGAAGGAACAGTATTATATTTCAAAGTCAGGACAGAGACTTGGAGGCAGTGGTATGCCTATGCACCTGCTGCCCTTGTCCTTCCAGGTGGTAGAGGTCGCAGGTTTGGAAGGTTCTGTCGAAGGAGCCTTGGCAAATTGCTGCAGTGCATCTTATAGATGGTACACATTGCAGCCACAGTGGGCCGGTGGTGGAGGGAGTGAATGTTTTAAGGTGGTGGATGGGGTGCCAATCAAGGTTGCTTAATCCCAAATGGTGTCAAGCTTCAAGTGTTGTTGGCACTACACTCATCCAGGCAAGTGGAGAGTATTCCATCACACTCCTGACTTGCAGATGGTGGAAAGGCTTTGGGGACTCAGGAGACGCTCACCACAGAATACCCAGCTTCTGATCTGCTCTTGTAGCTAGTCCAGTTAAGTTTCTGGTCAATGGCAACCCCAGGATGTTGATGGGGTCCAGGCCAAGGGATAGAACATATCCTGGGATGAGTCATATGCACAGAATACCACCAGTCTGTGTTGCTTGACGAGTCTGTGGGACAGCTCGCCAATGTTGGTACAAGTCGCCAGATGTTAGCAAAGAGGACTTTGCCAGGTCAACTGGGCTGGATAAACCTTTGCTGTGTCTGAATCTAGTGCCTTGGTCACTGCCAGGTGATCTGTCTAGTTTTATTTGTTTGGTAGTGGCTAGTTACAACCGAGTGGCTAGCTAGGCCATTTCAGCAGGCAGTTAAGCGTCAAACCATATTGCTGTGTGGTCTGGAGTCACATAGGAAAGACTAGCTAATGCCAACAGATTTCCTTGTCTAAAAGGATGTTGGAGGACCAGATGAGTTTTTACAACTATTTGGTTGTTTCACAGTCACCATTGCTGATACTAGTTTATTTAATTAATAATTTACATTTCACAGCTGCTGTGGCAGGATTTAAACTCTTCTGCAGATAGAGTTCAGGCCTCAATTACTAGATAACCATTACATCCAATACTGTATCTTGAGGGACATCACATGCCTTCTGGACAGGCATATAAAAAAATATACGTAGACATTAACCCGTCCACTACTTTAGTCACCTCTTCAAAAGAATTCAATCAGGTTCATCAGGTATGAGCTACCCTGCCGCATTGGCAGTACCTCTCCAGTGCTTTGAGGTCCATTGGCAGGATAGGCACACCAATGTCAATGTTCTCGCTCAGGCCAACATCAAAACTTTGACCACAGGATCAGCTCCGATGGATGGGTCACATCGTCCGCATGCCTGATACGAGACTCCCAAAACAAGCGCTCTACTCGGAGCTCCGACACGGCAAGAGAGCCCCAGGTGGGCAGAGGAAACGCTTCAAGGACACCCTCAGTCTCCTTAAAAAAAAAAAAAAGTGCAACATCCCTACCAACACCTGGGAATCCCTGGTCCAAGACCACACAAAGTGGAGAAGCATCCAGGAAGGCACCAAACTGAAGAGTCTCTTTGCCAGGAACAAGCAGAAGCCAAGCACAGGCAGCACAAATCAACCCAAGCACCCCACCCACCAGCCCCTTCAACCACCGTCTGCCCCACCTGTGAGAGAGACTGTAGGTCCCGCATTGGACTCAGTCACCTGAGAACTCATTTTTAATGTGGAAGCAAATCATCCTCGGTTCCCAAGGGACTGCCTAAGAGAAGACCCTGCACAAAGCCACGCTGGCTCTTAGATAAGCTGGAAATTGGTGTTCAGTCACTATCCTTAATTATAGACTCGTAATTTCCCAATTAACAGATGTTAGGCTAACTGGTCGATAATTTCCTGGTTAACTCCCTTTTTAAAAAAAGAAATAAATAAAGTGACATGCAGTTTTCCAATCTAAAAAAAGGTTACCGAATCAAGAGAACTTTGGAAGATTATAGTTAGGGCATCTGCAACATTCTTACCCACTTCCTTGAAAATCCTGAGATGGAAACCATCTGGTTCTGGGGATTGGTCACTGTCTTTTTCTCAGTTATTTTGCTTACATTAATTCTGTTGAGGCTCCATCCCTGAATCAGTATTAGTTTCTTGGGATGACCAGCCTGCCATCTACTTCCTCTACTGTAAATACTGACAAGTTATTATTCAACATGTTGCCATTTCCTTAGCTTCTTTTACAATATCATGGCTATCCGTTCAAGGGGCCCACATTGCTTTCCCTCTTCTCTTCGTGCACCCCCCCCCCCCCAAAATATAAATTGTAGAATCAGTGTTGATTTTGATGTCCCTTGCAAGTTTTTCATGCATGATTTTTTATTGTTCTTTGCCTCTCCCATCCAGTTGCCAGGATCTGCACTAGTTTTTGCATGCTTTTAGTTTTAAGTTGTTTTTTCTCTTTAGCAATCCATGGGTTTTTTGACAAATAGAGCTCTTGCCCCTGAAGGGTATAAACTGGTTCTGTATCACGTTAAATTATTTTGAAAACCTCCCACTAATCTGGTTTTACTCTAACAGATCACCCAAATCTAGAATCTTAGTAGCCATTGTATCTCTCCCTTTCAAATACAAAAGTTGAACTTGATCACAATTGCTATTAAATGTTGATGCAGTTAAGCCAACACAGCCTGCCCTTTTTTGCATTAAACTATCCTGAACACTCAAATTCACCACCTTTGACGTGAACTAGTCTGCTTATCCCAATCTATAAGTAACTTAAAATCGCCCATTAAAACCACACTTGTAAAATCTCTGCATTTATACATTCTATACTAGGGCCTATACACAACCCCACTCGTCTTGCATCCTATTCAGTTTCTTATGCTACCCAGTCACCACTGCCACTCCTCATTATACCCTCATCATTTCATCCTTAATCACCAAAACTATCCCACCCCCCTCCATTTTCCCTATAGACCTGATAACCTGGTATATTTAGTTCAGTCCTGACCATCTTGCAGTCATGTTGCAGTAATGGCTACCATGGCACACACCCAAAGCTGAATTTGTACCTGCAATTCATTCAATTTATTCCCTCCCCATTTAGTAGTTGAAAGTCATCGTGGCTGCCCCATTTATCCTGCTAGGACCGTCCCTCACCTAGTTCCAATCCATCCTGTCATACCATTACCTCTGGAGCCCGCGAAGGACCTATTCTTGGCCCCCTCCCATTTCTCATCAATATACTGTTCCTCAGGTGACATTGCTGCACTGTCTGGTGTTGTCCCATTTGAAAGACGAAACATTAAACAGTCTGCTCTCCGGTGGTCGTAAAAGATCCCATGACACTTTTGAAGAGCAGGGGAGTTCTCCCTGGTGTCCTGGCCAATATTTTCCCCTCAATCAACATCACAGACTATTTAATCATTATCACATTGCTGTTTGTGGGACCTTGCTGTGCCCAAATTGGCTGCTGTGTTTCCTACATTACAATAGTAACCACACTTGTAAAGTACTTCATTGGCTGAAAGGGAGGTCTTGAGTTTGTGAAAGGCACTATATAAATGCACTTAAAGCAGCCATTCCCTTAGCTGCCTTGGCCCTGGAATTCCCTCCCTAAACTTCTTGGCCTCTCTCCAAGATGCTTCTCAAAACTCATCTTTCACCAAGCTTTTGGACACTGGTCCTAATATCACAGGGCTTAGTCTCAGCTTTTGTTTGATAATGCTGTGAAATACCTTGGGAGGTTTTACATTAAAAGGCATGATATAAATGCTTCCCTAACCTCCTTGATTGTCTAGGTACTTTGTGTATGCTTTTTTCTTCAGTTTCAATTTTACCACCCTTGATTCATCCATGGCATCTCATTACTGGCTTTAGTATATATTTCTTAATTAACTAAAAAGAATCAAAACTTACCACAGATTTCTTTCCCTAGTGCCATTCTCTTCCCCCCTCAAAAAAAAGTCAGTTTTCCAATCTATTACTGGGCCTTAAGGGGCAAGAAAGATTGAGTAAGTGTTCAGATAGCTATTGCCTAAGTGTTCCCCATGCCTACATCTCAATCTGCTCTGGATCATTTCCCATTACTACATTCAGCAAAGATTCCTTCCTGGTTGCACTTTTTTTATATATTGGGCAAAGAAAGGAGTTTGGAAAACAAAAAATCCATTCCCCAGGCTTCTTGCAAAAAAAATTTTTTTTGGGGGGGGGGGGGGGGGGTCGTTGAAGTCTCCCATGATATGTATTTTAGTCATTTCATAGATTTGCTGGTTACTGTTGGAAAATTAGTACTTAGTGGCATGAATTCAAAGCCAACTAACAATTACAGGGGGCCACCTGGAACATTGAAAGCTCTACAAGAGCAGTGGAAGCAGAATCAATTTTGAGAAAGGGTAGTGGATAAATGAGGGAACTAAATCTATGCTCTTGAATTCAATGAACATCTGCTCATCTTCAATCCAAGGCTCACATTCAACTACAAGTTGCACCAACTTACCCTCCATATAGAATCACCTTCATATTCTAGGAGCCTTCTCTAGTCCTAGGCAATGTACTGCCTAAGGTGCACATGGCTACGCAGTAAACTGAAAGGTCCTGTGCAGGCTGCTCACTATAAATACCCTGCATGCCATTCTGTTCCAGTCAAACTCCTCCCCAAACCCTTTGATTTGCAAAATGTTTCCCTACCTTCAAAGAACCCCTTACCATCTATCCAATTTATTTTCCCCATGGACATTACTATGCCTGAATATGGACTCCAATCTTAGGATCAGACAAACTTGGAGTTTAATTAAAAAAAAACAGCAAAGGGAAGTTAAGGGACTTGACAATAACTTGAAATAACAGTCTGAGGTAACTCAGCAAGCACACAAACTTGGGATCAATTAAGCAATTGAACAGTGTATTTTATTGCATTTACAGTCACAGAACATGTCAAATAGTTCTGGCATTAACAGGTTTAAGTATTGTAACAAGATAATTAAAGTTTGTTAAGTAGCCAACAGAACCACATACACTGATCTGGGTAGGCATGCCCAGGCATTTTACAACTTCAAGTTAAACACTGGAAGTGTCCCAAAGTTTATTTAATAGAATTTGTTTGAAGAAATTCATTTCAGTGGCTGACATTAAGTCTTCCCAAAAAAAAACCTCACTCAGGTCACAATTTGGTCAAATTAGAAATTAGTAGCTTCTCTGCAGGTACCAATAAACTTCCTTATTCCATCATCCAGCCATACCTTGTGTTAAACACCTGAAGCAGTTCAGCAATTAGATCAAAAAGGACTTGCATTTAAAAAAAACTTAATGGTAACAAATCAGGCAATCAACCATACCTAGTCAACTAAATAACTTGCACAATTGAGAAAATAGCAGAATTTTTAAACTATTTACTGCCTTTTTAAATGTATACTGTTTCATTACTGCAAGTTATTTAATTTGTTAGTCATGGTATTTTATATGGACTATTTGATTAGAAAAGCCAGCCATCTAGTATTGGATTATCCTGATCCATCCTAAATTGCCTTGTTCATGGAAGTGAATTATGCACCAAATGGGGCAGAAAGGAGCAAGAGTACCAATTCAGCAGCTTTACAAATTCATTCTGAATGGACTATCTTACCTTTTTAGGATTCCATCCCAGCATGGGCAATTGACAGTGAAGTGGAGATAATAAAAGCAAAAAGAGGGAAAGGGGTGTGAAAAAAAATTTATGCCAAAGCTCAAAAAAATCTATTCTCTTAGTTAACAAAACAAATATGTCACTTCACTAGAACTCACTGCGTTCATTCTGGATCAAAAGTAATTTACTGCCAATAAAAAAAAGACAGGAGACTCCAGAAAACAACTACCACCGTCAACTAACCTGCCCTTCAACAGTCCAGTATTGCAACAATTGGTCACAAATCTTGTGGAATGTGGACTGGGTCGTATTTTAGGTGGCATGTCGTTCACCTCTGGAATCTAGTTTCAAAAATCAAACCAACAGGTCTACCAAGATATTTAGTTGACATGGGCCATAAAGCCCACAAATACTAAACTGGAGGACAAACATCTGTGGCAGATAAAACACATGCATTCCCCAAAGATACCTTTCACTTTAATGCAACTCAAAGCCAGTACATCTCTACAATATAAAAAGAAACCAAACAATTAAGACAGAAGATGACCAACATGCATGTTTGCCACAGGGCAACTTCATAGCATGATTACCACCTCAATGCTTGTATTGAAATTCCAAGCTGAAAACCGTAACATTCACAATTGAATTATTAGATCCCATGTTGCCCATTTAAGTGTGAATTTCTCAAATGAGCTCAGAACTGAAAACATTATACTGTTCCATCAAATTAGCAACAATGAACATGGATTCATTGCCTCAAAGCCCTCTATCTAAAAGTCTCAATTCAAGAGATGGATGGGTGCAGCTACAAGTAGCTTGACAGCATCCAGGACAGTAGTCTGCTTGGTTGCACCAACACTGGAATCAATATGCACCTCCCTACCAGGGAATCATGACAGTATGTACTATCTAGATGATACACTGCTACAACACCCCAATCTTACTTTAACACTGCTGCCCAGCCCCATGACCAATCACCAAGGAGAAAAGCAGGAAGGCAACAGGACCACCACCTCCAAGTCACAACCTTGTGTAGAATCAAAATCCTTGAATTATGTACCACCAGCACAAGAACTCCCAATTCAAGAAGCCTCCCCTCCAAAGACAACATGCCACCCATCATCAAGATTGGGCACCTTAAACAAGTACAAGCAGCCTTTAAATATCCTTCAAAGTGCTGCTGCACTAGCTTAAATCTAAAATTAAACACTGCTCAGAGATTTAAGAAAGTGTCCCATCCCACTAAACATGGTCAATTAATTTAGATTCAAGCTACCAGACACGAAGCCTCAACTTTATTTGGTTCTGTCTTCTTGGATCCAAGTTCTTCGTGTTATTTCCCAACTGTGCCCGCCATCCTTAACAGGCCGGGACAAGTGCAATACCACATACATCTGCCAGCATTGCAACAAATCCCAACCGGTGCAAGACAGGGTTGCATGTACAAAAGGGATACTTTAACACTGGTTGTATTTTACTACTATAGTCAGTTTTGCATGGATTTGCACAGCAATAATTATTAACAGCTGGATGCAAACCTGCAAAACTAACTAGAGAAGCTTTTCATAGTTAAACGTTTATGCAGCTGCAGTCTGTTAGCTAGTAGTACTCAAGTGCTCACATTGCAGTAGATTTCTACAACACTACCTGCACTATAAGCACTTTAATACTGCTTGAGCTATTAACCGCCAACAGCAATTTTTCACACCAGCACTTAGCAGTCAACCCAGTCCACCATCAGTTTTGCATAGATTTGCACAACTAATTTCTTCTTGTGGTGCAACCATGCAAAACTGGTAGAGAACTGCAATAACTAGTTTGGGGTTCACAGAGCTAGTCTACCAATCTGGAGACTGGTACACCCAAGCTGATCAGAGTTACTTATGCCAGAAGGAGCACTTAGGGCAGTAGATTCTACTCTACTTCACTATCTGCACTAGATGCACCTTAACACAAGAGACTTTACCAATGATTCAGAGCAAGCAAGATTCTGAAAATGCCAGCTTCAATGAGGGGTTACTGTCAATATAATGCTTGAAGTGCCTCCACTGCAGTAGATTTTAGACACTACCTGCACTGTAAGCACTTTGACATTACTTCTGACCTAGACTTCAGGCACCGATAAATTCCAGGTTCTTTCATCAGCCATTACAGACCTGCAGAAAAACACATTTCAGTTAGTCACTTATAACAGTTATACAAACATAACAACATAGTCAGTGTACTCATTTAGCTGGGGAAACCAGGCTTACAGCGAGTGCTGGGTCAATTTATACTGCATCTTGGTATTCAGGCAAAGTGGGTGCTGATATTGCAGGATAAAAATCAAGTTTCAGCTAACTTGAGTGAAGCATTCCCTCACCATTTCAGAATGCAACTCACGGTGTGGTGTTAAAGCAGTTTTTTTTTTTTTTTGGGGGGGGGGGGGGGGGGGGGTGATTATGCAGTCTGACTTCTCACATTAAACCTAGCCACCTTTGCCATTAAATTAAAGACAGCACAGCCATTAAGCTGGAGTGGATGCCCATATTTTGTCAGGGTTCAAAATGGCTTGAACTAGGGATCAGAGACCAGCACAGCAGCCTGATCATGCCAAATTGCTTCCAACACCTCCCAAGGTCCAAAGAAAAAAAATCACACTAAGTCCTTGCACAGTCTGCAACTTAAGAGGCCCTCAGATGGGCATTAAAGTCCCACTGCACAACTCAAAATAGGAAGCCTAGTGGCTTGGCTAATATTTATCCTATTAGCTAAAACTCATTACTGTTTGTGGGACCTACCTATGTAAATTGGTTGCCATCAGAGTAACTACACACTTACTTTGATGTAAAGCACTGCAACATGCAAGTTTTTTTAAAACCATCCCTCCCAAGATACTAAATCTCTCTGCAGATGGCCCAAGTTGGTAGGACACAATCTAACTGTACATTGTTCAAGCAGAAGATACAAAAATGCTCCCATCTAGTATGCTTTATTGAAATGCTGACAGCAAACCCAACTATAGGCAATGCAGTATTTTAAATATTCCATGTGCCCTAGTGTTTAAAAATGGTAAATTTAATAGGCATGGGGAAAAAAATTGACTAGTATCTTTATATCGAGCCTATATATAGTTCTACGTGGTATAGTATATCAAGTTTCTTTACACAGCAAGGTGGATAGAAGCACAAGGAACCCACTCATGGCAGTGCTCAGACTATTCTGCCTTTACCTTCCAATAAGAAACCTTGGGAGAAACAGTGTAAATGACAAACATTTTACATGCAAATATAATTCAAAGGAACAGAAGTTGGTCAGCTCATTTGTATAAACTTGAAACTGGGTTTTAATGTAATTGGTAGTTTAAACTGCAATTATTTTACTAGCCATGTCCCAGTCAAGTAACCATTGCACCCATATGCAAAGATGAATACAGCAAGATTCTCAAGAGGCCATATATAACAAATAAGGCAAGCATATCTGGATGTGAAAAAGTATTCAATTCCTAATAAACCCAGAAGGCTTTTCAGCACTGCTCTTGCTCCACAATGGCTGAGGCAAGTAACAGATGCCTTTAAAAGGGGAGCAGAATGTAATCTAGCAATAAGCAGTACAAGGGGAAAAGCACTGGAAACCAGTGTACTTTACACTGCATTGGTGCAACATATGCAAGTGAAAGCAAGACATTAAGCTGCAAATATCTCAGCCAGTTAAACCATAATCCATGTACAACACAAATCCCCAAAACAAGTTTCACAAGAGCTTAGTTTTTTTTTGTTGGGGGGGGGGGGGGGGGAGGAAAGGAGAGAGAAAGAGAAAAATTAGGAATCCATAAGATTCGCACGTGTCCTTCAATATGAAGAGCGCTGTAAAAGAACAATTCTATGCTGGGCAGACCTACTTCCCCCCACCACGCGTGGCTGCAGCCTGGGGTCTCTTCCTTCTCCTCCCCCCTCTTTCTACCCATACCCCCAAAGCAAAAAAAGGCGGGTCTGCAGGTTATTCGTTCGCTGCATGCCCGCAGCCCACGCGGTGAATGGGTCAGTGCATTTGCAGCCCGCGCACTCTGTCCTATGCACCCGGGGCTGTGTATTTGTAGCCCGCGCGCTCCGCTCTGCCCAATGCCGCCGCCGGGGCTGTGCATTTGCAGCCCACGCGCTCCACTCTACCTTATGCACCCGGGGCTGTGCATTTGTAGCCCGCGCGCGCTACCCCATGCACCCGGGGCTGTGCATTTGCAGCCCACGCGCTCTGCCCTATGCCGCCGCCGCCACATTTTGCACGAGCCGCCACTCGACGTCGCGGGTCAACGGTCGGTCAGAAATGACGCATTCGCCAAACCTCGAGCACACTTTCACAACGGGCTGTGAGGGCGAGAAATTGAACCGGCCGCCAGTATCGGGAGAAAACGTATCGCCTTTCGACATCGATATGTAAAAAGGGATTGCAGTTCTTTCAAGTTTTTAAATGGTTCGTTCCCCGATAAAACTACTTGAACGGAAAGACCCGAGGCCTACACGCGTGTTGCACGGCGCATGCGTATATGCCCCTCCCCCCGCACAACATGGCGCCGCCGAGGCGAGAACCCCCCCAAAAAAATTATGAAACCCCTGAAAGAGGCGGCGGGGAACCCCGAGACCCCCGCCAAAGGCCGCGCTCCCGCCGACTTCAGTCCTAATACAAAACACAGCGACCCAGCCCGCCAGTGGAGCGCGCGCCACACGCGCGCGCGCCCCGTCCACGCGGCTGCCGCGCCAACGGTCTATTTTCAAATTGTAGAATTCCAATAGCACGCGGCCACGGACTCGGGCGGATTTAAGATGGGGGGGGGTGGGGAAGGGAGGGGGTGGCCGAGGAGAGAATCAATCCGCCGCACCGGGGACACGGGCGACACCCACCGCCCCTCCTCCTCCGGGCCGTGCGGCCTGGGCCCGCTCAAACATGTGGCTTTGTTCTGAGCAACTTTTATGAGGAGATTTTGTGGGGGGGGGGGGGGGGCAGAAAGCATTTCTTTAAAAAAAAATATGGAGTGCCGCCGCCCGACCCCGGGGGGTGGGGGCAGTCGAATATAAAACACACCGAGCGGGCTAGTAAGAAGAAAGATACAAACCGAGCCGCCCCGAGACCACCCCGCCAGGCCCCGCTTTGTGACCCAGTTGTATAGATGGGAGGCGGCGCGGCCCGGCCCAACCACGCGGACTCGCCGCCACCCCGAGCAGCAACGGGCAATAACAAAAATACACACACTACCCACGGAAATGGCCGCAACTCCACGAGTAGCCGAGAGAGAGAGAGAGAGAAAGAGCTGGGGGAAAGCAAGCAAGCGAGAGAGAGCGCGTGTGTACCAGGCCGGAGCCACAACGAAAACCCGGAGAGCAGAAAGCAGGAGAGGGGCGGGAGCCGAAGAGAAAGCAGAGAGAGCGAACCCCGCACCGGCCAGCCCACCGTACACCCGGGCCACCTTCACTCACACACACACACACTCGGGACGGAGCGGAGCGGCCCCAGGCTTGGCCCCGACCCGCATCCAGCGCCGTGCTGCTGCTCTCGGTCGGGGGGAAGCTGCCAGACGGTCTGTTGACGGAGGAGGATAGCGGTGAGCCGCCTCCTCCTCCCCCCGGGTCCCGGAGCCGCTGCTCACACCGAGCTGGTACGCGCTTCCTTTCCTCTTTCTCCTAGAGGGAGCTAGGGCGCGGAGACGGTTTAAGTGCTGCGATTTCTCGAAAGTGGCGCGAATGCAGCACCATGTGGGTGAATGAAGGGCGGTTCCCGGCTCAACGTAAATATACTACACACGGGCTCATTAGCATGTGGCTGAGTGTCAATCAGAGCCGCTGCCATAGCAACCCTGCAAAAAAAACTATCTGCGTGCGTGCACCCAGCATCCACTCTGCTCAACCAACTCCAAATTAAGTTTAATGCACTGGCTTCAACAAATTTGTAATTCTGTTTTTCTTTTCTTTGAAACCGCAGCGATGAGGGCAATCAATAATTAATTAATATGGATTACCCATTTACGGTTATCAAAAAAATCGCGAGTGAACTGGACTGGATTTACTCGGAACAAAACCACTTGTGTACATTTTTGTTTTAAGTTTTAGATACATTTTCAATTAAATCAAATAAAGGTTGAACAAACCACGTGTACGAGCGTAAGCATAACTACTATTTTGCTGAAAATGAAAAACACTGGTTGCCTCCCCCCCCCCCCCCCGCCAAAAAAAAACAAATTTACACGTGCCTGCCTTTTTTAAGGGGCACAGCTACAGTAATAAAGGAATGTAAACATAAACAAAACGAATGGAAACATAAACCTAAATCATAACAATTAATCTTAACGTACTGAAAAAATAATAGTTGCATTCATGGAGCAGAATTGATATTCCTCTAATTTATCATCAATGTGCAAATAGAGATTTTGTGAAATCCCTAGAAATTAAAAGAATTTACACATGTCTGAAGAAAAGGCACTGCATATATTTTAGATATACTGTTCCAGCATTTACTGAAAATGAAGGTTAAAGATGTGCCTTTTAATACTGAGGGCATCATTGAAAGTGCATGGTCATTTCTGTCAATCACATGCCCTCAATATTATCAATATGCTTATTTATTTGTGATTATATGTTGAGCTGAAGTTATGTTTAAATTGGGAAACAATTCACCTGTTTCAGGCAGCATTAAATCTAGCATTCTGATGTCACTGATTAATCGTCTGGTATCATTTATTGAACACTATCACCTTTTGATGTCAGTTAACAGACAATACTGAAAGCTGTTTTTCATATTTGACATCAGTTGAGCAAAGTGCATTTACCATTTTGGTCCCAAGGTATAATAACTATAAAATAAACAAATAGAATAACAAAAAGGATGAAGTTCTGTTAAAAAGGAGCAGTGTGACATCTTTTAATATTAAAACAGTGTTAGGAAAGATAATGGAATATTTACTCAAAGATGAAATAGAAAAATATCTAGAAAATGAAAATATGATAAAGAGTAGTCAACACACATTTCAAAAGGGAAGGTCATGCTTGACCAACCTTATTTAATTCTTTGAAGAAGTAACAAACAGTAGGCAAGGGTAATGTAATAGATGTAATATATTTGGATTTTCAAAATTCCTTTGATAAGGTACCACATGAATCATGACTAAGGTCAGGGCATTTGGTGTCAGGGGACAAGTAGCAGAATGGTGAGCAAGCTGGCTACAATACAGTAAACAGAGAGGAGGAGTTAAGGGCAGTTACTCAGATTGGCAAAAGGTGGGAAGTGGTGTTCCACAAGGATTGATGTGGGGACCACTATTGTTCCCCATTTACATAAACAATTTGGACTGAAGAATTGGGAGTACACTTTCAAAACTTGAGGGCGACACCAAACTGGGGGTATAATTAATACTGAGGAAGACTGTGTCAAAATACACAAAAAGATTAATAAATTTGCAAAATGAGCATGTAATTGGCAATTGAATTTCAATTTAGATCATTTCAATTTAGATAAGTGTGAAGTGGTGCATTTTGGTAGGAAGAATAAGGAGATCACACACTGCTTGTAAAATAAGAGTCTAAATGGGGTTTGGGGAGCAAAGAGATCTAGGGGTACAGATACACAAATCACTAGAAGTAATGACACAGGTCAATAAGGCCATTAAAAAAAAGCAAACAGAGCACTGGAGTTCATTTCTAGAGGGATAGAATCCTAAAGCAGAGATGTTATGTTAAACTTCTATAGAAGCTTGGTTAGATCACATTTGGAGTACTGTGCACCGTTCTGGTCTCCACATTATAAAAGTGATATAGAGGCACTGGAAAAGATGCAAAAAAGATTCACAAGGATGATGTCAGAACTGAGAGGTTATACCTATCAGGAAAGATTGAACAGGCTGGGGATTTTTTCTTCAGACCTGATAAAGGTCTTTAAGATTATGAAGGGATTTGATAGGTTAGATGTAGAGATGTTTCCACTTGTGGGGGAGAACAAAACTAGGGACCATAAATAAAAGATAGTCACTAATAAATCCAATAAGGAATTGAGGAGAAACATCTTCACACAGACAGTGGTTAGAATGTGGAACTCTTTACCTCAAGGAGTAGTTGAAGCGAATAGCATCGATGCATTTAAGGTGAAGCTTGTAAACACATAAGGGAGAAAGGAATAGAAGGATATATTGCTCGGGTTAGATGAAGTCAGGTGGGAGGAGGTTCGTGTGGAGCATAAACACTGGCATGGACCTGTTGGGCCGAATAGCCTGTTCCTGTGCTGTACATTCTATGTAATTCTATGTAAATAATAAAAGTAAATCACTTACCCCAGTCATACTGAGGTCAGGTACTATGAGAACTAATACTAAGCCAATGACAATTGCCTGTGTAATCTTTCTTGGAAATGTGGTCTGGGTTTGGGAGAAATGGAACATGCCACTACAGTATATGCATATTTTCAGCAAATAATCAGTAATTATACTTGGCATTACCAATGTTTTTGCCCATAAATGCACACCTAAATATTTCTAATTTGTGACGTGATCTTTTATCTTTCTATTTTTAGTATTTCATAATAATGTCACTACTTTGCTGAAATAACAAGCGGAAACCGTGATTTCCAGCCGTAATATGAAACAGATAAGTTAACACAAGGCTGCCATATGACAATGTATGAAGACAGTTGAAAAGCTTTATTATTTTAATGCTGATCATGGTACGAATGACATTTGCGCCCAGCTGTTAATGAAGAACAAATGAAGCAATAATGGATTCACAGGAGTCCAGTCAACTGAAATTAAATGACCGGAGTTCAAATCCTCCAATCAAGCTGTCTGTTCTCAATTTACAACCGACTCCACAACCTCAAATTTACCATTCTTATTCAAGTATATGCATGGATAATTAAATAAATAATCTGCTCTATCAGGTCTGTGCGCTTTGATGCAGTTTGTTGAAACCAGGTGTTACAAGTCAGAGTCTTGCCTTAGATGTTCTCTTGGGTACACTGGTTAGTCACTCCTGTAAGCGGTCTGAGCGTCTTATGTTTAGGGGTGTGCTTGTACTATCCACTATCTAGATGATAGCATAACCCAGGGGTGTAACAATAATATCCCTTGTTATCTGAACTGGATATTCATGTCTTTCACACAGGCCCCAAATGCACCTCTGAAATCTCTTGACGACAGACTGAGAAAATATTTGGTAGGATGAGGCCAGATATAAATCATTCCGTTGCTTTATTTCACAGTAAGTGAATGGAGAGAGCAACAGTTCTAATTGGAATTAGTTCAATCAGTGCAACTTGTCTTCACATTAATTAATACAAATTAATGAACATGCTACACTTCCCTACAGCAGTGGGTCATCTTGTTTGACTTTAATAAAATAGCTCTGTTTACGATCCTACATTCTAGCCTTCTGAGTTGCAGCTTTTTGTTTAGAAACCTGACTGCGTGTCCCTATCTTTGTTTTTTTTAATCTCCCTGTTTTCACAACCAGAGTCGAGGGTAAATGCCAGACAACCCTCGCAAATTACCCACATCCAGGGACCTCCCAACACAATGGGTGTGCGGTGTTTATCAACTGCCAGGGCATGCCAATGGATGGCTTATTGTTTGTAGTCTATGGGGTCACAACTTCGGAATACAATTCACTTTGAAACACAACTCTTAAATATGACTCTTTTTCGAAATCCTATCTCTGGAAAAAGGTTCAAGGAATCCCAAAACAGATATGTTTTCCTTTTCTTACAATACTTCAGTAGAATAGAAGTGATATGATTTAAGTGAAAGGATAATGATGTGGGGTGGGTCCTGTATTCAAATTTTTTGTCGCTATATTATCAATGTGCATTATTTAATTATTTTACCTTGTTTGAAAATTCCCCATAACTATCATTTTTAAGACAAGTTAATGACCCAATCCTACAATTATCTATCTGCTAAAATATTGCATTTTGCTTTTCATGTCATGCTACACTTTCTACATTTTCTTATTAAGAACTGTTATATTTAAACATTATTTATTTGAAGTTAAGAGTGACTTCCATTCAGTACAAAACTGATTGTCTGCATTATTAGCTTAACATTTTGCCCAAGGAACATCCAGATTTCACCCACTGTTCTAATGCCCTGTGCATTGAATAAAACCTCTAAGCTGCTGGTGAAGGTCAGATTGTTGCCATGAAGCAGGATCTTCTAATGGGACATTTCAACACTGATGTAATAATTTTTTTTGAGTCAATAATGCTGTTAACCACTTGGAAGCAGAACAATATGTGTCAGCTGAAATGTCCTGCCACCCAATCACTTCCATACTTTTTTATTTTTTAGTGAATTAATTTTCAACAATTCAGGCAGGGGAAGGCTACGCACCCCAGAGGAGTGAGAGGCTAATTTAAATGGCAGTGTCGCATCCTGACGACCGCATTGGGATACGTATACCATTTTAACCACGAGCCTGACTCTGGACCACACAGTCTTCAACCCATTGGCAAAAGCTAGCGGCAGCAAGGATCTTGGACACAGGGGGCCAAGTTCAGTAATTAAAAAAATGTTTTGCACTTGCCTTGTGGATACCATGGGCCTCCCCTGTTCTGGGCTTCCACTCCTGCCCCAATCACAGACGTGCTAATTCCTCCCCCCAAATTCGTACATACCTTGCCAGTGACCATTTCTGTGAATTCTCAGTGGTGGCCTGAACCCCCACCAATTTTGACTCCCGCCCTGCGGTGACATCATTCCCTTCATGTGGGTGTCAGTGCCAGGGCATGTAAATGAGTTTCATGAGTTCAAACCTCCTGGGAGTCACACTCCGGGGCGGGCGGGTGCGGACAGTTCGCCACCTGCTTCGGCCCCCTACCCCCGATTCCCACTCGAGATAAAATCAGTTCTCGGGTTTCTAAAACACTCCAATGTAACAGTTTACATTGTAGGATTGTAATATTTTTCCAAAGCATGATATTTTGAATTTTTAAAAGCATGAAAGTATTTCCCAAAATGAAGTAGTAGGAATGCATTTGAAGCTATTCCAAATAATTCATGTGATGTTTACAATCATGTGATTAATCTATGTTTGCTATTCTGAACTTTGTGTACTCTTTTGGTGATGCTGTAAACAAATAAACTGTAACTTAAAACATTAAAGGAAACTTAATAAATTAAACTAAAATTCCATTGCCGGTGGTGATAATGCACTCCAGTCCCTGCGGTGCCTACCAGTCGCGGAAGGCCTCAAGCGTGCCGGCAGAAACCGCGTGCTCCATCTCCAGGGCCACCCGGGCATGAACGTGGCCGCAGAAGAGAGGCAGGCAGTCGGGCTGAACGACCCCCTCGACCGCCCACTGCCTGGACCAGTTAATGACCACTTTGGCCAGGCCCAGGAGCAGTCCTACGAGGAGGTCCCCCGATCTGCCAGCTCCCCTCCGCACTGGGTGACCAAAGATCAGGAGCGTGGGACTGAAGTGCAGCCAGAAATCGAGGAGCAGCCCCTTCAAATAATGGAAGACATGCTGCAACCTCTCACGCTCCATATATACATGGAACACGGACTCCTCCAGGCCGCAGAAAAGGCAGGCGGACTGGGAGTCCGTGAACCTACTTAAAACTTTATTGCACTGGACTGATCCATGCAACACCCTCCAGGCCAAGTCCCCAATAGATAAACGGAGGACTCCTGCATAGAGAGCCCTCCATTGGGGACCCCGCCTCCGCCGGATGGCAAGATGGTGTGCCAAGGCGTGTCCGGACTGCAGATGAGGATGGCAAAATGGAGGGTGTGCAAGAACAGCCCGTACAGGAAACCCCTCCGTGCAGAATGAAAAGGCACGGAGGGCATTTTCCGGAGACGGCTCTGAACTTTGTGTAAAACACGCCTTATCAGTAATTGTTTGCCTATATTAAATCAATGCAAAACTAATTTTACACCAGAGTATAAACAACATATAGAATGCCTTTTTGTTTGTATTTCAGCCCAAAAAAAATAACAATGCATGATTGGCCCAAATTTTGCTATCAAAATAGCAGCGAGGTTAATTGTGCTCATCGTTATTATTATGCAAATGCCTCAGCAACTTCAGGCAAGGGCAGGTGCACAATTAAATGTGGAAATCGAAAAGTTGATGTCGGAGATGTGCCGCCCCACCAATAGCTTCGTGAAATCGGCATCTCGCTGTCTGGGTTCCCATTCAAATGCATTGCGTGGCATGAAGTTCGTGTACTTACATGGTAGATACAAAGTAAACTCGCCATGGAAAGTTAAGTCATTTCAAATCTAAGTACCTTTTTAATGACGTGATATGTTAATTACTGCCTGTCAACCTCTCTGGCACTGAAAATTAATTATCACAAGTGTGAAGTCTCGTTCCTTCAGTTTTCAGAATCCTTCAATCTCATTGGTTAAGGGAATACACAGTTGCTTGCCCTGTTTAATCAGATCCCAGATGCCCTTTAGAGGGCTCCATGCAGTTTCCATCTCACAACTTACAGGAAAAAATATTGTCGACATTAAACGGGCAAGGGCAAGTTTAACTAACAGCAGGCGCTGTTCGTTGACCTGCCACAGTAATTTTTAGGTCAATGTATTATAATTTTTTTTAAAAGCTTAGTGCAGTGACTTTACCTAACTTTGTAAAGGTTTTTTTCTTCAAGGGATAATTTGCCATACACCGGTAGAATGACCAGTTTTTCTTGGGAAAAATTTAACGTGGAAGAGAATGACCGACCTTTAACAATTTGCATAATGTCATGTCATTATATAGGAATGATTTCATCTGTGTCCTCAAACACCTATTCCTATGTAAGACCAGACTTTGGCTCTGAACTAGAGCTCAGGTGGCAAAGGGCAGGATTTTCATTGAGCCATGGAGGCGGGATTGGAGGCGTGTAGGGGGTTAAAATCCCGAAATCGGGCACGAACCCATCCTGCCCCCAAACCGCCTCCGTGCCAGTTTCAAAGGAGGCGGGTACCCGCCCCGCACTGGGACCCGCCTCCCCGAGGTGGGAAGGGAATTAGTGCCAATTAACTGCCTGTTAACAGGTAGTTAACAGGCAGTTTTTAGCCTAATCCCTATTTTCATAGCTGAAGTGTGGGATTCCCAACGGCTCCAAACCACGCCAAGTTAGCGAGGCGGGCCGTCGGGCTGAAGGGCTTGGAGGGGTCGAGATGTCCGGTGTTCAGGTGAGTGATGGGTGCATGAGTGCAGAAGTAAGTGTGTTTGGTGTGTTTAAAGTGTTTAAAGAAGTTTTACTTACCTTTACAGCCTTCCTTCCTTCAGGTCTCAGGAGTCCCTCATCTCACCGGCACAGAAAGCAGAATGGCCGCGATCTGTCAAAAATTGCAGCATTCAGCTTTCTGTTCCGGGGAGATCTCTAAATCATCCTGAGAGGAAGGAATTAACTTAGAGTACAGATTGTCAGTGTTTGACAGCTTCAAAGAGCTTTCAAACGCTGATATTTCATCTGTCAAAAGGTCTTAACAGATGAAATGTCAATCTGTGACGTCACCTGTTGCCGGGTGGCCCTTAATTGGCCTGCTGAGCCTGCTGGGCGGGCTCAACATGGGCAATCAAGTCAAAATTGCGTGGGTTGGCTAGAACTCGATGGAGGCGGGACTACAACCCCGAAAGTTGTAGTCCCGCCTCCTACCAGCCTCCTCAATGAAAATACAGCCCAGAGAGTAAATATGGGCCTTCTGTAAGTTCTGGGTTGATGAAAGGGATGAAGCACCATTTTTAGGAAATCAACCTAAATATTTATCTCTTACATTTCCAAGATTCTGGCAAACTGTCTTACTGATTGGTTTGTAGAGCATAACATTTTTTGTATGTGGAGAATGCTCCCTAAAAGAAATGAAAGATTCTACAAGGTAGATGATCTCATTTTCTTCTGTTATTCACATTCCTTTATTCATCACTGAAGATTGACCAAGTAGCTACTGTTTCTAATTTACAAAAAAGACCTAGATTGAGGAACACAAATTTCCAGCAGATGCCAAATTAGATGGAGCAGTAGAATTGGAGGAGGTGGATCAAAAATTTCAGAAAAGTTGGGCAAAATATGTAAGTGGCCAGAACAATGGCAAATTAAATTTCATGCAGGTTAGTGCAGAATACAGCATGTAAGAAGGAAAAATAGGCAATGCACATACTTCTTGAATAGTCTTTAAATAGCACTGATGAAGCTGTAACAGACCTTGGAGTGTCAGTCGACTCAACACTAAACATGTCCAACAAATGCAGAGGAGCATTCAGCAAAGCCAATAGAATGTTGAACTACATAGTAAAACATTCCACTTCAGTCCCACGTTCCTGATCTTTGACCACCCGGTGCAGAGCAGGGCGGGCTTGTCGGAGGACCTCCTCGTGGGTCTGCTCCAAGGCCAGGCCAAGGTGGTCATCCACAGGCCCAGCCCGTGAGGAGTGGTTGCTCTGGCTGCCTGCCTCTCTTCAGCATCTTTGTCCGCACTTGGATGGCCATGGAGAAGGAGCACCTGGTGTCCACCGGTATGCTTGAGGCTTTCCGTGACACGGGTAATAGTATTATTACTTAATTTGATAAGTTTCCATTGTATTTTAATGACGTTGTTTTATATTAGCTGTGTACCCGTTTAAAAGGGGGCTCTTTTCTTTGTTTTTGTTTGATGATATTGGGGCAACTCAGTTTTTCCTTATCATTAATTAAAGAAAAGGCATAGTCAAAACATTAGAGTATAAGTCAGAGGACGTCGTGACCAAACTATATTGCACTGGTCAGACCACACTTTGAATACTGTGCCCAGTCCAGGTCACCCTATTAAACCAGGCATGCGCGTTTCCCGGACCTATTAAAGGGTGCGGGTCTGATGATGTCATTGATAACTAATTTCCAGCGCCCATATTTAAAGCAGCCTTGCACACAACTCATTTGAAGGTTAGTAAAGGAGTGTGGAAGGAGCATTGATAAGGTTGGAGTTATTGTGCAAAGTGAAAAATATGAATACCCAAAGGCAGAGGGTTGCACCCTACTTTACAGATGCCTCGCTGCATATTCTGGTCGAGGCAGTAAGAGCACGCAGGGAGGTCCTCCTCCCAGCAGATGGGCGCAAGAGACCTCCCCAAGAGACCAAAAGGGCCTGGCTGGAAATAGCAGAGGAGGTCAGCAGCAGGGAGGTCATGAGGAGGACCTGGATACAGTGCAGGGAGAGTTTCAATGGTCTGCTGAGGTCAGGAAAGGTGAGTGCAAAGCCACACTCACCTTCATCCTGATGTGCCTGTCAACATATTCCCATCACTCTGCCTTTCCCAAGCCTACTCCTGCACATCATTACTCACACCAACATACCATCCGGTCCATCCATCGCTCTCTCTCTATGTACATACTCACATCCCCATCTGACTAACCACCCCTCACACTTACCCTCATCCTAATGCAATCATAGCAAGTAACACCACAGAAGGAGATCATTTGGCATTGCCACCCCACTCCCTCATAGTCACCCTCTACATATGTAACCCATCCATTCCTTACACTCATTCCATCACTCTCACTCAAACTTCTCTTCTTTCCCTTCTTGCAGGAGCAAAGAGCCCAGAACAACAGAGAGAGGGAGAGAACTGGAGGTGGCCCTTCAGTCTTCGCATACCTAACAGCAGCAGACGAGGAGGCTCTGGAGATCTCGGGAGCTTGAGACGCTGGCGGTGGGAGACGGAGAGAGGGGGACATCCCAGTAACCTGATGACAGAATCACATCTCATAAAGCCACATGGCATACAACAGTCACTCACATGGCGACTGATGTCAGCAGCTAGTGAAATGTCATCATGTGCATAATGTTAACGTTACCCATTCTTATTATAACACTTCTAATTCATCTCTTTACTCTCCCACAGGTCCAACAACTGCCCCTCCCCCATTGTCCAGCTGGAGGAGGAAGTCGACCCCTCTGAGGAACCTCCAGCCTCTGAGGGTGCAGCGTCAGCAACCCCAAGCACAGCCAGCACCAGCGCAGATACACACACCTTGATGGGTCCTTTGCACCATAGAGTAGAGTTGTCACCTGGTGTCTCAGAATTCACAAGTGAGCAACAGCAGGTGGTGTTGACAGGGACAGCAATGGAGACTCCTCGCAGGATGCTCCAAGCTCTGCTGAGCTGCATGCAGACGCTAAGCCTCGGGGGCCATTGAGAAAGAGGGTGATCTTGGAGGGGCAGCAACAAATGCATGAGGCTCTGGCACCTTTTGCAGCCATAATGTCTGCAAATGTGCAGAGAATGGAGGAGTCCATCTCCAACATGAGCACCATCATGTCGCAGGCAATGGCGATGATGTGCTCTTCCATGGAAAGATGGCGACCTGCATGGAGCAACAAATGCGCCACTCACATTAGCACATGCTAGCTGTGGACAACAGATGGCAGGTGCTCATAGACCTCCTCTCAAGGAGGGATGTGAATGCAGACTTGGCTCTTCATTGTCCTACTGCTGCGCAGCAAGGTGCTCAACAGCTCCTTGCTATCAGGGGAGTGCGGGTGGCCCATGAGAGGGATGATGGTGAGAGGGGACATGGGGCTCTTCTCAAAGTGCTGCCACTTCTCCCCTGTTGCACCTGCTCAGTCAGAGCCCCACATGCCTCCTCGGATCCCGATGGCCGAGTCTGCCCCTGCGCAGTTGCAGGAGGAACAGACTTTGGCAGGGCCACCACAGGCTCAAAAACCCAGAGGACGTCTGCCAAAAATGTCTGACGAGTCACAGAAGGGAAATTAGCAGCCTGCAACTTCCTCTGCTGAAGCCACAGGGATTGCACCTCGTAGAAACACTTGGAAAAGAAAACTGACAAAAGTAGATGCACATGGGTGTATCAAAAAATGCTAGTGGTAAGTTTCAGTTATTTTGATAACACACATAAATGTTTTTGTTTGCACCACTTTCAGGTCTTGTCCATTTTTGCCTCAAACCTTGGAAGTGGCTTTGTCACATGGAGTGAATGGTGAGACATTACTTAACCTTGAGCACTGGGGCTTTGGTCAATGGCTTGGCAATTGTAAAGATGCTGTATGGTGTTGTTAATGGGGGGGAACTTAGTACAGTATGTGGCACTGATGTGGCTGCATTGGAGCAAGTTAAGTAAATCTGGCCATGATGAGGCCATCCCGGGCCTCCTGGGCAGCAGTATGCGCTGCTGCTGGTGCCATCTCCACCTCAGGTTCCTCCTCCACCTCATCTTCCTCCTCCTCCACCCCCTCTAAAGAGGCTGTGTGCTGTGTGCCATGCTCCTCCTGCAGCTCTAATCCTCGCTGCTGCGCGGTGTTGTGCAGCGCGCAGCAGACGATGATTCTGGAGAAATAACAACAGAAAATGTTGGAACCACTCAGCAGTTCAGGCAGCGTCCGTGGAGAGAGAAACAGAGTTAACGTTTCAGGTCTGTGACCCTTCGTCTCTGGAAATAGGTAGAGATGTAACAGATTTTAAACAGGTGCAGAGGCAGGGAAAGGGAGCAGTGGAGGAAAGGACAAAAGGAACGGTCTGTGATTGGCACACTATGTTACAGCTTGCCATGAACAGAGGGACAACCAGTAAACTAAGAAAAGAGTATATATAAATAATGCGAATGTATATTTATACACTCAGGGATATACCTGTTTATACACTGTATGAATAGAACTGCGTTTATGTGTTCAACCATAAATGTATTTTGATGCTTTGGCAACATAAGATGTAGCTTATCATGCCAATAAAGCGATTTGAATTTGAATTTGATTGGGTGGAAGGCAGGAGTGGTGAAATGTTGCCATGGGGATGGCAGAATCATCAACAACTGCCGCCTGAAAAAATAGGGGCAGAGGTTGTGATCTGAAATTGTTGAACTCAATGTTGAGTCCAGGAGGCTGTAAAGGGCCCAATAGAAAGATGAGGTGCTGTTCCTCGAGCTTACGTTGAGCTTCATTGGAACAGTGTAAGAGGCCGAGGACAGAGAGGTCAGAGTGGGAGTGGAGCTGAGAATTAAAGTGACAAGCAACCAGAAGCTCGGGGTCACCCTTACGGACTGAACGGAGGTGTTCTACAAAGCGGTCACCCAATCTGTGTTTGGTCTCCCCAATGTAGAGGAGACCACAGTGTGAGCAGCGAATACAGTACACTAAATTGCAAAAAGTACAAGTAAATCACTGTTTCACCTGGCAGGGATGCTAAGGAAAAAGGAAAACATATCGGAAGCACGAGTATGGAAGATGATTCTGGAGAACCTGCCTGGTGCATACTGAAGGGCTCCTCCAGTTCTATCCAGGCATCTGAAGCGCATCTTAAGCATACCTATTGCTTGCTCTATGACACATAGGGGGAAAAGTTCAGTTGATTGGCACCTTCCATTAGCACCCTAAGAGGGCGCTAACGGGAGCGAAGCAACTGGCGCCCGGGCGCAGCAATGTTTGCGCCGCTCGCGAAATTGACCAGACATTTTGCGCCGGCGCTAAACACTACCGTCACGATCTCCTGCGCCCGCAGATCGTGACGTCGGTCGAGAGTGCAACGCCCCGGTAGCGTCCCGGACCGGATATTCAGTGGTGCCCCCTGCCTTTCCGCCTGCCGCTAGCAATGACAGGTAGAGTGGAACGTTTTGCAGTCGGGAAGGGACTGGGGGAGCGCTATTTAAAGGCGGATGCTTCCTACCTTTTTTTGTCGGTGACATTTTTGCACCACGCATTCTGAGAGAGAGAGAGAGAGAGACTGAGACTTCTGGAGAGATTCCACGCCGTGTGAAGGAGTTTTGGGTACTGAGCAGCACTTTGCAGGTTCATTTTGATTTGACCTTCCTTGCATCGATTTAGAACAGACTATGGGGACTGCACTCTGAGATCTTTCCCTGGGCCTCTCTGTAATGTATGTACCTTTAAAGGGAGAACTACTTTTTACAGCTACTGTATACTGTAGTACCGGCAGTGACCACACCTGTATATAAACCCTGAGCAGTGATCTGTATAGTTAGTCTAGAGTCACCCTCATTCAGTAAACACCTGTTGAATCATTCCCTACAGTCTGTTGTCTGATTATTGAAGGACACAACATTAAGCTACATGGATCTAACAGTGGCGACGAGCAAGTTCGAACCTACCTGCAACTCTGTATCACCTCCCAGGTATTTGCTCCTGGAGAACAGTGGAGGAAGGTCGAGTCCAGAGGCACGGGCGTCGACCACGGGCAACCGCCCAGTCATCCAGCGGAGATTTGAGCATTGCAGGGGAGGCTGTCGAGAGCCAGGCTTGGCTTTCCAGTCACGGTGCTCCAGCGAAACGGGCTGGGAGCAGGTACTGCGCAGACCCTTCCCGGACAGCGACGGGCTAGAGCCTGACCGAGCGGCACAGAAAAAGGCCGAGCAGCGTCGACGGGGGAGAGAGAGAGGGCAGAGCGCACAGGGCGCAGCTGCTGTTCAGGACCGAGTGGCGTCAACGGGGGAGAGAGACGAGAGAGAGCAGAGCGCAGCCGGTGTTCAAGGGCCGAGCAGCGTCAACGGGGGAGAGAGGCGCGCAGGAAAACGCGAGGCGCTGCCATTTGCCGCAAGGACCGCCGAGAGCGGCGTTGGCAGCAGCGCGGGAGACGCCATTTTAAGCCGCAGCGTGGAAGAAAGGAAAGCGCGGGAGATGCCATTTTAAGCCGCAGCGGGGAAGAAAGGAAAGCACGGGAGATGCCATTTTAAGCCAGTCTAACCACACCCAAAAATGCCAAAGAGTGGCAGTATCACAGCGTTCGACAATGAAATCGAAGATTGGACGGCATATGTCGAACGCATAGAAGTATACTGCAAGGCGAATGAAGTGCCAGATGACAAGAAAGCGCTGGTATTGTTGAATTCAATGGGTGCAAAAACGTATGGCTTACTACGAAACCTAGTAACCCCAGAGATACCAGTAGAAAAGGATTTTGAAAACATAGTGTCAATCCTACAGGACCACTTAAATCCCACACCGCTGCTGATAGCAGAAAGATCTAAGTTTCACAAAAGGAACCAGCATAAAGATGAAAGTAATGCTGAGTATTTAACGGAACTGTGCAAGCTATCGAAACACTGCCAGTTTGGAATGGGACTAGCAGATACTTTAAGGGACAAGTTTGTGTGTGGGCATCAAAGTGAAGGAACCCAGAAACGGCTTCTATCAGAAAAGGATCTTACGCTGGACAAGGCTTTCAGCATTGCAGTATCACACGAAGCAGCAGCACGGGGCGCTGCAGAGATACAACGGAGACCGCAAGAATATGGCACAAATGAAATGTCATACGGAACAGTGAATTGCTATCGCTGCAGCAGAACAATACACGACCATAATGATTGCTGGTTCAAGGACAAAGTGTGCAGACAGTGTGGAAAAGTAGGACACATAGCAAGAGTCTGCAGGTCGGGAAAGAAAACCAGCAGCAAGAAATCTCCACAGGAGAAGTACAAGAAGGTACATAAGGTGACGGAGAGTAGTTCAGACGAACAGAAGAGTGATACAGACTCCGGAAGCAAGGAGCTGGGTTGTCTGAAACTACATAATGTGATCAAAACGGAGGATCACCAAACTATCTGGGTCACGCTCAAGACAGCAGGAGTCCAAGTGAAAATGGAATTGGACAGGATCAGCCCTAACAGTCATAAACCGAAGGGACTACAAGCGGCTATTCTCACATATGCCCTTGAGAGATACAAAGATTGTCTTGAAGACGTACACGGGGCAAAAAGTCTACCCCAAAGGAAAAATAAGGGTGAACGTTATATATAACGGCAAGGAAACACCAAAAATGGACCTATATGTATTGCCAGATGGAGGACCACCACTACTAGGACGTGAATGGATCCGGAAGATACAGCTGGATTGGCATTCCATACAGGCACTGACTGTGGCTGACAAAAAGGATGACGACGTCACACCTGGGCGACTGTCAAAGATCCTAACTGACGCGAAAGAAGTGTTCCAGCAAGGACTCGGAACACTAAAAGGCATGACAGCGATGATTAAAATTGAAGAAAACGCAAGCCCAAAATTTTTTAAGGCCAGACCGGTACCTTAGGCAATCCGCCCAGCCGTCGAACCAGAGCTGGAGAGTCTGGAACGTTCAGGTATACTGTCCAAGGTAGACTGGAGCGAGTGGGCTACATCCATCGTCCCTGTGATGAAAAAGTCGTTGAGCAGCACGCCTGGGGAACCAGTGAAGGTTCGCATCTGTGGGGAATTTAAGGTAACAGTGAACCCGGTCCTTCACACCATACAATATCCACTTCCGCGGATTGAAGATATTTTCGCCTCGCTGTCTGGAGGGAAACGCTTCACTAAGATTGATCTGGCCCAGGCATATCTGCAAATGGAAGTAGAAGAAGCATCAAAAAAATACCTCACAATCAACACCCATAAAGGTCTCTACCAATACAACCGGCTGGTATTCGGGGTAGCATCAGCTCTGGCTATTTGGCAGAGGGCAATAGAACAAGTCCTGCAAGGGATCCCAGGGACCCAGTGTTATTTGGACGACATCCTGGTCACGGGCGAAAATGACAGTGATCACCTTGTCAACCTGGAGCAGGTGCTCACTAGATTGCAGGAATATGGGCTCCGAGCTAACCACCCCAAATGTGAGTTTTTTAGAAAACAGATCTCGCGTTGTAGCCACGTTATCGATAAAGAGGGGTTACATAAGTCCCCAGAGAAGATTGAGGCAGTAGTCAAGGCTCCAGCACCGGAAAATGTGTCACAACTGAGGTCGTTCCTCGGGCTGGTAAACTACTACCATAAGTTCTTGCCAAATTTGTCTACAATACTACACCCACTGAACACCCTACTGCAAACTGGGGTGCCATGGAAGTGGAGTGACGAATGTAGACGAGCTTTCCAGAAGAGCAAAACACTAATCACATCGAAAGAGGTATTGGCCCATTACAACCCGGCATTACCAATTCGGTTGGCGTGTGATGCGTCACCCTACGGCATTGGAGCGGTGCTGTCGCACAAATTCTTGGACGGCTCAGAGAGGCCAATAGCCTTTGCGTCACGATCACTAACCTCAGCCGAGCGTAACTACGCCCAGATTGACAGGGAGGCCCTCAGCCTAGTGTGGGGAGTGAAAAAGTTCAATCACTATCTGCACGGGCAGAAGTTCACCTTGCTGACTGACCACCAATCACTTGTCTCCATCTTTAATCCAAAGAAGGGCGTTCCGGTGATGACTGCGCAATGGCTACAAAGATGGTCCCTTTTTCTAGGGGTGCACCAATATGAAATCGAGTATAAGGGCACGAAAAAGCATGGAAACGCTGATCGGCTATCACACCTGCCACAGCCTACTGCGGAGGAAGCACCAGCAGTGGATCCTGTCGAAATATTTAATTCGACTATAATTGAATGCTTGCCAGTAACTAACGCTGGTGTAGAGAAGGAGACCCGAAATGACCCGACACTGTCTCGGGTATACGATTTGACGGTGAAGGGATGGCCAGCACATGGCGACTCACTGTTGCCAGCATTCTCATCCAGAAAAGAACAGCTGTCAGTATGCCAGCGGACCTTGATGTGTGGATCCCGAGTGGTAATTCCACCCAAGTTAAGGGAGAGAGTGCTCAATGAGCTTCACGAAGGCCATCTGGGAGGGGTGAAAATGAAAAGCCTTGCTCGCGCTTATGTGTGGTGGCCGGGGATCGATCAGCAAATCGAGGACCTGACAAAGAGCTGCTCAGGATGCCAGAAGGTCCAAAATGCATCACCACATGCCCCTCTACACCCATGGGAGTGGCCCTCATCTCCATGGCAATGGGTGCATATTGATTTTGCTGGTCCATTCATGGACTCAATGTTTTTAATAGCTGTGGATGCGCACTCGAAATGGCCTGAGGTGATCAAAATGTCCTCCACCACCACGGAGAAAACTATTGCAGTCCTACGGACCATTTTTGCCAGGAACGGCTTGCCAGAGCAGATTTGCTCTCCTAATGGACCACAGTTTGTGTCCGAAGAGTTTCGAAGATTTATGAAAAGGAATTGGGTAAGGCATTACACATCCGCCCCATATCATCCAGCCACAAATGGATTGGCTGAGAGGTTCGTACAAACCTTTAAGAAGGCAATAAAGGCTATGTACAATGACAACATTCCGCTGCAGCACAAGGTGGACAATTTCCTGTTCGCCTACCGGAATGCGACACATGCAGTCACCAACCAGGCCCCAGCCATGATGTTCTTTAACCGAAGGTTAAGACCTCGCCTGGATTTGCTCAGACCAAACGTACGAAGAGATGTTGAGAGTAAGCAATTCCATCACATCCACGAGAAGCCAACAAGGAGCTTCAATGTAGGGCAACCAGTCTTGGCCCGCGACTACCGAACAGAAAAATGGCAGCCAGGAACGATATGCACACGGCAGGGCCCACTAATGTACACAGTGGACGTTGGGGAGAGCATCATGAGACGCCATGCTGACCAGATCCTAGAGTCACAGGAACAAGTCAACCCCATGCCTCGCCCATACGTACCTGGTGATGAATCCGACGTACAGGTAGCATCTACCCCAGAAACAGTAGCATCGGAAGCTGATGAACCAACCGACGACAGGGGGCCAGAATCGCCTCCGCACCAAGAGCAAGACACTCGGGAAAGGCGCTATCCAGAAAGGATCAGGAAGCCTCCCCAAAGACTGAATTTATAAATAGACTATTTTCAGCTAATGTTGCATGTTAAAAGTGTTAATTGTAATTAGTTTGATATTTAATTGTTAAATGAGTGTTATGGTACTGTTAATCTAAAAGGGGAGGAATTGTAATGTATGTACCTTTAAGGGGAGAACTACTTTTTACAGCTCCTGTATACGGTAGTACCGGCAGTGACCACACCTGTATATAAACCCTGAGTAGTGATCTGTATAGATAGTTCTAGAGTAACCCTCATTCAGTAAACACCTGTTGAATCATTCCCTGCAGTCTGTTGTCTGATTATTGAAGGACACAACATTAAGATACACGGATCTAACACTCTCCTTGTTCTTTCTATCAGAATTGATGTACAGGTATCTCCAGGCCGAGATTCAAAGCTGCAATGAGCAGGGTGTGGCTGGAGAGCAAGATTGACCCTCCCCTTTAAGAACTGGCCGGTGCCAGTGTGTCTGTGTTCCATTGCTGACTGACATCACATGAGCTTCGCCAGCGCTCTGAGGCAGTGGCTCGCTCCTTGACGTTAGCGCCTTAAGAGAGGTGTGTAGCATCTGATTTAGCGCTCAAATCACCTCCAGGGCGATAGAAGCCAAGTTTGCAGTCGAAGGTGATAATTAGCACCAGGCGCTAAACTTTGCTCCCGGTCGATAATTGCGCCCCAAATGGGGTGATACCGAATTTCTCCCCCATAGAGACATAACGGCACAGAAGGAGGCCATTCAGCCCATCGAGTCCGCGCCAGCTCTCTGTAGAGCAATCCAGTCAGTCCCATTCCCCCACTCTATTCCCGTAGCCCTGCAAGTTTATTTCCCTCAAGTGCCTATCCAGTCTCCCCTTGAAAACATTGAGTGTCTCCGCTTCCACCACTTCCATCAGCAGCGAGTTCCAGGTCCTCACCACTCGCTGCGTAAAAAAGTTTTCCCTCACATCCCCCCTGTATCTCTTGCCCACAACCATCTGTGTCCCTCGTCCTTGTACCATTAATTAGTGGGAACAGCCCTTCCCCGTCTATCCTATCCAAACTCGTCATAATCTTGTACACCTCAATCAAATCACCCCTCAACCTCCTTTGCTCTAATGAAAAAAAATCTAGCTTCTCCAACCTGCCCTTGTAGCTAAGATCCCCCATCCCTGGAACCATTCTGGTAAATCTCCTCTGCACCCTCTCAAGGGCCTTCACATCCTTCCTAAAGTGTGGTGACCAGAACTGGACGCAATACTCGAGTTGTGGCCTAACCAGTGCTTTATAAAGGTTCAGCATAACTTCTCTACTTTTGTACTCAATACTTCCGTTTATGAAGCCCAAGATCCCATATGATTTGCTAACCACTCTCTCAATATGTCCTGCCACCTTCAGGGACCTATGTACATTAACTCCCAGGTCCCTCTGTCTCTGCACATTCTTTAAAACTGTGCCATTAAGTGTATAATGCTTCTCCCTGTTCCTTCTGCCAAAATGCATCACCTCACACTTCTGTATTAAATTCCACCTGCCACTTGTCTGTCCATTGTGCTAGCCTTTCCATGTCCTGTTGCAGTCGATTGGTATCATCATCACTGTTTGCCACACCCCCAAGTTTGGTGTCATTGGCAAATTTGGAAATTCTACTCTGTATTCCAATATCCAGGTCATTTATATATATCAAAAAAAGAAGTGGCCCCAGCACTGACCCTTGGGGAACACCACTGTCTACCATCCTCCAGTCTGAAAAACAGATATTTACCACAACTTGCTGTTTTCTGTCCTTAAGCCAATTCTTTATCCAAGCTGCCACTGACCCACCTATTACATGAGCCTCAATTTTGTTAACCAGCCTTCTATGTGGTACTTTGTCAAACGCCTTCCTAAAATCCATGTAGACAACATCCATTGCATTCCCTTCATCAATCCTCCCTGTTACTTCATCAAAAAATTCAATTAGTTTAGTCAAACATGATCTGACTTTTACAAATCCATGTTGGCTCTCCTTAATTAGCTTAAACCTCTCCAAGTGCCTATTAATTTTTTTCTTGATTATTGTTTCTAAAACTTTACCCACCACTGATGTTAAACTGACCGGCCTGTAATTATTAGGATTGTTCGTACACGCTTTCTTGAACAATGATGTCACATTTGCCAATTTCCAATCCTCAGGCACCTCCCCCACATCTAGGGAAAAATGGAGTGAGCAAGAGCCTTTCCACGAGGCAAGTAATGAGGTGTAATCTTACAGTATTTATGTGCTTTTCCCAGCTGTAAATGAATGAATTCGCCAATAGCCACTGAGCTTCCGCTTCCCCTTCACAGGCGAGGTACCCGACCTCAGTGAATCCCATGCTCCTGCAGTTAAACTCAAAAACTGGCATTTAATTCAATATTAAGGATCTCTCAACAAGAAGTTAATGATTTCAATGAAGTCGACTGCCTCTACCGATCGGGTCCATGTCACGCCTTCAAAGCCGCTCGAGTTAAATGCGCGAGTGGGCGGGATGACGGCGAGTTCCCGAAGAGCTCGCTATTTCCGGGATTTTTACTGCTGACCCGCCCCCAAACCCATAAGCTCAGCAATGGGAAAATTCCGGCCAAAATTTTCTATGATGATCGCTTCATTGCAGCTGTCAAAACATCTTGCTTGTTAAAATCTAGTGGACAAGTGTAAACTATGTAGCAATAAAATATTCACATGGCTGTCATGTGTAACAAAAATGGTCTCTGATAAATACCTGCATTTCATCTTTCAAGAGGTTAAAATTTGCATAAACCTAAAACCTTTTGTCAGTGAATATAAAAGGAACTAAATTAATTCTAGAAGTTTACTTAACCAACCATGTAAGCATGCTCTTTTTTGTGAAACATTTCAATAAATAGTCCTGATTACACTCAGCCAAGATGGTGACATGATATTCTTTCAAATTTGTTTGCATTTACCTACATGTTATCATTAGGCAGTTTTCTCAGGCTGGTGGCAAAAATTTACCCCAAAAAATCACAAACAGTAAGTACTAAGATTTTGCACCGTGCAATTGTAATTTTTAACTTTAGAACATAAGAAATATGAGCAGGAGTAGGCCATACGGCCCTTCGCGCCTGCTCCACCATTCAATAAAATCATGGCTGATGTTCGGCCTTAACTCCACTTTCCCGCCCGATCCTCATATCCCTTGATTCCCTTAGAGTCCAAAAATCTCAGCGTTGAATATACACAACTGAGCATCCACTGCCCTCTGGGGTAGAGCATTCCAAAGATTCACAACCCTCTGAGTGAAGATATTTCACCTCATCTCAGTGTTAAATGGCTAGCGCCTTATCCTGAGACTGTGCACCCTAGTTCTAAACTCTCCAGCCAAGGGACTCTACCCTGTCAAACCCTCTCAGAATCATATGGGTGCAAAATTGGGTCGCACCCCCTTTGGGGTTCTAACTTCGCCAGGGCGCTACTTTTAGCACCCCGAAAAAGTTAGTGCCCCCGCACCTGAAATTCACTGGTAACACCCCAAGAGGGAGGTGGGGCGCTACTGGAAGCAATCCCCCTCCCTCTTGGGGCGCTGCAAGTGAATATCGCGGCGCTACTTTTTACAGCTCCTGTATCCTGTAGTACCGGCAGTGACCACACCTGTATATAAACCCTGAGTAGTGCTCTGTACAGTCAGTTGCAGTTTGAACCTCATTTAGTAAACACCTGTTGATCGTTCCCTGCAGTCTTTGTCTGATTATTGAAGGATCTAACATTAGTGGTTTTAGCACCACTGGCCACGCCTCCCGCGAAATTTAGCGGGGCGCTAATGGCGGCATTAGCCTGTAACGCTGCGCCGCCACCGATGACGTCATCGGTGTGCGCAGCGCCCCGCTACCGCCCCGATCGCGATATTTGGTAGCGCCCCCCGCTGTAACGCCGGTCGCAATCTGCGACTGGTTCAGGGGGGCCTACCTGCGGCAGTAGAGGCGCAAATTAAAGGAGAGGTGCAGGGCGGCCATTTTTGTTGTTGGCCGCCTGCCAGAACCTGTCCGCGCTGCCGTCCCCGGCCTCCTGAGCCCCCCCCCACGGGTAGTGCCTGCTGTGTCCCAAGAGCCCGGCACTTCTCCTCGGTGCCGGGCTCTTTTGCCGGCACTCGCGATCTTCGATCGTGCTGCAGCAGGCCCCTCCCCTTTAAGAAGGGGAGGAAGGCCTGCAGTACCGCAGCGTGTGGTGCTGCGGCACGTTGCGCTGCGATTTTCAGTTGCAGTGCCCCAAGAGGGATGCGGGGTGCCTCGAGCAGCGCCGCGCTTCTGTTTGGGGCGCTCAAATTGAATATCAGGCTGGCGCTCGCGGCTCCTTCCGGGGTGGAACTTCCGGCGCCCAGGCGAGACTGGCGCCCACCAGATTTCTAGGCCATTCTGTTTTTTTGATTCTTCCTACCAAAGTGAATAACCTCACATTTCTACATTTCCTGTTGCCTATTTTAACATTACTTCTAAGTGCCACCTGAGGACCAGCAGCCTGAGCTGTCTTCTCATAAATGTCATAAGTCACTTGGAACGGAGGTGGCCTTTCACTCACGGCCACTAAGTCCTGAAATGGACCTACAACAGGCTGAGGTGTAGTTATTATTTAATCACAGTATGGTCCTGCCCTCTTCCTTCCACCTGTGAAGGAATCTGGGTAGATTGTATAAAGATCTCTAACATGCTGCTGTCCTGAGGGAAAGCAGCCTCTTGAATGTGATGCCCAGCTCTCCCACCTGATCCGGGAACAGGATACTCATACTCAGTGATCTGCGGGAGAATAGACCTGATGGAAGCACTAATTTCCGTCAATCCCTGAAAGAAAGTGTACTGATTTTCTTCGAAGTCCTCCAAGATCATGCTCTGGATTTTTTGGAGACCCGTAGCTATCGTTCCCTCCATACCATCTCCAATGGTCTGAAGGCCAGCAGTCAATGCTTGCACTTGTGATACACTGACTGGCTTGGAAGCCTCATTGTTAAGGGGGATGCAGGGAGATATTCCTGGAGATGCCGTTCTCTCCAGCAAGCACTGCAGGAAAGAAAATCGTTCTTACACTGTGTGGCAGAGCATGGCATTAGACTGTACAGCCATGGCACTCACCTGCTTCACATCTTCTGAGAGGCTATGCAGTGCCTTAAAAATGTGTTTGATGCCAAGCATCCACTGTTTAATGATAGGATTCATTAGATCATTGCCTGTTTGCTGTGCTACCAAGGAATTACATTTCTGAGGTCTCTGCTCAGAAGCTTCATGCTCCACCTCCAAACATTCATCCTCTGACTTTCCTGTAATCAATGACAGTTCCTCATCTGTACTAGCTTGGTTGGGCGAGATTTTGCAACTAGTGTCAGATGTTGATGAAGCTGGTATCTCATCTTCAGTTGCTTCTTGTGTCCATCTTGGCTTTCTGGTTCTAAGGATATAAAAGAAACTCAATGACTAGCACAATTCTATTGCAACTGAATGATACTGTTTCAGTCACATATTTGGTGATGGTCTGGTCAATTTCCATTATTGCAGCTTTTTATATGCTCATCATGAATCACTTTTGGGCACAAGACCTCCAACTTCTCCATCTGCCATAGCTTGGGAAAAGCTACTCCCCAGGAATTCCATGGCCTTCTCCTTTTGTTGGGTTAAATGCTGGATGTCAGGGCTTCTTCCACCTATAGCCTCCCAGTCTTGAGCATTTTGTGCTAATTTCTCCTGAAAGAAGAATGCATACATTTGATGTGACAGTATCCGTATCATAGTTTTGTCTCAAGTGAGTGCAAGCTTTCAAAATGAGGAATGAAATGATGGGAACTGTACTGATACTTGGATGTGGGAGGTGAGCTTTAAAGGGGTAACATGCATGGCAGGATGAAAGGGTTGTAAAGTGGAGGCACCCACATGAGAGGCATATGCTGCATGAAGTTAAATTTCTAGCCCATAGAGTGAAAGTGTGTAAGAAACTTACAGAGTATTCGACATTATTAAAGAAAGAGACAATATTGGGCTAGAAATTCGTTATAGCCAAGAAATGGGCAGTGTTTAGATTAAAGATGGTTAAGTAACGGCAGTTGAAAATCGTCTAGGCTGCATGCAAAATTCATCCTCCTAATTAAAATGATTGCAGTCATGATTTTCCTCTGGTGTTACACTGAAAAGATGGACCAACATCGGGGGCAGTCTAAATGCACAGGCTTTTTTTACTACTTAAAGGGGAGGTTCATTGATGCTGCAGCACCTCATTCTCAGCATTGTTGGGTGTGCAGCTGCCTCAACAACCATAAGAAGAAGGACAAGGAGAAGAAGCACTTATTTACAATTCATGATGGCAGATTGCCGCCCCCGAGAGAGAGCCCAGAGGTTTTCCGATGAAGCTTTGGAGGCATTGGTTTTAGTGGTGGAGAGAAGGCAGGCGGTCTTGTACACGTCAACTGGCAAGGAGGCTCTCGACACAAGTCGGCCGGACTATGTGGAGGGAGGTGGCACACCACGTCACGGGCAACACTGTGGTCCCCAGAACCCACACACAGTGCAGGAAGAAGTTTAACAAGCTCACACGGGTGGTCAGGGTGAGTGAAGGCTTCAACAAATGCTCCATACCACTATCTGTACCACAAGCTTCACACACTGCTCAATGCACCACACCCCCAACACTCACCCATCAACAATCTCTACCTAGCCACACTCACACCCACATCTCACACCTTGCACATAATGACAGCTATTCAACTTTGACAGACACAAAGGTCATTAGTTATTATAATTCATGTGATATGTGTGATATGTTTATAGATAAATTTATTAGTGGTGTTTGGAATATTTTATGGTCTCTCTCATTTCACCTTTGCACCCAGGAGGACGCTGTGATATGGCATGAGACAGGGATTGTATGATTGGGATGTGGTGAGCTATGGGGATCTGGGGTTTCATTCATTCGAATCGGAGTCTGATGAGCTGGTCATGGACAGCCCATCCGGAAGGCCAATTGTCTCGCTGCCTCTGCCCTCCCTCTTGTTCCTTATCATCCTCGTCCTCCTCCTTGTCGTCCCCTTCCTCCTCGTTCTCCTCCTCTTCCTCACCATCCTCCCAAGATGGTCCCACAATCCCTGCTGGCAAGGGCTGCACCCTCATGATGGCCAAGTTGTGGAACAAGCAGCAGAGCACCACGAAATGGGACACCCACTCTGGCAAGTACTGGAGGGCTCTTCCTGAGCGGTCAAGGCAGCAGAATCGCTGCTTCAGTAGGCCGATGGTCTGCTTGATGATGTTCCTGGTGGCAGCATGGCTCTCATTCTATGAGTGCTGGGCAGCTGTGTTGGGGTTGCGGAGGGGAGTCATGAGCCAGGTGCAGCGTGGATAGCCATTGTCTCCAAGTAGCCACCCATGAGCTTGACGTGGTGGCTGGAAGAGTGCTGGCGCACCAGTCTGACGCAGGATGAAGGCATCGTGGCTGCTGCCAGGATAGTGGGCATTGACATTGAGGATTCGCTGTGTGTGGTCGCACATCAACTGCACATTAAGTGAGTGGTAGCCTTTGTGGTTACGGAAGATCTCAGCATTGTTATGCGGTGCCCGCAAAGCCATGTGGGTGCAGTCAGTGGCGCCCTGCTCCATTGGGAAGCCCGCTATTCTGGCAAAGCCACATGCATCGTCCTGCTTCTCTCTGGTGATCGGGAAGCCAATGTAGTCCCTTCTCCTACTGTAGAGAGCCTCAGTGACCTCCCCGATGCAGTGATGGATGGCAAACTGTGAGATGTTAGCTATGTCTCCTGTTGCAGACTGGAAGGATCCACGGGTGAAGAAATTGAGGGCCACGGTGACCTTGACTGTCACTGGGAGGCTGGCGGTCTGGTTGCAGGAGGTGGCAGAGTTCTGTAACCAACTCCTTGGTGAAGCGGCGCCTACTCATACACTGCTCCTTGCTTAATTGAATGTAGGAGAAGTGATGTCAGAAGACCCTAGATGAGTTAGGCCTCCCATTGAGAGTCCTGATAGCCCTCTTCCTCCCTCTGTGCACATGTTCCCGTCTTTCTCGCTGCCTCTGCTCCCTCCGCTGTAGATCCTGGAGGGTGAGGTCAACTGCCGGTACAGCCCCCATGACTTTTAGCAAGTGTTGTAGGTTGAAGCTTTTCAGAAATAATTATGGAGTTTTGTACTTGCCAGAACACTCCCTGATACCAAAGAACCTTGAAATTACTAAAGAAAACTCTTGCAGTAGCAGGAAGTAGCACACAGCCACTCAAACTTCACAAACCTGTCAGGTGTGATTGATTGGTGATGATCCCTTTTAATAGCATCGCTGGAGCCGGCTTCCTGCTGCTGCACGACACTTGAAGCTGTCGTTGTTCTCTCCAGCCGGTAATTTCATTGGCTGTTATGAAGTTGGGAGATCGAACGTCAAGTGAGCATTGCACACTCACTGATGTCACGATCTCCGTACTGGCGAGGTCCCCGGTGATCCAGTTCAGCAGCAGCGCTACTGGCAAGACCGATATGGCGTACGGTGCTGGAACCAGCATCAGGTGTCATTAAAGCTCACAATGGCGTTTTAGCACCATCGCGTGCTGCTAACGCATGGCAAAAACGAAACGAATTTCTCCCTGTATGAATTATATACATAGAGACAGACAGAATTTTGAGAGAGACATAGAGGAGACAGAATGAAGGAGGGATTTATACAAAGTGAGAGACAGAGAGAAGCCAAATTTTTGATCAGCAACATGTTTTAAAATGTTTGTGTTTTTCCGCTCTCAAGCCACCTAACATGGAAGGTTGGCTACTTTAACAGCTGGCCGCACAGTTGACAAGCATTTCACCAACACTGTTTAAAATTAGTTGGGATTAAATTGTCGGTTAGCAGAGCACCTGCTGATTGTGTGAGCAGCTGTTATAGTAACTAGCCAATACTTCCTTCATTGTTGGACAGGTTAAGAGAGGCAGAACACTGGCAGTTTAAAACATACTGCTGACTAAAATTAAAGTTTCACGATATAATGTTACTGTCATTATAAAACAGCAAAGCTACTACAGGAGATCCACTAGCATATTATATATATATAAAGATTGCATCCAGCATGCATTTTGCCCATCATACATCAGAATGTGGGAGAGTGGAAGAAATTCTGGCCCAGAAATTCAGTTGCGTAGCGCCCGTTGTTTAGGTGCTATGGGTGACAAAATGAGAACAAAATGGCATCCGAGCAGTGCACGTAGACTTCTGGTGTGGGCCACAGTGAACGCCTTCTTGGTGAGGGCGGTAGGGTGGCCATTAGGAACGTGCGCTAGAAGTATGGTAAGTAGGCAGATCGTGACGTCAATCAGCATACAATGCTGATTTGATGCCGGCGCTGCCATTTTCGTCGTGATTGTTGGAGTTAATGCCCTATCTTAACCTCGCATGGTTGAACAAGCATTCAGCAGCAGAAAGGACCTCCCCACCCACCAACGATATTTAAAGGGATCATCAACAACTTTCAGGTAATTGCTTTTTGATTTCTACTGGCTTTGTGTAAGTTTGTGGAAGTGTTTGGAGCTTTCTAGAGATATTTAAAGTTGGTGAGGTGACAGGGAGTGGTGCTGCAAGTGCAGAAGGTCTTGCTTCTGGTCAGAGCACTTACTCCAAGTCATGGGTGCTCTAGTTATCATCCCCCTTGGCCTGCAACATGAAAGGGAGATGTGGCAGAGGCAGCAGAGAAGAGGACAAACTGCTCTCTCAGGGAGAAGGAGGAGGGGGAGAAGGCCTCTCAACAGGAGGCCTTACCCACCTTGCGTCTTCCGAGAGCAATTCTCTTACCTCAGCCTGAGCCAGGAGCAGTGTGTGAGGCGTCTGCAATTTATGAAGGAGGTGCTCACAGAATTCTCACCAGGGCAAGGACGGCACTGTCAGTGGCTGTGAGGGTGACAGTGGCCTTGAGTTTCTTTGCGTCGGGATCCTTCCAGGCTGGAGCAGGCGACATCTGTAATATCTCACAGGTCACTGTCCACTGCTGCATAAGAGAGGTGACAGACGCTCTTTATGCCAGGAGAGTGGACTTCATTGCCTTCTCTCTGACCAGAGAGAAGCAGACGAAGCATGCACATGGCTTTGCCAGGAGCGCGGTCTTCCCCATGGTGCAGGACACCATCGACTGCATGCATGTGGCTTTGTAGACACCGTATGTAAATGCTGAGATGTACCACAATCGCAAAGGTTACCACTCTGTAATGAAATCTGTTTGTCTTGATCCTGTATTCGTTTTGCACTCATGTATATTACCCTCCCCCACTGTGTATAGTTTCACTTCCTCTTTCCCGACTAACCTGGGAGGTTCCAGGTCTTGGCTCTTGGCTCCGCCCCTGACTTCTCTTACATAAAGATCCCAGGATCTGTATGACTCATTCCTGTGAACCAGTCAGCGTGTTGAGATGTTAGCTCTGATCTCAGTGATTAAAAGCCAACTTGTTTAAGTCTATAACTTCTAGTTTTGTGGCTATTGAAGGCCCATCAATTTTAATCACTGAGAACTGCAAAACCTCCTGACAGACTCACTTATACCAACTTTTAAGAAACATCACCCCGATGGACTAAATCTATAGAAGGGGTGAATGTAATGAAATCTATTTGTCTTGATCCGACCTGGTCCGGGACTGTAACTGCAAGGCCGTGACGGCCAACGCGTACTCTGACGAATTGGTCCGCGATTCCTTCATCATGGGCCTCAAATCGAATTATATCCGGCAGAGACTGCTGGAGAAGGAGGTCCTGGACTTAAAAAAGGCAGTGGCCACTGCGCGATCGCTGGACGTGGCCCAGAAAAACTCTGACTCTTATTCTTCCAGCCATGCGGCCCTCACCGCCTCGTGCGCGCCGAGGGGGCCGCCATCTTGGAATCAGCCATCTTCCCCATCCAGGTCTCAGACCAGCTCTACGCCGCCGGAGTCCCCACACAGAAGTTCACCCAGGAGTCCTACTACAGCGGCAATGTCTCGAGGCCCGAAATGCTACTTCTGCGGCCAGGCCAAGCACCCCAGACAACGATGCCCAGCGAAGGACGCTACATGCTTCAAATGTAAGAAAAAGGGGCATTTTAGCAAAGTCTGCAGGGGGAATCCGACTTCCAACTCCGTCACCGCCTCGTGCGTGCCATGCGGGCCGCCATCTTGGGATCCGCCATCTTTTCCCGACTCAACGGCCGCCCAGGGCCCAACAGTGGCTTCGATCACGGTGGATCAATCCAGGCCACACCCGTTGACAAAATCCATGATGGACATACAGGTAAACGGGAATTTAACGAAATGTTTAATTGACTGTGGGAGTACCGAGAGTTTTATCCATCTTAGCCTGGTACGGCGGCACTCATTAACGGTAACCCCTACACGGAGCAGAATTGCTATGGCTGCTAAGCCCCACACTTCGGACATTTTGGGCTACTGTGTGGTAACACTGACTGTAAAAGGCACGGACTACAAGGATTTTAAACTCCTCATGATGCCAGAACTCTGTGTTAATGTAATCTTGGGCCTGGACTTCCAGTGCCACCACGAAAGTGTCACGCTAGCATATGGCGGGTCCCAGCCGCCACTCACAGTCTGTGGCCTATCAACCTTAAAAATCAGCCCGCCCTCTTTATTCGCTAATCTCGCTCCGAACTGTAGGCCCATAGCGACCAAAAGTAGACGGTACAGTCTGGAAGACAGACACTTTATCAAGGCGGAAGTGGACAGACTCCTGCGGGAAGGCATTATTGAATGCAGTACCAGCCTGTGGCGTGCCCAAGTAGTCATAGTTAAAAATAGCGAAAAGAAACGGATGGTAATTGACTACAGCCAGACTGTTCATATTTATACCCAGCTGGATGCCTACCCTTTACCCCGCATATCAGAAATGGTCAACCAGATTGCGCAATACCGAGTCTTCTCGACTATCGACCTCAAAACCAGCTCCCCATTAGAACGGAGGACCGCCCATACACCGCCTTCGAGGCGAACGGGCGCCTCTACCATTTTCTCAGAGTGCCCTTCGGGGTAACAAATGGGGTCTCGGTCTTCCAACGTGAGATGGACCACATGGTTGACGAGAATAAACTACAAGCTACCTACCCCTATCTGGACAATGTCACTATCTGCAGGCACAACCAGCAAGACCACGATCTAAATCTTGCGAGATTTTTAAAAACTGCCCTAAAGCTGAATCTAACCTACAACGAAGACAAATGTGTCTTCAACACAACCCGTCTCTGTATCCTCGGCTGTGTGGTGGAAGATGGGGTAATTGGACCGGACCCTGACCGATTACGCCCCCTAAAGGAACTGCCCCTGCCACACAATCCCAAAGCTTTAAAAAGGTGCCTGGGATTTTTTTCGTATTATGCCCAATGGGTGCCCAATTACTCTGATAAGGCCCGACCCCTCATTAAATCGACGTCCTTCCCACTATCAGCTGAAGCTCGGGAGGCTTTCACCAGTATTAAACAGGACATTGAAAGGGCTGCAGTGTGTGCAGTGGACGAATGCATTCCCTTTCAAGTCGAAAGCGATGCGTCAGACTTTGCCTTAGCTGCGACCCTCAATCAGGCTGGGAGACGTGTGGCCTTCTTCTCCCGAACCCTTCAGGGACCTGAAATCAGACACTCTTCTGTCGAGAAGGAGGCACAGGCTATAGTGGAGGCAGTGCGGCACTGGAGACACTACCTAGCCGGCAAACGTTTCACCCTGCTCACCGACCAGCGGTCGGTGGCTTTCATGTTTAATAAAAAACAAAGGGGGAAAATCAAGAATGACAAAATACTCAGGTGGAGGATCGAACTATCCACGTTCGACTATGATATTATGTACAGGCCGAGAGCCCTTAATGAACCCCCAGATGCCCTATCGCAGGAAATGTGTGCCAGCATTCATACGGACAAATTACAGGGTCTCCACAATGACCTCTGTTACCATTTTATAAAGTCCCGCAATCTGCCCCACTCCATCGAGGAGGTCAGGGCAATGACCAGAGCCTGCCGCATCTGTGCGGAATGCAAGCCTCGTTTCTACAGGCCTGACCGTGCACACCTTATCAAAGCCACACGGCCATTCGAGCGCCTAAGTCTGGACTTCAAGGGACCCCTTCCCTCTGCCGACCGTAACGTATACTTCCCCAATATCATTGATGAATATTCCCGCTTCCCCTTCGCCATTCCCTGCCCAGACATGACCAGTGCCACGGCCATCAAGTGTCTCTGTAATCTATTCTGCATGTTTGGCATGCCGAACTACATACACAGCGATAGGGGGACGTCATTCATGAGTGACAAGCTGCGCCAGTTCTTGCTCTCGAAGGGGATAGCCACTAGCAGAACCACTAGCTACAACCCCCGGGGTAATGGGCAAGTGGAAAGGGAGAATGCTACTGTTTGGAAGGCTGTCACGTTAGCCTTAAAGTCAAAAGGCCTTCCGACCTCCCGCTGGCAGGAAGTCCTCCCAGACGTGCTCCACTCCATAAGGTCTCTGTTATGTACTGCCACTAATGCTACCCCTCACGAAAAGATGTTCGTTTTCCCCCGGAAATCCACCTCGGGCATATCTCTACCCACGTGGCTGACGTCTCCGGGGACAGTACTATTGCGGAAGCACGTGAGAGGCCATAAAACGGACCCCCTTGTGGAAAAGGTACAGCTCCTCCATGCAAACCCTCAGTACGCCTATATTGAATACTCTGACGGGCGAGAGGACACTGTTTCCATAAAAGACCTCGCTCCCTCGGGGAGCGGAGAGAACGATGGGAGACTACCCGATGAAGACCTACACTACAAAGAGACAGGACGCCCAGAGGTATCAATACCCAACTTTAACCTGGAGGACACTGCAGAAAACCTGGAAGACACTGCGGAGGCCCAGACAGCGGAGGAACCAGAATCCACTCCCCTAGAGGCACCCTAACCGGCTTTGCGCCGATCACTGAGAACTGCAAAACCTCCTGACAGACTCACTTATACCAACTTTTAAGAAACATCACCCTGATGGACTAAATCTATAGAAGGGGTGAATGTAATGAAATCTGTTTGTCTTGATCCTGTATTCGTTTTGCACTCATGTATATTACCCTCCCCCACTGTGTATAGTTTCACTTCCTCTTTCCCGACTAACCTGGGAGGTTCCAGGTCTTGGCTCTTGGCTCCGCCCCTGACTTCTCTTACATAAAGATCCCAGGATCTGTATGACTCATTCCTGTGAACCAGTCGGCGTGTTGAGATGTTAGCTCTGATCTCAGTGATTAAAAGCCAACTTGTTTAAGTCTATAACTTCTAGTTTTGTGGTTATTGAAGGCCCATCACACTCATTGAATATGTAGTTGGTGTGCGACCATGCCCAGCATATCATGATGGTGAATGCCCAGTATCCTGGCAGCAGTCATGATGCTTTTATTCTGTGCCAGTCTGCTGCTACCTCAGTCTTTGAGCCACCAAGACAAACCAGAGGGTGGCTACTTGACAACAAGTGCTATCCCTTGACCACCTGGCTATAGCTTAGTTGGTAGCACCCTCGCCTCTGAGTCAGAAGGTTGTGGGTTTAAGTCCTACTCCAGAGACTTGAGCACAAAAATCTAGGCTGTCACTCCAGTGCAGTACTGAGCAAGTGCTGCATTCTCAGAGTGTAATGATCAGTAACATGTCATTCTAGAATGGTACACTAGATGGAGCTGTATGTTTAGTAGTGGGCTACCCACAAGGCAGTAGTCAAGATGGATGCCTGTACACTAGTCCACATGGCTGAATAAATGACAAGCTCAAGCTAGCTGTTCATAATGAAAACAACTATTTATTTATGAACATAATAACATGGTACCAGGATTGGTAATATCTGCTGAATATTGTGAAACGCGACATGGAGAATTTGAAGCCACTGGAGGGTTTGAAACTCACAGGGAATGTCGGCTGCAATTGGCAGACTTTCAAACAACAATTCGAACTCTACATTGCCGCCATCGGGTTCGGTACGATGCCAGACGCAAGGAAAATAGCGTTACTGCTCATGGTTGCAGGCCCGCAGGTGATAGAGGTATTTAATACGTTTGTATTTGATCAAGAGGAGGACAGAGAAAAAATGGACGATGTGCTAAAGAAGTTTGATACACATTGTTCTCCAAAAAAGAACGAGACCTATGAGAGGTACGTGTTCCGTTCACGGACACAGCAGCAAAATGAGACTTTTGATAGCTTTGTGACCGATCTGAAACTGAAAGCACAGACATGTAATTTCTCTAAACTGAGATCATCCATGATTCGTGACCAGATTGTGTTTGGCATTCATAATAAAAAGGTCAGGGAACGTCTGTTGAGAGAAACCGAACTAACATTGGAGAATGCTGTGAAAATATGCCATGCCAGTGAGCTAGCTCAACAGCACGCAAAGACTTTCAGTGAAATTAATAATGATGCGACTGTAATGAGTGACTGTGCTGCTGTCGGTGCTGTGTCCTACAAGGGGAAGAAACGTGGGCAGAACAGAAATGCAAAGCAATCGGAGGATGGAATTTTTAATTGTAAACGCTGTGGTTGCCAGCACCAGTCACGACAATGCCCAGCGTTTGGAAAAATGTGCACAAAATGTAATGGAAAGAATCACTTTGCCGAACAATGCCTTTCAAAAGTAAAAACAAAGAAAGGGCAACAAGTCAATGTGATTGAGGACGCTGATTTAAGTGAGACATTTTTTGTAGGAATGGTGTCATGTGAAAATGTGCAGCCCTCAGGAATGGACAATGCTGAACATAAAGTTAATGCAGTAAAAAAGGACAAATGGATGATGTCACTGCAGGTAAATGGAGCATTAGTTACATTGAAACTAGACACTGGGGCAAAAGCAAACTTAATCAGTATGAGTGACATTAAAAATATGAAAGAAAAGCCCAAAATACAGAAAAAGTCAGTACTACTGAAGAACTATAATGGACAGAAAATAGATAGCTTAGGTGTATGCACACTTAAAGTGACAGTCAAAGACAAAGTGCATCATCTCATGTTTTCTGTTGTGGCTGAAGGACTTGATTCACTACTAGGTGACAAAGCTTGTGAGGACTTAGAACTGGTCAAGAGTGTCTACCGTATAAACTGTGCCATAAGCAGACCAGATGACTCGGTGGATTCGGTAGTGATTAATTTCCAGGATGTGTTCAAAGGATTTGGAGTTCTACCATTCACTTACAAGATCCAGCTAAAGGAGGATGCTCAGCCAGTGGTACATGCTCCACAGAGAGTTCCAGCACCCCTGCGTGACCAGCTCAAGAAAGAACTGGACAGAATGACCACACTAGGAGTCATCAGGAAAGTTGAAGAGCCAACAGACTAGGTTAACTCCATGGTATGTGTAAAGAAAAAGAACAATGATCTAAGAGTATGCATGGATCCAAAGGACTTAAATGCAAACATAAAACGTGAACACTACCAGATTCCCAAGTGAGAAGAAATCACCAGTGAAATGTCAGGTGCCAGATACTTCACAAAGCTCGATGCCTCAAGGATTTTGGCAACTAAAACTGGATGAAGAGAGCACCAAATACTGTACCTTCAACACACCATTTGGCAGGTATTGTTTCCTCAGAATGCCTTTCGGGATAATATCTGCATCTGAAATCTTTCATAGAGCGATGGAACACATAATTGAAGGTCTGGAAAAAATTCGGGTCTATGTTGATGACATCATCATCTGGGGCTCCACACTGAAAGAACACAATGAGAGACTGACTAAAGTGCTACAGAGCATACGCCGGAATGGACTGAAGCTCAACAAAGCCAAGTGTCAGTTTGGCATCCAGGAAGTCACTTTCCTAGGAGATAATCTATCTGGTAAAGGAATAGAGCCAGATATGGAAAAAGTAAACGCCATACTCAAAATGCCCCAACCCACTGACAAAAAAGGAGTGCTACGCATCATGGGGATGATAAACTTCATTGGAAAGTTCATTCCTAACTTGTCAGCCAAGACAGCCTGTCTGCGAGACCTGCTACATAAAACAAATGAGTTCGCATGGACAGAAAGACATGAACAAGAGTGGATGAACCTCAAAACAGTGCTGACAACCACACTTGTACTCACCTTCTTTGACCCAACAAAAAGAATCAAAGTGTCAACGGATGCATCAAAAGATGGCCAAGGCACGGTCTTGCTACAAGCAGAGGGTGAAGATTGGAAGCCTGTTGCCTATGCCTCCAGGTCTATGACTGGCTCTGAGTGTCGATACGCCCAGATTGAAAAGGAATGTCTCGGCTTGGTAGTTGGACTAGAAAAGTTCCATGGCTACATATATGGACTTCCCACCTTCACAGTTGAGACAGACCACTGCCCACTGGTTGCCATCATTAAAAAAAATCTGAATGAGATGTCTCCAAGGATTCAACGACTCATGATGAAGCTGCAAAGATATGACTTTGAACTGATCTACACACCAGGCAAACACATAGTGTTAGCAGATGCACTATCCCGAGCACCCACAATGAGTCATGTGAGCTCTACTGAGGAAGACGTGGATGTTCATGTGAGTATGGTCACTAATGCGCTGCCCATGTCAGACACAAAATCAAAGCAAATAGCAGAAGAAACAGTAAAAGATACAGGCCTAGAAATTGGATTGGGGCGCCAAAGTGGCGCAAAAGTCACCTGAGTGCAGGATTTAGCGCAGCGATCGGAGTGATACCCATCGCCAGAAATTCAGTTTCAGTGCCCCTCGAGGGAGACGGGGCGAGGCTCGAGGCGCTCCACATCCCTCTTAGGGCGCTGAAACGGATTATCACAGCGCAACGTGCCGCAGCGCCACATGCTGCGGCACGGCACGCTGCAGCACTGCAGGCCTTCCTCCCACTGTTAAGGGGGAGGTGCCTGCAACAGCGCGATCCCCGCTCGCGAGTGCCGGCAAATGAGCCCGGCACCAAGGAGAAGTGCCGAGCTCTCGGGAAACAGCCGGCAATGCCGCGGGGGGAGGGGTTAGGAGGCCGGGGACAGAGGTGCTGGCAGGCGGCCGCCAAAAAAGCGGCCGCCCCGCACCTCCACCTTAACTTACGCCACTGCCGGCACAGTAAGGCCCCGTGAACCAGGCGCGGGTAGCGAGCGGCGCAACTGCAGCGTTCGCTACCAAATATCGCGAATGGGGTGCGAACGGGGCGCTGCGCACACCGATGACATCATCGGTGGCGGCGCAGCGCAAATGCCTAATGCCACCATTAGCGCCCCTACTGAATATTGCCGGAGATGCATCCAGTGGCGCTACAGCCACTGACTGCCTCTTTAGGCGCTAACAGGTGGTGCTACTCACCCAATTTCTCCCCCACAGTGTTACAAACAGTAATAGAGAACATTCATCATGGTTGGCCAAAAGGTTCCTATCCAAAATACTATCACATCAGGTCAGAGTTGATTGTTGCAAGTGGACTATTACTAAAACAGAACAGAATAGTCATTCCACAGGCTCTACGTGGAGACATGCTCAAAAGGATTCATGAGGGACACCTCGGAATTGAAAAATGCAAAAGGAGTGCAAGAGACAGTTTATTGGCCTGGCATAAATAAGGACATTGAGAACATGATAGGCATATGTGAGACATGTCAGAAACACCAAAACAAACAAGCAAAGGAACCAATGATAGTAGCTGACTTACCAACAGCACCATGGCAAAAGGTTGGTATGGGCCTTTTTCATTTGAATGGTAAAGAATATCTATTAGTGATTGACTACTATTCTAACTATCCTGAGATGGCGCTGCTCTCAAGCACATCAGCAAGCAGTGTCATAATGCATGTTAAATCCATCTTCGCCAGACATGGAATTCCCAGGATTGCCGTTAGCGACAATGGTCCGTGCTTCAACTGTAAGGAGTGGCAACAGTTTGCAGCACATTATGACTTTTAACACATCACATCCAGTCCTCTGTATGCTCAGTCGAATGGTAAGGCAGAGAAAGGTGTTCAAGTTCTCAAACAGCTACTGAAGAAAGCAACAGAAAGCAAGTCTGATCCTTATCTCGCCCTGCTGAGCTACTGAGCCTCCCCTTTAGACTGTGGTTCTTCACCTGCTGAACTCCTAATGGGTCGCAAGTTGTGCACCACGCTACCCTGCTGTGCAAAAGAAAAGCAGAGTAAGGAACTAAGACAGAGACTTCAACTGTTAAAGCTGAAACAGAAATCACACTATGACAAGTCATCCAAAACTCTGAAACCATTGACAAGGGATGATGTTGTCAGGATTGAGGATCCAGATGCATGGATCAGGAAAGCTACAGTTCTTGAGGAAGTAGGACCAAGGTCATACACTGTTAAAACTAAGGAAGGACAGATTCTCAGGAGGAACCGCCGTTCCCTCCTGAAAACACAAGAAACTATCCAAGAGCAAATCGATGACAATGCCGCAACTGAATCTTGTCACTCACCACCAGAACAATCTAACACAAACACACATACAGGCTCTCATGAAAACACATCAGACCTACCTGTGCTGGGAAGATCCACACGTGAAGTAAAACAGCCTGATAGACTTAATCTTTGAGTACAAAGAAAACTATAATAAAAGAATGAAAAGCTTAGAGTTCATAAAGTAAAGCTTTGAAAATGTGTTGACTGTTGTGAAGATGTTTATGTCGATATGATTGATTGATATTGATTGATATTGATTTTGTTTAACCTCTAAGGAAGGGGGATGTAATGATCAGTAACATGTCATTCTAGAATGGTACACTAGGTGGAGCTGTTGCCTTTCAGATGAGACGTTAAACTGAGGCCCTGTCTGCTCTCTCAGGTGGATGTAAATGATCCCATGGCACTATTTCGAAGACAAGTAGGGGAGTTATCCCTGGTGTCCTGGCCAATATTTATCTGTCAATCAACATCGCTAAAATAGATTATCTGGTCATTATCACATTGCTGTTTGTGGGAGCTTGCTGTGTGCAAATTGGCTGCTGCGTTTCCTACATTGCAACAGTGACTACACTTCAAAATGTACTTCATGGGCTGTAAAACACTTTGGGACATCCAATGTTTGTGAAAGGCGCTATATAAATGCAAGTCTTTCTTTTATGACTCCGCTTCGCAACCCAACCACATGTGGGCAGCATGCATACAATGCGAGCCATGCTGCCACACAGAACATCATAGAGCAGATCATTGACGTGCTGAAACAATGCTTCCACTGCCTGGACCGCTCTGAAGGATTCCTACAATACTCACCAGAGTGTGTGTCCCGATTTGTCGTGGTCTGCTTTATCCTCCACAACCTGGCCATCATGAGGGCAAGCCCTTACCACCAGGAATATGGCCACCATCTCAGGAGCAGGAGTAGGAGGGGGAGGAAGAGGAGGATGCAGAAGAGGAGGAAGCGGAAGGAAGGAGGCAACCCAGACAGCCCCTTTCTGGCCGGGATATCCAGGATTGAATTATCCGCCTGTGGTGCAGGTGAATGCACTATTCCCACATCGTACCTTTCCTCTGTTACTGACTATCACAGCATCATCTTGGTCACAATGCTGAAATAAAAGCCACCACAAAGCAAACTTTCCAATCAAACTTTAACCATATATCCATCAATATTACAATAAAAATTCAATTAATCACCCTTGTGCATTCCCTTAGTGACTGTCTTGTATGTGCCTTTGCCTATTCTAGTGCTGCTACGCAGTGCTACCCCAGTGACTGCAGATGGCTGGTGGAAGGCTGCTGACTTTTAGTGGGGGAGACTGGGGAACAGTAGCATAGTGGTAATGTCACTGGGCTAGTAATCCAGAGGCCTGGACTAATGATCCAGAGACATGGGGCTGGATTTTGTCTTTGGGGGCGGGTTGGGGCCGGGTCAGGTGGTCGGCGGGTCCCGCCCCCACCTCCGATGTGAGCTAGGATAATTTAGCGATTTTGCCCTAATTGGGCACTTGATTTCCAACATGTAGGAACCCTTGGCCCAATGAGTCTTTTGGTCCTGAAACTCGCCTCTGATGACGTCATCTATGCAGCTGCATTTAAGGCCTGCAAGCAGCCTTGGTTCATTTTCTGCCTTACAACCTTTTTACTGAGACTTCTGAGGGATTAGCGGTGCAAACATGGCAAGCTCAAGACCCAAGTGCGCACCCCGCTTTGATGAGGACTCCCTCCAAGCTCTGGTGGAGGGAGCCAGAGCTCATAAGGAAGTGTTGTTTCCTTCTTCTGGGAGGAAGAAACCTCCCCAGCAGACCAAAGCTGTAAGATTCGAAATTTTCAGGAATTCAATCACGCAACAAAACAGGGTTGATAAGACAGTTTATTGACCAAGAGAAATCTTGTACAGAAAAACCTTTGATAAAAAGGGGCATACAAAATGGCCGCCGGACCTCGTGATCAGTTTCTGGGACCATTTGATTTCTGTTACTGCAAGCCAGACAGGCTTGTGGATTGAGGACAGTAAGCCCGCAAAAGCCAGTATCGGGAAACCGAAACTCAGGGAACTGAGCATACATATTAATTGGATTCTAAGTACAAGACTGTTTCAGGTAACAGGATGGGGCCCATCAAGAAATGGGCGGACAATTGAATGAACACTTAAACCCATTTACTGTACAAAGGAAAGACCGTTTAACAGCCATCAAGGGCAATCTCCAGACCGATCAAAATGCGAACCGAGTTACGGTGACAAAGTAAAAGACATTATCGGCCAGGAAGGCCAGTTAAGCTATCACCGGCTCCCGTTACAAGACAAAGTGCCCCTGCAGAGATTTCTGCCCGCCAAAAATATTACAAAGACTGGATTATGATTTGGCGGGAGATAAGACTGTCCCAAAAAGGTATAACTATGGATTGAAAAGCCCATCAGGACGCTTAACGCTTCAGAACTTCGTCAGGAGCTTCGGAACTCAAACGGTTCTTCTACGGTACGCTTCTTCTGGAATTCAAGCTTCACCTCGGGTTTTCATTTCTTCAACGCACCGGGACAGACTCTCCGGTTAAGACAGCACTTCGGCTTCGGGACGTGGTCGATGTTCGGCCAGGCAAGGCTCGACTACGACGGGAAGACGCAGGAGGGTGGCCCGGGTGCTCTTGTCGGTAGATCATCGACGACCCAGGCCGAAGGAGAAGACACCCTCCAGCGCTGCCTCGAAGGATAATTATGACGGCATAAAGAAAGCAATTCGGTACCAGCGCCCCGTCCCGGGGAAGACCATCAGGAAAACCGACGATCCAGGCCGGAGAAAAAGGACACTCCGGGTCTAGCACTCCCGTGCCTCAACATCCCATTCTCAGCTTTCCAGGAATGGACTTTCCCATGTGCATCCAGTTCTTCAACGACTTTTAACGGATTCAGTCATGACGAGCGCTCATTGAGGCTGTGTCCGCTGCCTCATCGCCTGAGAGAGAGAAAAACAAGCTGCGCCAGAAGTTTCCAAATCCACGTGACGACGGAAAGCTGTGCCAAAGGGGCTGCGAACCCTCTTTTTTGCGAATCTGAAAGTGGTGAGCATGATTCCGAGTTCCTCAAGTCGAAACTTAGTCTAGGTCTAGGGGAGGGAGGAAGGGTAATCGTAATGTGTTTCCCCTTTTACGATGTACCGTGTGTTCCCCATTTCCATAGAGTTAAGTTTATAGATATGTGTATGCTTGTAGTTACATTAATCTGTGCTTATGACATGTATTTCTTAATGCTGCAAACTGTTTAATAATAAAAGCATCCATTTCGTGCTATTCAACCTGGTCTATTGAGTTTTTCTCTGCACTACAGTTCCCTGCACCTAAGTCCAAGGTCTAGAACCGTAGGGGAGAGTGGGTCGAACCACTCAAGGGTAATTATTGCACGAAGGCTGGTAGGAGACCAGAACGAGCAAGAGAAACCCCCTACAAAGCCATGTGGCTGCAAGTGGCACAGCAGGTGAGTGCCATCTCAACGTGCAGCAGAACCTGGCTGCAGTGCAGAAAGAGGTTTCATGCGCTTCTCCGCACAGGAAAAGTGAGTATTCCATCACCATGACCCTCAATCTGTTCCCCATCGCCTCTCATCACCAGCAGTCTTCATTGTCAACTTCCTCCTCATCCCACTTGACCCTTACATCCCTGCACCCTTAACCATTCCCTCTCTCTCTATGTACACATTCACATAACTATTTGACTATGCAGCCCTCACACTCCCTATCACTGTTATGCTATGACAACAACTTACAACACACAGGGAGGGCCCTTGGTCTTGGGCCCTCACTCCATCTTTGTGTCCTTCTAAGCATCTATGCTATGGACTCTCTACACTCACTCCTTCATTCTCACTCAAACTCCATTTGTGTCCCTCATTGCAGGAAACGAGAGCCCACAATAAGAGGGAAAGGGCAAAGACAGGAGGAGGGCCACCCTCAATAGCTCCGCTCACCAGCGCAGAGGAGGCGGCACTCGAGATCGTGGGAGTCAAGGAGGAAGCGCAAGTGGGGGATGGACAGATGGGTGCATCAGAGTAAGCTGGTGACAGAATAGTTTTTCATCTCTCTCATTGACATTGCATAAGTGTCTGATATTGATTCTGATGCCCTAACAGATTGTCTTATGATCATCTGCTATATTCAATGTGCATGCAACGTTTATCTCACATGTCTAACTCGTTCCTTTACTCCCCTACAGGACCATCCACAGCCCCCCTCCCCACTGTCCAGGAGGAATAGGCTGAGCCACAATACTCCTCAGAGGAAGCTGCAACCTCTGAGGGTGCAGCATCACCAGAATTAAGCGCACCCAGCACCAGCGCAGACACTCACACCTCGGTGGGATCTTTGGGACATAGAGTAGTGTTGTCACCTGGTGTATCACAGCTCACAAGTGAGCATCAGCAGATGGTGGAGACAGGGACAGCAGTGGAGAGTCCTCGTTGGAGGGTGCAGGTCACTCCCAGCTCTGCTCAGCTGCATGTGGACCCTGTGCCTCCAGGTCCATCATGAAACTATCGGATTGTCGTAAAAACCCATCTGGTTCACGAATGTCCTTTAGGGAAGGAAATCTGCCGTCCTTACCTGGTCTGGCTTATATGCGACTCCAGACCCACAGCAATGTAGTTGACTCTTAACTGCCCTCTGAAATGGCCTAGTAAGCCACTCAGTTGTAACAAACCGCTACGAAACAAAATAGTAAGAATGAAACCGGCATCGACCTCAGCACTGGCTATGGACACAGCAATGGCACACCCAGCCCAGTCAACCCTGCAAAGTCCTCTGCACCAACATCTGGGGATTTGTGCCAAAATTGGGAGAGCTATCCCACAGACTAGTCAAGCAACAGCCAGACATAGTCATACTCACAGAATCATACCTTTCATCCAATGTCCCGAACACCTCCATCACCATTCCTGGGTATGTCCTGTCCCACCGGCAAGACAGACCCACCAGGGGTGGTGGCACAGTCAGGAAGGAGTCGCCCTGGGAATCCTTAACGTTGACTCTGGACCCCATGAAGTCTCATGGCTTCAGGTCAACCATGGGCAAGGAAGCCTCCTGTTGATTACCACCCACCGCCCTCCCTCAGCTGATGAATCAGTACTCCTCCATGTTGAACACCACTTGGAAGAAGCACTGAGAGTAACAAGGGCACAGAATGTACTCTAGGTGGGAGACTTCAATGTTCATCACCAAGAGTGGCTCGGTACCACCACTACTGACCGAGCTGGCCGAATTCTGAATGACATAGCTGCCAGTCTGGGCCTGCGACAGGTGGTGAGAGAACCAACACAAGAGTTGTGAGGGTGCCGGTCAGTTCCTTCAGTAACCTCTAGATGGCACCTTCACTTGTTTGTTTCCCTTTGTTAATTGGTTCTAGTCTCCTCTCTTTTGGTAGGACCAAATAAATTAAACAAATGAACTGTAAATAAACCTCTAAAAATCCTTTAAATAAACCTTAGCAAATCAAATTAAAATTTGGTTGTTCAATCCAATTATGCACTCCAGTCCCCGCGGCGCCCACCGGTCACGGAAGTGCTCGAGCGCACCGGTGGACACCGCGTGCTCCATCTCTAGGGCCACCCGGGCGCGAACATGGCCGCGGAAGAGAGGGAGGCAATCTGGCTGGACGACCCCCTCGACCGCCCGCTGCCTGGACCAATTGATGGCTTTTTTTGCCAGGCCCAGGAGCAGACCCACGAGGAGGTCCTCCAACCTGCCCGCTCCCCTCCGCACCGGGTGACCGTAGATCAAGAGCGTGGGACTGAAGTGCAACCAAAAATCGAGGAGCAGCCCCTTCAAATAATGGAAGAGGGGCTGCAACCTCTCACATTCCACATATACGTGAAAAACGGACTCCTCCAGACCGCAGAACAAACAGGCGGTCTGGGAGTCCGTGAACCTACTTAAAAATATATTGCACGGGACTGCCCTGTGCAACACTCTCCAGGCCAAGTCCCCAATAGAACAAGGGAGGACTCCCGCATAGAGAGCCCTCCATTGGGGACCTCCGCCGGAAGGCAAGACGGCACGCCACGGCGTGTCCGGACGGCAGGCGAAGATGACAAAGTGGAAAGTGTGCAGGAGCAGCCCGTACAGGAAACCCCTCCGTGCGGAATGAAAAGGCACGGAGGGTATCTCCTCGAGACGGCTCAAGTTGTGAGGTGCCGGTTCCCGAGGGGGATTTCGGGGCAGGGCGCCGATAAGGAATTCCGTCCGAACGGGGGAAAGCTCGGACGGGATCGCCCCACGTGCTTGAGCCGCCTCGATACACCTCGTGGCGCCGGGGTGCAGCGTCGCTTTCACCGACTCGATGGCATCGACCGCGAGCCGGACATTGTCCCAAGACATGCGCTGCGCCAACTCCTCCGGCGCCATCCAGCCCGCTCCTCCGCCATCGAGTAGGTCCCCGACTCTAGTCACCTTGCCAGGCACAGCCCTGCGTTCCGCCAGCCACCCGAACTCGCGGACGTGGAGGTGCGGATTCCCGAACAGCGGCTCCCGAAGGACAGCCGCCATTCCTGACGGGGGAGAGCTCCGCCTGGAGGCGACGTAGTTCCAAACCCATAGCAGTTCCTGGTAGAAGACAGGCAGCTCCCGCAGGCTGATACGCCTGCCGCCCACTTCCAAAAACAGGAGCTGCATGTCGTAATTGAGGCCGTGCAGCTGGCGGAAAAAGTACGTCGCCAGCGCACACCATCTCGGAGGATTCTCGACGTACAGGTATCTCTGCAGCGTCTGAAGACGGAAAGTCGCAGCCTGGGTGCAGAGGCACACCAACGCCTGACCGCCCTCCCTAAGCGGGAGACTCAGAACCGCGGCAGAGACCCAGTGCTTCCTTTTGTCCCAGAAGAAGTCGACGAGCTTCTTCTGTATCTTGGCAACAAACGCAGGGGGAGGGATCAAAGTGACGAACCGGTACCACAACATGGCGGCCACCAGTTGGTTTATGACCATCGCTCGACCGCTGTAGGACAACACTCGGAGCAATCCTGTCCAGCGTTCTAAGCGAGTGGTGACTTTGGCCTCCAACTCTTGCCAGTTCGCCGGCCAGGCGTTCTCGGCAGGGCAGAGGTAGACTCCCAAGTAGAGGAGGTGCGTGGTGCTCCAGGCGAAGGGCCTGAACTCCTCCGGCAGGGAGTCCACCTACCACTGACCCACCAGGAGTCCAGAACATTTCTCCCAGTTGATCTTGGCGGAGGATGCGTCCGAGTAAATCTGCTGGCATTCCCGCATCCTCCGCAAGTCAGCGGGATCCATGACCGTGAGGAGCACGACATCGGCGTAAGCCGAGAGGACCACCTCCATGCCCGGCCCTTGCAGAGCCAGTCCCGTCAACCTCTTCCGCAAGAGGCGCAGGAAAGGCTCTACGCAAACGGCGTATAACTGGCCGGACATGGGGCATCCCTGACGCACCCCCCTCCTGAAGCGAAGGGGCGCCGTCAAGGACCCGTTAACTTTAATCAGACACTCTGCGGCAGCGTACAGAAGTCGGATCCGGGCGACAAAATGCGTCCCGAACCCGAATGCGCGCAGAGTCCCGAAGAGATGCTCGTGATCCACCCTGTCGAACGCCTTCTCCTGATCCAGGGAAAGGAAGGCGACCGACAGACCAGCCCTCTGGGAATGGTGGACCAGGTCCCAGACCAGATGGATGTTATCGTGGATGGTCCGGCCTGGGACCATGTAGGACTGGTCGGGGTGGATCATGTGGGCCAGCACGGCGCCTAGGCGAGCAGACATAGCCCTGGCAAAAATTTTATAGTCCGTGCTGAGGAGGGAGACCGGGCACCAGTTCTTAAGGAGGCGGAGATCGCCCTTCTTAGGCAGCAGGACAATAACCGCCCTGCGCCAAGAGAGGGGCATCTCCCCGGTCGCCAAACTTTCCCCCAGGACGCGCGCGTAGTCGCCCCCCAAGACGTCCCAGAACGCCCTGTGGAACTCCACGGTCAGCCCATCCAGCCCCGGGGACTTTCCCCTGGAGAGCTGGCGGAGGGCGCCGGTCAGCTCCTTGTGGTAAACCACTTTTATCGTTCACTATCGTTACACTATAGTTATCACTGTTATATCGTTATCACTGTTCACACTGTTGTATCATTATACGAGGTCGCCTCTTGTCACGCTGTTATACCTGGGCTGACCACTGCTGACTCCGCCCATGGCTCCACCTACCTGCCCAGGTATAAAGGTGGTCGACTGGCTGGTATTCCTCCTTGTTGGATCCGATCACCCACGAGGGTGGGCTCTGTTATTTAGCCAATAAAAACCTATAGTTACTTTCTTAACTCGTCGCTTTTCATTGGATGAATTGATAGGTATATCAATTTTATTGGCTAAATTTTAAAATGTCGACACTTGAGCAGTCAAACGACCAGCCAAGCGACCAGCCAGACGCCCAGCTACAACAGCCACAGCAGCCTGCCTGGCTGCGAGCCCTCAGACCACCGTACCTGGACCTAAATCCACAGGCAGCAAACTCAGCCCTCGACTTTGAACACTGGCTGAGCTGCTTCGAAGCCTACCTGGGAGAATCCGGCGTGCCTCAGAAATCCATGCTAAGAGTTCTGAACGCCCAAGTGAGCCCGAAAGTATTCGCACTCATCCGGGACCTCAAAACATACGAGGACGCCATCAACCGGCTGAAAAGACAGTACCAAACCCCGGTAAATTCCATGTATGCCGGACACCTCCTAAGATCCCGCCCGCAACAGCCAGGAGAGCCCGTGGAGGAATTTTTACGGGTGCTACAAGCACTCGGCAGAGACTGTAACTTTAAAGCGGTAACGGCGGCAGAAAATACTGAAGACAATGTCCGCGATGCCTTCGTGAAAGGCCTGCGGTCCGACTATTCACGGCAAAGACTACTGGAAGCAAGGGACCTCGACCTGGACAAAGCTGCAGCCCTCGCTCTCTCTCTAGAGGTGGCCCATCGGGACCTCGAGGCATACTCAAGGTACTGTAACTCGCGACCCTGGGACTTGGGACCGACCCCGACCGCGATACCCCCCGCAGCACCCCCCCTGGGACCTACCTCAGCGTCGGCGTCCCGGACCCGATCGAGACCGCCACCCCCGGTACCGGCTCCGACATCGGACCCCCGCGATCGGGCCGCCGGCTGCTTCTTCTGTGGCCAGGCGAAACACCCGAGGTCGCGCTGCCCAGCCAGGAACTCTACCTGCTCAAACTGTATGAAGAAAGGCCACTTCGCTAAGGCCTGCAGAGGTGGATCATCAGAGGCCAGCAGTGCCTCATGCGAGCTGTGGGGGCGGCCATCTTCCTTCAAGGCAACAGAGGCCAGCATCCCCACATGTGAGTCATGGGGGCGGCCATCTTTGATACAGGCAACCGACACCAGCAGTGCCTCATGTGAGTTACGGGGGCAGCCATCTTCTCCGCCATTTTGTCCAACCTCGTGGGAGACGCCATTTTACCCACCACGCTCGACCGCCACCGTGCCCCTAGACCCGACTACCGCCTCACCCGCAGACTACAACGACTCGCTCAGCTATACACTAGCCTCCGTCTCACTGGACCAAGCCCGCCCGCATCACCTGTCCAAGTCAATGATGGACATCAGAGTAAACGGCCACGCCACAACCTGCCTGTTCGACAGCGGAAGCACGGAGAGTTTCATCCACCCAGACACGGTGAGCCACTACTCCCTCCCTGTCCTGCCAACGCGCAACCGGATCTCGATGGCATCGAGATCCCACGCCACAGACATCAGCGGCTACTGTGTTGTGACCCTATCGGTTAAGGGTACGGAGTATAAAAATGTTAAACTCCTCGTCCTCCCCCAGCTATGCGCCGCTGTCCTACTAGGGCTAGACTTCCAATCCCACCTCCAAAGCGTCACGCTAGCATACGGCGGACCCCTCCCCCCACTCACAGTCGACAACCAACAGATTTTAAACCGCCCACCGCGTAACACCTGCGGCCTATCCACCCTCAAGGTCCCGCCACCTTCCCTGTTCGCTAACCTCACCCCCGACTGCAAACCCGTCGCGACCAAGAGCAGGCGGTACAGCGCCGGGGACAGTGCTTTCATTAGCTCTGAGGTGCAGCGTCTCCTGAAGGAGGGCATCATCGAGGGGAGCACCAGCCCCTGGCGTGCCCAGGTCGTGGTCGTTAAGACCGGCAATAAAAACCGCCTGGTCATCGACTACAGCCAGACCATAAACAGGTACACCCAGCTGGACGCATACCCCCTTCCCCGCATATCTGATATGGTCAATCAGATTGCGCAGTATCGGGTATTCTCCACCATCGACCTTAAGTCGGCCTATCACCAACTCCCTATCCGCCCTGAGGACCGCCAGTATACAGCCTTCGAGGCGAACGGCCGCCTCTACCACTTCCTTAGGGTTCCCTTCGGCGTCACCAACGGGGTTTCGGTCTTCCAAAGGGAGATGGACCGGATGGTCAACCAGAACGGGCTGCATGCCACGTTCCCCTACCTAGATAACGTCACCATCAGCGGCCGCGACCGGCAGGACCATGACGTTAATCTGGAGAGATTCCTCCGTACGGCCCAACGGCTGAACCTCACCTACAATAAGGAGAAATGTGTGTTTAACACCTCGCGCCTTGCCATCCTCGGCTGTGTAGTAGAGAACGGAGTCATTGGCCCCGACCCCGAAAGAATGCGTCCCCTCATGGAGCTACCCCTCCCCCACTGTCCAAAGGCTCTGAAGAGAACCCTGGGGCTCTTCGCCTACTATGCCCAATGGGTGCCCAATTATGCAGACAAAGCCAGACCCCTCATGAAGTCCACATCCTTCCCCCTTACGGAGGAAGCGTGCGCAGCCTTCTCCCTCATTAAGGGAGACATCGCCAAGGCCACAATGCATGCAGTGGACGAGTCCATCCCCTTCCAAGTGGAGAGCGATGCATCCGACTTCGCCCTAGCCGCTACCCTTAACCAGGAGGGGAGACCAGTGGCCTTCTTCTCAAGGACCCTACAGGGCCCTGAGATCCGACACTCGTCGGTCGAGAAGGAGGCCCAAGCGATTGTGGAGGCGGTACGACGCTGGAGGCATTACCTGGCAGGCAAACGATTTACCCTCCTCACCGACCAGCGTTCGGTCGCTTTTATGTTTAATAACAAGCTGAGGGGCAAAATCAAGAATGACAAGATATTGAGGTGGAGAATCGAACTATCCACCTATGATTATGATATCTTGTACCGGCCAGGTAAGCTGAACGATCCCCCTGATGCTCTGTCACGAATTACATGCGCCAGCGCGCAAAGTGATAGGCTTCAGACCCTCCACAACGACCTCTGCCACCCCGGGGTCACCAGACTTTACCACTTCATTAAGGCCCGCAACCTGCCATACTCCATCGAGGAGGTCAGGACCATGACCAGGAACTGCCAGACCTGTGCCGAGTGCAAACCGCACTTCTTTAGGCCGGACAGAGCAAGCCTGATCAAGGCCACCCGCCCCTTCGAACGCCTGAGCATCGACTTTAAGGGGCCCCTCCCGTCCTCTGACCGTAATGTGTATTTCCTCAACATCGTTGATGAGTACTCCCGTTTCCCCTTTGCCTTCCCCTGCCCAGACATGACCAGTACCACGGTCATCAAATGCCTGAACGACCTCTTCGCCTTGTTCGGGTTCCCAAACTATATACATAGTGACCGGGGCTCCTCCTTCATGAGCGAGGAACTCCGTCAGTTCCTACTAGCGAGAGGTATTGCTGCAAGCAGGACCACCAGCTACAACCCCCGAGGGAACGGCCAGGTAGAAAGAGAGAACGCGACGGTATGGAAGGCCGTCCTCTTAGCCTTAAAGTCTAAGGGCCTCCCAACCTCCCGCTGGCAGGAAGTCCTCCCGGCAGCCCTGCACTCCATCCAGTCACTACTTTGCACTGCCATTAACGCCACCCCCCATGAACGAATGTTTGTTTTCCCCAGGAAGTCGACTACAGGAACCACACTACCAACCTGGCTGACCTCCCCGGGGCCCGTCCTGCTGCGAAAGCACGTGAGGACCCATAAAACGGACCCCCTGGTCGAGAAGGTGAACCTCCTGCACGCCAACCCCCAGTACGCCTATGTGGCTTACCCGGACGGGCGGGAGGACACAGTCTCCTCGCCCTCGGGCATTCCGGAGACACCACCTTTACCCCCCCCCACCACCCCCCCAATTCCAGCTCAGGTAGACGGCATGCCGGAACCCCACGAGCCTTCGCCGACCACGCAGACACCAGCATCAACACCGGAGAATGCAACACCGCCGCTGCGACGATCAGAAAGGCTTACGAGGCCTCCGGACAGACTGACTTACCAGAACTGGTAGTACACTTCACCCCGCCGGACTCAAATCTAAACAAGGGGTGAATGTGGTAAACCACTTTTATCGTTCACTATCGTTACACTATAGTTATCACTGTTATATCGTTATCACTGTTCACACTGTTGTATCACTATACGAGGTCGCCTCTTGTCACGCTGTTATACCTGGGCTGACCACTGCTGACTCCGCCCATGGCTCCACCTACCTGCCCAGGTATAAAGGTGGTCGACTGGCTGGTATTCCTCCTTGTTGGATCCGATCACCCACGAGGGTGGGCTCTGTTATTTGGCCAATAAAAACCTATAGTTACTTTCTTAACTCATCGCTTTTCATTGGATGAATTGATAGGTATATCACTCCTCCAGACTCAGAGGAGCGTCCAATTTTTCGGCGCTCTCCAGGCCGACCTTCGGCAGGTCCTCTCACAAAACTCTGCGCGCAGCCTCGCTGGACGGATCCGGAGAGAACAGAGCCCCATAATAGGCGTGGGCCTCCGCGCTGATTCCCTCCAGATCCGAGACCAGAGATCCGTCGTCGGCCAGCAGCCCCAAGAACTGGTTACGGACCCCCTGTCTTTTTTCCAGCGAGTAGAAGAAGGGGGAGCCGCGGTCCAGGTCCCGCAGGAACTGGATACGCGACCTCACGTACGCGCCTCGGGACCCGACAAGCTGCAGGTCCTTCAGCGCGCCCTTCTTCTCTTCGTACACCATCCGCAGGGCCGGGTCCTTGAAGATTTGACCGAGACGGGACTCCAGGTCGAGCACCTCCTTCTCCAGCTGCCCGACCCGGGCCTCCCGCCTCTTGGTCGACCCCTTCGCGTACTCCTGACAGAAGAGATGGACGTGAGCCTTGCCCGCATCCCACCATAGCCTCAAGGAGGGGAAGCCCCCCCGCTTCCTTCTCCAGTCGGCCCAGAACCGGCGAAACGAATCCTGGAACCGCGCATCCTCCAGCAGCAGGTTATTAAAATGCCAGTACGCGGACCACCCCCGTGCGCGCAGCGGAACGAGCTCCGCCCACACCAGGTGGTGGTCTGTGCACGGCACCGGCCGCATGGAAGCTGCCGGAATGCAGGAGACATAGGCCCGGGTAATATAAAGGCGGTCGATTCTGGACCATCCTCCTCCAGACCTCACGCTAGTGAAGGCGCTGGAGTTGGGGTGGAGATGTCGCCAGACGTCCACCAAGTCGAAGGACCCAACCAGGTCCCTCAACTTCTACATCGCCGCCGGGCATCGCTGGGGGGCCGAACGGTCCCTCGCCTCGAGGGTGCAGTTAAAATCCCCCCCGAGGATGACGCACTCGCCCGCGTCGATGGAGCCCAGAAGAGCGGACACTTCTTCAAAGAAGCGCACTTGCTGCGCACCGGCCTGAGGGGTGTACACGTTCACTAGATGGAGCGGCACGCCCCCCAGGCACACAGTGACCTGGAGCAAGCGGCCCGGCACGAGCTCCTTGACCCCCAAGATCTCCGGCTGAAAATGCGGGGCCAGCAAGATAGCCACCCCGCTGGAAACACTGGACAGGTGATTCATGCTGACCCCTCCTTGCCACACCAGGAGCCACGTGGCCTCGTCTCCCAGAATGGTGTAGGTTTCTTGCAGGAAGCACACCGCATACTTCCCGTCCCGAAGGACCGAAAGGTTATTAAATCTGCGGCGAGCCTCCCTGCTGCCGTTGCTGTTGAGGCTGGCTATGGTTATCTTCATCTCAGAAGCATAGTGCAACCTCTACCTACAACTAACGGGGGGAGGGAGCGCAGCCGCCAGTCGACCGCCACTCCCTCAGCAGCCCAGTGAGGAACGAGCTGAGCCGACGCAGCTCGAGCGGGCCCACGTCTGCGCCCATGGCCTTGACGGCGGCGCGGACCGACCCGATGAGCAGCACCAGCTCCGACCACCTGGCGAGGGCCAGCTGGGTTTTGTTGGGACGACCCTGGCACATGGCCACAAAATCCCGGAGTTCCCTGACGGGAATGAGGGGGGACTCAGCGAGGGGCACAAGGTCATCCATCGCCCCGTCGGCGATGGAATCCAACTCATCCTCCATGCCCATCACCGAGTCCCCATCCTCCTCCGGGGGGTCGTCGCCAGCGGCCGACCCATCCGTCGCGCAGTGCGCAGCGAACGGCTCAGCCACAACAGCCGGCCCCGCCTCTGCCCGGACCCCACCCCCAGGATCGGTGGCAGAGGAATCCTCCCTGGGCTCCTCTGGGGGCGCCGGGCCAGAAGACGGCGGTGGTTCGAAGCCCCCCTCCACCTCAGATGCCTCAGACGCCGGAGGAATCGGGGAAAAAACAAAACCCAACTCCTCCAAGACGTCCGGCGCCGGAGACACAGTCAGAGGGCCCTCCTCTTCCCTGCCACTGGCCTCCGACCCAGCAGATGGGGTGACCTCGGCTAAAACCTCGACCAGGTCGAGCAGCCCCTGGGAAATGTCCGGGTCGCTTTGGGCGAGCTCACTTTCATCAAACTCGCCCGACCCAGACCCCAGGCCGCCCGACCTGTCAAGGGGTAACGGCACCGAGAGATAATCTACTTCTGCCGCGGGTTGTTCCGCGACCCCCCCCCACGGGCAGGGCCTCGTCCCCATCCCCGGGAGGCGCGTGCTGGACAGACACATCTGCCTCAGCCTCCCGAGGGACAGGCAACCTCTGCCGAACGCCGGAGATGGTGACAGCGGGGGGGGGGGGCGCAGTACCCGCGGCGGGCGACGACTCCCCCTGTTCGGAGGGACCTTCCTCCTCCCGGTCCTCCTCCTCATCCAGGGGGTCGCGCCTTCTTTTTAACGTGGAGGGAGCGAGGGAGACCTCCATGCCTGTAGAGGCCCCCTCCTCTGCTCCCTCCAGCGGGACAGGTTCGTCAGGTCCCTCGGGCCCGAGCCTGCCGCAGGTATTAACGTTTCCGCCTCGGCGGCGGCGGCCACAGGCTCGGGCACGAGGCCCCTCCCACCCTCGCCTGCCCCGACCAACTCCGCAATGAGCGCGGGTGTCAGGGGCTCCAAGTCCAGGGGCTCGCCCTCCGCGGGGGGACCCACCCTGAGATGTTTGGATTTGCACCGCGCCTTCTTTCCGCCCGGACGCACTCCCTCCCCCCCGCCGGAGGCCTTGATGGCATCGGCCTCCGACGACGACCGCGCATCAGTTGTTTGGGGGGCGCAGCCAGACCCGGGGAGAGGAGCGGTGGCGGCGCCAGCCTCGGCCACGCCAGATGATCTGGCGGCCTTGGAGGCGGGACAGTTCTTTCTAATGTGCCCCACCTCCTTGCAGGCGTGGCACCGCACACCGTCAGACGTCCAAAAGGCGCGGTAAGCGGTCCCCTCATGGAGGACGACAAATGCCCCGTCGGTGTCCTCCTCCCGCGCCAGCTGGATGTAGACCTGGCGCCGGAAGGAGAAAATGTGCCGAAGGCTGGCTTCCCGGCAGCCGAGTGGGATAGGCGCAATCCCCGACCTCACCTCCCCAAGTTGGCGCAGGTGGGGGAGGAGGAGCTCACCAGAAATGTACGGCAGGACGTTGGAGATAACGATCCTCCGCGCGGTGGCCTCAAGAGGATCCACCGGCAGGAAGGTCCCGCCCACGGTGTGCCCCTTGGCGATGACCAGGGACACCGCCCGCTCCGACCCCAGGAAGAACACAGCCTTCCCGTACATTTTTGAGGCGGCGAGGATGGCTGAAGGGCCGACAACCCCAGCCATGGCCTTAACGCACGCCTCAATTGTCATGTTGGGGTGGGTGTAGCTCTTCACCCCAAGCTTTTTGGTAATAAGTTTAAAAGGTGACGGGGCAGCAGAAGAAGTGGGAGTGGCTGTGGCTGTGGCTGCCACTCTCGCATACGACCTGGCTGACCCCGCCACTGGCGAAGATGTACTCGCCATTATGGGGTGGTTCTTTTTTTTTAAAGAAAAAGCTACACTCACCCCAAGTCACAGGCCTGAAGGTGTTAAAAGGCCTCCGGAAAATTAAAGTCTTCCCTTGAGCAGAGGGAGCTGTTAAACTAAAGGCCCGCCTCTCCCCTTGTTAATTGGAATTGGGAGAGGGGCCTTCACCCCTCTGCTCAAGTGGCAATTAGTAAAAAGTTTTGAAACAGAGGTGCCTCCTGAGAGACAGGGAGAGAGACAGAGAGAGGGAGAGGGTGGGGGGGGAAGGAGGCAGGCCGCAAAGGCAGGGGCGCCACTCAGGATGGCAGGTGGGTGGGTGTCGGCAGGGGGTGCACTCCCCGATGGAAAAATAAAGTCTCTTGTGGGTGGTCTTCAGGCAGGGGGAGAAGATGTCTTCGCCTGGGAAAGCTGGAGAAAAGCCCAGGCTCAGCCCCACACCAGGTCTTCGCGATGTACTGAAAAGGCTTCACCTGGGCAGCTCCAGCTAACCCAGGCCAGGCAATGGAAGGGGCTTTTGACACCCCTTGGTCTTCCGGCCCGGTCTTCTTTCCTCCCCCTACCCACAATACAAAGTCTTTGGGGAATGCACCGAATGACACCCCCCTGCAGAAGTTCAAATAGAAAAGAAGTTGTTCCTACCCTCCTTCCAAGCAGTTGATGTTGAATGCCGCTCCTCTCCCCTCTCTCCCTCTCCTGGAATGGAGGCCAATCTGGGGAGGCAGTGATGGAAAAGCCTCTCCTGTTGTAAATGCTGGCCTCCTTTTTCCCTCTCCTCCTCTCTCTCCAGGCACCTCGGTAGATGAAGTTGGTAGATGGTTGAAGGTAGTGGTGGCCTGGGGTCTCTCCTTCCCCTCCACTCCCTGGTCAAGGCGACCACCACTTCCCACACTGCTGCAGCACGACCAGCTCCACAGAGAGCAAGGTCTGTAATGAGTGTGAGGGTGCCGGTCAGTTCCTTCAGTAACCTCTAGATGGCACCTTCACTTGTTTGTTTCCCTTTGTTAATTGGTTCTAGTCTCCTGTGTTTATTACTTAACTGCCTTTTATTAGGTTTATTGGTTTCACCTGTTTTTGCTTGTATTTATGTTCTGTGGTTTCTTCCCTCTGGGCTCAGTCCTGACAAGGGAGTTAGTCTTGACAAGGTGCTCAGTTTTGGACAAGCCGGTTGCCCTGAGGTAGCTTGTCTTGAGCTCAGTTTGGAGAAGGCGGTTGCCTCATGGTAGCTTGTCTTGAGTTCCTATCTTGACTAGCCATTTGCCTATGTGGTAGCTTGTCTTGAGCTCCTATGTTTTGTAACTGTTTACCTGTGTGATTCTAGTAAAGTACTGTTATTTAAGACTGCATATCTGCTTCTCGCCTCATCTGTCTGCACTTGGGTCCAGAACCAGCCTCGCCCGGACAGCACGGCCCCGTGTCTACACGGCCTCGTGACAGCGCCCTGACAAGGGTAAAACCTACTTGACCTCGTCCTCACCAATCTACCTGTCGCAGATAAATCTGTCCATGACAGTATTGGTAGCAGTGACCACCACACAGTCATTGTGGAGACGATGTCCATCTGCACACTGAGGACACCCTCCATCGTATTGTGTGGCACTACCACCATGCTAAATGGGATAGATTCAGAACAGATCGAGCATCTCAAAACTGGGCATCCATGAGGTACTGTGGGCCATCAGCAGCAGCATATGAACAAATGAACATACAAATTAGGAGCAAGAGTAGGCCATTCGGCCCTTCGAGCCTGCTCCGCCATTCAATAAGATCATGGCTGATCCGATTACTCCATATTCCTGCTTACCCCCGATAACTATTCACACCCTTGCTTACCAAGAATCTATCTACCTCTGCCTTAAAAATATTCAAAGACTCTGCTTCCACCGCCCTGAGGAAGAGAGTTCCAAAGACTCACGACCCTCTGTGAGAAAAAATGTCTCCTCATCTCTGTCTTAAATGGGCGACCCCTTATTTTTAAACAGTGACCACTAGTTCTAGATTCTCCCACAAGAGGAAACATCCTCTCCACATCCACCCTGTCCAGACCCCTCAGGATCTTATATGTTTCAATCAAGTCACCTCTTATTCTTCTAAACTCCAGCGGATACAAGCCTAGCCTGTCCAACCTTTCCTCATAAGACAACCCGCCCATTCCAGGTATTAGTCTAGTAAACCTTCTCTGAACTTTCAGCGCATTTACATTCATCCTTAAATAAGAAGACCAATACTATACACAGTACTCCAGATGTGGTCTCACCAATGCCCTGTGTAACTGAAGCATAACCTCCCTACTTTTGTATTCAATTCCCCTCGCAATAAACGATAACATTCTATTAGCTTTCCTAATTACTTGCTGTATCTGCATAGTAACCTTTTGCAATTCATGCACTAGGACACCCAGATCCCTCTGCATCTCAGAGCTCTGCAATCTCTCACCATTTAGATAATATGCTTTTTTATTCTTCCTGCCAAAATGGACAACTTCACATTTTCCCACATTATACCCCATTTGCCAGATCTTTGCCCACTCACTTAACTTATCTATATCCCTTTGTAGCCTCCTTATGTCCTCTTCACAATTTACTTTCCTACCTATCTTTGTGTCATCAGCAAATTTAGCAACCATACCTTCGGTCCCTTCATCCAAGTCATTTATATAAATTGTAAAAAGTTGAGGCCCCAGCACTGATCCCTGTGGCACACCACTCGTTACATGTTGCCAATGAGAAAATGACCCATTTATGCCTACTCTCTATTTCCTGTTAGCTAGCCAATCTTCTATCCATGCCAATATGTTACCCCCTACACCATGAGCTTTTATTTTCCGCAATAACCTTTGATGTGGCACCTTATCAAATGCCTTCTGGAAATCTAAGTACAGTACATCCACCGGTTCCTCTTTATCCACAGCACTTGTTACTTCCTCAAAGAACTCCAATAAATTGGTTAAACATGATTTCCCTTGCACAAAACCATGTTGACTCTGCCTGATTACTTTGAACTTTTTTAAATGCCCTGCTATAACGTCTTTAATAATAGCTTCTAACATCTTCCCTATGACAGATGTTAAGCTAACTGTTTCCTGCTTTCTGTCTCCCTCCCTTTTTGAATAAAGGGATTCGCTATTTTACAATCTAATGGAACCTTCCCCGAATCTAGGGAATTTTGGAAAATTAAAACCAACGCATCAAATATCTCACTAGCCACTTCTTTTAAAACCCTAGGATGAAGTCCATTAGGACCCGAGGACTTGTCAGCCCACAGCTCCAACAATTTGGTCAGTACCAATTCCCTGGTGATTATAATTTTCTTGAGTTCCTCCCTCCCTTCCATTTCCTGATTTACAGCTATTTCTGGGATGTTACTTGTATCCTCTATAGTGAGGACCGATGCAAAATACCTGTTCAATTCAACTGCCATCTCCTTATTTTCCATTATTAATTCCCCAGACTCACTTTTTATTGGACCAAAGCTCGCTTTGTTAACTCTTTTCTTTTTTTAATATCTATAGAAACTCTTACTATCTGTTTTTATATTTCTAGCTAGCTTTCTCTCGTACTCTAATTTTTCTCTCCTTATTAATCTTTTAGTCATTCTTTGCTGTTTTTTATATTCTGTCCAATCTTCTGACCTGCCACCCATCTTTGCGCAATTATATGCTTTTTCTTTAAGTTTAATACTATCTTTAACTTTTTTAGTTAACCACGGGTGGTGGGTCCTCCCCTTGGAATTTTTCTTTCTTGTTGGAATGTATATATTCTGTGTATTTTAAAATATCCCCTTAAATGTCTGCCACTGCAACTCTATTGACCTATCCCTTAACCTAATTTGCCAGTTCACTTTAGCTAGCTCTGCTTTCATGCCCTCATAATTGCCCTTATTTAAGTTTAAAATACTTGTCTTGGACCCACTCTTCTCTCTCTCAAGCTGAATGTAAAATTCAATCATATTATGATCGCTGCTACCTAGGGGCGCCTTCACTATGAGGTCATTAATTAATCCTATCTCGTTGCACAATATCAGGTCTTGTATAGCCTGCTCTCTGGTTGGCTCCAGAACGTGCTGTTGTAAGAAACTATCCCGAAAACATTCCATGAACTCCTCATCTATGCTACCTTTGCCCATCTGATTTTTCCAGTCTATATGCAGATTAAAATCCCCCATGATTATTGCCATACCCTTCTGACAAGCTCCCATTATTTCTTCCTTTATACTCCATCCTACCATGTGGTTACTGTTAGGGGGTCTATACACCACTCCCACAAGTGACTTCTTGTCTTTATTATTTCTCATCTCTACCCAAACTGCTTCTACATCCTGGTTTCCTGAACTTAGGTCATCCCTCTCTATTGTGCTAATACCATCATTAATTAACAGAGCCACCCCTCCACCTTTTCCCACCCTCCTGTCCTTCCTAAATGTCATGTACCCTTCAATATTCAGGTCCCAATCTATGTCATCCTGCAGCCATGTTTCTGTAATGGCTATCAGATCAGATTTATTTCTATTTGCGCTCTCAGTTCCTCTATTTTGTTTCGAATGCTACGTGCATTCAGATGCAGAGCCTTTAGTTTTGTCCTTTTATTATTTTTGTAACCTCCAACCTTATCTGTTGATTTACTCTTAGATTTGTACTCTCTATCCCTTCCTGTCACGGTCTGTTTATCATTTCCCATATTAATACCTTTCTCTATTGCCTTGTCTCTAATTTTTGAATTACCACATCTTCCCAAATTTGATCCCATGCCCCCAATATTTAGTTTAAAGCCCTCTCTACCACCCTAGTTATACGACTCGCCAGAACACTGGTCCCAGCACGGTTCAGGTGAAGACCGTCCCAACGATACAGATTCCACCTTCCCCAGTACTGGTGCCAGTGCCCCAGGAATTGAAACCCATTTCTCCCACACTAGTCTTTGAGCCACGCATTCATCTCTCTAATTTTATTTACCCTAAGCCAATTAGCAGAATTGTGTTCAACCACAATCTGTAACCTCATGACCTGGCATAACCCTCACTCTACCATTACCATCAAGCCAGGGGACCAACCCTGGTTCAAAAAGGAGTGTAAAAGAGCATGTCAGGAGCAGCACCAGGCGTACCTAAAAATGAGGTGCCAACCTGGGGAAGCTGCAACACAGGACTACATGCATGCTAAAAAGCAGAAACCACATGCTATAGACAGGGCGAAGCGATCCCACAATCAACGGATCAGATCACAGCTCTGCAGTCTTGCCACATCCAATCATGAATGATGGTGGACCATTAAACAACTAACGGGAGGAGGAGGCTCCATGAATATCCTCATCCTCAATGATGGTGGAGCCCAGCACATGAGTGCAAAAGACAAGGCTGAGCATTTGCAACCATCTTCAGCCAGAAGTGCCAAGTGGATGATCCATATCGGCATCTTCCTGAGGTCCCCACCATCACAGAAGCCAGTCTTCAGCCAATTCGATTCACTCCATGTGATATCAAGAAACGGCTGAGCGCACTGGATACAGCAACATCCCAACTGTCATCCTGAAGACTTGTGCTCTAGAACTAGCCGCACCTCTAGCCAAGCTGTTCCAGTACAGATACAACATTGGCATCTACCTGAAAATGTGGAAAACTGCCCAGGCATGTCCTGTCCACAAAATGCAGGACAAATCCAATCCAGCCAATTACCGCCTCATCAGCCTACTCTCAATCATCAGCAAAGTGATGGAAGGTGTCATCGACTGTGCTATCAAGTGGCACTTACTCACCAATAACCTGCTCACTGATGCCCAGTTTGGATCCCGCCAAGACCACTCGGCTCCCGACCTCATTACAGCCTTGGTCCAAACATGGACAAAGGAGCTGAATTCCAGAGGTGAGATGAGAGTGAGTGCCCTTGACATCAAGGCAGCATTTGACCGAGTGTGGCATCAAGGAGCCCCAGTAAAACTGAAGTCAATGGGAATCGGGGGGAAAACTCTACATTGGCTGGAGTCATACCTAGCACAAAGGAAGATTGTTGTGGTGATTGAAGGTCAATCATCACTGAAAGGATCGTTACTAGTCCTAGCCCCTTTCGGGCGACCCCAGATCAGGCGTATTCCCCAGACTTTCATCTTCAACTAATGTTAGAGGCAGCCGAATCCTAAAGACGCTTAATTGGGTCTAAAGGTTCAGACTATCTCTCCCTAAAGGAAAGGAATGACCTGAAGATGTTACCATCCTCCGGATAGCACTTTTAATAAGTTTAACTAGATTGTAACCTTCCGGATATTATGAGGGTCCGGAAAACTCCTCCAGAATTCTGCAATTCCTCACCAAAGAGTGTACAGAGATTGAGTTCGCGAGTTTGATACAGAAGTACTATGTGAGACAATTCTAAAAAAATATAGATTTATTAAAGAACCGACATGCAACTTACAGCTGGTGATTCAATCGCAACATTAACAGTTCCAAATACAGAAAACTTACAATTCTTATTATCAGAGATCCTTATTCTCAAATCTTAACTTTGTTACATTATTATATTTCTTAATCTTATTCCAGAATATCCACCAAAATCAAATAGCTTTGATACCCGAGACTTAAAGGCCTAGAAATTCAGTATCGCCATGTTTGGGGCGCTACAGCCGGGCGTTCGCTAAATTTAGCGCCCGGCGCAACTTAGCGCCACCTTCGCAGAAATTGAGTTGCATTGCCCCAAAAGGTTGCTGCTGCGCTAAAGCAGGCGATGCATGACTATCATAAGGCGCTAAGCCGGCGAGCCGAGGCGCTAACACCGAGGGCGGGCGCAGCACAGGTGCGGCAAGTTGCTGATTGAAGGCAGACACGCTGGCGCCGGTCAGCTCTTAAAGGGGGAGGGTCGATTTGTTTGGCTGCCATGCCCTGCACACTGCAGCCCTGAAGCAAGGCCTGACCATTGCTGGTTCAACAGTTCAACGCCCAGGACAATGGAGAAGGCTAGGGAGCGAACGGAGCGCTTCAGCGAGGGTGCCCTGAGGCTACTGGTTGGCGCAGCGGAGCGCAAGCGACCTGTCCTCTTCCCTGACAGTGGGAGGAGGCCACTTCCCAGCGAGTACCGAAAAGCCTGGAGGGAGGTGGCAAACAGGGTGACCACCAACAGCATGGTTGCCAGGACGCCAGTTCAATGCAGAAAAAAGTTCAACGACCTCACTCGGGTTGTCAGGGTGAGTACCCTTTCCACTATCCTCTTCATCCCTGCATGTGCACCTCAGTTTCTGGCCAAAGGGACCTGAAAGCCCCAATGCCCAGCCCTCATCCAAGAGCTATGGGACTCTCATGAAAACCACTTGCACATTCAGCACTTTACACACTGTACTGGCCTCGCTAGATGTGCTCCTATCTAGTTATCAAGCAAGTTAAACACTTATTCAAAATAATTCCTCGTGAAGCCGTTTGCTGTTTTGAAGCTTTACTTGAACAAATTTGTGAAACTGTAAACAAAGACAAAGTATGTTTTGTACATAAACTGAGTACTATACATTCGATATTACATAAGATATAAACATATTTACAACAGTAGAATAGACTAATTGTATAACGAACTAACATTTGGACTAACTTCTGCAAATATCAAATATTCACCTTTTATAAACATAGTGTTATCAAAATACTACTCTGACAAAGTTGCTATCATGCTAATAGACAAAGATACTCACAGATATTGCGCTTGGCCTAACATATGAGATCAGATTACATTGGATTGAAAATCCCTCATGGAATTCTCCATTACTCACGTCAGGTTCTTCCTGGAATTCTACTTCCTGGGATTCTACTTCCTGGGTCACACAGGAAGAAAGGTAGGAAGGTCAAATGACCTCTCACACAGGAAGAAAGGTAGAAAGGTCAAATGACCTCTGTTTCATACAAACACACTAACACATAACCCCCACCAGAGGGTGCTATCTGCATATAAAATGGTCAATCAGTCCAGAACACTCCCCGTCTGGGGTCGTTAATGACTCCACATAGTCCGGACTCTACTTGTCACTGGAGTCCTCTGGCGACAAAAGAAGAACCACCTCAGAGGCGGGCCGTCGGTGTCGATGATAGGATGCAGCTTCATTAGACTGCTGTGAGGGGGTAGGTTGCGTTCTGCTATGCACAGTTCCAATCTGGGTATGGTGAGGTCTGGCTGGGGCTCCAACTCACCTCTATCAAAGATGAAGCCGATTTTGCTTTGTCCTTCTTGAGTGGTGACCTTCAGATAAGCCACACTTGCAATGGCCTTAGCGGATGCATCTGCAAAGACACAAAGCTCTTTGAATTGGGCATTTAAGGGAGAGAAAGACATATAGCAGCGAGGTATTCGGATCTCCTGTAAGTCTTGGAGTGAGTCTCTCCATCTGTCCCACTCTGCTTCCATCTCTTCAGGGAGAGGTGAATCCCACTCTTCAGCGCATGTGGAGAGCTCCCTGAGGAGCAGCCTGCCTTGTATGGTGACAGGGGCTAAGAAGCCGAGAGGGTCGTATAGGCTGTTGACTGTAGAGAGCACTCCTCTACGTGTGAAGAGTTTCTTGGCATCCAAGACTTGGAACGTGAACGTGTCTGTTGCTATGTTCCAAGACACTCCTAGGCTACGCTGTAGGGGGAGGTCATCAACGAAGAGGTCGAGGTCCTTGACGTCCTTAGCACGTTCTTCAGGGGGGAATGCCTCCATCACTGCTGGTCTGTTAGAGGCTATCTTGTGTAGCCTGAGGTTGGATAGTGCAAGTAGTTGCTGAGCTCGTCCGAGGGTACTGATGGCCTCTGCCTCGGTCGGGAATGACTTCAGTGCATCGTCGACATAGAACTCTCGTTTGATGAACCCTCTCACATCACTGCCAAAGTCGTCGTCTTCTTCCTTGGCAGCCCTCCTCAGTCCGTATATGGCGACAGCAGGGGACGGGCTATTCCCAATGACATGGACACGCATTCTGTAGTCCACAATGTCTCTATTGGGGTCATTGTCCAGCACGGTGGCATAGTGGTTAGCACTGTTGCCTCACAGCGCCAGGGACCCGGGTCCAAATCCGGCCTCGGGTGACTGTGTGGAGTTTGCACATTCTCCCCGTGTTTGCGTGGGTTTCCTCCGGGTGCTCCGGTTTCCTCCCACAGTCCAAAGATGTGCGGGTTAGGTTGATTTGCTATGATAAAAATTGGCCCTTAGTGTTAGGGGGGATTAAATACGTGGGGTTACGGGGATAGGGCTTGGGTGGGATGGCTGCCGGTGTAGGGACCGGGTGCTAGGGTTTGGATGATCAGCCATGATCTCGTTGAATGGCGGAGCAGGCTCGAAGGGCCGAATGACCTACTCCTGCTCCTATCTTCTATGTTTCTATGTTTCTATACCACAGGAAGCGGAGGAGGTCTCTGTGGTCTTCTCTCACCACAAAGCAATGAAACATGTGCTGGATATCGGCAGTGATGGCGACGGGCTCTTTCCTGAATCTCATGAGTACTCCCAAGAGGCTGTTGTTAAGATCGGGCCCTGTGAGGAGTATGTCGTTGAGAGAGACTCCCTGATATGGTGCACTGGAGTCAAATGCCACGCGGATCTGACTACTGCATGGGGTAAGGTAGCTTGGACGACCATTCTCCAAGATGGAAGTCTTGAGTGTGCTCACCTGAGATGGCTTGTTCTCTAGTGTGCGACATCCTACAGGGTACACATTGATGAGGCATATCTTGGAGCATGCCCTTGCCCTCACTCCTTCTCCACACACCTCGGTGCGCCTGGATGTAATCTCCGGACCGGCAGCTCCCTCTCTCTCCCCGCCGTGCTCTGAAGCGGGAGGAGGTGACTCTGACTTCCAAGGAGCTGGGCCTGGGTGGAGTGCTGAAATGTGCCGATCACTTTCACATTCTGTGCATTTTGCATCTACCTTGCAGTTCTTGGCGAGATGGCTCGTGGAAGAGCAGCACTTGAAGCATATAAAGTTCTCTTTAAGATATTGTTTCCGATCTTCCAGGGATATCTCCCTGAAGCCTCTGCACTTCTTTAAAGGATGGGGCTTGTTGTGGATAGGGCATTGTTTGCTCATATCCTCAGGTTTCTTCTGAACCTTTGTGTTCTCAGTTGAGGACACTTGCATTTTGTGGACAGATATTGGTGTCTTTCCATGTCTGTCGAACTTGTCTCTTCTGGCAAGTGCTGGGTGGGAGGAGAAGAGGTTAAAGCTGGGGTCGTTCCTGGCTTTGGCTTCTTTACGGATGAATTTGACAAACGCAGAGAATGGTGGGAAGGCCACGTTGTGCTTTAGCTTGAACTTTGATCCAAACTTTATCCACTTCTCCTGCAGGTTAAATGGAAGCTTCTCAACGATGGGACTTACCCCTCTGGAAGTGTCTAAGTACGATAGACCGGGTAGGTGTCCTGCTTTGCGGCTTTGAGTTCCGACAGCAGATCTCCAAGGTCGTGGAGCTTCTAGGGTTCCTTACTCGTCAACCTCGGAAAATTCTCCAACCTGTCAAAGAGAGCCCTTTCAATGGCTTCAGGCGAGCCGTAGCTTTCTTCCAGCCTCGCCCAAACCGTCTTCAACCCCGCTGGCAGATGTCCCACATTGGCCGCTTTTATCCTGCATGCCTGTCCGGCGGACTCTGGGCCGAGCCATTTGATAAGGAGGCCGAGCTCTTCTCCTGCCGACAGGTCTAAGCCCGATATGGGATCGTGGAAGCAGGACTTCCAAGCCCAATAATTCTCCGGCCTGTCATCAAACTTGATTAACCCCGAAGTCACCAGCTGGGTGCGTGCAAGGTATTTGGCAAGGTCGTAGGTGCTGGGACCTGTGCCAGTGTTGCCTTGGCTAGGGGCTCTGTTGGGGGTCTCAAGGAACCGAGAGGGGATTTGCCTGTGACTTTTGCTATTCAGCGTCCTATTCCTCTGCACCGTGTCTTCCGTTCTGCTGGGGGAGACTCTGCGGCTTGGGGCACTCCGTCTGCTTTGACCTTGGTTGGCAACTTGTGGCATGTTATACGAAGTGCTTGCGTCTGTAGAGATGTGTGGGCCTTCATCCCTTTCTCTTGTAAACTGTATGTCGGCATGGTCGCTCACGTAATCTATGGTGCGCTGTCGTGGACTCTGCCACGAAACGGGAATTAAAGGTTTATAAGCTGTCTCGGGATCAGCTCCGTCCAAAATTGCCTCGAATACTTGTGTCTCGGCTAATGCAGCATCTATCTCTTTTTGTTGCTGCAGAGCGTCTAATGTGGCTTGGAGACGGGCCTGTTCAGCCTGGCGTTCAACTTGGTGACGGGTCTGTTCAGCTTGGAGACGGGCCTGTTCGGCCTGGCGTTGGGCCCGTTCAGCTTGGGATTCAGCTTGGAGTCGGGCCTGTCTTACTTTATTTCTATTTCACTGTTCGCATGCGCAGCTCTGGCTTGAGCTGCTACTAGCTTAGCCCGTGCTCTGGCGATGGTCACGCTTACTCTAGAACCACCTGATGACCGTGAACCAGCTTGCGATCTGACGTAACCGGAGCTTATAGACCGATTGTCACCTTCTACAGTTTCATCTGCCCGTTTAAGGTCTTCTCTTCGCTGCAAAGCATTCTCGTTATTATCTTCTGACATGTTGATGTGCGGTAGGTGAGCTCTACAAGGTTAAGGCTTACACTGGGTTCCTCTTGCTCCACTCTTCACAGCTAGCCGTATTGCTATCTTTTCACTGGTAGCCGTATTGCTATCTTTTCACTGTACTGGCCTCGCTAGACCTGCTCCTATCTAGTTATCCAGCAAGTTAAACACTTATTCAAAATAATTCCTCGTGAAGCCGTTTGCTGTTTTGAAGCTTTACTTGAACAAATTTGTGAAACTGTAAACAAAGACAAAGTATGTTTTGTACATAAACTGAGTACTATACATTCGATATTACATAAGATATAAACATATTTACAACAGTAGAATAGACTAATTGTATAACAAACTAACATTTGGTCTAACTTCTGCAAATATCAAATATTCACCTTTTATAAACATAGTGTTATCAAAATACTACTCTGACAAAGTTGCTATCATGCTAATAGACAAAGATACTCACAGATATTGCGCTTGGCCTAACATATGAGATCAGATTACATTGGATTGAAAATCCCTCATGGAATTCTCCATTACTCAAGTCAGGTTCTTCTTGGAATTCTACTTCCTGGGATTCTACTTCCTGGGTCACACAGGAAGAAAGGTAGGAAGGCCAAATGACCTCTCACACAGGAAGAAAGGTAGAAAGGTCAAATGACCTCTGCTTCATACAAACACACTAACACATAACCACCACCAGAGGGTGCTATCTGCATTAAAAATGGTCCATCAGTCCAGAACGCACACTATTCCACCATGGGAGGCAGTGCAGGCAAGATGAGAGCTTGACACTGTCAGGGCTATTCCACCATGGGAGGCAGTGCAGGCAAGATGAGGGATTGACACTGTCAGGGCTATTCCACCATGGGAGGCAGTGCAGGCAAGATCAGGGCTTGACACTGTCAGGGCTATTCCACCATGGGAGGCAGTGCAGGCAAGATCAGGGCTTGACACTGTCAGGGCTATTCCACCATGGGAGGCAGTGCAGGCAAGATCAGGGCTTGACACTGTCAGGGCTATTCCACCATGGGAGGCAGTGCAGGCAAAATCAGGGCTTGACACTGTCAGGGCTATTTCACCATGGGAGGCAGTGCAGGCAAGATCAGGGCTTGACACTGTCAGGGCTATTCCACCATGGGAGGCAGTGCAGGCAAGATCAGGGCTTGACACTGTCAGGGCTATTCCACCATGGGAGGCAGTGCAGGCAAGATCAGGGATAGACACTATCAGGGCTATTCCACCATGGGAGGCAGTGCAGGCAAGATCAGGGTTGACATTGTCAGGGCTATTCCACCATGGGAGGCAGTGCAGGCAAGATGAGGGCTTGACACTGCCAGGGCTATTCCACCATGGGAGGCAGTGCAGGCAAGATCAGGGCTTGACACTGTCAGGGCTATTCCACCATGGGAGGCAGTGCAGGCAAGATCAGGGCTTGACACTGTCAGGGCTATTCCACCATGGGAGGCAGTGCAGGCAAGATCAGGCCTTGACACTGTACTTAGAGGCCGTCCTTTCTCTTGCAGGGCAAGCTGGCCCACAATCACAGGCAGCAGCTATGGACCGGGGGAGGCCGTCCTGACCTGAAAGAGCTCAGCGACCTGGAGCAGCATGTGGAGCGCATTATGGCAGGTAGGCTGATTGGCCCCATCACCAGTGGAGATGCCGACCCTGTTCTGGACAGCAATGGTAAGGTAATCGCCTTTTTGACCTCTCTCTTTCCACTTGTGCCTCACACCAGCATCCTTTGCCACTATTGAACCAATGCAGTGCATAGCAGCACTCATGTCTCCCTCACTGCCGCCCTGTCCTCACTCTAAAGCAAATCTTGTGCCTCCCTGCTTTCAGATGCTGATTCGCCAGGTGAGGAGGCGGGCCCTCAAGCTGCCACTGTCAGTGATTCTGAATTTGAGGAGGAGGAAGAGGAAGCCGGCCCATCAGTGCCACCCTCAGCCGACGCAGCCCATGGCCATGATGGGGACACGTCTTCCCTGGAGGGGAGCAGGGGGGAAGGTTCTGAGGAGAGTGAAGCTCTGGGGCCCAGTGGGCTGCAACAATGCAGGAGGGGTGGGGAAGCTCGGCGGCCTTCTCCTCAGAGGGTGAGTGCGGCCTCCAGTCCTGCTACGGTGAGCGCAGAGGAGGTGCGGCTCCTTGGTGAAATGGGTGCCCAGGCTGAGCGCAGGCACACTGAGCTCATGGCTGCAGTGGCAAGGATGCCTGACTCCATAGAGTCACTGGCAAGGAGTGTTCAGGAATTCGGGGCAGCACAGGCTAGGAGTCAGCAGGACTTCGCGGCATCACAGGTGGCTTCCAGCCAAGTGCTCAGTCGTGCCATGCATTCACTGGCTGGTCTGATGCAGACACAGATCAGGGCCACACGGGCACTAACTGCTGCCACCCTCACTGGATCGGCAGGCATCGCCGGGGCCCTCGCCGCGCCGCAGCAGCCCAGCAGTCTGTGCTTCAGCAGATTGCTGTGCATGCTGCAGTGCTGGCCCGTGCGAGTGCCAGTGTATCAGCCAACCAGGGAGTGCCTGTGCTCTGTCAGGTTGGCAGCATTCCTGCAGCCAACACTGTCACTCCTCCACTGCAGCTGCCACCACCCGTAGGACAGACTGCTGCTGCCCAAGCAGAGTTGGAGCAGTCAGCAGCCGGGCCCTCCAGGCCCAGAGCTGGTCCAGGCCGTCCCCCAAGGGCATCTGCCATCTCACCATCTGACCCTCAGCAGCCTTCCCCCAGCCTTGCTGCAGCCACTGGGGTCCCATTGATGAGGAGCTGCAGGGCGGGAAGGGGCCAATCGCGGAAGCGAGGCGGATCACCCTCGCAGGGGAAAAAGTAGAAGGTGTGGCCAAATGTTGTGTTTATATATGAAGGCCGAGAATGTTTTTTTAATATATGAAGGCCGAGACTGTTGTGTTTGTTTTTTATATGAAGGCCGAGGCTGTTGTATTTGTTTTTTATATGAGGGCCGGGAATGTTGTGTTTGTTTTTTATATGAAGGCCGAGGATCATGGTCATTTTTGTTTAACTGTTTTTTTTCATTTTCTGAAGGTTGTGAGAGCCAGTTATGTCTCTGACTGTTTTTTGGGGGGTTTATCTGAATTAGTTTGTCATGCGGGAAGGGCACAGAGTTTTCACAATAAAAATTTTACTTTATTCACATTGTCCATGTTTGCACTTTGAACTATTTGTTGCCTTGACCGGCTGAGGGTTTGCGGAGCGGCTCCATTCATGTTCTTTCATTGGCACAAGCCATTCCCTGAGAGGGGACCTAGAACCGAGTTGCAATAAGCCGCCGACGGACGGCCCTTGCACTTTGTGCCTCCCTCCTGTCTTGGTGCTCCTCCTCCTCCTCCTCCTCTGGTGGTCATCCAATGTCTGCTGGCAGTGGCTGAGTCCTGAGGATAGCCAGGTTGTGCAGCATGCAGCACACTACAACGAAATGGGAGACTCGCTCAGGCGGGTACTGTAGGGCTCCTCCGGAATGGTCCAGACAGCGGAACCGTTGCTTGAGCACGCCGATTGTGTGCTCAATTATGTTCCTGGTAGCTTGATGGCTGTCATTGTATTGCTCTTCAGCAGGGGTGCTGGGCACACGGAGCGGGGTCATCAGCCAGGTGCACAAAGGATAGCCCTTGTCCCCGAGAAGCCATCCTCGTGGGTGAGCCTGGGCTTCGAAAATGTCTGCCACAGAAGTCTGGCGCAGGATGAAGGCATCGTGGCTGCTGCCTGGAAAGCAGGCATTGACAGCTAGTATGAGCTGCCTGTGGTCACACACCAACTGGACGTTGAGTGAATGGTAGCCCTTCCGGTTGCGGTAATCCTCGGCATTCTCTAGAGGTACCCGCAAAGCCACATGCGTGCAGTCAATGGCGCTCTGGACCACAGGGAAGCCCGCTATTCTTCCAAATCCCATTGCACGCTCTTGCTGCTTGCCAAGGGTCATGGGGAAGGAGATGTACTGACGTCTCCTTCTGTAAAGGGCATTGGTCACCTGGCGGACGCAGCAATGTACCGCGAACTGGGAGATGTTGGCAATGTCCCCAGTAGCGGATTGGAAGGAGCCAGTGGCATAGAAGTTGAGAGCCATCGTCACCTTCACTGCCACCGACAGGGACGTCCTGCTCCTCAGCTGTGGCTGCAGATCTCTGCGAAGCAGGTGGCAGATCTCAGTGACCACCTCCCTTCTGAATCGCAGCCTCCGAACACACTGCTCCTCAGACATGTTCAGATATGAGAACTGCTGGCGGTATACCCTGGGTGGGTAAGGCCTCCTGTGCCAATGCCTGTTGGCCCTTCTCCGTCTGGCCATGACTGGCACTCTCTCACGGCATCTCTGAGCCCTTTGAATGCAATGCAGAAAGCCAACGTTTCCACCCATTGCAGCCCCCATTATATGTGGCGAATCAAGGCTATGGCACTGAAAGTTAAATCCAAGTGCAAAGCTCTGGCCTGAAGCTAGAAGTACCTGTGCGAGCGTTGAGTCAAAGCAGAAAGCTCTCTCCCTTTGTCTCTCTCCAAATATCTGTCTCTCACACAGAAGGATTGGCACAAAATGGCTGCCCCTTATAATGCAGGAGGAGTCCTCTTTAAATAGCACCCCCCGCGCCCCGCAGCGACTGGGAACCATTCCACTCTACCAGTCGCTTAGGGCGCCAGGCACACAGAAGGGGGGCGCCACTGAATTTCCGGATCGGGGCGCACCAAGGGCGTTGCACCATGAAATGATGTCAGGATCTGCGCGCGCAGCTGAGCGGGCGCTGCGGTTTTGCGCCGCCGTTAAATCTTGACTGAAGTTCGCGAGAGGCGCAGATCGCGCCGCGCCCGGGCACTAGCCGCTTAGCGCCCCACTTCTCCTCCTCCTAAGGTGCTAGCGGCTGGTGCTAACAACAGAATTTCTAGGCCAAAGAGTTGTAGGCTTACAGAGCCTGCCTCTGAAGCGTGAGAATCACTTTGCCTCTTTCAGGGAATCTATCTTCCCATTTAAAAGTTCTATATTGATACCCTTTCTGCAGTGGTATATCCTTTGAAGTTTTCTGCTGATGTAAGCTAATTATCTCTTGTCATTTTTCTGTTGACTCCTTCTATTCTTACTGTTAGTTCAGCTGTTAGCCTGCAGAATTATGTCTGCTGTGTAGGTGTCTCAAGCTTATCATAAAAGCAATGTGACAGCAGTGGTTCTATTTGATGTCATTTTTATCAAAAGTCTCCTGTTTGTATCTTTTGCATTTAGAACAGCTCAACTGGTTGCACCACAGACTTCATGTCTCCTAGGTGTTCCAAGTTCAACACAAAAACAATGTGATGGCTGTTGCCTCCCGTGTTTCATTTGATGTTATTTTTACGAAGGCATTCTGTGCAATTCTTCTTACAACGTGTAACTTAAAAACACCTCAACTAGGTTGATCTATGCAATTCTTATTTACCTCAGTTGGTTGTAACAAATAATCATGTCTGCTGTTTTGTTTAATGTCAGGTGTTTCTTTCACTTGATGTCATTTTTACAAAGGCACATGTTTCTTTAATGTTCTGTGTTTCTTTCTGAAGTGTTGGTTTATAACGCTTAACTGGGTATGGCTATTGTGTTCTTTCCAAGCTGCAGACTTCCTGGAACCTCCAACCTGCTGCTTCAATAGGGCTATTGTTTCAGTGTCAACAACCTATCTTATCTCAAAAGCCTGTATGCTGTTTACATCTTTTGAATGTTAAGGCTTTCAGACTTCCAGACCCAATATGTCATGTTTTAATAAAGTCAAAATTCTGTTCATAGGATGGTGTATTTTTCTGAATATGGCTATTCCTTCACAATCACAGCCCCAGGACATCGCTGCAGGGGTTCCTCAGGGTAGTGTCCTGGGCCCAACCATCTTCAGCTACTTCATCAATGACCTTCCCTCCAACATAAGGTCAGAAATGGGGATGTTTGCTGATGACTGCACAGTGTTCAGTGACATTCATAATTCTTCAGATAATGAAGCGGTCCATGCCCGCATGCAACAAGACCTGGACAATGTTCAGGCTTGGGCTGATAAGTGGCAGTTCACATTCACGCCACAGAAGTGCCAGGCAATGACTATCTCCAACAAGCGAGAGTCTGACCACCGCCCCTTGACATTCAATGTGGCATTACCATCTCTGAATCCCCCACTATCAACATCCTGGGGGTCACCATTGACCAGAAACTTAACTGGGCCAGCCACATAAATACTGTGACAACAAGAGCAGATCAGAGGCTTGGTATTCTGTGGTGAGTGTCTCATCTCCTGACTCCACAAAGCCTTTCTACCATCTACAAGGCACAAGTAAGGAGTGTGATGGAATACTCACCACTTGCCTGGATGAGTGCAGCTCCAACAACCCTCAAGAAGCTCGACACCATCCAGGACAAAGCAGCCCGCTTGATTGGCACCCCATCTACCACTTTAAACATTCACTCCCTCCACCACCGGCGTACCATGGCTGCACTGTGTACCATCTACAAGATGCACTGCAGCAACTCACCAAGGCTTCTTCGGCAGCACCTCCCAAACTCGCAACCTCTTTCAATTTGAAGTACCAGGGCAGCAGGCGCATGGGAACACCACCACCTCCAAGTTCCCCTCCAAGTCACACACCATCCTGACTTAGAAATATATTGCCGATCCTTCATCGTCACTTGGTCAAAATCCTGGAACTCCCTACCTAACAGCACTGTAGGAGTACCTTCACCACACAGACTGCAACGGTTCAAGAAGAAGATTCACCACCACCTTCTCAAGGGCAATTAGGGATGTGCAATAAATGCTGGCTTTGCCAGCAACGCCCACATCCCATTAAAAAAAAGACTGCAGATGACCTTGCAGGATGACCTCAAGGAGTTCTGGGCCTAGGAGCCCAGATTTGGACTGCACCACCTCAGTATGGGCAGCAGCAGTCTGGGCTGTAAACAGAAAATGTTGGAAATACTCTGCAGGTCAGGCAGCATCTGTGGAGCGATAAACAGCGTTAAAGTTTCAGGTCGATGACCTTTCATCAGAACTGGCAGTCTGGGCTGGCTGGCTGACAGGCAACAGCAAGTGCACTTGTAGAGTAGCAGTGGTGGGAGGACGAATGCTGTCATCCTGAGAGAGGACAGCAGGGTCACCCTTTACAGATGCATTGCCACTCCCCAGGGGCAACGCCAAAGCAAACCTAGTAATCTGCTGGAGTACAGACTGCTGGACTGCTGTGACACTCTGCAAGCCCCTTTCAACACAGGTAAACCCGCCATGGTGGCAGCAACCTGTGGTTGCATGACTTCAGTCTGAGCTTCCATTGCAGCACTCAGACGTTGGGTGGCTTCTGCTTGTGCTGAAATGGAAGCTGAGACTTCGGCCAGCAGACGCAGCATGATGGTTGGGTCCACAAGTGCTTTAACGGATCTGCCCAGCCCTTCCATGCTGGAAAGAATGGGCTCCAAGCTCTGCGCAAAGCCCTGTGCAAGGCTGGAGCTGGACTCCTCCATGCTCCTTGACATTGAATTCAGGCTGTCTGGCAGGCCTGCCAATGCATCAAGCATTTCATTGTGCATACCCATCAGCGTTCCTCATATTCCACCCCATCAAGGTCTTTATCCGAGTCCTGTGCTGCAGAGCCCATGTACGACCTTGCCCTCCAGTGAGCTGGCACCTGAGCTACCCTTGTCCCCCTGCCCTGGCTGCAGGCCACTCGTGCCTGGTGTCTCACCATGTGCAGAGCCCGCGTCTAACCTCTCCTCTTAAATACGTGTAATGTCAATATCTGAGCTGGTGGCTGGGAGTGTGAAATCGAGTGACGGTGTTTCTTCATCTTCTTCACTTTCATCACCCTGTTGTTGTTCGGCCACTGGCTTCGCAGGCTGGATTTCTTGGATGTATGTAATGAGAAAGGCACAAGAGTAGGGTTGTGGTGAGGGGAGTGGGGGAAATCAAGAGCTGCATGCTTACACCATTTGCAGATTGTAAATCAGAAGAGATTGTGGGATGACGGAGAAGTGGGATGTGAGAAGAAGGATAACGTATGAGGATACCGACACCTTGTATTCCTTCAGCCCCACCACTGGCCACGAGCTCAGCATGCCCCTGCCAAGAATGGCCAGCACCGTCTCCTGCAAGGGGGTGAGGTGATGCAAGTGAACCTGTCCCCTATCGGTTAAGGTCTGCTGGCATCTGTTACGTGCCACCTTTTCCTGCAAGAGAAAGGGAAGTCTGTCAGTGAGTGTGGTGCAATTTATTTGGGTGATGTGCCTGTCATGGTTGAATAGCTCATATTGTGTTCAAGCTGTGAGATGTGCATGTGAGCTTTGCAGCAGTGATAAATGTATGCTGGTGAGGTGCAGCTATGAATGTGAGGTCTGAACCTTATTTGGTAGCGATTGTTGGTAGGTGAGTAATGTCGGTGTAGTGCTTTGAGCAGTGTGTGAGGCTAGTTGTGCAGATGGTGATATATGGCATTTGAAGATGAATTCCCTGACATTGACCATGCATGTGAGGTCATTAAATCTCTTCCTGCACTGAGTCCAGGTCCTCCCGGCTGTACTGCTGGCATTGGCCACGTTGGCTATCTGCTCCTACTGCAGTCTTGTCCATTGCCTTGAGGGCCTCCTGGTCCCCTGTGAGAACAGAACCTCTTTGCTGGAGTTGACCTCCTGGACCAATGCCTCCAGTGCTGCATCGGAGAACCTTGGAGCCCTTTCTCTGGCCTGTTGTGCCATTACTCAGTCTTCTTTTTATGACAGTGTTCTCCACAAGCACTTCCAGCACCTGTTGCAGGTAGAATGTGTGGTGTATGTGCCTTTAAGAGCCCCAGGTGTGCGTAATGCCGGTAATTGCCACTTGGGCTATATAAGCCTGTGTAGTGTGTATATCCTTTAGAACCCCCCCCCCCAGACTTGCTTAGTAAATACCTATGAACCAACTCCTGTCTTCAGTGTCTTTATCTACACACGGACACTACAGTGGCGACGAAGTGGAAACGGACTTACCTGCAATTCGGCAGCACCTCAAGGACATCGATTCCTCCAGCGTCCAGAAGACTCAAGGAAGTAATAGAAACTGTGGTTTCACCAGCTGGCCAAGCTGGTGGCAGGTACTGTGCTAATCCTTCCTGGGCGTCAGGCTGGGGCTCCAGTGGCGGGCTCTACAGCTGAGACAGGCAGCGAAATCGGAGGCAAGCAATAACGGACTGGGAGGGTGCACTCGGGAGACGGCCGGCGCGGCAAGCAGGTCAGCGTTTAGACCTCCGTCGGGAACGAGTCTCCAACAGTGAATAAACGGAAACCACAGTAAAACAGCCTTGTTATCAGTAGCAGCGGCGGGAAAGCGCGGGAAGCGCCATATCGTTGCTACAGAGAAAAAAAAAGCACGGGAAGCGCCATATTTTTTTTTGAAATGCCTAAGTCTGGCAATATTGATGCTTTTGCTAACGAAACAGAGCCTAACTTTGGCAATATTGATGTTTTTGATAACAAGATAGAGGATTGGACCACATATGTAGAAAGAGTGGAGGTGTTTTGCACCGCAAATGGAATAGAAGATGAAAAAAAAGCTTCAGTGCTTCTGGATCTAATGGGCGCAGAAACATACAAGTTGTTACGCAACTTAATCACTCCAGCTGAACCAATGGACAAGAATTTTGAGGAGATTGTTGATACCCTACACTGCCAATTCGAGGCAGGATTGGCAGATTCTCTGCAAGACAAATTCATCTGCGATCCCCTAAGTGTAGAAACACAGAAAAAGATATCTTCTGGAAAAGATTTAACACTGGGCAAGGCTTTCAGTGCAATAGGAGCGGCTAAGATACAGCAAAGGCCACAGAACTTCGGCACCCATGAAATGACACGGGGTTTCGAGAGATGTTATCGCTGCGGCAGATCCAACCATGACCAGAGGGATTGCTGGTTCAAATAAAAAGCATGCAGGCGATGCGGAAAGATGGGACACATGCCACGTGTATGCCGATCTGAAAATAAAAAAATCCACTAACGGGAAAAGAATCAATAAGGAAAAGCACAGAAAGGTACAAATGATGACGGACAGTAGCTCCAAAGACCAGAAGAGCGATAGCGACTCTGGGAACAAGAGACTAAGCTCTCTCAAATTACATAATGTAATTGCCAATGAAGATTACCAGACCATTTGGGTTACCCTCATAATAGCAGGGTCCCCAGTTAAAATGGAGCTAGATACAGGATCAGCTCTAACCGTAATAAATCGACGAGATTACGAGAGGCTATTTTCGCATATACCTCTAAAAGACACATCCATTATCTTAAAAACATATACGGGGCAGAAAGTATACCCCAAAGGAAAAATAAAGGTGCCTGTGGTATACAACGGCAAAGAAATACAAAAGTTGTATTTATACATTTTACAAGATGGTGGTCCACCGTTGTTGGGACGTGAATGGATAAGGAAGATACGTTTAGACTGGCACTCCATTCAGGCACTGACGGTGACCAGTAAGGAAAAAAACAATGATGGCATCATACCTGAACGATTAAAAGACATCTTGGCCAACGCCAAAGAAGTGTTTCAAGAGAAACTAGGAACCTTGAAAGGCATCACCGCCTCAATAAAAGTGGAAGATGCAGCAGTTCCAAAATTTTTTAAGGCAAGACCGGTGCCATACGCAATACGTCCGGCAGTCGAGGCAGAGCTGGAGAATTTGGAAAAGGCAGGCGTATTATCCAAAATAGATTGGAGCGAATGGGCAACACCCATCGTTCCAGTCATGAAAAAAGCATTGAAAAATAACTCTGAGGAACAGAGAAAAATTTGCATCTGTGGGGACTTTAAGGTGACTGTAAACCCGGTCCTTCACATGGTACAGTATCCTCTTCCGAGGATAGAAGATATTTTCGCCTCACTATCCGGAGGAAAACGTTTCACAAAAATTGACTTGGCACAGGCATATCTACAGATGGAGGTTGAGGAGACCTCTAAAAAGTATCTCACAATAAACACACACAAAGGCCTGTACCAGTACAATCGACTGGTTTTTGGAGTAGCATCAGCTCCAGCTATCTGGCAAAGAGCTATGGAGCAAGTCCTGCAAGGGATTCCGGGGACTCAGTGCTACCTAGACGACATCCTTATAACAGGAGAAAACGACAACGAGCACCTTGCCAATTTGGAGCAGGTGCTCACTAGGCTGAAAGAACGGGGCCTACGAGCAAATCGCCCCAAGTGCGAATTTTTCCAAAATCAGATATCATATTGTGGCCACATAATTAATAAGGAAGGGTTGCATAAGTCACCTGAAAAAATTGAAGCAGTTATAAAAGCCCCAGCACCTGAAAATGTTTCACAATTGAGGTCATTCCTGGGATTAATAAATTACTATCATAAATTTTTACCGAACTTATCAACTATTCTACACCCTCTTAATGATCTTCTACACACAGGAGTGATTTGGAAATGGAACGAAGACTGTAAACGTGCCTTCCATAAATGTAAAGACTTAATCACATCCGAGAAAGTTTTGGCTCATTACAACCCATCACTACCAATCAGACTGGCGTGCGATGCATCCCCTTACGGCATAGGAGCGGTATTGTCCCATAGATTCCCTGATGGCTCGGAACGGCCGATAGCTTTTGCGTCACGCTCATTGAACTCAGCTGAGCGTAACTATTCCCAGATAGACAGGGAAGCACTCAGCCTGGTATGGGGAGTGAAGAAATTCAACCATTACCTACACGGACAAAAATTTACCTTGCTGACTGACCATCAACCCCTCATCTCCATATTCAACCCTAAGAAAGGTGTCCCCATTATGACGGCACAAAGACTACAGAGGTGGTCCCTTTTTCTAGGGGCACACCAATACAACATTGAATACAAAGGGTCAAAACAGCATGGGAATGCTGATGGTTTATCGCGCCTGCCGTTGCCAACGATAGAAGAGGCACCTACAGTAGACCCAGTAGAGACATTCCACTCTACCATAGTGGAATGTCTACCGGTGACAAATTCTGCCATTGAAAGGGAGACAAGAAATGACCCTACTCTCTCACGGGTCTACGATTTAACAATGAAGGGATGGCCAGCACATGGCGAACCACTGTTGCCAGCATTCTCGCAAAGAAGAGAACAGCTGTCAGTGTGCCGAGGAACCTTGATGTGTGGATCCAGAGTGGTGATTCCACCCAAACTCCAGGATAAAGTGCTAAAGGAGCTTCACGAGGGGCATCTGGGTGGAGTGAAAATGAAGAACCTAGCTAGGGCGTTTGTATGGTGGCCAGGTATCGATGGAGACATCGAAGACATGACCAAGAGCTGCCTAGGATGCCAGAAGGTCCAAAATGCTCCGCCACAGGCCCCTCTACATCCATGGGAGTGGCCCTCATCTCCCTGGCAAAGGGTGCACATCGACTTTGCTGGTCCATTTATGGACTCAATGTTCTTAATCGCAGTTGATGCACACTCCAAGTGGCCGGAGGTAATAAAGATGTCCTCCACCACCACGGAAAAAACCATCACAGTATTAAGGACCACATTTGTCAGGAATGGGCTGCCGGAACAGATATGTTCTGATAATGGACCGCAATTTGTGTCCGAAGAATTCAGAAAGTTCTTAAAGAACAATGGGGTAAAGCACTACACGTCCGCCCCATACCATCCCGCCACCAATGGATTGGCTGAAAGGTTTGTCCAGACCTTTAAGAAGGCCATAAAGGCCATGGGTAATGAAGACATAAAACTTCAGCACAAGGTGGATAACTTCTTATTTGCATATAGGAATGCAACACATATGGTTACAAACCAAACTCCCGCCATGATGTTCTACAATAGAAACCTAAGATGCCGGCTGGATTTGGTCAAGCCCAACATCCGAAGGGACGTGGAGAACCGGCAGTTTCAGGGCATGAATGAAAGGCCAACTAGGGCCTTCCAGATAGGCCAACCGGTTTTGGCCCGGGACTACTGTACCGAGAAATGGCAGCCTGGAACTATCTGCACATGACTAGGACCACTGATGTATACCGTGGACATCGGAGAAAGCATAATAAGGCGCCATGTTGACCAAATCATCAAGTCATCCGGAAAGGGACAACCTACACCACCACGCTATACATCTAACGATGAGGTAGAGATACCCATATCTACCTCCAATCCGGTGATACTGGAACCCGATGAACCCGACACTGGCCTTCAAGCCGAATCAGCCTTGCCAGAAGAACCTACTACACCACCAGAAACTACTACACCCCCGAGGCGTTATCCGGACCGAGTCAGGAAGCCTCCTGAGAGACTAACTTATAATTAATTAATACAGCAATGTATATTATTTTGCATATAACATGTAATTAATAATTACTTAAAATATGATGTACTAGTTAGCTAGAAGGGGAGGAATTGTGGTGTATGTGCCTTTAAGAGCCCCAGGTGTGCGTAATGCCGGTAATTGCCACTTGGGCTATATAAGCCTGTGTAGTGTGTATATCCTTTAGAGCCCCCCCACCCCCAGACTTGCTTAGTAAATACCTATGAACCAACTCCTGTCTTCAGTGTCTTTATCTACACACGGACACTACAGAATGCACCTCCTCTTTAAGAGGTGCAGACTGCCTTTACGTTGTGCATGCTAGCTTTAATTGGAGCTAGCCTCGCACAAACTTGGGCCCCCTGCTGAGTGTTCAGTCACTCAGCAGCGCATTCAGCACTCGACTGAACACTACAATCATGCAAAGAAGCAAGCAGCATGAATTTTACATGCTGCCTGCAGTCCTCCAAACAGGCGGAGGTTGCTATTGCATCTCCGCGCCTGTTTTCGGGGGCTACCGAATTTCTAGGCCATATGTGAGGGAGACAAACAGACAGACAGAGAAAGACAAGCAATGACTCAGACATAAAAAGTCAGATAGTGTGAAGATGAATGAGCATGAGAGATACATGTAGTGTCTGAGATAGTACATGAGAAACACGTCCTGTGTCACAATTCCTGTGCTACACTTCAGGCATGACATCTTAAGCATTACAATTGATATGCAAATGTTTGCAAATGTTATATGACACACCCAGTGTAAGTCTGGGGATGTGGGAGAGAAGAGCAAAATAGGGGTTCGGGGTGATCAGCAGTTCGGGAAGGAAAGAAGTCCGGAACAGAAGATGCCTACCCTTTCCTTTTGGGGCCCGAAGGAGCACTCCTGCTCCTCGTGCCCCAGAAAAGAAAGAAATGCGCTTACCTCGAGGGGCCTCTTCTCCCGATGATCATCCTTTGGCCTGCTTTAGCCTGATGGGAAAGCAATTTGGTCCCAATGATGTCTGTGAAGGAATAAGCCATATTTCAGAAAAATACACCATCCTATGAACAGATTTCTGATATTATTAATACATGATATACTGGGTTTAAAAGTCTGGAAAGCCTCAGCGACACAAGCTGTGTCACTACAGGCTTCTGAGATGGGATGATTTGATAACACAAAAGTTGTAAAACACCATACAAGCTTTGAAATGGGAATTGGTTATAAACACTAAAACAATGGCCCTATTGACGTAGCAGTTTGGCACTTCCAGAAGGTCTGGAGTTTGGGAGAAACACAATGGAATGACCCAAGTAAAGTGCTATAAACTAACACGCTGAACAGGAACACAGAAACATTAAAAGAGGCATGTGCCTTTGAAAAGATGACATCAAGTAAAAGAAACACCTGCTGGTCAAATAGTTTTTATGTTAAACTTGAAAGACAGGAAACATAAGTCAATAATATAACCAACTAAGATGGCTAGGAAAACAAACACCCTGGTTGAAGTGTCTTTAACTTACATGTTGTAAATATGTTACCAACAGAACAATTTGAAGATATGACTTCAATAGATGACACCAAGCAATCACATGGTTTTTGTATTGAACTTGGAACACCACAGAGACAAAACGTCTGCTAATAACCAGTTAAGCCAATATTAAGAATTGAATGGAAGGCCTTCGATAAGATTGACATCAAAGAGATAAATCTGTTGTAGCCATTTTTTGATAAGTTTTTGGAACACCTAAAGGTAGAGACATAATTATACATGCAGCAGCTAAATTGACAGTAAGAACAGAAAGAAGTCAACAGAAAAAAGAACTAGAGATAATTAGCTTACATCGGCAGAAAACTTCAAAGGATAAACCACTAAAAAAAGGTATAAAATAGAGCTTTTTCAGATAGACAGTCAGAAGTTGCTGGACATGGGCAAGTGATGCTCGGCTTCAGAACCACTCTGTAAGCCTACAACTCTGAGTCTCGGGTAATCAAGGTATTTGATTTTGGTGGTTATCCTGAATTAGAATTAAGAATAAGAAATGTAAAAATGTATGAAGTTAAGATTTGAGAATAAGAATCTCTGAGGATAAGAAATGTAAGCTATTTGTTTTTGAACTGTTAATGTTGTGATTGACTCAAAAGCTGTTAACTGTATGTCGGCTCTTAAATAAATCTATATTTTTTTAAAATTGTCTCAAGTAGTATTTCTGTATCAATCTCGCAAACTCAATTTCTGTCACTCTTTTGTAAGGAGTTGCAGAATTCTGGGGGGTATTCCGAACCCTCATACTATCCGGAAGGTTACAGTCTAGTTAAACTTATTAAAAGTGCTATCCGGAGGACGGTAACATCTTCACGCCGTTCCTTTCCTTTAGGGAGAGATAGTCTGAACCTTTAGACCCAATTAAGCATCTTATAGAATTCGGCTATCTTTAACTTTAGTTGAAGGTGAACGCCTGGGAATTACGCCTGATCTGGGGTAGCCCGAAAAGGGCTAGGACTAGTAATTATCCCTTCAGTCATTAGGACCTGATCTGCAGATTTAAAGAAGGATCCCCCAGCTTCCATCGGATGTCCTTGGTGACTGAAAAAACTGCATTCAGCGAGATTGGGGTGAGAGGCCAAGCAGGTAAATCTCCCATTCCATTTTAACTGCCTCTGGCCGGAAGGAATTAAAATTCCCCTCAATTAATCAAAAAAGTTGAACCAATCAGGTCGCTCATATTTTTAGAAAATCCTTTCAACAACAACTTGTATTTATATAGTGTTTTTAACATAGTAAAACATCCCAAGACGCTTCACAGGAATAATTGACAAAACAAGTTATAAAACAAAAATTGACACCGAGCCACATAAGGAGCTATTAGGGCAGATGAAAGAGGTAGGTTTTAAGGAGCGTCTTAAAGGAAGAAAGAGAGGTAAAGAGGCGGAGAGTTTTAGGGAGGGAATTCCAGAGCTTAGGGCCACCTTGTGTTCTTCACTACATTGAAGACTTACTAATGCAAATAAACTTGTGATATGATAATAAAAACTATAACATTTGCAAGAAAATAATTTAACTTATCTATACAATAACATTTTCTGTTTCCGAAATTCCTGTAACAATGTTTTCTATCAAACATTTGTGCCTATGTAAGAAACCTGAAGTTTGTGGGGTTTCCTGTAACCATCACTCTCAAGTGAAACTCACAAGGTTGCAGCCTTTAGCATGTATTTGAGCCTAGAATGTGCGGTTTTTAATGATTCACAGCAAGCCTGGCCATTTGTTGGCCCAACCATTCCTGCACTCCTCTCTATTGATAGGGAATTATTCTAGATGAAAACCCCCAGGATAGCCACGATTTGAAGTGTTAACTAATTTGAATATTTATTTTTATATAAAGCATCAAAACAAGGTCAATCGTGAAGGGGTAGAATTTCTGTTGAGGTTCTCCTGATATCCTGTTGTAACTTTGGCGGATGATTGACGTAAACAGTAAAGAAATGGCATAATATTCTGGGATCATGTTTGCTTGTCCCTTCCAGTACTGGCCCCAACAGAGTTTGCAGGGTCAATGGGAGGGCACCTCATCTGCATCAGGTTGGTGGGCGCTCGCAACACTTTAGGCGTATATGCCTGCCTTCCCCATGCTGCTGGAATCTCAACTCCTGGCCGCCAGTGGAAGATCGTATGCTGTCCTTCACCTTGGCCTCCTCTGTTTGGGGACAATCCTAAAATTTTGAAATTTTCTGGAGTCCAGGCCACTTCCCTAGCCTGGACTCCCCAGTGGGTCCCACTTTGGCATATAGTCATAACGGCACAGAAGGAGGCCATTCAATCCATCTAGTCAATGCCAGCTCTCTGTCGAGCCATCCAGTCAGTCCCATTCCCCCGCTCTATCCCCGTAGCCCTGCAAGTTTATTTCCCTCAAGTGCCTATCCAGTCTCCCCTTGAAAACATTGATTGTCTCCGCGTCCACCACTTCCGTCGGCAGCGAGTTCCAGATCCTCACCACTCGCTGCATAAAAAAGTTTTTCCTCACATCCCCCCTGTATCCCTTGCCCAAAACCTTAAAGCTGTGTCCCCTAGTCCTTGTACCATCAACTAGTGGGAACAGCCTTTCCCCGTCTAGCCTATCCAAACCCGCCATAATCTTATACACCTCTATCAAATCATCCCTCAACCTCCTTTGCTCTAATGAAAACAAATCCAAGCTTCTCCAACCTGTCCTTGTAGTTAAGATCCCCCATCTCTGGAACCATTCTGGTAAATCTCCTCTGCACCCTCTCAAAGGCCTTCACAACTTTCCTAAAGTGTGGGTACCAGAACTGGATGCAATACTCCAGTTGTTGCCTAGCCAGCACTTTATAAAGGTGTACCCTTCCGAAGGCCAGTGCGCTTCATCTCACTGGCTACAGCAATCTCTGACTTTTGCCTGGCCCCTTATGGGCCATGGATGCTGGAAATTCCCAATGTAGGGAAACCCAGCCCCTCAGTCCCACCCCCTTTGCCATACCTGGCCCTGTAAAGCATAGACAGAGGCTCCGCCCCTCACAAGGCCGACCACAATTTACCATCTAAGGTCAGAACTTGACATAGTTATGTAGTTACAGTGAGCATCTGGCAGATTGGCCAAGGAAATTCAGCCCTAAGCTCTTCAATTTTTCCTGAGGTATTGGTATTTCGTGAGGTAATTGTCTGTTATACACTAGCTGATCTCTTTCAGATACAATCTGCAAGTATGATAAGAGACCTGAACACAGACACAGATACTTTACATTTTGTAATGTATTCTAAACAATTATAGTAGCTGCCTTTCATTTATTTGAGAACCTCTAGCAGGTCCCCATTTAAACTCCTGTGTTCCTGTGAAAGTGTTCCAATTTTTCAAGTTTTTTTTTATAACTCTAACTTTTCATTCTTGGTATCATTCTAGTGAATCTTTGCTTTATATGACTCTAATATGTTTCTTATAATGGGGTGTGAGAATTTCAAGCTATACTCCAATTATGACCGACACAATGTCTTGTACAAAGATACTGGCCTGGAAATTGCAGTCGGAGGCTTGTCGCCCGCGTACGCCTCCAAACCACAAGAAATGTATGCACTTACCTGCTGCCTCCGGAGCTTCAGACTCTTGCGGTCCTGGACCTGCAGGCGTATGCCAGCATAAAGGCCCGCGCATCCCAGGGGCGCATGTGGTTTGCAAGTGTCCCTGGGATCACGTGGGCCAGGCCAACCAATGTCAAAGGAAGATTCCTATTATGCTTATGGGGGTTCCATTTATGTACGGAATCCCCATAAGCATAATAGAAATCACCTAAAAAAGACAATTTCACAACATTGGAATAAAAATAAATAATCACAGGTTAAAAATGAATTAAAATGCCATTTAATTAAACAATTAAAAATAAAAACATTTTGAAAAATAAATATAAACATTTTTAACTGGGACAAAATTGACCTAAACTAATTTTAAATGTAAGTGAATGTTTAAAACATTTTTTAAATGTTATTTTAACATTTATTTAAAACCTTACACTGGTAAAAGAAGGCCTTACACCTGCTTTTCCCAGGCATAAGGGTTTGGTGGGTATTCGCTGGGCAGTAGTTGGGCAAATAACCCAAACCTGCACCAGCGAAAGTCAATTTCCAGCGGATGCGTACAACCTGTCAAGGAGAAACTTGACAAATCACAAGTTCCAGGTTTTCGCACATGTGTATGCTGTCACAGGCCCTGTAAAATCCGGGTAACTATAATTTTCCTGCTTTCGTATTCAATGCACATAATACAATTTTAGGGCTTTACGCAATATTTCTTGCCTACTGAGCATCAAGGGCCACTCCCAGAAGTGAGCCCTCACTTTCTATGAACTAAAGTGTGAGCTTACTCACACAAAGTTAGTATTGTAGCATTGCCCAGGGATCAAACAGAAAACCTTATTACTGTATTTAGCTTTACTGATATGACGCAAGCTCTCTTGTGACCTAGGGCTGGGTTTTCCTTCATGATTCTGGCAATATTTCCCTCCTGTCCATCTATGTTACTGCAATTTCCTAGGAAAACATGTGGAAGTAGTCCCCTGGAAGCAACAGTAACAACCCTGAGGTACCCCTGTTATAAATCTCATCATCATGAAGAAACGGCTCATGAAATAACACTGGACGGCCAGCTGGTGGCACCGTCCAAGGAGTATAAATACTCGGGCGTGGCCCAGTTTACCAGGGACATTTTGTAAGACAGGAACTAGTGAAGTACAACTAGACCTCCATGTTTTGAAACAAGTTGATTAAAGCCTTGCTTTATACTCGAACCAAGTGCGTAGTGAGTTTTATTACGTCAACCCCCATGCAGCATTCTCATCTCCCTCCATTCCACATTCCAACATTTACCTGCTGAAGGCCTTTGGTGAGACATTGCTTCTAACCTTCAGTGCACTTCTTCCCCCATATCACCACTCCAATCTATTCTGGTACTTCAATGGTAGTCCCACTCTTGCACTGTTGTACTTTTACAGCAGCCGAATGGCAGGCTCACTCTTGGCAGCAGGAATCCTGCCAGGAGCCCACCATGCATATTTGATGAACCCCGATCCAGTTGCCTGTGATCCAGTGGTGTTGGAGGGGATGGTGGGAGTTTCACCTCACCAGAACTCCACCAGTGGAGAGAAAATTTTGTCCGTAAACCTTCCATAGCAGAAGAATAAACATTCTAGTAGACCATGGTTTATTCTATACACTATGGAAGAAATTATTAAAAATAACACAAACAGTAACAACAGACACACTTTGCCAATACTAAATCTGGACTAGTGTCTGAACTGTAATTCATATACATAAGGATCCACAATGACCATGGAGCGCCATGAGAATATATCCACATGAACTGATGTACAGTGATACAGAAAAAACACACAAAAGCTGGGAGAGTGCTGTCTGGGATGTATTTTTCATTACGGTTAAAGTTGAAAACTCAGATATTGCAAAGCAAAATATGTCTTCCATAGTTGAACTAAATTTATTAAAATGACATGTTTTCTTGAGAACTCCACCCAGAAAAGCGAGATGCCAGCCTATTTGATCATGACACTCAGCATTTGATCGTGATTTGATTGATTTCAGAACCAGGCACGTAGTCTGTGTTAAGTGATTTCCATTTCCTTTGCAATCAAAGTGTCGTTGTGTGAAGGAATAAGCCATAGAACCTATTCAGGAAAACACACCATTCTGTGAAAGTATTCTGGTCTTATTAAAACATGACAAACTGGGTCTGGAAATCTAGAAACCGAACGATGAAAGAGCTGTGGTAGCATTCTGGCTATAGAGATAAGATAGTGTAGGGGTGGCGGGTGTGGTGCGTGCACCCAGTCAGTTATGCCCCTGACTGTTTGTGAGCGGTTTGAATCGTTCCCACGCCCCTGGGTTCCAGACACCGGACTTAGGTACAGGCAGCGATATAGAAAACTTGGGTAGACAAGTGGTTTTGATACAAACAAAACCAAGATTTTATTGAACAGGAAAATTTTAATACAGTCTTAAAAGAAATTACCACTACAATATTATAGGCAAATACACTTATACAGGGAATGGGGAACACACAGCACATCGAGGGAAAACAACAATCTTAACAATCCCCTTATCCTTATCCCACCCCTATACCTAACTAGATTAAGCTATGAGGGGCCAGAATTTATGCTCACCAATCCAAGTTCAAAGTCAACTGTTGGAAAAGAAAACGGGTTTTGAGGTTTTGCTCTCTGTCCCCTTAGGTACCCCATCACCACTTGGTCCTCAGAAGCGCGGTGCTGGAGCTGCTGCCGTGATACACCTTCTTCTCCTCTGCTATCGTTGTCATCTCACCCCAATGGGTTCTCCTCTTCTTCTCCCTCAGGCGATCGTCGTTGGTAACATTATATTTATCGGACAGTCACCAATTGTTACCGTTTAGGCCTTATTGGCCATGCACCAAAGGCCTGTGTATTCGTTGTGGCATGGAGACCTACGTTAACACTTTGTTCAAGATGCTTGCTGTTATCCTCCTCAGGGACTTTCTCCCTCCCCTCAGGCATCAGCTTATAACTAGGCGCTTGGGGGGTTTAAATTACCGATACAGTTCTCGCTGCTCTGCTCTGCCCTTATCGAGGTATTATCGTCTTCTTCATCTCGTCTCTTCTGTCTGACTACACTACAAGTCCTGGGCTACCTGCTCAACTTCGTCTCGCCCCTTTTCGCGGCCTGTGCGTCCTGGATGGCTGTGGACTTGGGCCTTGCTCCCCTTCCCAGCAGTTGGTATGGTGTCTTTGGCTACTGAAAATCTGCTCCGGGGAGAGAACCCGCCACGAGGCCAGGGCACGAGTATGAGCGGCAGCCCAAGAGGCCGGAGCCACGAGAGCAGGGTCAAAGGCAAAAGCAGGAGCGAGAGCGTGGGCCAGAGCACGGGACTGCTACCCGGGGCCTTCGGTTATACTTTTTCGAAAACCCTTATCTTCGCGTCAAATCTGGTTAGTTCTTTGTCTTAATTTTGGCGGGCTAGTTTTCAATAATGGTAGCAATCCATGTTAACTGTTTTTAGATGGCCGGTAATTGCATTTACCGGCCTGATAATTGACTTGTATTGTTCTGAAAGTTCTTGATGGGCTTGTCCAGCCTCGATGGCTGTGTTTAATCTGTTTTCGATTATGTATGAAGACTGTTTGATGGTTTTAACTATGGGCCTCACTGAATTTAGATCTGACTCCAATTCGGTCTGATACATTATTCAAAGTTCTGTCTGGTAGAGTTCTCTTCACGGAAAACCTGCAGCCTTAGTTTCGATTACGCCCAAGCTGTCTGCTCTGCAGAATCCACATTTGAATCCCACAGGCTTTCTGCCACGAGGCTCGGAAGCCATCTTGGGTACCCTTTAATTTTAAAATGTCCATTGCAGGGTCCATTTTTTTATTAATAATAACCTTCTGGGAGATGTAGAAATTTTGCAATCTTACAATAGTTGTTGACACTGAATCAATAACCTTATTGAAACAGAAGGTTAAAGGCTCCTGACAGACTGACCTTTGGGAACAAGACAATAGTTCACCCTGGTTAAGGTGTTCTAATTTACACTTCGTAAAGAAGCAAACATCTGCCTTCGTAAAAATGACATCAAGTAAAAAACGCACCTGCTGTTACACCATTTTTTATGGTAAACTTAGAACACCTAGAGATGAGACACGATTCTGTAATGCTACCAGCTCAGGTGACTGTAAGAATTGCAGGGGTCAGCAGAAACATGACTGGAGATAATTAGCTTACATCAGCAGAAAACCTTAAAGGAAATAACACTGGAAAAGGGTATAAATATTGAACTCTCAAATGGGAGAGTAGACTCGCTGTAAAGAGGCAAAGTGATTCGCAGCTTCAGAGGCAGGCTCTGTAAGTCTACAACTCTTTGTACCTCAGGGATCAAAGGTACTGTATTTGATTTTGGTGGATATCCTGAATAAAACTAAGAACTATAAAACTGTAGCGAAGTTAAGATTTGAGAGTAAGGATCTTTGATAATAAGATTGTAAATCTTTCTCTTTTTGGAACTGTTAATGTTGTGATTGACTCAACATTGTAAACTACATGTTGGTTCTTTAATAAATCTATATATTTTTAGAATTGTCTCACATAAGACTTCTGTATCAAACCCGCAAACTCAATTGGTGAGGAGTTGCAGAATTCTGGGGGAGTTTTCCGGACCCTCATAATATTCGGAACGTTACAGTCTAGCTAAACTTATTAAAAGTGCTATCTGGAGGATGGTAACATTTTCAGGTTGTTCCTTTCCTTTAGGGAGAGATAGTCCGGACCTTTCGACCCAATTAAGCGTCTTTAGGATTCGGCTACCTCAAATTTTAGTTGAAAGTGAATGTCTGATCCGGGGTAGCCCTAAAGGGGCTAGGACTAGTAATTATCCCTTCAGTTACATAGGAATAATATCTTTGAAATGACATTTTGCATACAAGACAGTGATGTATTCTCTCCACCATGTGAAAAACAAATTAGGTGTAACCAGATTTTAAAGTGATCAAGCACATTTTTCAAATCTATTATGTATTAAAAATGCTGAGTGTCTATTGTCAGGCTCTGTCTATGGCAAAATGCATTTTAAAAGTGTAAACATTTACCTGCAGTACCAGTTACGCATGTAGGTAGCACTCAGATAGCCATTTACAATGATAAAAGTCCTGTCGTGTAATATTAGTTCCAGCCCAAATACTGGTTCAGCATTTTTTTCACGTGAGTCAGCCTGTAGTTCCTATATGAAGCCACTGGGTGACAGTAAAGAAATTATAGTATAGTTTCACTATGACGAACCCCTGGTTTTAGCGATCCCACTGACGAGACCCAATTTTTTCAACGAAAATGATCCCTCCTGCAACAAATACTGAGTAGGATGTACCTGGACTGATGGAGTTCAAGCTTAGGCTAATTGTAAGATAACCAATTGACGTGTGAATCCCGCATGACACATGCATTTACTTTGTCAAGTAAGATGGCCTGCCATGTGCACACAAACAAATCAATGATACTGGGTTGGGGAAAGAATGAGGAAACTTGTGCTGATGAGGACGTGGATGGCACAGAACCAGTTATCTCTTCACTACATGAGTTCAGAAAGGCAAAAGCAAAGTGCAAAACTTCACACAGTCTTTGCCTGGAACTGAGCATCATTTTGGACTGGCTGACAAGATAGAAACAGCATATATTGAGAAAAGCGTCAATAATATGAAGCAATCTTCGCTGTATAGTTTTTCTTCACAGAATAAAATTATGTTCAATTCAAATTGGTTGTTTCTTAATTTTTCTGATGCAGCAAATCGACAAACCCTACTCTCCCCATCCCTTCCCCTTCTCCCTCCTACCCTCACCCTACTCTTTCCCTTCCTCCCCCTTTCCCTGCTTCCCTTCCTCTTCCTCATCCTCCCCATCTCCTCCCACCTTCTCCTCCTCCCATGATTTGCTCCCATTTCATTCTCCCTCTACTTCTCCCCCTTCCCTTCCTCTCCCCTCCCTCTCCTCAGAGAGACAGAAGCAGAAGAGGAGAGATAGAGAGAAACAGCAACACTAAAGCAGCAGAGATAGGTAAGTGATCATATTCTATGATTTAATGTTTGCAACACCATGGGAGATCGACGAGTTGATACAAAAATATGTAGCTTTTCCTATGATTTGAATTATGACACAACTTTTATTCATCACAGCAATAAAATGCAGAATCCCATTTGACTTTTAATAGTCTTTCCCACCTGCACTCCCTCTTTTAAAGATCTAGGGGGCAGTTTTTGCCGAATACTTTAGGTGCTAAAGAGGTAAAGAGGTGGCCAAGATCGGGTCTTAAGCTAAAATGCTGATTTAGTCCACGTTTATCACAAGATGCCATCTTGGTAAAGGAGTTGAAACCTGTGCTAGGAACAGCTGGCTGGCGGCTTGTTAAACAGCTGATTGCCACTTAAAACGCCTGCTAGCACTCATTAAAGAGGCTGCAGAGCGTTTTGGCGGCTAGCGCTTGTTCTAACGCCCCATCTTAACAGTGACCAGTTGTTTGGGAGTAAACATGGCATTGATGTCGATTTCAAGCGCTTCTTAAAGGACTACTCACCACTTAAAGGGATACTCACCATTTCATGGTCATTGCTGCTGGAGCTGTGAAGAGGACTGCTGGAGCTGTGAAGAGGACCACTGAAACACATCGAGAGACTTTCTGGGACACTGTGTCAAGACTTCACCAACACTCGAGCAACATTTATTCCGGAAATTCTCTGAGGACTTCGCCTAAAAAGAGTAAGAGCTGTGCTACTCCACCTTATAGGAGTCACCAGGAGAAAGGGAGTGCTTGGTCATGGGCATCATGCTCGGGGTCCTCCTTGGTCTGGACGAAGAATGGGAGGAGGGCATGAGGCCAAGTAGAGCAACACCAGCTGCTGCAGGAGAGAGGGACAGGTGGGTGATGTGCAATGTGGGAGTGCGACAGGGCATCCCTCCTCCTCTGGATCTCCTCCACCAGGACCTCCAGTGCCGCATCCGAGAACCTGTGTGTCCTCTCTCTCAGCCCCTGAGCCATCCTGAAATGTGCTGCTGTGTGGCAGCCAGAGCACTCCTCACCTTCAGTGGAAGTGGGTGTGAGGAGCCCTCATACACTGCTCCACAAAAATTGTGTCTAATCAGCACTTGAGTGCTAAACCTGCAAGTTTCTGGTTAGCACCAACATTCCCTCTAAGCTGTGCGGCCGCATCGCTGTTTGCCGCGCAGCCCGGAACTGGCTTTTCCAATATTAAGATTTGCCCATGCGTGAAACTGAATAGGCCACGCACCCCAAAATAAATTAGGTGGAACATTGGTGAGCAACTCCAGGCAAGTTCAAATTATGGTAATCAGCAATTAGGACCAAAATTGTGTGCTAAATCCGGACTTTCAAACAGGTTACTCTTATTAGCACTGCACCCATTTAGCGCCTGTTTTCACCCTTTGGCCAAGATAACCCATATTTATTTACACCCTGAGATCTCTCTGTTCCTTGATTTGTTAAAAATCTTACCATTTAGGGTATAACTCCTTTCTTTTACCCTAAATATATTATTTCACATTGCTCTGCATTTGCCACCTATCAGCCAACTCCACCAGTCTGTCTGTGCCCTCCTGCAATTTTTCTCACAGTTTGCCATGCACCCAATTTAGTATCAGCAAACTTTGATATCATTACTCTTGTGCCTATGTCAAAATCATTTATATAAATGGAAAATAAAAGGGATCCAGCAGAAATCCCTAAGACACACCACTACCCACATCCTTTCAAGTCCAAAAAATCCACTTTCCCCTACTCTTTGTTTCCTATACCTAGCCTTCTCTTTATCCTTATGGTTACTATCCTTTTCATATCATGTGCCTTAATTTACATAACAAGTCTTTTATGTGGTAAATTATCAAGCACCTTCTGAAAATCTATATATACATCCACTTCCTTTGTGATCTCCTCTATAAATTAAATTAGTCAGGAATGGCCTCCCTTTAGAAATGAATGGGGACTGCCCTTAAACCATATTTTTCTAACTGTTCACTAACATGATGCATTCTGCAGGCTAGATTTTCATCTTCAGAGCCTGACGCAGAGCTTCTATTCCCAGGAGCACCTGTCGGATATGATATATATGGTACTTGCATGTTGTTAACTGAACATTGGATGGTCCTCTGATTTAAAATAAAATAATTCTCTGGATCTGGGTGTCACTGCCAAAGCTGGCATTTATTGCACATTCCTAGTTGCCTTGAGAAGGTGGTGGTGAGCCTTCATCTTAAACCGCTGTAGTCTGTATGGTGTAGGTGCTCCCAAAATGCTTATAGGTAAGGAGGGCCAAGACTTTGACCCAGCGACAATGAAGGAACAGCCATACATGTCCATGTCAGGATGGTGTATGACTTGGAGGGGAACTTGGAGGTGATGGTGCTCCCATGCATCTATTGCCCTTGTCCTTCTAGGTGGTGGAGGGTTAGGAGGTGCTACTGAAGAAGCTTTGGCGAGTTGCTGCAGTGCACCTTGTAGATAGTACATACCGTAGCCATGGTATGCTGATGGTGGAGGGAGTGGATGTTGAAGCCAGTGGATGGTGTGCAATCAAGCAAACTATTTTGTCCTGGATAGTGTCAAACTTCTTGAGGGTTGTTGGAGCTGGACAATTCCAGGCAAGTGGAGAGTATTCTATCAGACTCCTGACATGCCTTGTAGGCGATAGAGGAACTTTAGAGAGACAGGAGGTGAACTACTCGTCACAACCTCTGATCTGCTGTAGCAGCCACAGCAATTATGTGGCTCGTCCAGTTCAGTTTCCAGTTAATGGTGACCCCCCAGGATGTTGATGGTGGAGGACTCGGCGATGGTAATGCCATTGAATGTCAAAGAAGGTGGTTATACAAATGTATGAACAATGACGGGCAGGTAAAGACAAATGTTCCCTGTGATTTTTTTCAGGCCGCGCATCCCCTTTAAAGTACCACACATGTGCGGTTTTTCTATTTAAAAGCTGGCCAGCTGGCAGCATGGGACCCCTGGGCCGTGCAGCTTAAAGGGAAGATTGGTAAAGATCCTCTGGTCCATCCAGCATGTCCCACACAATTGTGATACCTTTTATATCACAATATATACACTCTCTATTCCACACAAAACCATGTGATCTCCTGGGAGAAACAAAAACAGATAAAAACCCAGGCCAATTTAGGGGGATCAAAATCTGGGAAATTCCTCTCCGACCACTCTAGGCAATCAAAACTAGTCCAGGAGATCACTCTCGCCCTGAATTCCCAGAAGTACCTACCTTTTGTAAGAGGTGATGTCCTCCCAACCAGAAACAGATCCAGTTCTCGCTTGAAGGAATTCAGTGAATCGGCGTCCACCGCACAAGACGACAGACTGCTCCAGAGGTCCACTATTCTCTGGGAAAAGAACCATCTCTTCACATCTAACCTAGATCTGGCCTTACACAAATTAAAATTCTAACCCCTGGTCCTCCCTAACCTATTTAATTGGAACAAACTGTCAACTGGAACATAATCTATTCCCTTCATCATCTTATAAACCTCAATCAGATCACCCCTAAGTCTAGGATTCTCTAAAAGTGTAGAGTCCCAACTCCTTTAGCCTATCTTGATAACTAAGATGCTTTATACTGGGAATTTGTCTAGTTGCCCTCCTTTGCACCTTTCCAAAGCCTCAATATCACCCAGCATGTGAGGACACCAAAACTGGACACAGTATTCCAAGTGAGGCCAGAGTGTTCATCTCTGTTGTTGGAGATGAACACTTATACGGTGCAAGTTTTACTTGTCATTTATCAGCCCAAGCCTAGATGTTAATAAGGTCTTGCTGCATGCGGGCATGGACTGCTTCATTATCTGAAGAATTGCGAATGGAGCTGAATACTGTGCAATTATCAATGAACATCCCTACTTCTGACCTTATGATAGAGGGAAGGTCATTGATGAAGCAGCTGAAGATAGTTAGGACTTAGACGCTGCCCTGAAGAACTCCTGCAATGATATCCTGGGGCTGAAATGATTGGCCTCCAACAACCACAATCATCTTCCTTTGTGCAAGGTATGATTCTAGCCACTGGAGAGTTTTCCCCTGATCCCCATTGCCTTCAGTTTGACCTTGGTGTCACACTTGGTCAAATGTTGCCTTGATGTCAAGGGCAGTCACTCTTACCTCACTCCTGGAATTCAGCTTTTGTGTCCATGTTTGGACCAAGGCGGTAATGAGGTCTAGAGCCAAGTGGTCCTAGCAGGACTGAAACTGAGATTGGTGAGCAGGTTATTGCTGAGTAAGTGCTGCTTGATAGCATTGTTTACAAATCCTTCCATCACTTTGCTGATGATTGAGAATGGGCTGATGGGGCAGTAATTGGCTGGTTTGGAGTTGTCCTGCGTTTTGTGCACAGGACATGCCTGAGCAATATTCCACATTGTCAGTGTTGTAGCTCTACTGGAACAGTTCAGCTAAGGATGCAATTAGTTCTGGAGCACAGGTCCTCAGTCCTGCAGTCAAGATATTGTTGGGGCGCGTAGCCTTTGCTGTTTCCAGTGTCCTCAGATGGGAGTAAGCACATTGTAGCAATTATATTCCAATGTTTTCTCTTGTATTGCTTTAGTTATTCTTTGATGGAATATTCTAGAGTGTCTGGAAATAAAAGCAGCTAGCTATTAGCAGACCAATTTGAGCACTTATTCGGATGAAACAAGATAATCAGGTATTGGCTGTCATGCATTTCCATCTATTAAAGTACTTCCAACACCAGTAGAAGGTTTGGTGGGTGGGATACCAGAAGAACTCCCTGCTCTTCCTTCTAAAAGTGCGATGGGACTTTTTATATCCACCTGAACAATCAAACAAGGCCTCAGTTTATTATCTTATCTAAAATATAGCACCTCTGGCAATGCAGTGCTCCCTTAGTGCAGCACCGAAATGTCAGCCTAGGTTATGTACTGAATTCCATAGTGGGACTTAAATCTACAGGGCTAGAAGATCGCATTGCAGGATCAACCCGCGCCCATTCAAAGTAGCAAAGGCAGTACACTAACTTTGTGCTGCCTGCTCATTAACTTGATTGTGGCATTCAGCCCAGCAATGCTGAGTGGCTGATCGCTCAGCAGGGGGGCAAGTTCGTGCAAGGCTAGCACCAATTAAAGCTAGCCTGCACTTCTTACAGGCAATCTGCACCTCTTAAAGGGGAGGTGCATTCTGCCTGCAGCAGGTCATTCAACTGGCTGGGGAACAGAGTCAGAGCAGAAAAAAAACCTGCTGATGTCACAACAGGGGAGAGAGTGTGCTCCAAGGTTCTCCGATGCAGCCCTGGAGGCTTGGTGCAGGAGGTGAACATGAGGAGAGTGGTCCTGTTTTGACAGGGGGCCAGGAGGCCCTCCAGGCAAATTTGGATAAGGCAATGGAAGCAGATAGCCGCCGTGATGAATGCCAACAGTGTAGCCCCTAGGACCTGGACACAGTGCAGGAAGAAGTTTAATGACTTCGCATGAGTGGTCAAGGTAAGTGAATTTATCTTCAAATGCCATCTCCCACCATCTGCACCACTAGCCTCACACACTGCTCACCCACATCACTCACTGACCAACAATCTCTACCAAACACGACTCATACCTCACATTCATAGATTCACCTCACCCTCACACACTTACAACTGCTGCAAGTTTCAAACCCACATCTCACAGCTTGCTCACACTGTCAGCTATTCAACCATGACAGGCATATCACACAAACAAATTGCATCACACTCACTGACACACTTCCCTTTCTCATGCAGGACAAAGTGGCTCACAACGGGCACCAGCAGAACCTAACTGGTGGGGTACAGGTGTGCCTGCAACCCCTGACCCCGATGGAGGAGGCGGTGCTGGCCATTATTGGGAGAGCCATCGCTGAGCCCATGACCAGCAGCCAGGCTGAAAAAATACAAAATGCCAGTATCCTCATATGTAATCCTCTATCTCACATCCCACTTCCCCCTAATCCCACAATCTAATTTACAAGCTGCACATAATGTAAGCATGCACCTCTTGCTTTTCCCCCACTCCCCTCACCGTTGTACCTTTCTCCTTTCAGATAGCCAAGAACTGCACCTGACCAGGCACTGGTGGAGGAGCACAAAATTGAAGAGCACCAAGATACTGATGATGAAGACACAGCACCGATTTCACACTCGCAGCCACCAGCTCAGATACTGACAATCCGCGTACTTTAGAGGATAGCTTAGATGTGAGATCTGCATGTGGTGAGAAACTGGGCATGAGTGGCCTGCATCCTAGGCAGGGTGAAAGGATAGCGCAGGTGCCAGCTCCACGGAGGGCAAGGTCGCATACAGGTTCTGCTGCAGAGGACTCAGATGAGCACTTCAATGGGGCGGCCTACAGAAGAACGCTGATGGATATGCACAATTAAATGCTTGGTGCATTGGCAGGCCTGCCAGAAAGCCTGAGCATGGAGGAGTCCGACACCAACCTTGCACAGGGCTTTGTGCAGAGCTTGGAGCCCATGATTTCTAGCATGGAAGTGATGGGCAGCTCCATTAGTGCACTTGTGGACCCAAATATGATGGCCAATGTCTCAGCTTCCATTGCAGCACAAGCAGAAGTCACCCAAAGTCTGAGTGCTGCAGTGGAAGCTCAGAATTCTATCACACAAACTCAGACTGCTCTCATGCAGGCTCAGCTTGCTGCCACGCAAGCTCAGACTGCTGCCATTATGGCTGTGTTTACCAGTGTTGAAAGGGGCTTGCAGGCTGTCACAGCAGTCCAGCAGTCTGTTCTCCAACAGATGACTAGGATTGCTGAGGCGCCGTCCCGGGGGAGTGACAGTGGCTCCGTGGAGCACGAACCTGCTGTCCTCTCTCAGGATGGAAACATTCACCCTCCCACCACTGCCGCTCTGCCAGTGCCTTTGCTGTTGCCTGTCAGCCAGCCAGCCCAGACTGAAGTCACCCTTGCCAAGGTGGTGCAGTCTAAAGCCGGACCTTCTAGGCTCAGAGCTGCTCGAGGCCGTCCTGCAAGGCCATCTGCAATCTCTCCCACTGAAAGTCAGCAGCCTTCCACCAGCCATGCTGTAGCCACTGGCGTAGCACTTCGTAGGAGCAGTAGGGCAGGCAAAGGCAAACGGAAGACAGGCATTAAGGGAACACACAAGGATGATTAGTTGACCTTATTATGTAATATTGGATGGATTGATGTATATAGTGGGTTTGGAATGTTTCTGTTGTGGTGGCTTTTACTTCAGCATTGTGGCCAAGAGGATGCTGTGATCGTCAGCAGCAGATGGAAAGTAAGGTGTGGGACTATTGTTGAATGGGGAATTGGGGTTAAGTTCACTGGTACCACAGTTGGATGAGTCGATCTCAGACAGCCCGGGCAGAAAGGGGTTCTCTGGGTTGCCTCCTCCTCTTCTGCTTCCTTGTCCTCCTTGTCTTCCTCCTCCTCAGCTGGTCGCCGCGTGCCTGGTGGCAAGGGCTGTGCCCTCATGATTGCGAGGTTGTGGAGCATGCAGCAGACCATGACGAATCTTGAGACACGCTCTGGTGAGTACTGCAGGGCTCCTCCAGAGTGGTCCAGGCAGCAGAAGCATTGTTTAAGGATGCCAAAGGTTTGCTCTATCAGATTCCGTGTGGCAGCTTGGCTTTTGTTATATACATGCTGCCCACGTGTGCGTGGTTTGTGCAGCAGAGTCATGAGCCAGATGGTCAGCAGATAGCCCTTGTCGCCCAGTAGCCATCCTCTGGTTTGTCATGATGGTTCGAAGACTGAGGCACCAGCAGGCTGGTGCAGAATAAAAGCATCATGACTGCTGCCAGGACACCGGGCATTCACCATCATGATGTGCTGAGCATGGTCGCACATTCAACAAGCGGTAACCTTTGCGGTTGCATTACATCTCAGCACTTAGATGCCGTGCCCGCAAAGCTATGTGGGTGCAGTAGATGGCGCCCTGCACCATGGCTGTTATCCTGGCAAAACCACATGCACACTCCGTCTGCTTCCCTCTGGTCAGAGAGAAGGCAATGAATTCGCCACTCCTGGCATAAAGAGCGTCTGTCACCTCTCTTATGCAGCAGTGGTCAATGAACTGGGAGATTTTACAGATGTCGCCTGGTCCAGCCTGGAAGGATCCGACGAGAAAAAATTCAGGGCCACTGTCACCTTCACAGCCACTGGCAGCAGTGTCCTTGCCCTGGACTGAGGCTGCAGGTCTGGTTGCAAGAGGTGGCAGATTTCAGTGATCACCTCCTTCGTAAAGCGTAGTTGCCTCACACACTGCTCCTGCCTCAGGCTGAGGTAAGTGAATTGTCCTTGGAAAACCCTTGAAGTCAGAAGCAAGGCCTTCTCCACTTGCAGTACCACACCCTGTCACCTCCCCAACTTTAAACAACTCTGGAAAGCACCAAACTCTTCAACAAACCTACACAGAGCCTGTACAAATTAATCAGCAACTAACCTGAAAGTGGTTGCTGATCCCTTTAAATATCGCTGGTGTGGGGTCCTTGCTGCTGCTGCATGTTCAGCTGTGCGAGGTTAAGACAGGGCATTAGCTCCAGCACTGAGGATGACAATGGCAGTGTTGGCATCAAATCAGCATTGCGCGCTAATTGACGTCACGATCTATCAACTCAAGATACTTCCGGCACACGCTCCTAATGCCTGCCCTACCGCCCTCACCAAAATGGCATCCGGTGCAGGCCACGCTAGAAGTGTGCATGCATGAACACCATTTTTGACACAAAATGCCACCTGTAGGGCCAAAATATCAGGTGCTAAGGAGCTGAATTTCTAGCCCTGTACAACCTTATCAGGGACAAGAGTGCTTCTAACGAGCTAAGCTGAAAACATGGTAGATGCTAAAAACACTGTTTTTGATCAAAGTTTGCATTCTGCATTATGCTCTGGATGGTGGAAAACATAGAGATAGAAATTCTTCTGCACCCATGCAAGTGCAATTACGAGGCAAAATTGGTCAGGGGCCTTCATCATTCATGAAGTGGGCTGCCAGCACCAGTAGAGCTATTGCTTTGCAGCTTGCCTAATTAGAGGTGGGGGGTGGGGGCGGAGGCGAGGAAGGAGGGAAACGGGTGTCCCTGGCACTATTTAAAGGCAACCTGCATCTCTTAAAGGGGAGGTACACTTTGGTTGTAGGTAACCAGAAGGCAACTTCTCAACACAGCAGCCCAAGGAGAGGCTTCAAGGGCCCCCGCTTCTCAGACGCAGTATCGGAGGTCTTGGTGGAGGAGGTCAGCAGGAGGAGGGATGTCCTCTTTCCACCAGGTGGCAGGAAGGTATCCTGACAAGCTGCTTGACAGCAGTGGGCACTGGTGGCAGAGCGTGCCAACATCAGAAGCATTGCCCACAGAACAGGGCTTGGAAAAAGTTTAATGACTTGACCATGGTTGCTAAGGTAAGATTGCTATCCCCTATCGTGCATGACTCTCTGCAGAACCTTGGACTACCTGAAGCCCAGCACTCATAACCTTTCTCTCTGCCTGATTACCAGCACTCTCCTCCATTCACTGCAGCACACTTCATCTCCTCTCCTTCTGCTCCTAATGCTACATTCTGATCCTCCTACTCGCCTCACTATTATTGCCTTTACCTCTTCACACCTCTGCTACCCTTCACACACAAGCACCACTTTTCTACCTTCACATGCACATCTTCAAAGCATCTCACTAGGCTACTACTAACACTCTCCATTCTTTCTTGCAGGCCAAGTTTGCGAGCAATAGCAGGGAGGAGGCGAGTAAAGGAGGAGAAAGAGAGCCTATTCAGGTCCTCTCCCTAATCAAGGAGGACGACATGCAGATCATTAGGATGGAACGCGCCGGGGTGTAGAGAGAAGAGAGGACATGTCTTGCAGGATCCTTGGCTATATTACACTCTGGGGGAAAAATTAAGTATCGCCCCGTTTGGGGCGCTATTATCGGCCGTGCGCAAAGTTTAGCGCCTGGCGCTAATTATCGCCTCCAACGGCAAACTTGGCTTTTATCGCCCCTGGAGGTGATTGGAGCGCTAAATCAGGTGCTTCACACCTGTCTTAAGGCGCAAAGGCCGAGGAGCGAGGCGAAGCTCATGTGATGTCAGTCAGCAATGGAACACAGACACACTGGCTCCGGCCAGTTCTTAAAGGGGAGTTCTGACGAAAGGTCATCGACCTGAAACGTTAACTCTGTTTCTCTCTTCACAGATGTTGCTTGACCTGCTGAGTTTCTCCAGCATTTTCTGTTTTCATATTAAAGGGGAGGGTTGATTTTGCTCTCCATCCACATCCTGCTCATTGCAGCCTTGAATCTCAGCCTGGAGAGACCTGTACATCAATTCTGCTGGAAAGAACAATGGAGAGACCCAGGGAAAGAGCTCAGAGTGCAGCCCCCACAGTCGCTTCTAAATAGATACAAGGAAGGGCAAATCAAAATGAACCTGCAAAGTGCTGCTCAGTATGCAAAACTCCTTCACACAGTGTTGAATCTCTCCAGAAGTCTCTCTCTGTCTCTCTCTCAGATTGTGTGGTGCAAAAATGTCACCAACAAAAAAAGGCAGGAAGCGGTCGCCATTAAATAGCGCTATCCCAGTCCCTTCCTGACTGCAAAACGCTCCCCTCAACATGTCGTTGCTGGCGGCAAGTGGTAAGGCAGGGGCGCCACTCAATATCCGGTCTGGGGCACTACTGGGGCGTTGCACACTCGACTGATGTCACGATCAGCCAGCGCAGGAGATCGCGGCGGTAGTGTTTAGCGCCGCCGCAAAATGTCTAGTTAATTTCACGAGCGGCGCAAACATTGCCGCGCCCGGGCGCTAGTTGCTTTGTGCCCCATTAGCGCCCTCTTAAGGCGCTAACGGAAGGTGCAAACAACTGAATTTTTCCCCTCTGTCTCTTCTCACAAATCTCACCCTCACATATTATGTGTGGCAAAGTTTAGTTGCTTTCAGCTGCCACTTTCAGGTGAAGAAAATGTAGAGTGCCCAGATGCTGAGGAATTGGAAGAGAGCAGCACTCATGATGATGCAGCGTCACGTGATCTTAGCTTAGCAAGCACCAGTTCAGAGATTGGTACTACTCGTACTTTTCAGGATAGGCTAGAGGGCTGCACTAAGAGAAATCACTGAGCACTAATTTCCAGGAGCATGGGCAGGGGGTTGGGACTGCACAGGAAGCAGCTTGCCGGAGAGGGAGCACACATCTTAGCCCTGCTGAAGAGTGCACTGATGAAGATCTTGAATGCACAGCTTACATTAAAAAACTGATTCTGATATACCAGGACCGTTGAAATGCACGGGGCACCCTGCCAGCGAGCTTGCACACAATGGCATTGACCATGGAGGAGTCAAGCTCTAGTTTGTGTAGGGTCGTCCAATTTGCCATTGAGTCCATGCAGTCAAGCATGGAGCAAGTGGTCAGCTCTATGAACACTGCAGAGGGGCCCACAGTGATAGAGTCTCTGGTGATAGCACTGACAGCTTCGATGGGAGCTCTGACTGCTCTGGGAACGAGCATCTCCTCAGATTTTCAATCCATGATGGAAAGCATGGATAAGAGTGTAGAGAGCATGAATAGGGGCTTCCGGAGCATTAGTACACTCCTTCACCCTGTTCTCACACAGAGCAGTGACTGTAGAGATGAAGTCTCATGATAGTCATAGAGTAATACAGCACGGATAGAGGCCCTTCGGCCCATCGTGTCCGCGCCGGCCATCAAGCCCTGTCTAATCTAATCCCATATTCCAGCATTTGGCCCGTAGCCTTGTATGCTATGGCATTTCAAGTGCACATCCAAATGCTTCTTAAATGTTGTGAGGGTTTCTGCCTCCACAACCCTTTCAGGCAGTGAGTTCCAGACTCCAACCACCCTCTGGGTGAAAAAGTTCTTTCTCAAATCCCCTCTAAACCTCCCGCCCTTTACCTTGAATCTATGCCCCCTAGTTATTGACCCCTCTACTAAGGGAAAAAGCTCCTCAGCATCCATCCTATCTATGCCCCTCATAATTTTGTACACCTCAATCATGTCCCCCCTCAGCCTCCTCAGCTCCAAGGAAAACAAACCCAACCTGCCCAGTCTCTCTTCATAGCTGAAGCGCTCCAGCCCTGGTAACATCCTGGTGAACCTCCTCTGCACCCTCTCTAACGCGATCACATCCTTCCTGTAGTGTGGCGACCAGAACTGCACACAATATTCCAGCTGTGGCCTAACCAGTGTTTTATACAGCTCCATCATAACCTCCTTGCTCTTATATTCAATGCCTCGGCTAATGAAGGCAAGTATCCCATATGCCTTTTTTACCACCTTATCCACCTGTTCCGCCGCCTTCAGGGATCTGTGTACTTGCACACCCAGATCCCTCTGACCCTCCGTCTTGCCTAGGGTCTTTCCATTCATTGTGTATTCCTTTGCCTTGTTAGTCCCCCCAAAGTGCATCACCTCGCACTTTTCCGGGTTAAATTCCATTTGCCACTGTTCCGCCCATCTGACCAACCCATCTATATCGTCCTGCAGACTGAGGCTACCCTCCTCGCTATTTACCACCCTACCAATTTTTGTATCATCCGCGAACTTACTGATCATACCCTTTACATTCATATCCAAGTCATTAATGTAGACCACAAACAGCAAGGGACCCAGCACCGATCCCTGTGGTACCCCACTGGCCACAGGCTTCCAGTCACAAAAACAACCTTCGACCATCACCCTCTGCCTTCTGCCACTAAGCCAGTTTTGTATCCAATGTGCCAAGGCACCCTGGATTCCATGGGCTCTTACCTTCTTGACCAGTCTCCTGTGCGGGACTTTATCGAAGGCCTTACTGAAATCCATGTATACCACATCCACTGCGTTACCCTCATCCACACACCTAGTCACCCCCTCAAAAAATTCAATCAAATTAGTCAGACATGATCTTCCCTTGACAAAGCCATGTTGACTATCCCTGATTAATCCTTGCCTCTCCAAGTGGAGACAAATTTTGTCCCTCAGGATTTTTTCCAATAATTTTCCTACCACTGATGTTAGGCTCACTGGCCTGTAGTTCCCCGGTTTTTCCCTACTACCCTTCTTGAATAATGGTACTACATTAGCGGTTCTCCAGTCCTCTGGCACATCCCCTGTGGCCAGAGAGGTCCTGAATATATGTGTTAGAGCCCCCGCAATCTCCTCCTTTGCCTCACACAGCAGCCTGGGATACATTTCATCCGGGCCTGGGGATTTATCCATTTTTAGGCCAGCTAAAACCGCCAATACCTCCTCCCGCTCGATGTTAATATGTTCGAGCATATCACAGTCCCCCCGCCCTATTTCTATGTCTACATCGTCCTTCTCCATAGTGAAAACAGATGCAAAAAATTCATTTAGAACCCCTCCTACATCTTCCGGCTCCACACACAGATTGCCACTTTTGTCCCTAATGGGCCCTATTTTTTCCCTAGTTATCCTCTTACCCTTAATATACTTATAAAACATCTTCGGATTTTCCTTTATTTTGCTTGCCAGTGTTATTTCATGGCCCCTCCTTGATCTCCTAATTTCATGCTGTTCTTTCTCAGGATGACAGCATGCTGGCCTCTGACCCAGTGCCTTTGTTGGTTCCTCACAGCCAACTGCCCAGACTACCCTGCCTGATACTGAGACACAGCAGTCTGCAGCTGGGCCCTCAAGGGCCAGAGCTGCTTCAAGTCGCTCACCACAGCCATCTCAAGTGCCCTCAGTGGAGGATCAGCAGCCTTCCACCTCTCAGACTCCTGCAACAGGGGAACCATCTCATAGGAGCAGTGGAATAGGTAAACAAGCACAGATAGCAGACACTAAGGGATTGCACTGGCATGATTTCATTTCAATATTAAGAGATGGAAAATTTGTTAAATCTTCAGTGTACGTGATGTTAAGTAAAGAGGTTTTTCTTCACATTGATGTTAGTTTTTATATTCTTAGTTATGTAAGAGGAAGACACATGAGGTACTTGTGTTGGAAGATATTCAGAAGGTTGGTGAAAAGAGTGGGTCAGATGGTAGGTGGGACTGTTGGTGAGCTGGGGGGTTGGGGTGGGGGTGGGGACGGGTTTGCTTAAGAGAATCTCTCCTAAATAATTTGTTGCCTTATAGCTCTGGCAGCTGGCAGCACTGCATTGGTCTTCCTCATCATTCTTTTCTTCCTCGTCCCCATCTTCACCTTCATCTTCCTCCTCCACTTCTTCCTGTGTGGAAGGCCACAAGACTTGGCCCTTCTGACTTACATAATTGTGTAGCATATAGTAAGCCACTACAAATCTGGAGAGTCACTCAGGGCAATACTGTAGGACTCCTCCGGATCGATCAAAGCACTTGAACCTTTGTTTGAGAATGTCTATGATTTGCTCAATGAGCACACTATTTTGTGTGACTCTCATTGTATCAGCACTCAGCATCTGCGCTGGGGTTCCTGACAGGAGTCATGAGCCAGGGTCGAGGGGATACCCCTGTCTCCAATGAGTAAGCCTGACACCTGCTGGTCTGGGTTGAAGACAACGGAGGGTGTGGGGACGGGGTGGGATTGTGGCCTGGTGCAGTATGAAGGCATCATGACTACTGCCAGGAAACCAGGCACAGGCATGCATTATTCCCTGCCTATGGTCATAGACCAGCTGAACATTTAGAGAGTGCAACCCATTCCTGTTATAAAACATGGCTGGTTGTTGAAAGGAAGAATGCAGGGCAATATGTACGCAGTCAATTACATCTTGCACCGGGGGAAATCCAGCAATCCAGACAAATCCAAGAGCTTTCTCCTGATCAACAGCCTGCATTGGAAGGTGAGGCATTGCTGGCTCTTTGTGAAAAGAGAATCCATCACCTGCTTGATGGCCATATGTACAGCAAACTGACTGAGGTTGCTGATGCCACTTGTTGCAGCCTGGTATAAGCCTATGGCTTAAAAGTTGAGGGCCATAGGTGTGAAGGTTAAGGCGTGTGCTCTGGTGTTTGGCTCCAATTCCTGCTGCAACAGGTGACATAGGTCAGTGACTGCCTGCCTGCTGAAGTGCAGCTCCTTTGTCATGTTCAGGTAAGACATCCTATTGCAAACCACCCACATGCTTTAACCTTGCCTCCTTCCCCATCTTCTTTGAGCCTGGATAAGTCTATGCTGCCGTGCTTTCTGCTGCTGCTGCCATTGCCACATGGCAACCTCAATGGTAATCACAGCAACATTCCCACCTTCCCCAGTACTCCTGCAGCCAGTGAATTGACAGAGTACAGCTGCAATGGAATAACATTCTCCAACAGCTTGTTTAGTATGAAAGACTTTCCAAACTCAGCCAAAGAATGGGTCCAAAAATCCACTGCAACCATAAACAACTATCCAGAGACTGACGGTAATGGAGGTGGATATCCCTTTAAATACTGCTGCTTCAACCTGCTTCCCGAGTGTTTGCATGCTTTTCTGGGCAAACTTAAGAATGAACAAATCAAATGCACCCAGGCACCCAGGCACCATATTCCCAAAACGGTCCTAATACAAGCATAGGACCTCTATTTAAATATTTTAATGAGCCCAGCATTCATTTCAGGCAGCTACCAGGGATGCCTATGGAGCACCTTAACCAATATGGTGGCTGTCGTATTTTGTGCAAGCTTTTGGCGCAGGACACCCCACCGTGAAATTGGTAAGTGGTACGCCAATTTTACGCAAGAAAACTGGGTGAAATACAAACAAATTTCTGCCCCATGGATCCACTAAACAGGCTCGAGTGCAATGAGATTACCCTCAATATGGTAAGGGAAGGTCTCTGAGGAGACAGGAAATGCTGGAAATACTCAGCAGATCAGGCAGCATCTGTGGAGAGAGAAACAGAGTTCACGTCTCAGGTCAAGATGCTGCCTGACCTGCTGAGTATTTCCAGCATTTTCTGCTTTTATTTCAGATTTCCAGCATCAACTCGCAGACAGAAGAGGAAGACACAGAAGAGGAAGAAGCAGGAGAGGAAGAAGCAGGAGAGGAAGAAGCAGAAGAGGAGGAAGCAGAAGGAAGGATACATCCCAGACAGTTCCTTTCTGGCTGGGATATCCAGGATGGAATCATCCACCTGTGGTACCAGTGACCACAACCCCAATTCCCCTTTCAACATTTGCCCCACACCTTACCTTCCCTCTGTTACTGACCATAACCATGTACTCTTGGCCACAATGGTGAAATAAAAGCCACCACAAAGCAAACTTTCCAATCCAACTTTATACACCATCCATCCAATATGACTTCAAGAAATCAACTAATCACCCTTGTGCATTCCCTTAGTGACTGTCTTGTGTGTGCCTTTGCCTATCCTACTGATGTCATGCAGTGCTACCCCAGTGGCTGCAGCATGGCTGGTGGAAGGCTGCTGACTTTCAGGGTGGGAGACTGCAGATGGCCTTGCAGGATGACCTTGAGAGCTGGTGGCTTTGAGTGTCAAATCGAGTGACAGTGTTTCTTCTTCTTTTTCTTCTTCTTCACTCTACTTTCCCTCTTCTTGGTCAACCACTGGCTGGATTCCTTGGGTGTATGAAATGAGAAAGGCACAAGTGTAGAGATGTGGTGAGGGGAGAGCGGGAAAGCAAGAGGTGCATGCTTACACCATGCGTACCTTGTAAATCAGAAGATATTGTGGGATGAGGGGAAGTTGGATGTGAGAAGGAGGATAACATGTGAGCATACCAGCATCTTGTATTCTTTCAGCCCCGCTGCTGGTCAGGGGCTCAGTAATGCCCCTGCCAAGAATTGCCAGCATCGTCTCCTCTAAGGGGGTGAGGTGAAGCTAGGAATGGGAGGTGTGCCTCGTGTTTGGTACAGATTGTTGGTAGGTGAGTAATGAGGGGGAGTCGTGCAATAAGCAGAGTGTGAGGCTAGTGGTGCAGTTGGTAGGAGACGGCTTTTGAAGATGTATTCACTGACTTTGATCACTGGTCTGAGGTCATGACGCTTCTTTGGGCACTGGAGCCAGGTCATGGAGGCAACACTGCTGGCAGTGACAGCCTCAGTGATCTGGTCCCACATTGTTCTTCCCGGAGAGTGCCCTGACCCCCTATGGGTAGAGGACCTCTCTTGCAGTGCTGACCCCCTGCACGAAGCTGGAAGGCTGATTATTTTTAATGTTTTTTTCCAAAAGACAGTTGAGTTCCAAGGGCTAAAAACTGCCTATTTTTAAATTATTTTTGTTTTTTACATTTTAGAAAGCAGTTCCCCTTTAAGGGACCAACACTGCTTTCTAAAATGACAGCCTTGCTTTAAGACAACTCTGCTCTTGCTTCAGTGACGCTACCGCCACACTACACTGGGCCTCCTGCTGAGTAGCAACGGAAAACCAGTCTTGCACGGTAGTTTAAATTAGCAGGCTACACCAAAATACTGGTGCTGCCTGCGCTATGATTTCGGGCGGCCGTTAACTTCGGCCCATGGTAGCACCAGCAGGTTTCCGGCCTACTGCAATTTCTAGGCCAGAGTTAACTATCAGTTGCTAAACTAAAGCTGCTGGATGTGGATCATGCTCTAGAAAATATATTGGCCCAGAAATTCGGGTTGGAGGCCTCCTGTGGGTGCAAGCCTCCGACCTGCACTTACCTAGCGTGCCAGCCGTTGTGCTGTGGGCCCGCGTGGGATTCCGATCCTGGGCCTCCTCCAACTGCCGGCACGCAGTGCTTGCGTACCCCAGGGGCGCAGTTAGTTTGATACGTCCCCTGGGATCACGTGGGCCATGGAGAGCCAATGGTAGCAGGGAAATGCCCATTCATAAAATTGACAGGAAGAGCTGTCAAAACTATAAATACTATAAGCCCCAAAACATCACTAAAACTTCAAATAAATTTTTTTTAAATCTCATTTTTAAAATAACTATAAATTACATAAAATAACTATTTTAAACAATAATTTAAATTTTTGAAAAAATTAATTACATTTTCTAACAGGGCTAAAAATAAACTTAACTTTCTTTAAAGTATTAAAAAATAATAAACCTGTTGAAAAAATGTTTTAATTTTAATTAATTCACCACTTACCTTGTTAAAAGCAGGCCTTGCGCCTGCTTTTTACATGTGTAACTTCTGGAGACTTACCCTCCCAGAGAACCCTTAAAAAAAAACGGAAGTTCCAGGTGCACGCGCTGTACCATGTTATTATGCAGTCCAATGTAAAAAATAATTTGCATGCCATGACATCCTTTACCTTAATCAACACAATAAAATGTCCAGTTTCTATATTTTTCAAACAACTACATCAGCTGCACTGAAAAAGAAAGTTCAAGAAACATGAGAATCCATTCCTTTATGCACAAGGACAACAAGAGTGCATTCACACTATAGTGCTGCAGAGCCCAACCTGACACTGGAAGCAAGCTGAGTGAGACACCCTAAAGGAGAAAATCTCACACCACGCTGTTTTAGTTAATTCATGCATTAACATCCAATTTACACTCTCCAAGTTTATCAGTAGAGCAAAGCCAAAACAAATTTACACCAATGCTAATCTTGTTGTGTGAATGCACCCATAAAGAGCAGATTCAGGAGCTTATCAGAAGCCAAGTTGATGAAACTAGACACTGATCTGTATCGGAAGTTTTGCCCAAAATTAAATACTTAATGGTATATTTTCTATATTTAAATTTTTTAAAATTCAATCTTGATTTTGTACTCTGTGACTTTTGAGGGATATACTTTTAATAAAGTTTTAGGGACAAATAATTTCTGTGGAAACTTTATACCACAGTACTTTAAAAAAAATCTTTACCTTATACAGTGAGTCTACTTGTTGAGCTGACACCCTGTGCTCGTGTCTAGCTTGGCTTCAGGCCCAACAGCTGCCCATAACTTGTAAAGTATGAATGCCAGGGGATTTTCACAGTTGTTGTATTCGACTTTTTGTACATATTGCAATATTCACTACGTTTGTTTTAATGCTCTAATTTGTTGTGCTAGAACATAAGTAATTTCTGTTTTTATGTCCTATTAGCAAACCAGGCTAATGGTTGCATTCCAGTTTCGAGTCAATCTACGCATGCCAGAAAAATTAATGTAGAACTGTAAGTATCCTATCAGTGAATTAAGGGCACTCACTTTAGTGCTTGATTTGTATGCGTTTGAGAAGTGGCCGACAATAACACAATACTTTAAACAGCTACAACACTTGCCATGGTCCTTTCATAATATTGAATAACTTCAATCAAGGCATAGCTCTGTAACTACAGTTTCACTGATTGGTATGCAACTAACTATCAAACTGAGGTGTGGCAGGTGGAATGGACCAGTCGATGCTCAGTTGCTGGACTGGGAGTTAAACCAGCTGAAGAGTTTATGTCCACACAAGATCTAACCTGGAATGGCATGCCCCAAATTGTGGTAGGGTGGGAGCATGAGAACTGCATCCTAGTTAAATGGGGGTTAAAAAATCATAAAAGAACAAGAAAAATGTTGGAAATCTGAAATAAAAACAGAAAATGCTGGGAATACTCAGCATGTCCAAGCTTTTGAAAAGAGAAAACATAGGATATTGGGGTTGTAACCTTTATTAGAATTAAGAATTGAAAGATAAACAGGTGTTTTAGTAAAGGTGAAAAAATTAGGGAGAAAAGCGGTTAGCACTATTGCCTCACAGCACCAGGGACCCGGGTTCAAATCTGGCCTCGGGCGACTGTCTGTGTGGAGTTTGCACATTCTCCCTGTGTCTGCGTGGGTTTCCTCTGGGTGCTCCGGTTTCCTCCCACAGTCCAAAGATGTGCAGGTTAGGTTGATTTGGCTATGATAAATTGACCCTTAGTGTTAGGGGATTAAATACGTGGGGTTACAGGGATAGGGTGGGATATGTGTCGGTGCAGGCTCGATGGGCCGAAATGGCCTCTATCTGCACTGTAGATTCTGTGATTCTGTGATTCTGTGAAAAGGAGGGAGAGAATCAACAGATACATCAGCACAGAGGGAGAAAGTTGATTGAATGACCTGCAAACTGTTTAATAGAAAGCAGCTCACTGATATAAAGACCTTGATTTGGATGGGGATTGGGGTGGGAGGGGGGTGGGAAGGGTGTGGAGGAGCCCAGTAGCAGACGAGTTACCCGGCAAGGCCAGGGACATGGAGGCCCTGCCGATCTTAATGGTAAGGCTTCATTTAAATAATCCTATGCAGAGACCCGCCCGACAACCAGTCAGATTGACTACTGCGAAGAGTCCCCGGCAGTTAGTGGAAGGTGAAAAAACTTGGAAGAAACCCATGCAAACAAAAAGAGGGGAAGAAAAACAAGCTGAAAGGGCAGCAAATCTGAAATTTAAAATGAAAATGTAATAAAACACAGTTGGCCTGAAAAAATTAAGTCAACTTGGACCCCACCAGCACTGTGATCTGACAAAGGAGGTTTGATATTTCCCATCAATTAGCATGTTCTGGGCAAGGGGGAGGGAAATTTAGGGCAAAACTCATTACTACACCTTTCTCGTCTGAATCGCAAAATTTTAATGGGGGGAGTAATTCTTCCTCCTACCCCCTCTCACATCGTGATATCAGCTTTGGCAGTGGGACCGGTGGGGTGCTAGGCTCCCCCAGATAGCTATGCTAGTCCCACACAGCAGGACGCAGACATACTTGCCATACAGTGCCGTAAGCAGGCTCATCATGCCGTACCCAAATAGCATTGAATCCAAGTACAAATGGGATCATTGGGCTACTTAGGACATAACTACCCATGCACCCACCACCACCCCCCACCCCCCACCCCCCCACCGCAATGGATCAATAAGGTTCTGCTCTGAAATTCTGCCAGTTTTTTGGAGCAGGCAACCCCAGTTGCACCAGTTATTCAAATGCCCCGTTCCTGGCATCTGAGATGGGGTCAAGTCAAAGGCATATGGGCAGGTGAAAGAGCAGCAGAGCGAGGCTTCTGGAATTTCAATTGCAACTTCTTCACCCGAAACATCAGCCCCAATATTTATGGGGAGGCGGGGAGGGTTAGAAGGCCGAAAAAGGTCGAAGAACCTGGAAAGGCTGGGACGTGGAAATCCTACTGAACTTAGCGGCACTATCATTTTCTTGTTCCTTTTCCCGCCCGGCAGCCAGCCAAATTGGCAACATGGCCACCAGCCGGAAGGGAAAACCATCAGCAGGAGGCCACAGCCGGCGACCTTTGGGGATGGTCCCTATCAATCGGGAGGGGGGAAGGTCAGTGATCGTGGCTTGTGGGGGAGGAGACGATTAGCCATTGTGGCAGGGGGAAAGAGAGGCTGTGATCGGCAGGGTGGAGTCCGAAGGCTTCCTTGAGGGGCCTGGGGGGAGCATTCCTGCTCCTTCTGGCCTAAAAGGAGTGCTGGAAATGGCGCTTAACTGGTGGAGCCAACAGCTCCCGCTTCCCTTTTGCTGCCGGGTTTCCCGACCCCCGGGGAACCCGCCCTGCAGCAGTGAATTTTAAATTGGGCTCCCAATTGTACTGTGAGAGCCCGATTTAAATATGTTAATGAGATGTTCCACCTCTCCACGGCAGGACACAGGACACTCAGACGCCTCAATATCTGCTGCCATAAAAAAGGCGGTGAGCACGTGCGCGGTGTTTTGGGGAGACTTTCCCCATATTTAAGTCTTTACCCCCTCCCCCGACCCCCTCCCGCCTGTCAAGGGGGATTAATATCACCTCACCTCCCATTCCGCGAAGACCCACACCACATCACAAGCATTCCTTGCTGTAAAGAAATTGGAGGATATAGCTAAGGTCTGAAGTTACTAAAGTCAATGTTCAGAAAAAATACCGTTCCTGAAGCTTGCATTGAGTTTTGTTTGCACAGTGTGGGAGACCAAAGACAGAGAGGTCAGAGTGGGATGTGGGGGAGAGTTAATCTGGTGAGCCACAGAGAGATCAAAGTTATATCTGCAGACAGAATGGAGATGTTCAGCAAAACAGTCACTTAATTTGCATTTGGCTTCCCCAGTATAGAGAAAGACTATGCCATGAACAGAGAATACAGTGTACTAAATTGGAGGAAGTATACATGAATTGCTGCCTCAAATATGAAGAGTGTTTGGAGCTCTGGACAGTGGTGTGGGAGGAGCCAAAGGACCAGTTACATGGAAAGGTGCTAGGGAAAGAGTAGCTGGAAATAGGGTGGTGGAAGAGTGAACAAGGATATCACAGAGGGATTGGTTTCTCTAGAAAATGTAGCTGGGAAGGGAGGGAAAAATGCGTTGGTTGATGGGATTGTATTGTAGGTGAAGGAAATGGTAGAAGATAATGTGGCGGAGGCTTGTGGAGTGGAAGCTAAGAGCCCGAAGCAGAACAAACACAGTTGTTAGTGTAATTGAAGAAGAGATCAAGGAGGGGCCTGAGTAAGATCGGAACAGAGTGTTGGATGCACTGACTGATCCGGAGGCCTCTCTTTTTAGGGGATGGATGCAGATATTCCTGGTGCCTCCATTCGCTCCAGGTAGTGCTGCGTTATGTTGAATCCTTCTTGTATATAGGCACTAAGGATAGATTAGACTCTGCTGTGACCCCTGCCATCTGTTTCAGGTCCTCTGAGATGGTCCTCAATGTCTCCATGTGAGTGCGATGCTCATCCAGTATCTTTTTTAGAGCAAAGTCCCAGGGAACCTAGTCCATAGGCTCTGGACTCAAGGGCTGGCTTAAGTGGAGCCTCCGCTCCCCACTATCAGATCCCATTTTCACCTCTTGCACCCTCATGTCTTGTGTCTTAGCCACTAAAAAACCCTCACGGAATTACCTACACCTCTGAAGATACTTCTTTGGTTTGGTGAGTAAGAAAAGATACATTTTGACATGAGTGAAGGTGTGACTGGTTGGCCAAAAGCAGAAAGCCACCCATCTCTTTCTTCTTCCTCCTCCTCAGTGGCATCTTGCTTTGGATGGACTAGAGAAGAAGAATATGAAGAGATGTTATTATGTAATTCTCCTACCATAGCAGTTCCTCTGTGTAATTTGAAGAAACTAGCATGTTTCTTGCTGGTTTGTTTGCATTCCAAACCATAATACAAGCAAGCTGTGGATGGTCCAGCCAAATCTGCAGATGCCACTGGCCCTTCAACATCTCTTCCACAACAGCTGCAGTGGTATGGCTTCCAAGGATCTCCAGGGCTTCTTTCTCATGAGTGGTCAGAGGTCTAGTTGTTGGATGGACCACCAGCATGTATAGGCCACCTTTTATTGTGAGACATGTGTATTACAGTGAAGTCTGGATAGTATTTTGTTACAACAGTTTAACACATCAGACGGGGCAAAAATCAAGAAAAGATATAGGTGTGGTGAGTTAGGGAGGCTTGCTCATCACACTGTGAAGGAAGGTGCCTTTGTGGGTAGCAGGAGGCACAGGATGAAAGAAGGGATCAGAGGTTAAAGATAACAGCGAACGCTGTTAGTTCGCCGTTATTACCGCAAATTTCAGCCCATTATGTCTTTGTTTATCCATGGTGTTTCATTATTGGTTAGTTTGTTCTTGTTTTTTAGTGTGATATATTTCTCCTGGACTCTAATGATCGCTGTTTCAAATATTTCCCACTCTGTGTTTGCCTATATTATTACTTTGAGCCTCATATATTTTATTCTCCTGATTATTTGAATCACTCTTCTTCACACCTTTTCCAGCACACTATATGGTTTCCGTAGTGAGAGTTCTAGAACTGCAAACAGTACTCCAGGTGTCGTACCCTTTGCACTTTACTCTATTCCTCTAACATACTAATATCCCATTTGCTTTCTTGACATTGGTTTGATGTCTTGCTGTATCTATCTACTATCCCCGATCCAGTTGCTGTTTTGGTTATCTCGGTCTTTTCCAATTAATCCTTTAAGCTCACTGTTTATTTCATATATTCGTTCCTGGCATGTGATCATCACTGGCAAGGCCAGCATTTATTGCCCATTCCTAATTGCCCTTGAGAAGGTGGTGGTGTGATGCAGAACTGCATCCCTGACATGTCAGACACTCCTATGTAGCTGGGAACATACTCCCTGGAAAAAGCATCTTTTGTAAATTCATGAAGTGAAATATGAACTTTCATTCTGACTTTCCCCAAACCCTTGCTAGCTGCACCTCTTGCAATCCCCCTTGCCTTATATCATCCCACTCAAGTAGTCAAAAATCTGAAAACTCTCCGACTCATTCTCCATACCCTTTAACATTCTTTTTTTGCAAGTAACTATCTAATTCCCTTTTTTTTAAATAATGGAATATGATTCAATAAGTGGCCTAGATTTGCTGGAAGGGTGTGTAAGGCAGCGCACACCGTTATTTGGACTTTACAGCTCCTTGTTCATATCGATCTATGTTTACACCATCATTTGCTGGAACGTCAATCCATCGATGGCATGGCAAGGTCTTTGGCAAATTAGGGACATCGTGGACGACATAGCCAATGGATTGTTTTGCAGACCAACCACATGGCATTATAAATAGCTTGGAACAGACACTATTTGACAGATTGAGGCTCTGAGTGTCGACGGGAGTGGTTGCTGGGAATGCCAAGGGTGAGGGCTCCCCACGAGATCAACCAGATGATGTGGAGGGAGGTGGCCAAGGCACTCAGCGCCACATCGGTCGTGCCATATTCAAGTGACCAGTGCAGGAAGAAGTACAATGACCTGACCTAACCAGGTCAGGCAAGGTAAGCATTCTCTGAGCTTCAATTCAGAATTCACCATTTCATTATGGGCCAGTAATTCCGGTCCCAACGCGTGAGTACGGACGGTGTACTCACGCGTGGGCCCGTTGGAAGTGCCGGATTTCAGCATGCACAGCGCATGCGCGGGAAACCGGCATTTTCTCTCCATCGAACCAAGGGGTTAAGAGGTCCAACGCGTCCTGCGCGCATGCGTTGAACTTCCTTCTTTTTGATAGGTTTGCGCGTGTGCAAGGGCCTGAACTTCTTAGAAATGAAAAAAGGAGGCGTAAGGAGTGGATTCTTGAAGGTAAGTGGTCTATTATTTAAAATTATTACATTTTTTCCACAGGTTCATTGTTTATAAGGACTTTACAGTAAGGTAAGTTTATTTTTAGACCCGATTTTGTAAAAAATTATTTTTTTCAAAAATTTTATTAATTGTTTTAAATAGTTTTTTAAAGTTATTTATAGTTTATTTAATTATTGGGATGTTTTTTAAAATTTTAATTAAAGTTAAACTAGTCTTTTGGGCGCCCGTACTTTTCATGAGTTTGACAGTCTTTACTATCAAATTCATGAATGAGTTTCCCCTCCCCTGATTGGCTGCACAGTGCTCACCTGATCCCAGCAGGCACATCGCACTAACTACGCCGCTGGATCAGGCAAGCACATCGCGCCGACATCTGAACCGGGCCAGTGACAGGAATTCCAAGCAGGCCCGGGCTTCAGATGTCGGTGCGCAGGGTGAGTGCACATCGGGGGCTTGCACGCGCGGCAAGCACCCGACCCTAATTTCTGGCCCAATAAGTATTAGAAAAACAAAAATTGTCAGTCACTTTAATTGTTTTTTTAAAGAATTGCTTGAGATGTAAAGAAGTTGCCCTTGTAATCTACTATTTGCAGAGTGGGGAAGGTCAGGTGCTTCCTGTTTGTTTGTTTGATTGGTCAAAGCAGAATCCAAAGCAAAGTGAGTTATAAAAGTCTGTTGGCGTGGGAGACAGGCCGTTCATGGATTTTATAGCTTTTGTCTCTGTCGAAGAAAATATTTCAATATCTTATAAAAAGCCTGTCAAATCAAAACCTCTACCTCACACAAAGCAACCCATCTAACCCTTTCCTTGTTTTTATCTCGCAGGGCAAGTTGGCACATAACATGCGTGAGCGTGCAGAGAATAGTAGAGGAGTCACCTTTTTGAAATATTTCACACAACACAAGGAGAGGGCCCTGCAACTGTAGGGATACTACGGTGCCACAGATCCACAAGGAGATGAGGGCAGAGACTGAGCATGGAGGAGGAGGTGATACACAGCATGCTATCTGAGTCCAGCATGTCGGGGGATCAGAGAACATTGGGAAGGGGGGAAGATGCACCCTGTGAGGTGGTGTCTACGACAGGCTCAGCGAGAGGGTAACTGGGAGCAGGATTACAGGCAACGTTCCCTTTAAGCTGCGTGGCTGTGCAATGCTCTTGAGCTCCCACGCAGCCAGCGAGTCAGTTTTTAAATAGAAAAAAAATGCGCATGCGTGGAATTTTGAATGGGCCGCACAGCCCAAAAACAATTACAGGGAACATTGGTTGCAGACCGCTACAATCATCGCCACTTTATTAGAGTCGTACTGTAGAGCACCCACCGACCTGTCCAGGCACTGGAAGCATAATTTAAGCACCCTGATTCTCCTCTCCACCACTTGCCGGGTCGACACATGTGCACGCTTGTACCTTTCCTGTGCTGCTTTGTTGGTGATGCAGGAGGGTGTCATCAGCCATGGCTTCAGTGGGTAAGTCTTGCCCCCTATGATCCAACCACTTCCTTGTCCCTCCTTGCTGAATAAGTCAGGGATATTGGAGTGGCAAAGAACAAAGGCTCTGTGAGCACTTCCCAGATGCTTTGTTTTAACATGCAAGGTCCTCAGTTAGGCATCGCAGACAATTAGGACATTTAGTGAATGATAACCTTTCCTGTTGATGAAGGTGACAGGTTCCTCAAGTGGAGTCTTCAGCAGCACATGGGTCCCATCAATAGCTCCCTGCACCCTGGGGAAGCCAGCAATCCTATGGAAATTTATGAGCCTGTCTCTTTACTGCACAGGGGTCATGTCGAATTTGATGAGGTTGGATGCCCTGTAGAATAGAACATCCGTGACCTGTTCAATGTAAGTTCACACATCTCCTTGGCTAATATTACAGGAGACATGGAGTCATAGGGCTAAAAATTTGGTGGCGCCGCGTTTGGGGCACCAAGCTCGCCAGGGCGCTGGAATTTGCGCTCTGGGCGGAGCCGCTTGCGCCCTCCCGATATTCAGTTGGAGCGCCCCAAGAGGGACTCGGGGCGCTGCTCGAGGCTCCCTGCGTCCCGCTTGGGGCGCTCAAACTGAATATCGCAGCGCTAGGTGCCGCAGCGCCACATGCTGCAGCACAGCGCGCTGCGGTACTGCAGGCCTTCCTCCCCTTCTTAAGGGGGAGGGGCCTGCACCAGCGCGATCACCGATCACGAGTGCCAGCAAAAGAGCCCGGCACCGAGGAGAAGTGCCGGGCTCTCAGGACACAGCCGGCACTGCCTGGGGGGGGGGATCAGGAGGCCGGGGAGGGCGGCGTGAGGAGGTGCTAGCAGGCGGCCACCGAAAAAAATGGCCGCCCCGCACCTCCACCTTAATTTGCGCCACTTCCGCCACAGGTAAGCCCCGTGAACCAGTCGCGTTTTGCGACCAGCGTTACAGGGAGGGGCACGACCCAATATCACGTCCAGGGCAGTAGTGGGGCACTGCGCACACCGATGACGTCATCGGTGGCGGCGCAGCGCTACAGGCCAACGCCGCCAGTAGTGCCCCGCTAAATTTCGCGGGAGGTGTGGCCAGTGGCGCTAAAGCCACTGAGTGCCCTCTTTAGGCGCTAACTGGTGGTGCAGCCCACCGAATTTCTAGGCCATAGAGTTATATAGCACAGAAAGAGGCCCTTCGGCCCATCGTGTCCACGCCGGCCATCAAGCCCTGTCTATTCTAATCCCATTTTCCAGCACTTGGTCCGTAGCCTTGTATGCAATGGCGTATCAAGTGCTCATCTAAATGCTTCTTCAATGTTGTGAGGGTTCCTGCCTCTACCACCCTTTCAGGCAGTGAGTTCCAGATTCCAACCACCCTCTGGGTGAAAAGGTTTGTCCTCAAATCCCCTCTAAACTTCCTGCCCCTTATCTTGAAACTATGCCCCCTGGTTATTGACCCCTGTACTAAGGGGAAAAGTTCCTTTCTATCTACCCTATCTATGCCCCTCATAATTTTGTACACCTCAATCAGGTCCCCCCTCAGCCTTCTCTGCTCTAAGAAAAACAACCCCAGCCTGTCCAGTCTCTCTTCATAGCTGAAGCACTCCAGCCCAGGTAACATCCTGGTGAATCTCCTCTGCACCCTCTCCAATGCAATCACATCCCTCCTATAGTGTGGCGACCAGAACTGCACACAGAATTCCAGCTGTGGCCTAACTAGTGTTTTGTACAGCTCCATCATAACCTCCCTGCTCTTAGATTCTATGCCTCGGCTAATGAAAGCAAGTATCCCATATGCCTTTCTTACCACCTTATCTACCTGTCCTGCTGCCTTCAGGGATCTATGTACATGTACACCAAGGTCCCTCTGATCTTCTGTCCTTCCTAGGGTCCTACCATTCATTGTGTATTCCCTTGCCTTGTTAGTCCTCCCAAAATGCATTACCTCACACTTTTCTGGGTTAAATTCCATTTGCCACTGTTCTGCCCATCGAACCAACCCATCTATATCGTCCTGTAGCCTGAGGCTTCCCGCCTCGCTATTTACCACTCCACCAATTTTTGTGTCATCTGCGAACTTACTGATCATACCTCCTACATTCATATCTAAATCATTAATGTACACTACAAACAGCAAAGGACCCAGCACCGATCCCTGCGGTATACCACTGGACACAGGCTTCCAGTCACAAAAACAACCTTCGACCATCACCCTCTGCCTCCTGCCACTAAGCCAATTTTGGATCCAATGGGCCAAATTGCCCTGGATCTCATGGGCTCTTACCTTCTTGACCAGTCTCCCATGCGGGACTTTGTCAAAAGCCTTACTGAAGTCCATGTAGACTACATCAACTGCACTACCCTTATCCACACACCTAGTCACCCCCTTGAAAAATTCAATCAAATTGGTTAGACATGATCTCCCCCTGACAAAGCCATGCTGACTATCCTTGATTAATCTTTGCCTCCCCAAGTGGAGACTAATTCTGTCCCTCAGAATGTTTTCCAATATTTTCCCTACCACTGATGTTAGGCTCACTGGCCTGTAGTTCCCTGGTTTATCCCTACTACCCTTCTTCAATAATGGTACTACGTTAGCTGTCCTCCAGTCCTCTGGCACCTCCCCTGTGGCCAGAGTGGTTCTGAAAATTTTTGTCAGAGCCCCTGCAATCTCCTCCCTTGCCTCACACAGCAGCCTGGGATACATCTCGTCTGGGCCTGGGGATTTATCTACTTTTAAAACCATTAGTACCTCCTCCCTCTCAATGCTAATTTGTTCACGTATATCACAATCCCCCTGCCTGATTTCTATGCCTACATCATCCTTCTCCATAGTGAACACAGATGCAAAATATTAATTTAAAACCTCACCTACATCTTCTGGCTCTACACACAGATTGCCACTTTGGTCCCTAATGGGCCCTACTTTTCCCCTAGTTATTCTCTTGCCCTTAATATACTTATAAAACACCTTGGGATTTTCCTTTATTTTGCCCGCCAGTGTTTTTTTATGCCCCCTCTTCGCTCTCCTAATTTCTTTTTTAAAGGTCTCTGGTGGCTGACTGGAGGAACCACATTGTAGAAATTTAGGGCCGTCATCACCTTCATAATCACAGACAAGGCCCTGCGGAGGTAGACTATGGCTTCAGAACTTTGTGGATCATCTGCATCCTTGCTGAGGAGTCTGCGCACGCACAGTGCCTCACAAGACATTTGTTTCCTGTTGATTCTCTGGGGAATGGGGGGCCGGGGTAGTAGTGAGATTGGTTCAGTGTCCAGTCATGGTGCCTAATGCATTGAGTCTGCTCCCTCTGCTCCTCCTCCACGTCATCCATAATGATCAAAAACAATGGATTTCCCAGTGGAACGGCCATAAGTGTAGAAAGAGGTTTGGGTCCTGAAAATTACTGGCTTCAAACACGAACAGGACTTTTCATGGCAAGACTAGCAAGAAAAGACTGCCAAAACAGAGAGAAAAAAAATTAAAACCTCTAAGAAAAATTTCCAGACAACGAGAGTGAGACTCCACAGTTGCAATGGTCCCTTTGTTGGCATCATGAGAGTCATGTGCTGACCATAAATCACATGATTACTAAGTTACCAACGCCATTATTTTCCAGCCTTAAATGGCTTTGGCATGATTAATGGCTATTTATGGTGTAAATGACTATTTATCCAACAAATTGGCGCTCGTTATTGACTTTAATGGTGGCCTGAGTAGCTTGAAAGAACTTTTAACCATATCACAGTTGTTCCATTATTTGCTGGATTTTTACGTTTAAATAATGGCACACACTGCTCATACATCATTATGATGTCACGTGTTCCCAGCAATTTCATGCCCAATATTTGTGGCAGAGAAATAAACATTCTAATCACTGTCTGTGTAAAGAATATTTTCTAACCTCCTCTTTAATTCGGTAAAACAAGACTTGCTACTCCTTTGTTGTGCCATTGTAATGAGGCTTTGCATTCTCCACAGATAGATGGACGAAATATTTGCCATTATTACTGGTTAAATGACAATTTAGCTGCTTAAGTACTTTGAGACGTCCGGTAGGTGTGAAAGGCGCTGTATAAATGCAAGTCTTTCTTTCTTTAAGATATGTGAAAGACGCATAACCATAGACGCACCATGAGTGACTGCTGTTCTTTTGTTCTCACGAGTGGATTCAGATTACATAGAAACATCCATAGCAAAATAATGGACACATATCATCTTGATTTAGGTTTGTTAGGTTTATTACAATATGAGGGCAATCAATGCTTTATTTGGGAAAAGAGGAAAATATGCCTTATAATTCTGGCATCTTGTGCATCCCTGATTTTCTTTGCCCCACCATTGGCGGCCATATCTTCAGCTGTCTAGGCCGTAAACTCTGGAATTCCCTCCCTAAACCTGTTTGCCTCTCCGCCTTCCTTACCTCATTTAAGACGCTCCTTAAAACCTACCACTTTGACCAAGCTTTTGGTCACCTGTCCTAATATTGCCTTATGGGGCGCGATGTCAGATTTTGTCTGGTAACATTCCCGTGAAGCGCCTTGTGACGTTTTACTCTCTTAAAGGTGCTATATAAATGCAAATTGTTGCTGCTGTTGAAACATGAGGGACTTATAATCAAATGTAATTTTTATAATTTTTGAATGTAGGATAAATGATTATTTAAATGAAGTTTAAAAGGCACTGTTGAAACAAAATGGTACTGTTAAACATTATTCTTTTAAAGTATCCCTCATATTACACTTTGGGCACATTATATAGTCGTGAGCAACATCTCTACTTCATTTCACAGAATAATGTCATTTTTTAATTTAAAAAGTAGTATAGTTAAGTTACACTTTAGTCTTAAATAATAAAATAATTATTTATTTATTTACCTGTGGATAACAGATTGTAGACTGATGCCAAGTTAGGCCATGATAGCTTTGAGATGGACTCCTTGCAAAAGATGCTTGGTTGGTGATTCCTGCAACAATATGTTCCGAGATGTTGAACAGAATATGTACAGGACTTCAAGGGATCCGAAAATGTGGAGAATGAGCTGAGCAAAGTATCTGGTGGCCAGGCTTGAGCAAGCAGCTTGAACAAATCATTAAGAACTGTAGTGAGTGTGCAGAGAATGAAAACAAATTTAACTGATTCTATGATTACTTCTGCCAGAGGGTCCATGCAGAAAGTCAGAGCTAATTTATTTGAATTGAAAGGAGTTGCATATCTACTGGCTGCAGACTACTTTTCACACTATGTAGAAATCATTCCATTAAATAAAATTACATCACGAGCAGTGGTGATACAAATGAAATCCATATTTACCCAGCATTGGATATCAGAAGAAGTAATGCTAAATATTGAAAGACCAAAGCCACTGTCTTCGGTACCGCCACAAACTTTGTTCCATAACCATCAACTCCATTCCTCTCCCTGGCCACTTTCCGAGGTTGAACCATAGTGTTCTCAACCTTGGCATCTTATTTAACCCTAAGATGAGTTTCTGACTCCATATCCGCTCCATCACCAAGACCGCCTACTTCCACCTCAGTAACATCGCCTGTCTCATCCCTTGCCTCAGCTCATCTGCTGCTGAAACCTTCATCCATACTTCTGTTATCTCTAGACCTGGCTATTCCAATGCTGTCCTGGCTGGCCACCCACTTTGCACCCTCTATAAACTTGAGCTCATCCAAAACTATACTGCCCGTATCCTAACTCGCATCAACTCCCGTTCACCCATCACCCCTGTGCTCGCTGACCTACAGTGTTCGTGGTCCAGAAAAGCCTCAATTTTAAAATTCCCATCCTTGTTTTCAAATCCCTCCATGGCCTCACCCCTCCTCCATCTCTACAATCCTCCAAGATCTCTGTGCTCCTCCAATTCTGGCCTCTTGCACATCCCCAATTGTCATCGCTCCACCATTGGCAGCCATGCCTTCAGCTGCCTAGGCCCTAAGCTCTGGAATACCCTCCCTAAACATCTCTGCCTCTCTACCTCTCTCTTCTTCTTTAAGGCACTCCTTAAAACCTACCTCTTTGATCAAGCTTTTGGTCACCTGTCCTAATATCTCCTTATCTGGTTCAGTGTCCAATTTTGTTTGACAACACTCTTGTGAAGCACTTTGGGATGTTTTACTATTTTAAAAGCACTATATAAATGCAAAATGTTGTTGTTGCCAAATAAATTACCACAATTCTTCATAGAAGATTTTATGAAGTTCCACAAGGAATACGAGTTTACTCATTTTACGTGTAGCCCTAAGTACTCAAAGAGGAATGGGAAATCAGAGACAGTGGTGAATTCCATAAAAGATCTGCTGAAAAAATCAACAGACTCATGCTTGGCATTGTTGGGGTACCATGCTTTGCCATTGTTAAACAGCTACAGCCCTGCAGAAGTATTCATGATTAGATTTTTGAGAACAATATTGATAGCATATTCCATTTCTTAATTGCCATATTTTGCCAACTTCTGGGACAAGGAGAGGGTATAAGTCCCATCAGGTGCAAACTATAATTTCACAGAGCTAGTTGAGAGTGTTAACAAATCTGAGTGAAGGTGATCAAGTCTGAATGCAAGATTCAAAGACCAGGAGAATAGCGGAACAAGAAGCCTCAACAGCTCAATGTTATGTTATACCAGCACTAAATGGTTCCATAAGAAGAAATAGTTGGCATATGGTTTATCTTCCCAAACCAACAGAAAAAGACACATCTAGAGAAACTTAACCTAGCACTCTGAAGGACTTGGTTAACCAAAGTAAAGACAAAGTACTGCTGAACTGGATCAGAGATTACTTCTTATATGTGGGAACAAGAAGACGGAGTTACTTGGACAATATCAAGAAGTACATTTATCCCTCCAAAAAATATGGACTTATAACAATAGTTCTGAGGGTGAACATTTATCTGAAGCCGATTATTTGAATTGATTCAGGGAAATGTATAAACGTCAGTAAAACCAGATCCCAATTATTTTCCTTTAAGTGTATGACAGAGAATCTGAACTTTATGTCAATATTTCTTAGAAAGGGGCTGTTAGGCACTTTGCTAGATTTCTGTAATGTAAATAAAGGCCAGCTGAGTGGGTATAATCCAATGCGGGGTGATGTGTAGTTGCAGGGGTTTGTGACCTAACTGGAAGCTAGATAGCTTCTGGAAACATGTAAATAAAGTTATGTTCTGGAGATCCGTTGTATCTAAGTCCATTCAAAAAGAACTCATCTGTTGGCCTCTGAAAGGTGTCATGATATTAAAGGTAACTGTGGTGGTCATCTTCACTGGCACTTGCAGAGCATATTTTGGCCACTTGACACTCAAAAGCTTTATCTAACTGCTCGAATACATCATAGATCTTTTCTCTAATAAATTTAAGGAGCCAGAAATTTATTTCAGATTATCAACAACATGTACTGGTGTTTTGTGTGCTGTTTCCATTGCATGATGATGGTGCTAACACCAACACCATTTGAAAATTGTAGTTTGTGATCTTACTGGAATAATTTTACAATTGTACAAGTTTTCAAAGAGTTGTTATTTATAAAGAATAGAATCTTGGGCAAGGGCTGTATAATACAACTTATTTAGTACTGTTGTGTATAACAACAAAGCTTATGAGTGACATAAGTGAAACCTAAATTAGTACTGTATTGCGCTCCCTAGATAGCAAATTCTATTGGTATAAGAAAAGGGGGAAATTCGACTTCTGTTTGAAATGAACATGCCACCCACCTGAAGCTGGTGTCAGGAGGCGCCTGCCAAACAGACGCCTCACTGGAGGTTATCGGTTGTGGGAGGGCAGGAAATTGGCCCGTGCTGATGCTGAGCCAGCCGGCAGGTCGACTTAGGAAGGGGGAAGCCGGTCATGGAGGGCTAAAGCACAGGGAAGCAGTGGACCACAGTATTTTTATGGAGCCAAGAGGAGCGCTACTGATTCCATAAAAATTCTACCTAAAACAATTCTGGGCCTTTTCTTCAACAGCCATCAGCGGTCCTTTTATAGGCTACTGGTTAGGCCGTTATAATGCCTGGTACAGATGGGCAGAGCATATATGGCACATATTGCATCCACTTGTACCTAAAAATTGTAAGCAGGGTCCTACAACTGGCATAGGACCCCGACTTGCATATTTAAGCAGCCTTGTGCCAGAAACAATCGGGCGTGCTGCTTGCCCCTTTATAAGCCCACCTGAAAATATCATCAGGCAAGACTTGGGCATCAGTGAGGCTGTTGAGATGTCCCCCTCCCCAGTTTTCAACTGCTGGACACCTGTTTATCAGGTGAAAAACAGGCAGCCGGCAGTCGAAAATCACCCCCATGATGCCACCATCAAATATAAGTGTAACTCCAGAAATCCTGCCAATTCCACCTGTGAATGATACCACCCCAAATCCTAAGTACGGGGGGTGGGGGGGGGGGAGAAATTCGGTACTTGAGCACTTCCTGTTAGCGCCTATGGGGGTCGATAACGTGGTGCTACCGGTTTTGCAACCAGGTACGCCGCTAGTACTGACAGCCACGAAATTGAGCTGGAGGTTTGCAGCAGCGGTAACCGCAGGTGTCACGATCGCCTGCGCCCGGAGATCGTGACATCATCTGGGTGCGCAGCGCCCCAGCTCAGAAGTTCACTCTCGCCCCCTGCCTGAGCGCCTGCCCTTAGCAATGACAGGGAGGCAGTTTACAGTCGGATGAGCGCTGGAGGAACGCTATATAAAGGGGTCAACTTCCGGGTTTTTTTTGTCGGCAAACAATGCTATCTTGTCAGTTTGACCCATTTGACCATTTTCAACTTGAAGGAATATTCTGGCTGAGAAAAATGTATCACTTTCATTTGGGTTACATTTGATAGTGCAACATTTCCATCATTTAATGGGGGCTGTACTGGCACTGGACCTCGCCCTCCAGCGTCACTGTCGGAGGCAGCGGAGGCAGAGAGAAAGATTGGAAAACGTGACCAGAGTGGGGAGGGCCAACATGGCTCTCAACAGGAGGCCTTACCCTCCAAGGGTATTCTGGGAGCACTTCTCCTGCATTCATCTTTCAGAGGAGCAGTGCCTTAGAAGGCTCCATTTCAGCAAGGAGGTGGTCACAGAGCTTTGCCACCTCCTGCAGCCAGATTTCCAGCCTCAGCTCAGGACCAGGACGTCTCTCTCAGCGGCAGTGAAAGGTCACAGTCACTCAATTTCTACGTCAGTGGCTCCTTCCAGGCTTCAACAGGGGATATTGCAAACATTTCGCAGTTCGCCATCCATTGCTGCATTCGGGAGGTGACAGATGCTCTGTACAGAAGGAGAAGGGAGTACATCTCATTCCCCATCACCAGAGAGAAACAGGATGAACGCTCATGTGGCTTTGCAAGGATAGCGGGCTTCCCCATAGTTCAGGGTGCCATTGACTGCACCCACGTGGCATTGCGGGCACCTCATTGCCATGCAGAGGTGTTCCATAACTGCAAAGGCTACCACTCTCTGAACGTTCAGTAGGTGTGCGACCACAGACAGCGCATCCTCACAGTCAATACCCGCTATCCTGGCAGCAGCAACGATGCATTCATCCTGCGACAGACCGGCGTCCCAGCACTGTTTCACCCACCACATGAAGCTCGTGGCTGGCTGCTCGGTGACAAGGGTTATCCACTCACCACCTGACTGATGACACCCCTCCACAACCCCAACACTCCTGCTCAGCATGCATACAATGACAGCCATAGCGACACCAGGAACCTGATCGAACACACTATCGGGGTGCTAAAGCAAAGGCCCAGCTGCAGACTGCACCACCTCAGTATGGGCAGCGGCAGTCTGGGATGGCTGGGTTACAGGCTGCAACAAGTGCAATGGTGGAGTGGCAGTGGTGGGAGCAGGAATGCTGTCATCCTGAGAGAGGACATCACCTTCCTGCTTGCCCGACACACTGCCACTCCCCTGGGGCAGAACCTAAGCATCCGGAGAAATCTGCTCGAGCACAGATTGCTGGCCTGCTGCGGCACCATGAGATCCCCGGTGGACTGTGGGCGACCCAGCGACGATGGCAGCAGTCAGCACTTGCATGGCATCAATCTGAGAATGCATGAGAGCAGTCTGAGATTGCATGCCAGCAACCACTAACTCCATTACAGCACTACGCCGTTGCGATGCTTTGGCCTGTGCTGCAATAGCTGCTGCCACCTCACCCATGACACATGGCATGGGCTCTGGGTCCCCACAGTCTTGCTGCAAATTGACCATCCTTCGCAAACTGCCAAGGATGGGCTTGATGGTGTGTGCAGAGATTAGTGCAAAGTTGGAGGCGGACTCCTCCAAGCTCCTAGCCAGTGCATCATGCTCTCGGGCACCCTTGCCATTGCACCCATGAGTTCGGTGTGCATGCTCATCGCCTGTGTGGTCATCGCCTCCACATCGAGGTCCAAATCGGAGTCCTATGTAGCAGAACTCAAGCGCGCACTCACCCTCCAGGGAGATGGCCCCCGAGCTTTGCTTTCCCTGTGACGTTGCTGCAGCCCGCTGGGTCCCAGAGCTTCACCCACATCAGACCCATCTACTAGGCTCCCCTCCAGCGACTGCGTCACCCCATTATCGGACCTAGCACCTTTGGGAGACACAGGCAGTGAGGCTCTGGCTTGTTCTTCCTCCTCGTCTCCCGTGTCGCTGCCACTGGGAGGCTGAGGGACAGGCTGGACAGCCGATGGCTGATTATCTGAAAGCATAAAGGCACAAGAGTGGGGTTAGGGTCAGGGAGGGGGGCAGGAAGGGAGCAAGGAATGGAGACAGTATACTTAGATGGAAAGTGGGAAAGGCTAGTGGTGTGAGCGGGAAAAAAAGCCTTGCCTTTATATAGCGCCTTTCATGACCACTGGACGTCTCAAAGCACTTTACAGCCAATGAAGTACTATTTGGAGTGTAGTCACTGTTGTAATGTGGCAGCCAATTTGCGCACAGCAAGCTCCCACAAACAGCAATGTAATAATGACCAGATAATCTGTTTTTGTTATGTTGGTTGAGGGATAAATATTGTCCAGGACATCAGGGATAACTCCCCTGGTCTTTGAAAGACTGTCATGGGATCTTTTACGTCCACCTGAAAGAGCAGACGGGGCCTCAGTTTAACATCTCATCCAAAAGACAGCACCTCCGACAATGCAGCACCACCTCAGCACTGCACTAGAGTGTCAGCCGAGATTTATGCACTTAAAGTCCCTGGAGTGGGACTTGAACCCACAACCTTCTGACCCAGAGGCGAGTGTGCTACCCACTGAGCCACAGCTGACAGAGCTCGAAGGAAGTGGTATGAGAAAAGAGGGAGAGGTGATGACCATACCGTTGTTGTCCCCAAGGGGGTCGACGTCTCCGACGGCCGCAGCGCACACAACCTGGGCGGCAATGATGCGGCCCACTCACTCCTCCAGGTCTGTAAGGGGGTACAGGTCCGCCTCACCTCCTTCAGTTCATACCTGCTCCCTCCTGTTGTGAGCAAGCTTGGCCTCCAAGAAAAAGGAAAGCATGTAAGTGAGTGTGCAGCTATGTGTTTGGCATATGTGCCTACCATAGTTGAATGGCTGTTAATGTATGCCAGGCATGAGATGTGCATGTCATTTTTAGTAGGCGGGCATAGTTGGTGGGTGAGTGTTGGGGATGTGGCAGTTTATACACTGTGTGCACAGAGTGAGGTTGAGATGGTGGCATGTAGAGGTTTTTGAAGCATCTACTCACCCTGACCACCCGAGTGAGGTCGTTGAATTTCTTCCGACACTGGGTGGGAGTTCTGGGGACCACACTTCTGGCCAAACACATGCTGGGCGACCTCCCTCCACATCCTCCTAAAGGCCTGTGGCAATGGCCTCCTGCCAGTGTCAGGGAAGAGCACTGCCATCAGCGTTCCACAGCCGCGACCAGAGCCTCCAAGGCATGGTCGCTGAACCGGCTCTCTCTCTCTATGGGCCTCTAATCAGCCATCAGTTGCTTGAATGAAGGCTTGCGGCTCCTTGCAGGCCCAGTTCACAAGCAGCAATGATCAGAGTGAGGCTGTGCAGCATGATTAAACCTCCCCTTTAAGAACTGCAAGGCGCCAGTCTGTCTGAGGACTCTCTAATTGACAGTGCCGGAACTTGATTAGCGCTCTGAAGGTAGTGCCCCACTCTGTGACGTTAGCGCCCTAAGAGAAGTGTGTAGTGCTTGATTTAGCGCTCCACTCCCCTCTTGGGGCGCTAAAACTCAATTTCGCGGTCGCCGATGCTAATTAGTGCCGGGCACTAAAGTCAGCGCCCAGGCGATGTTAGTGCCCCAAAATGGTCAATACCAAATTTTTCCCCTAGGGTTTTTTAAATAATCAGAGTCAGCCCCACGCCTGTAGCAGCGCAACACTGGCACCTGCCCTGCGTCATCAGCAGAAACTTGGTGCAGTACCCTACCACTCTGAGAGGGAGCTAAAGACGGCTCAGGCCAAAGAGGACGAGGTGAAAACCTTTTTCTGGAATCCCTCGACAACCGATGCCTAGGGCAAAGGTAATCAATCTTTCCAGTAAAACACTGGGGAGATCAATGTGTCAAGCATTCACTCATTCGTACCCTACGGCATAATTTCAAGGTCTAAATGTTTAACTCTAAAGAAAAAGCTTCACAAAGATTAAAGACTTGTGGCATTGTAACTTTAAATTACTGCCTATGATATGCCCCAGCATAACACGGGATAAACCATACTAGTAACTATTTTCTTCAAATACAACTAATTAGTAATTTTTTTTAAGTTCATATTTTATACATATAATTTGCTCCTTCTGTCTAAATTTCTCACATCACACACTATTGAGTTTAGGACAGAACAAGTTACCCATGCTGCTCTTTCACACTTTCCATATGTCCCATCGTAATGTAATGTCTTTTGCTTCACACCTCACAACAAGGCTAAGATTGGAAAGCTCACCATATGATGGAAACCTGCATCCCACACAGCAAAGCACATTGGAACACAAGGATGTAAGGATTTTCTTTGTACACTTATTTTAACCCTCCACTACAAATAGCAAATATTGGAAATTCTCCCATTATATTTACAATGGTCCAGATTTTGCTGCCAAAATAACGACGAGTTTAATGGCGCTCGCTGTTATTAATGTGTAAATTGTCCAGCAACTTGTGATAAGAAGGAGATAACCTGTGAATTGTCCACAAATTGCTGGATGATTTGCACCACCCCACAATTAGCCTGGAGAAACCAACAGCTTGCCCTCAACCTCCCCGTGAGTTTCATGATATTGCTGCATTTGCGCATTAATTGCCAATTGTAAGGGGTTTTCGATCGCCGAGGTCTCTCTCTCTCTCTCTAGAGGTCTCGCTCTCTTGCACAGTAATACACTGAGTGGTTCGACCCACTCACCCCTTAGGTTCTATACACTGAAATTTGAGGCAGGAACTGCAATGCAGAGAATACTCTATAGACCAAAGTTTAATGAAACAAAATGAAATTTTATTGCACAAAGGAAAAATTGAATATCAGCCAATAAGGTACATGGGAGGGAAAAACAGATCATTATACAGTACTAACCAACATATCTACAGGCATATTATGTTTTACAAGGTTCATCCTGAAATAGGGAAACACACGGAACATCGAGGGACAACAACTCATTGTTAAATTATACCCAAAATGCCCACCCCCTAAGCCTAGCTAAATTAGATTACGAGGGGCCAGAAACATGCTCACCAATCCCAGTTAGAAACATAGAGGTTTTGAAGTCTGCAGTTTGATCCTCTCAGGCGTCCTGTCTCCACGTGGTCAGTGGGCTGTAGGTGCAGCGGCTGCCCAGGCTGATGGCATCTCTCTCTTCAGCAAGACGCGCTGACCATCATTTCGCCCGCAGCTCGTTTTTCTCGGTGCTCCTGCAGACAACGATGGTGGTCACAGCCTCAATTTTTCCGTGCTCCTGCGCTCAACGCTGGCTACCCGATCGGTAGGGCGTTTCGTCTCCTCTCTTCTTCTTGTCACCGGCCCGGGGTTTTTGTCGATGATCTCCCGATGACTACCCCGGGTCTCGTCTTCTTCTTCTTCGAACCACCTTCTCCGATGTCCAGCCTTCCCAAGGCCAAGAAGCGTACCGAAAACTGCGAACGCTGCCAAAGCTCTCCACCAAACTCCAAAAGCTGCCCAAGCTCCCAAAAGCTACCGATGGCTACCCCGGGACTCCAGTTATACTTTTCCATGGAGGCCCTTATCTCCCGCCAAATCAAGGTTAGTCTTTGTTTAACTTTTGGCTGGCTTGTAGCACAGCGGGGTATTCTTTGTTTTTAATGTATCTTCGGGATGGCCTGTAACTGCCATCTCTGGTCTGGAATGACCCTGTATTGTCTTTAATGTCCTTCTTCGAACTTGAATCTGTTCCCCTTTGTCTGGGTAAACATTTAGATGGCCTTTATCTACAGGCCAATCTGATCGGATCAGCATCCAATCTATATGTATGGGGTTCTGCCTGGTTTCGTTTTCCCTGAAACTGCCTTCCAGAACCTACTGTGGGCTGAATCCACAAAAGCTGTCTGGGGACTGCAGGAACCATTTTAAAGTGCCCCAAAAGCTGGTCACGGAGTCTGGCGGCCATTTTGTATGCCCCTTTTTCTGGGCTTCTTTTAAAACAGTCTTTAAAACCAAGGCCTTTTCTGCCAATAGACCCTTATAGGACAATGTGCAATTTTGCGAATCCTACACAATTAAACTCACCGCAGAAAGTTAGGGCTGCTATGTAACAGCGTAAATACCTTTTTAATGAGGAGATTTATCATCCTGCAATGCCACTCAACCTCTTCAGCCCAGAAAGGGAACAATTTAAACCATGTAGTCTAATTCCTATAGGCAGCAAATTGTTGGTTCCAGTCATCTGGAAATCGGCTGGTTCAATTTCTATCTATCGTAGCCAGAGAATCACCTGCAATGGCTTCTCTTCCTGCTCCCGCACCATTACTTCTGCAGTCCCCCAAGGATATATCCTTGGTCCACTCCTATTTCTCATCTATATGCTGCCCCTCACAACATCATCCGAAAACACATCAGCTTCCACATGTATGCTGAGGCCACCCAGCTCCACCTCACCACCACCGCTCTTGGCCCCTCTAATACCTTTGATTTGTCACGCTGCTTGTCCAACATCCAGTATTGGATGAGCAGAAATTTTCACCAATTAAATATTGGGCAGCCCAAAACCATTGTCTTCGGTCCCTGGCACTAACTCCACCCCTCTCCCTGGCCAATGTCTGAGGTGAATCAGACTGTTTGCAACCTTGGCATTCTATTTGACTTTGAGATAAACTTCCACCAATGTCCTCCCCATCATGAAGACCGCCTACTTTCACCTCTGTAACATTGTCCATCTCTGTCCCTGCCTCAGCTCATCTGCTGCTGAAACCCTCCTCCATGCCTTTGTTACCTCTAGACTCGACTATTCCAATGCTCTCTTGGCTGAACGCTCATCTTGAACCCTCCGTAAACTTGAGCTCATCCAAAACTCTGCTGCCTGAATCGTAATTCACACCAACTCCTGTTCACCCACCACTCCTCGATTTTATAATTCACCTCATTTTCAAATCCCTCCATGTCCTCATCCATCCCTATCTCTCTAACCTTCTCCAGCCATACAACTCTGTGAGATCTCTGCGCTCCTCCAATCCTGCCCTCTTGAGCATGCCCGATTTTAAATCGTTCCACCATTGGCGGCTGTGCCTTCAGCTGCCTAGGTTCTAAGCTCTGGAGTTCTCTCCCTCAACCTCTCCGCCTCTCTCTTCTCCTTTTGAGACGCTCCTTAACCTACCTTAGTCTACCTCTTTCACCAAGATTTTGCTCACCTGTCCGAATATCTCGTTATGTGGCTCGGTGTCACTCCTGTGAAGTATCCTGGGACGTTTTACTATGTTAAAATGCAAGTTGTTGTTAGAGATTTTTAAAATGTAACATTTAACATTAAAAAAAATGTTTCTTTGTTTCCTTTCTGTATTTTTTGTCTCTCTTAATCCAATTTTCTCTCCCTCTCTTTATTTATCTTTCTGTACCTGATTTGACTCTAATTTATCCTATTTCCTTCTCTGTCATTCCTGTTTCTTCCTCAATCCTTAAATCTCTTTGGTTAAGGAGATAGACTGTTGATCCGTCATTCAGCAACGTCCCAGATGACCCATTCCAGCAACTTACAGGGTGAGGGAAAAACTCTAACTAACAATGCCCCACTCCAGCAAAGTCTGAGCCAATGTTGCTAACACATGCACCATAATTTTTCTCTGGGGTTATTCCAATAGGCCACCGTAACTTCTGCAGAAGATCTGCGGAAACCCTGTTTAAGTGGAGTGTAGGGTATTTATGCGTTCCCCGTGTTTCTATGACTCTCCCTTGAGTTGGCCCGTGCCACAAAAACTCCCCAGTTTGGGTTGTTTCCCTTGGACGGCAGGAGCTTATGCCAATAGCCCCTGCCCAGCCCATCGATTAGCGGGTAATCCCACACAGAGAGACCAAGGCCAGATAGGTCTTCTCCTATGCCCGGTGTGCAGCGTCCCCAGCGGGATTACTGTGTAACCCGGCCGTGACCGGATGCCGCCTGGTTGGTCTTCCGCATTATACCGCGAACCACAAGCCCCACAACCCCAAGTTTGGACCCAAGGAGTTACTATGGATGGCTTATAATTGACTCAGACAAAACGAAACAGTTCAGGTTGGTCAAAGATCGATTCTTTTTATTACGCTCATAAAAAAACGACAATCCCTACTCCTCTCACTTACAGCAGAACGAGTAGGTGACCGTGGACACTAGCTTATAACTTTAGACTAAAATACCCACCCTGTTGGTTACACCGAACCAACCCCTTCCTAGAATCTAAGCCTATATAATGGAAAAACCCTTCTAACTAAACCCCTCTCCCGGTTTGGTCAGAACCCACACTTGGCAGCCTCCTCACACACACACCCATGCTAGCCTGCGTCTTGGACACTTGCAGTTCCTCAGCAGCAAAACACGCGGGCGGTCCTGGGGATTTCTAGAGGTGTATGCTGGATATAATTACCAGCCCTTGTCATTGATTCACGTGGTCCCGGGTCCGTTTGACTCCAGAGACAAAACCGTGCCTAACAGAGGCATGCTATGAGGCCCAGAGAGTTACGCTCAGGCGGTACAACGAGGCACTCACTTCGAGCGTTCCTGGAGAGTTGGCGGATGTGTAGTTACGCGGAGAATCCCTGTTACAGATGGTAGAGAAAAGCAAGCAAGCAACAGCCAAAAAGCAAGCCAAAAGCCCTGCATCCCCAAAGTTCAGCATGGTTATACCCCATGCAATACACAAAACTAGCTGGGCGGTTCCTGGGTAGCATGGTCGCAGAGATGCTAGTTAGTTTACCTGGTGATGTCTCTTGTCCTGGATTGGTCATCTTGAAGAAAACAATGTTAGGCCATTATTGTAGATGAGCAGTACTCAAATTGCTAACTGTTGGTTAAGTTCTTGACTGCTCCTTCATTGAAAGAGTCCAGAGGTGTTACTTTTGGCCTCCAAACCTCATTGTCCATCCAGACATCCCAGCTCCATGGACAAAGGGTGGTTTTCCCCAAATCTCACAAGTTCCAATATGAAAAGGCTCCTGCCTTTCATAACGTCAGCGTTGAGACTGGACCCATGGCAACCCAAAAAGACAGACAGTTCCTGCTATCTTCACAGAAACCAACAGGCAGCCCCTTTTAAAGTCCAAAAGTCCAAACTCCATTTTTAAAAGGGTACATATCCATTTTAAAAGTCCAAAAATCCTTGAGGCACCTGCCCCCACTGATGTTGGCACCGGCCAAACCCTACAGGAGTACTGGAGTTTCTGTCAATAACTTCTGCTAAAGTTACAGCCAATGATCAGGACCCTCAAGGCAATTCCAGGTGATAGTGACGAGTAGAAATATTCTTCTCATATTCCACATTATTCCCTCTCTGGCTTCATGTCTTTCCTTTTGTTTTCCTCTACGAGCTCCCTTTTTTCTGTCTCGTTAACATTATTTATCCATCTGTTCACACAAGATTCTTTTCCCTGCCCTGTGCAGCACAGTTTTGTTTTGTTGAAGTGAGCAGGATGCCCAGCAGAACGTTCACTTCCCAGGCTTTTGCCTCTCTTCCAGAATCTCTAATATTCCGTGTTACACTGATGGAATTCTTTGGAAAGTCAAATCCAACATTGATTTAAATAAAATATTGTAGTAATGGCTGCGGAGCTCCTGTGAGATACAAAGAAAATCTTACTATTAAAAATCAACACTGATTAATTTAGCACATTAAATTAAAGTGCACACCATTGTTTATTTCATCAGAGTCTTTTGAACTGAAAACATCACCAAACTTTACATTATAATGCAAGAAACTGCAACTGCTCCATACGCAGTGGACACCAGATGGAGTAAGTGTGCTAAGATTTTAGCATTATAATCTGAAAATTGTAGTTTAAAAAGGATGTTAATTATTAGATGTGAAATAATAAATATGTGCTGAGCAATGAGGTATGCAAGAGATATTAGTGTCAGGCCTTTGTAACTCACAAATTATTGGATTGATTTACATAGAATCACACAGAAATTACAACCGGAAACAGGCTGATCAATCAAACCAGTCTGTACTGGTGTTTATCATTTACTGACGTTGGTGAAAAAAAAAATTCTCATGCTTTCTGTTCTAAGACAATTTAATCTTATCTCTCTATCTCCTTGTCCTAGACCCCCTTAACCATTGGAAACCATCTATTTCTATCTACTCTGTCCCATCCCTTCATAATTTTAAACACCTCTAACAAATTACCCTTTAAAACCTTATTTTTTAATGACAACAGTCCCAATTTTTCATTTGTTTCTTCATATTTGTATTTCCGCATACCAGACAGCACCCGAGTAAATCTGTGCTCTACCCTCTCTATTGCTTCAACATCCTTCCTATTGTGTGCAGTCCAAAACCGCACACAATAGTTCAACTATGGTTTTACTAATGTGTTATATAGATTCATCATTAGATCTTGACTTTTATAATCTATATACTTACTTTAAAACTCAGCATTACATTAACTTTTTTTAATGGCCATATCCACTTGAGGTGCTGCCTTTAATGTCTTCTGAACCTGAACCCCCAAATCCCTCTGCTCTTCCACATCATCCAGCCTTCCCCCATTTAAAATATAATTATTACTTTTATTTTTTTTATCAAGTTGTATCACCTCATACTTACTGTTGTTGAATGCAATTTGCCACTTTTTGCCCATTTGACCCTCATCAATATTTTCTTTTAGCTGCCGTTGGTCCATAGAATTACGTACTACGGGGGAAAAATTCGTTAGCGACCATTTTGTATCGCTAACATCGCTTGCGCCCGGCGAAAAATAGTGCCGACGATCTCTAAATTCAGTTTTAGCGCCCAGGAGAAAAGTCGTTTGCATCCCCAGGGGCTAACGAGAGGTGCAAATGCACTGAATTTCTAGCCCTATGTCTTCTATTTTAGTATTGCCTGCAAATTTGGACACTGCTCCCTCTAGCCCTATTTTAAAAATCATTGATGTACATAATAAACAGAAGTCATCTCAAAACAACCCTGTGGGAAATCGCTACTCACTTTCAACCACTCTGAAAAGCTACCCTTGACTCTCTGTTTCCTCCCTTCTAACCAATTTTAATTCAAGTTACTACCCTTTCCCTAATTCCATACCCCTTAATCTTCCCCAATAGTCTCCTGTATGGTACCTTGTTAAAGTCTTTCTGACGTCCATACATTTTCCCCATCGACCATACCTTTCACTTCCTCAAAGATTTTTCATTGATGATGTTTTGCGACATACAGCTTCTACCTATCATATGTCTTATATACTTATATATATGTGGAGTGATATGCCAATATATATAGACCGATTATGTGGCCCCATCACAGCGTTGGTGGGACTTCTGCTTCTCAGTACTTCTGCACTGACATGACCTTGCCCGGGTTTGAGGTTAGGCCATTTAAAGGGATGTGGCCACTTAAGGGTAAGTGGCTACACAGAGGGGAAAAAATCTTTCCGCCTTTAGAAAAGCTGAAAATAATTTTTAAAATATCCATCAGCCTTTCTGAAAGCTGTAATGGGGTGGCAAAAAAAGGTGTCAGGCTAAATTCAAGTGAAGGCAAACCAAATACTGAAGTATGAAATTAGGTCTGCGGGCAAGGGACAGCTCCTGACTCCTATTTCATGGCTAGTGAAGTGGACATGTTGCTGCATGAGATAGGTGTACTCTTCTGTTAAAAAAAAACTGTAACTTAACAGAAAACATTAAAAGAACCTTAACAACTTAAATTTATAATTGTATTCCTGGGCGTGATGATGCACTCCAGTCCCTGCGGTGCCCACCGGTCGTGGAAGACCTCAAGCGTGCTGGCAGACACCACGTGCTCCATCTCCAGGGCTACCCGGGCACGAACATGGCCGCGGAAGAGAGGTAGGCAATCGGGCCAAATGACCCCCTTGACCGCCCGCTGCCTGGACCAGTTGATGACCACTTTGGCCAGGCCCAAGAGTAGTCCAACGAGGAGGTCCCCCGATCTGCCCACTCTCCTCCGCACCGGGTGACCAAAGATCAGGAGCGTGGGACTGAAGTGCAGCCAAAAATTGAGGAGCTGCCCCTTTAAATAATATAAAAGGGGCTGCAACCTCTCACATTCCGTGTAAATGTGAAACATGCACTCCTCCAGGCCGCAGAAAAGGCAGACGGCCTGGGAGTCCATGAACCGACTTAAAACCACATTGCACGGGACTGCTCCGTGCAACACCCTCCAGGCCAAATCCTCAATAGAAAAAGGGAGGACTCCCACGTAGAGAGCCCTCCATTGGGGACCTCCACCACCGCCGGATGGCAAGGTGGCACGCCAAGGCATGTCCAGATGGAAGACGAAGATGGCAAAGTGGAAAGTGTGCAGGAACAGCCCGTACAGGAAACGCCTCCGTGCAGAATGAAAAGGGATGGAGGGCATTTCTCTGAGACGGCTCAAGTTGTGAGGCGCCAGTTCCCGAGAGGGGTTTCGGGGCCGGGTGCCGATGAGGAATTCCGTCCAAACGTGGGTCAGTTATGAGATAGGTATACTCTTTTGATTGGGTGGATAAACAAATCAACTGTAACTTAATAAAACTTTAAATAAAACTTAACAAATTAAATTAAAATTGATTGGCCGGGGTGATGATGCACTCCAGTCCCCGCGGTGCCCACCGGTCGCGGAAGGCCTCAAGCGTGCCGTCGGACACCGCGTGCTCCATCTCTGGGGCCACCCGGGCGCGAACATGGCTGCAGAAGAGAGGCAGGCAATCGGGCCGAATGACCCCCTCGACCGCCCGCTGCCTGGACCAATTGATGGATTTTTTGGCCAGGCCCAGGAGCAGTCCTATGAGGAGGTCCTCTGATCTGCCCGCTCCCCTCCACACCGGGTGACCAAAGATCAGGAGCGTGGGACTGAAGTGCAACCAATAATCGAGGAGCAGCCCCTTCAAATAGTGGAAGAGGGGCTGCAACCTCTCACACTCCATATATACATGAAACACGGACTCCTCCAGGTCGCAAAAGAGACAGGCGACCTGGGAGTCTGTGAACCTATTTAAAACCATATTGCACGGGACTGCTCCGTGCAACACCCTCCAGGCCAAGTCCCCAATAGAACAAGGGAGGACTCCCGCGTAGAGAGCCCTCCATTGGGGACCTCCGCCTCTGCCGGATGGCAAGATGGCACGTCCGGACAGCAGACGAAGATGGCAAAGTGGAGAGTGTGCAGGAGCAGCCCGTACAGGAAAAACCTCCGTGCAGAATGAAAAGGCACAGAAGGCATTTCCCCGAGACGGCTCAAGTTGTGAGGCACCGGTTCCCGAGAGGGGTTTTGGGGCCAGGAGCCAATGAAGAATTCCGTCCAAACGTGGGTCAGTTATGAGATAGGTGTAAGGAGTGTTTGTTCTGATTGGCACTCTAAGGCACACTTCACACAAGACAGCACTGCCTGGCAGGAGGTGGATAACCAGGCTTAATACTGTCTACAGTATTTGCAGGATTTCAGAACAGTTATGAGATGAAATGGTATACTTTAAGGAACCAGGCAAGGTTAAGCTACCTAATGGTACCATGTACCAGGTAGATGGCTCAAGTTTGTATACCACAAAATGTTGCATGTCATCCTGTTCCACATTTACTACCAAGCCTTCATACCCTAAAAGCTGAAAACATTGTCACACTAACATCTTCCAGGGGGTTCACACACCAAACCATTGCAACACAAACTTGGTATTTACAGACACCCAGAATGAGCAGCCAGCGCATCTCCAGTAACGGCTTCTCTTCCTACCCTCACACCCTCAACACTTTGACTAATTTAGTCCAAGAGTCCCCTAGGATCTACCCTTGGTGACATAATTTGCAGGCATAAGGCAAGCTTCCATATGTATAGTTCTGACACTTGCTTCTACCACTCCACCATAACAACTGCCATGCTGTCAGATTATCTGTCTGATATCAAGTCATGGGTATGTCAAAACTTACTCCAGTTGAACATTGAGAAAACTGAAACCATTGTTTTTGGTCCTCACAATACACTCCACTCCCTCACCACCGACACTATTCTCCTCTCCAGCCATTTGTCAGGCTTAACCAGACCATGTGGAACCCCACAGTCCTGTTGGACCCAGAGCTGAGCTTCAAAGCCTAGATCTTGTTTCATTCTCTAATGCCCTCCTGGCTGGTCTCCCATCCTCGACCATCCATAAATTCCAATATGTCTACTTTAGTGACACACTGGGCTCAATTTTAACTCAGCCATCAGGTGGGCTTTGAGGCATGTGGGGGGTTAAAATCGCAAAACCTGGGGGTCGGGACCCCCCCCGGCCTGGTTCCCAACACATAGCCATTTTAACCCAGGCGTGTCTGATGGTCCCGAATCAGTCCCACCTGCAACAGATGGGACTGGTCTTTGGGGCCCTTAAACAGCACTAATTGGCCTTTATAATCCCAATTTAACAGGACCTTGCCTGTTTAACCCTTTTCCCACGTAAAACACACCTGGTGGGGATCACGCCTGTGAAACCTGGCGTGAGCACTATTGGCTTGCTGACTATCAGCTGCAGGTCAACCATTGAGATTTGATTAGTCATCATTTGCAGGTGGCAGGACTTTGTTGTCTCAGGCCTGGGGCAACTTTTACCAGGCTTAACCACACCTATGGAAGGTTGGAGCCTCACACACTTCTCCAGTGTGACCTCCTGCGAAACCCCTCTCGCCACCCTCACTCAGCACTTCCTCAACTGAGGCATCTACCAGAAGCATGGGAGGCCTTTTTTTCCTTCCCTTCTTGGCATTAGAGGACCAGGCACCAGGCGTGGCAGCAGCAGAACCAGGAACAACAGCAGCACCAGCAACAGCAGCAGGAGCGCCAGGCTGCTGCTCACCCACCTGAGGCAGCACGGGCCAGAAGGGGCCAGCGCATGGAAGCCCGTCGGCGCAGGAGATACCCCCCAAACAGGGTCTACAGACACAGGGTCAGCTACCTCAACATGACTGAGCAGCAGTGCCAAAGGCGGCTCCGACTTTCGCGACAGGTAGTGACTGACATCTGCGCAATGATACAGCAAGACCTCTGCCCAGAGGACCAGGTGGACACTCCTTACCAGTGGCCATCAAAGTCACCACCGCACTCAACTTTTTTGCCTCAGGCTCATTCCAGGGATCATCAGCAGACATCAGTGGCATCACGCAGGTAACCGATGCCCTTTTTGCCCTCATGCACAATTACATCCATTTCACCAGGGATCACGCAAATGTGAAGGCGCAAGCGGTTGGATTAGCTCATCTGGCAGACATTCCAAGGGTGCAGGGCGTCATTGACTGCACACATGTGGCCCTTAGGGCACCCCATTGCAATCCAGGTATTTTTGTCAACCGCAAGGGCTTCCACTCCCTTAACGTTCAGCTGGTGTGTGACCACAAGAAGGAGATTGTGCATGTTTGTGCCAAGTACCCTGGCAGTTGCCATGACTCCTTCATACTGCACCAGTCTAGTGTGCCTCCGCTATTCAGGCCGCCAGACCAACTTCAAGGATAGCTAATGGAGACAAGGGCTATCCCCTGAGGACTTGGCTAATGACGCCGTTGAGGAGGCCAGCCAACGAAGCTGAGGAGTGCTACAACTCCAGCCACATTTCCACCAGATCCATAATCGAGCAAACCATCGGCTTGCTGACGATGCGCTTCAGATGTCTGGATAGATCAGGTGGAGCCCTACTGTACTCAGCAGCCAGGGTCTCCAGAATTGTCGTGGTTTGCTGTGCACTCCACAACATGGCACAGCGTCGTGGCTTGCAGATTCCTGAGGACCAAGTGGCTCCTCACATACCCTCCTCAGATGATGATGATGATGATGATGAGGAGGAGGAGGAGGGTGAAAACGAGCATCCTGCAGAGGCCCATCAACCAGCGGCAGTATTACGCGAGAACATTGCTGCCCAGGATGCAAGGAACGCACTCATCCTGGCCAGATTTGCTTCGCCTAGTAAATCAAACTCTTTTGCCTCGCAGTTTCTTACCTGAGCATCTACAATGACAAACCCTGCGGATTCTGAGCTATTTGACCAGCATCCTGACAACTGCAAGTAATCCTAAGCCCTCAATGTGAAAGTCCCATTCGTAAAATGACACACGCCAGAACTGCAGCAGTTGCCAGCAGAATTTTTATGCAAAACAAACAACTGATGGCATTTTTACAAAATACACAATATTTCACCCAAGTGACTACCCTTGTGACTATTTGTGCATTATTTTCCTCTTACGCGTGCTCCTACGTAGTGGTTCCCCTGTGGCTTCAGCAGATGTGGAGGCCCCTTGCTCACTTTCCTGCTGCTCCTGTCTCGACACCTTTGGCGTGCATCCTCTGGGGTGGCGAGCCTGTGAGGGCTTGTCAGCAGTCTGCTGCTCCTGCAGCTGTGCAGGAGTTGAGACGTCTATCTCAGTTGGGTGTGGACTCCGGCGGGGCTCTGACAGAGGGCTCTGCAGTGGCATGGAAGTGTGAGCGCTTGGAGAGGAGCCCCCACATCCTTGAGGTCTGCCACCAACCTCCCTCTCATGGGTCAGGTCCCCCTCAGTGCCTGCAAGTGGCTTGAGAGCACCTGGCTGCACATCAGGGGGGCTATGGGGACCCGTATCTGCAATGGCAGTCCTACTCAGAAGGACTTCCATGAAGGTCTGGTTTCTCTGTTCAATAGATGCCCATCGCTCCTCAAGAGATGTCATTCTATTCTGAACACTCACCATTTTTTCCATACCCTAGGGACTAACCTCCTCCATGGCCGTAACCCTCCTCTCCTCTACCGTAGCCCTCCTCTCCTCTACCATAGCCACCCTCTCCTCTACGGTAGCCAGCCTTACCACGGAGGCAGCAATCATTTCCACGTAGGTAGCCATCCTTTCCGTGTTGATGCGTTCATGCACCAATGACTCCACAAAGGCCCTGCTCATGTTTGCTATGGACTCCTCCATTCGCTCCACACTCACAGCGACCCTGGAGACAAAACCTGCCAGAGACTCCTGCATCTGTGCATGGAGTACCATCACCTCTGATCTTACGGATGGACCCAGAGGCAGAGGGTCGCCATGCAGCTGAGCCGAGCTGGCAGAGTCCTGCGCCCTCTGACGAGGACTCTCCATTGCTGTCCCTGTCTCCACAATCTGCTGATGCTCACTTGTGAGCTGTGATACACCAGGTGACAACTCTACTCTATGTCCCGAAGGTCCCACCAAGGTGTGAGTGGCTGCGCTGGTGCTGGGTGCGCTTATTTCTGCTGACGCTGCGCCCTCAGAGGTTGCAGATTCCTCTGAGGAGTCTGGCATCTCAGGCTCTTCCTCCCACACACTGGGGACAGGAGCTCTCGATGGACCTGTGGGGGAGTCAAGGAAAAAGTTAGAGATGTGATGCCAAGGTTACATGCACATTGCAATTTGCAGATGATAATAAGTCCATATGATGTAGATTCAGAATCATTATCAGCGACTCATGCAATGCCAATGAGAGAGATGGAAAACTATTCTGTCACCAGCTTGCAGGGATGCACCTGTCTGTCCTTCCCCAACTTCCGCATCTCTGTCAGCCCCGACAATCTCCAGGACGGCTTCCTCTCAGGGGGTGAGCTGGACTAATGAGAGTGGCCCTCCTCCTGTCCTGGCTCACTCTCTCCTGTTGTGAGCTCGCTTTTCCTGCAATGAGGGAGACAAGTGGAGGTTGAGTGAGAATGAAGGAGTGAGTGCAGAGATTGCATAGCATAGATGCTTAGAAGGGGACAAAGATGGAGTGAGGTTGCAAGACCAAGGGCCCTCCCTGTGTGTTGTCAGTTGTGTTCAAAGCATCAGAGTGAGAGGGAGTGTGAGGGCTGCATGGTCGAATAGTTAGGTGAATGTGAGCATAGAGAGAGAGGGAATGGCTAAGGGTGCATGGATGTCAGTGTCAAGTGGGATGTGGAGGAAGAGATTGCTAAAGCTGAGTGCTGGTGAGGAAAGGCAATGGGGATCAGATTGAGGGTGTTGGAAACTTCATACTTACTTTTCCAGTGCGATGAAGGTCATGGAATCTTTTCCTGCACTGCATCCAGGTGCGCCGTGTGAGCCCCAAGGAGTTGACTTCCCCAGCCACCTGTAGCCACACAGCCTTGGTCTGTGTTCTGGACCGATGGACTATTTTATGTGCAGATAGCACCCTCTGGTGGTGGTTATGTGTTAGCAGTGTGTTTGTATGAAACAGAGGTCATTTGACCTTTGTTCCTTTGTGAGGTCATTTGACCTTTGTTCCTTTCTTCCTGTGAGAGGTCATTTGACCTTCGTTCCTTTCTTCCTGTGAGATGTCATTTGACCTTCGTACCTTTCTTCCTGTGTAACCCAGGAAGTAGAATCCCAGGAAGTAGAATTCCAGGAAGAACCTGGCAGTAATGGAGGATTCCATGAGGGTTTCACAATCCAATGTAATCTGATTTCATATGTTAGGCCAAGCACAATATCTGTGAGTATCTTTGTTTGTTAGCATAATAGCAACATTGTCAGAGTAGTATTTTGATAACCCTATGTTTATAAAAGGTTAATATTTGATAGTTACAGAAGTGAGTCCAAATTTTAGTTAGTTATACAATTAATCTATTCTACTGTTGTAAATATGTTTATATCTTATGTAATATCGAATGTATAGTACTCAGTTTATGTACAAAACATACTTTGTCTTTGTATACAGTTTCACAAATTTGTTCAAGTAAAGCTTCAAAACAGCAAACGGCTTCACGAGGAACTACTTTGAATAAGTGTTTAACTTGCTGGATAACTAGATAGGAGCACGTCTAGCGCGGCCAGTACAGTCTGACTGGGAGGCCTCTTCCTCCCTGAAGAAGGGAACAGGACCTCCCTGTGAGCCCTAGCACCATCCAGCAATGCCTGGAGTGAAGCCTCATCAAATTTTGGGGCAGCTCTTGCCCTCCCACTGGCCACTGCTCCTGCAGGCTCCCGTGCCATCTTAATGGTAAAGTTTGGAAGCCTGCAGAAGATGCAAGGCTTGCGGTGGACCTTAAAAGCAGCAGCAATGATGTCATATTCTGCGACTCTCTGACTGGAAATACTCAATTGCCAAGGGTTCCCACACGTTGGAAATCAATTGGCCAATTGAGTTAAAATTGCATCAATCTCACAGACCCATTTAGATTCGTGTGGGAAACACTAAATTCGGGGAACCCGATAATTCCCCGCACCTGAATTAAAATTGACCCCACCATTTCTTTGAGATTTTTGATTTCCCTTAAAAGGAGAATGAAATATACAGCTGAGCACAACATAAGAGCCTTTAAACTGCTGAGCTTTGCTAAACAGATACTCTGCCAGAATTTAGCTGTTCCATCCTTGAATTCCCCAGCTCAACAGGTCAGCAAATTTGTATTCGGCCATTTTAATGCCCACCTGCAGAAAATTCCCACATCTCTGAAAGCTGATTAACAATTTTTAACAAGCAACTGTGGATTTTTCTCACACACACAAAAGATAACTCCCAGGTTTAGTTTATCTCCACAGTTTTAATACCTTCTCTGTTAGTGCCGGCATTAAACAACAGTACAAAACATCCCTAGCTTATATATTTGAAAATCAGAGTACGAACATTGGCCCAGTTTTTGCTGTACTGATAATGGCAAGGCTGTCAGCACACTCCGTTATTACTGGGTAAAACTGACAGCAACTTCTGGGGTCTGCACGTGCTCAGTTAAACACAGAAATCTGGAAGTTGCTGTCAGGAATACCCTGCTTCTTCACAGGGTGCGCTGTTGCAGTCTTTGCACAGAAATCACTGTTAAGACGTGAATTTAAACGAATTACTCACTATTTTCGCACAAAAAACCGATGAAATACTTAAACCTTGTTCAGTCAGGAGTAACTGAGTTTTTAACAGCATAGTAAGTCATAATTACTGCTGAACAACTTCTCTGTCCCTGAAAAATTAAGTGGGGAGTATCATTCCCTCAGAAGAAAATTCATGTTCCAGATTTACATTTTTTAAGTTTGTGTTTTTCTATTTAAGTTTCTTCTTTAATCCCATGTGTATGTCCCAATCTTCATTTTGCTTTCTGTACAATGATTTAAATGTGATTTATATTTCCTGCTTTTTACTTCCTGCTTTGCTGTCCGTGAGGATTCTTCAATCTGATTGGTTGATCAGCCTGCCTCTTGTCCTGTTCGCAGACATCACAGATCCCCTGTGGAGTGTGCTGAATTCAAACTGACGTCGGAGAAGGAGTCTGCACTCTGGAGCTCGCTAAAACTTTGTGGGTAACTTTTTTCGAGGTGAAAAATGCCACTGATCACAAAATCCGGGCCGTAGTGTGCCTAATTTGTGCGATGAGTGCAGAGCAAGATAAAATTAAATCTGAATACAGGAGAAATGCAGTTTATTAAAAATATTTAACATCAAAAGTCTGATAATCATAGGGCAGCATTTTCAAATTAACGTGAAGTTTGTAGTTTCCTTTATGATTTTTTTTGCTATGATTCTGTTCTACATTTGTAGTTTACTTCAGTGTTCCTGATTATTTCACTTTTGAATTTTCAGTGAATATAAATGTATCTCTGTTTCTGGTATGTCTATTGTGTATGCAATATTTACAGTGCCTTTTTATGAATTGCAATCACATTTTCAAGTAAAAGGTAAAATTATTCGAACAAAGCGATGTTCACAAATGGAGCCGATGTACTTGTGTTGCAAGTTTCAACGTGGCCAAACTATTTAGTGTGCTCCCCTCTTAGCTAACGCTAATGGTTATATTGTATTCTTGTTTTAAAGTGCATTTGTATTTCATATTGCTAAGTATTCAACGAGCCCTCTGCTTGCAGAACCTGGAGCTCCTGCTGCAGCCAGTGGGGGGCTCTGATGTGATGTGGTTTGCTGGTGGAAGTAGCGCGCTCGCTCGCGAGACACGGGCGCGCCGATGTGGAATTGTGTCCCGGAGCGCGAGTGCTGTCCGGGTGGAACGCCAGGCTCAGCTCAGCCTAGCCCAGCCCAGCCCGGGGCACTTCAGCCTGAGGTGTGCGATCCTGCACACGCTTGCTGCTCCTCTTGCTTTTGTGTTTGACCCCACGTTGTCCATTTTCAGTTCTTTTTTTTCCCCCTCAACACACTCGCTTCCAGTCGGCTTTGTGATATTTTAACTGTGTTAAAATTAAAAGCAGCAGCCGGGAAAGAGGAGCGTTTCGGTGGGAAACTTTGCTGGCTATGCCACTTGAAGCTGCCTCGGGTTTACCTTTTGGCTGCTTTAGTTTTGAGGAGGGAAGTCAAGTCCGGAGAAAATTTGGTGGCCAAAAGTTTGGCGAAGTTCTAGGTTCGGTTTGATTTTTATTGGCGTTGCTTTGGCGAAGATGGGGTTGAAGATGAAGCGCGCATCCTGTGTGAGTGGGGCTGTGTTGCTTTTCCTGGTGGGGGCGAGTTTGCAGTCTGAGCCCAACTGTGAGGAGGTGAAGAAAGTTTTCCAACTGCGTCAAATCGGAGCCTCCAAGTGGCTTCCAGAGACCCCCAGACCAGGTGAGCACCAACGTTACTCTGTACATTCCATAAAATCCGCGTACTATCCAAACTGTCTGCAAATACGTATACATTTTAAGCACTGTCTCTAGGTTAAAGGTAATATCCATAATTTATGTAAACTGCATTAATTTTATAAGCACCGTCCCTATAACAATGCTACACGACATAGGTACATTACACTGAGTGCATAATATAGACACTGCCCAATTAGTAGTGAAGAAACATTTAAAACTCCTACACTAAAGAGACCTTCTGGCAAAACAAATCCGAAAGGCAAGGAATCCTGTGATGGGAATCGCCTCATGCCAGGACAGTGGCTTTTTTTTGTAAGGTGGGGGTTAAAATATAGGTGGTGATTTCCTCCCCGCTTTTCCCGCTGTGCTGCCGTAAATTTGACGGAAACCCCTTTTACGTGCGTAAGCAGGGTTTCTGCCAAAGTTACATCAGTGCAGTGGGAACAAATGGGCTTCATTACTATTTCCATTGATTTGCATATAAAAAATTAATTGCATTTAATCAGGAAACCATATTAAAGGAATCAATTGATAAGTAGTTCCAAGGTATTGACTGTCGAGGCAGCCACAGGAATTTCACTTTCCTTTTATGATTTTGCACTGCAGTTCCATTGATGTGTACATGTACTTTCAAAATGCGTTTGCTAAAGTACCACGTAATAGACTTGTTAGTAAAATTGAAGGCCATAGGATTGAAGAGGCAGTTGGCTGTGTGAATACAAAATTAGCTAAGGGACAGAAAGCAGAGAGTAGTGGTGAATGGCTGTTTTTCAGATTGGCGTGAAATGTGCAGTGGTGTCCCCGAGGGGTCAGTGTTGGAACCACTGCTCTTTTTTGATATATATTAATGTCCTGGACTTGGGTATATAAGGCATAATTTCAAAGTTTGCAGATGACACGAAAATCAGAATTGTAGTAAACAGTGAGGAGGATAGTAACAGACTCCAGGAGGTCATAGACAGACAAGTGAAATGGGTGGACACATGGTAGATAAAATTTAACAGAGAAGTGTGAAGTGATTCATTTTGGTAGGAAGAATGAGGAGAGGCAATATAAACTAAATGGTACAATTTTAAAGATGGTGCAGAAGAGAGACCTGGGGGTGTACGAACACAAGTCTTTGAAGGTGGCAGGACAAGTTGAAAAGGCTGTTTTAAAAAAAGCATATGGGGGTCCTTGGCTTTATAAATTGAGGCATTGGGTACAAAAGGACTGAAGTAATGCTAAACCTTTATAAATTACTGGTTAGGCCCCAGCTGGAGTATTGTGGCCAATTCTGGGCACCACTTTTTAGAATGGATGTCAAGGCTTTAGAGGGTGCAGAGGAGATTTACAAGAATAGTTCTAGGGATGAAGGACTTTAGTTGGAGAAACTGGCCACTCTGGGGTTGTTCTCCTTGGAGCAGAGAAGGTTAAGGGGAGATTTGATAGAGGTGTTTAAAATCATGAAGGGTTTTGATAGAGTAAATAAGGAGAAACTATTTCCAGGGGCAGAAGGGTCGATAAGCAAAGGGCACAGATTTAAGGTAATTGGCAAAAGAACCAGAGGTGATGGGAGGAATTTAAAAAAAAATTGGATTGCTCTTTCAAAGAGCTGGCACAGGCACGATGGGCTGAATGGCGGCCTCCTGTGCTGTATCTTTCCATGATTCTATGATTTCTGCAGATTGTAACTTGAGAATGTGTTTTGAAGTCTTGGGATGGGGGCAACACTGGGAAGACAGTATTTGTTGTCCATCCATCTGTGGGCATTAAGAGTCAACTGTGTGGTGTGGGACTGGAATCACGTGTAGGCCAGACCTGGGAGAGGAGGCAGGTTCCCTTCTTTGAAGGACATGAATGACACTCTGGCAGCTTTCATGTTAATTTTTCCGTTTCACAACTTGTCATGGTGGAATTTGAACACTCAACTTCTGCGTTGCTAGTCTAGTACCATAACTATTAGGCTTCTGTACACTGCAATTGCTAGTCATAACAACATTAGTATTTTTAAACCGTGTACCAATACAGTTATAGGTGCATTGGCAAACAACTCACTTCTGGCACATTATATAGACATCTTCCAATTATTTTGGTATATAAGAAACATACCACATAGTATATTACATATAAGTTCTTTACTATGAGAAACAAAGAACTGTGTGCATATTCCATCTTGCATTGTTGACATCTTAGGTAATGGCATATCAGACGTTCAAACCCATAGAGACTTTGTGGAATATGACTAGGACAAATGAACAAAATTATGACAGTGAACAGCCCAGGTGTGGGAGACGGTAATTTTGTGCAAGTTTGAAAATAACTTCATAAATATCATTCGGTTTTCTCAGCAATTTCAAAAGGTAATGAAAAATTATTCAATTCACTTGTGCACTCTATGTAAGTGCTGAATTGGAGGGAATTGCTGATCACTTGAAAAGATAGATTTACATTTAGGGTGTTTGGAGAAATATCAACTACATTTTTTTCCTGCTGTGAAGTTCCTTTTTTATTTCTGACTTTCAGCACTTGGAGATTTTTTTAAATCTCTTTGTTCTATGCACGCTTCCATTGAGTTATTTATGTAACAACAAAAAACAAATGGATATTTCCAGTCATAAAAGTACAAAATAAAAATGGTTTATGTAGGCAGCTAAGAAATTCAGTTTTAGCGCGCCAAGGGGGAAGCGGAGTGCTCAATCAAGCGCTAACCACTTCTCTTGGGGCGCTAAAGTCCGAGAGCAGGGCGGTAGCGGCAGAGCACGAAACAATTTTGAGCGCATTGTAAATGGCACTCTTTCATCACAGAGGCTGCTCCCCTCGCTTAAAGGGAAGGGCCAATGATGCTGCACAAGCTAGTTGTCGTCAGTTCTGTTTTACAAGGTGACTGCCATTACAGCCCCAAACACTTGCAAAGTGGAGGGTTTGGACATCTTGCACCATTGGAAAAAGTAAAACATTTGCGCAGGCACCAGACTGGTGCCAATAATAAAGGTTGCGCTAGCTGAAAAGCATTCCCTTTAATTACTGCTCCCGAAGCGGCCAGCCGAGTTTACAATGCCTCCTCTTGCTGGCTTTGTTGGCGCGAGGCGATAAAGCAGGGGCGCGAATGAATTTTCCATCCGGGGCGATAACTGGGCGCTGCGCACTTTATGACATCACAATTTGCGAGGTGCTAGAGGCCTAGGCGCTTTGAGTAAACTGACACCGAAGTTCGTGGGCGTCATTACATTCACTGCGTCCGGGCGCTAACCCCCTTTGCGTCCCGTTAGTGCCCCCACCAGGCGCTAACGTACCGAATTTCTAGCCCTATTAGAGCTACAATGTAAGCAAATTTTATAAACTGTCATTTCTCCTTGTGTAAACTGAAAAGACCTTCTCTTGGAATAACTGCATTTAGGACTGGGGCGGCGTAAACTTTTCCCCATACATTGAAGCATCAGAGCAATTTGTAGATATTCTTTGTTATGAAGTGAAAATATTCTTTGGTAGACATAGAATGATACAGAATTGGAAAATAAATTCATAAAGACATACAGTAGTCACTAGCAGATGTCTGGATTATATTTGGAGTAATAACCCCAGAAACAATTATAGTTTAATATGTAGTTCAGCCAGAGGTTAGCCTAGAAATTGTATGGAATAAGAACAACAACTCATTGTATTGTGGAGGGGAGGGGGTAGTCCAGCGATGTGGCCGAGAATTATGTTTTTACTAAACTTCTGTTTATAGCAGAAAGAACGAACTGCAGTATACATTAGCTGACTTCTGAGTTTGTTCTTCATATATGTTGGCTATATGGGTCTGTAAAAAAGGATTATATTGTCTCTTATTTAGGATGATTTTAAAAGTCCTGATAGTTTGCAATCTGTATTTAATTGCTTCAAGTCATAGCAGCTCATAATTCCTGCTGTAGTCAAGAATTCCAGTAGTTTCTCAATGTAACATAAAAATGATTGCCAGTTTTACCTTGCATTTTGTTTAGAAAATTGAATGAAAGAATTGCTTTAAGTAAGTAAATCCTTGTCTTCTATATTTGCTTTGGTGTAACTTCAATGAAAATTACAGATGAACAGCGTAGTCATCAGTTGGTACAAATTTACAAATGGAATATTGATTTTACTCTTCCCCTGAAGATCAACATCTTGTATTCAGGGCAGCATCTGTTCTGAGTAATGTAGATTGAGGAGCAAAATCAAAATATTAGCTGTGATAGTAAATATTCCCTGTGCCCACAATATAGCCACTTTAAAATCAAGACATACTTTGCCTTGTACTAAATTAGCAAACGTGCATCTTAATAAATTGAATTGTTTTGTCATGAATGACAAAGCAAAAGAAAAATAAGCTAATGTCTTGCATTTGTTTATGCAAAGCTATCTGATTAATACCAACAGAGTGCTGTGGGGATTATTAAATGCATTTTATAGAGAGTAATGGATACCTGGGAGTGACTACAAGTAAACTAATTGTGATGTCATCCAAATGCCTCCAATGTAAAAGCAAGACTGAGGCTGCTTATAACTGCCATATGAACTTAGATTATATTACGTCTATGAAATCATTCCATGGGATCACTTACTTTTTGTAACATTTTTCACATTTATGGGGCTCGATTTTAATAGCCCTGAGGAGGCGGGTTTGGGGGTGGGACTGTTGGGAAAATCGGGGAACAATGGCTTCAGATACCCATCCCGCCCCCACCTGATTTTCCTGAGTGTCTGTTTCGCCTTTCCCAAACTGACCCGTCTCCAACCGGTGGAACAGGTAGTTAAGGCAGTTAACAGCCTGTTAACTGCTTTGCTAATCCTATTTTCATAGTGGTTTCCCATTTTCATGCTTCTGGCTCCTGTTTCCCGACTTGTCAGAAACAGGCCAGGTTCAAACAGACGAATTGCTGGAACATGGCTGACATTCAAATGCAACAACTTTGCTTTGTAGGTATGGGATAACATTTTGCACATCTACTGACCTTCTGACTGTTCAAGCTGACACCCACCTGCAGTGTGTCATGAATGGAATTATTTCAGGCCACTTCGACTGTGCGCTTGCAAGATTGTTACCTCAAATGAAACATACATAGACATGGAAACATAGAAGATAGGAGCAGGAGCAGGCCATTCAATGAGATCATGGCTGATCATCCAAATTCAGTACCCTGTTCCTGCCTTTTCTCCATTTCCCTTGATCCCTTTAGCCTTAAGAAATATATCCAACTCCTTTTTGAATATATTTAATGAATTGGCCTCTACTGCTTTCTTTGGCAGAGAATTCCACAGGTTCACCACTCTCTGGGTGAAGAAATTCCTCCTCCCTGTCCTAAATGGTTTACCCCTTATCCTTAGACTGTGACCCCTGGTTCTGGACTCCCCGACCATCGGGAACATCCTTCCAGCATCTAGTCTGTCTAGTCCTGTTAGAATTTTATAAGTTTCGATGAGATCCCCTCTCATTCTTCTAAACTCCAGCGAGTACAAGCCCAATCGACCCGATCTCTCATATGTCATTCCTGCCATCCCAGGTATCAGCCACAAATCTATAGCAATGGGATGGGAAACATTTATGTTCTCCCATCCTGGTCCTCATAATCGGGGGAGTAACAGCCGCGTGGCTCACCACATATCTTCCTGGGCAGAGGAGTAGGATGAGGGGAGCATTGCATGCCCTATTGTGACCAATGCAGCATCCTTCCAGTTCACTGCTGCCCGTCAACCAAGGTATGCACGCTGCCTTGCCACACTACCATAAGCTTACTCTTCGACCATAGGTGGCCATCATATGGCTCTGTAATTGCAGGCGACACTTGTCCAACATCATATTTCTATACCCTCTTATTTCCTATCACTTTTACCATCAGCATTACAAATGCAAGTCACCCTGAGCCCACAATGCGCTTTTGTCATTTCCCACAACACATAGGCCACACAATCAACTGTTTGCCATAATTTATCTTTAACACATGACAAAATATACGAACAACAGTCATAAAAAAAGAAACATCACCCAAGTGAGTCACCTTGTGATTATAGGTGCTTAATTTTTCTCTTGTGCATGCTTCTACGTGGTGCTTCCCCTGTGGCTTCAGGAGATGTAGAGGCACCTTGTTGACGACGATGCTGCGCCTGCTTAGACGCCTTTGGCGGGCGTCCTCTGGGTTTGGGAGCCTGGGAGGGCTCTTCAACAGTCTGCTGTTCCTGTGGCTGTGCAGGGGCTGAAACGGCCATCTCGGTTGTCTCTGCAAAGTGGGTCTCTGACCGAGGGCTCCGTAGTGGCATGGTTGTGTGAGCGCTTTGAGAGGAGACAACGCTTCCTTCTGTCCTGCCAACAACATCGCTCTCATGGGTCAGCCGCACCTCAGTGCTGGCAAGTGGCAGGAGAGCACCTTGCTGCACTTCAGGGGGGCCATGAGGACCCGTATCTGCACTGATAGTCCTCCTCAAAAGGACGTTCATGAAGGTCTGGTCTCTCTCTGCTCAACAGCTGCCCATCGCTCCTCCAGAGATGACATTCTATTCTGAACAGTCACCATGTTTTCCTGTCTCTGGCGACTTATTTCCTCCATGGCCGTAGCCATCCTTTCCACTGAGGTAGTCATCCTTTCCACGGAGGTTGCCATCCTATCCATGGTGGTGCGTTCATGCGCCATTGCCTCCACCATGGCAGTACTGATGTTAGAGATGGGATCCTCCATTCTCTCCACACTTGCACTACCCCTGGAGGCAAACCCTTCCAGAGACACCTGCACTTGTTCCTGTATTTCACGAACTGTTCTCTTTCTGGATGGCCCCAGAGACACAGCGTCTGCATACAGCTCAGCAGAGCTAGGAGATTCCTGTGACCTCCGAGGAGGACCCTCCACTGCTGTCGCTGTCTCCACCATCTGCTGATGCTCACTTGTGCGCTGTGATAGACCAGGTGGTAACAATACTCTTAACACACGATGGCCCCACCGAGATGTGCGTTGCTCCCTCAGAGGCTTCAGGTTCCTCTGAGGAGATGTCCGGGTCTTCGTCCTGCATCGTGAGGAGGGGGGCATTCGATGGTCGTGTGAGAGAGTAAAGGCTTAAATTAGACATCTGATATTGATGTAGCAGACACATCCTTTTGAGCAGATGATTCAAAGCGATTCTCTCTGAACACATTGCATTGCTTTCTGAGAGGGATGAAAATCTATTTTGTCACCAGCTTCCTCTCGTGCGCCCATCTCTCCATCGCCCACTTCCAGGTCCTCGCCACCTCCGACAATCTCGTTTGCTGCCTCAGCACTGGTCAGTTCTCCTCCCTCCTCCTGTCGAAATGCTTAGAACATGGCCTTGTCATAACCAACACCTTGTTTCATCAGAGAGACAAGTACAAGGCTTCATGGCAGCACCCTCGCTCCAAGCACTGGCATCTGCTGGACTACGTCATCGTCCGAGCGAGCGACCGCAAGGATGTCCGCATCACCCGCACCATGACAGGAGCTGATGACTGCTGGACCGATGACCGCCTAATCTGCTCTGTCATCTCCATCAATGTAGCCCCAAAACAGTGGCGGCAACAGAAACAATGCCGCAGGAAAATCAACACTGGAGCACCCAAAGACCCCGCTAAGAAGGCTCTATTCAGCCTGCGCCTCACAAACAACCTGACGACTCCCAGTGATGCAGAGTCACAGAGTGCCCACAGCGCCTGGTCTGCACTCAAGGCCTCCATAATCAGCACCTATGAAGAGACGCTCGGTCACTCGACCAGGAAACTGGTTCGACGAGAATGACCAGGAGATCCAGGAGCTAATAAGCCGCAAGCGCAAGGCATTCCTGATCTGGAAACAGCAACAGAACTCGAGAGCAAGAAAGCAGCTCTACAGACGCCTGAAGGCCGAGGTCCAACAACAAACTCGTGACCTAAAGAACACCTGCCCTGCTGTATGCCTCAGAGACATGGACCATGTACAGCAGGCACCTCAAAGCACTGGAGAGGTACCACCAACGCTGCCTCCGCAAGATCCTGCAAATCCATTAGCAGGATAGGCGCACCAACGTCGGTGTTCTTGCTCAGGCCAACATCCCCAGCATCAAAGCTCTGACCACGCTCAATCAGCTCCGATGGACGGGTCACATTGTCCGCATGCCCGATACGAGACTCCCAAAACAAGTGCTCTTCTCGGAGCTCCGGCATGGCAAGAGAGCCTCAGGTGGGCAGAGGAAATGCTTCAAGGACACCCTCAAAGCCTCCTTGAAAAAGTGTAACATCCCCACCGACACCTGGGAATCCCTGGCCCAAGACCGCACAAAGTGGAGAAGAAGCACGGTGGCATAGTGGTTAGCACTGTTGCCTCACAGCGCCAGGGACCCGGGTTCGAATCCGGCCTCGGGTGACTGTGCAAACTCCACACAGACAGACATTCTCCCCGTGTTTGCGTGGGTTTCCTCCGGGTGCTCCGGTTTCCTCCCACAGTCCAAAGATGTGCGGGTTAGGTTGATTGGCTATGATAAATTGACCCTTAGTGTTAGGGGGATTAAATACGTGGGGTTACGTGTTGGTGTAGGGGTTACGGGGATCGGGTGGGATATGTGTCGGTGCAGGCTCGATGGGCCGAAATGGCCTCTATCTGCACTGTGGGGTTTCTATAAAAAAAAAAGCATCCGGGAAGGTGCCGAACACCTCGAGTCTCTTCGGCGGGAGCAAGCGCAAGGAGCGCACGTCAATCCAAGCACCCCACCCACCCGCCCCTTCAACCACCGTCTGCCCCACCTGTGACAGAGACTGTAGGTCCCGCATTGGACTCATCAGTCACCTGTGAACTCATTTTTAATTTGGAAGCAAGTCATCCTCGGTTCCGAGGGACTGCCTAAGAAGAAGAAGAACGACGTGGGTGGAGAAAGCGCAGGAGATCCAGCAGCTAGCCGACAACCACGACATGCATGGATTCTTTAGCACAGTCAAGACCATCTATGGCCCAAGCACCCAAGATCCTACCCCACTGTGGGCCAAGAATGGAGAGGTACTCATCAAGGACAGAGGCAGACAGTGCCCGCTGGAAGGAGCACTTCGAAGATCTCCTTAACCGAGACTCTGTCTTCGACGCGAGTGTCCTCAACTCCATCCCGCAGCATGCTACCCGCCACCATCTCAGCACAACCCCAGCCCGGCATGAGGTTGAAAAGGCCATCCGACATCTGTAGAACAACAAGGCCTCAGGAGCAGATGGAATCCCCGCCGAGGCACTAAAGCATGGTGGAGAAGCACTACTGGTGCGTATTCATGAACTCATTTCTCTTACCTGGAAGGAGGAGAGCATGCCAGGGGATCTCCGAGACGCCGTAATTGTGACCATCTTCAAGAAAGGTGACGTCCGATTGCGGTAATTACAGAGGAGTTTCCCTGCTGTCTGCCACAGGGAAAGTCATCGCAAGAATCCTCCTCAATCGCCTTCTCCCAGTGGCCGAAGAGTTCCTCCCAGAGTCGCAATGCGGATTCCTTCCACTAAGGGACACAATGGACATGATCTTCACCGCACGTCAATTACAAGAGAAATGCAGGGAACAGCACCAACCGCTGTACATGGCTGCCTTTGATCCCACAAAGGCCTTCGATACTGTCAACCGTGAGGGATTATGGAGTGTCCTCAAATTTGGCTGTCCTCAAGTTTGTCACCATCCTCCGCCTGCTTCACGACGACATGCAAGCCGTGATCATGACCAACGGTTCCACCCAAGTCACATACGAACTGGGGTCAAGCAAGGCTGTGTCATTGCACCAACGCTCTTCTCGATCTTCCTTGCTGCAATGCTCAATCTCGCCCTCGCTAAGCTCCCCACTGGAGTGGAGCAAATTTACAGAACAAATGGGAAACTGTTCAACCTTCGTCGCCTCCAGTCCAGATCCAAGGTCATCCCATTCTCTATCATCGAATTACAGTATGCAGATGACGCTTGCATCTGTGCTCGCTCGGAGGTCGAACTCCAAACCATCGTCAACACCTTCACCGAAGCGTACGAGAGCATAGGCCTTGCACTAAACATCCGTAACAAAGGTCCTCTACCAACCTGCCCCCGCCACACACTACTGCCCCCCCGATTATCAAAATCCGCGACAAGGCCTTGGACAACGTGGACCACTTTCCATATCTCGGGAGCCTACTGTCAACAAGGGCAGATGCCGACGACGAAGTCCAACAGCCTTCATTGTGCCAGTGCAGCCTTCGATCGCTGGAGGAAGAGAGTGTTTGAAGACCAGGACCTCCAATCCGGCACTAAGCTCATGGTCTACAGAGCAGCAGCAATACCCACCCTCCTGTGTAAGGGTTTGGGGGCTTCTTTAAACTGGTTTAAAGTAATTTTCCTGGTCTTGCAGCCTTTGCTTGCACTCAGACCAATTCCAATAAAACCAATTTTAAAACCGCGGTTTCGAATCGCTACCCCACCTTCAGTTCTGAGTGGAGGAACTTATAATTAATGATATTAAAACGGAACAAGTGGTTTGGATGAGAGAAAAATCAAGTTTTATTACCTAAATAAACTACAATCCAAAGAATAAACTATACCACACGAATACAGTAATTACAGTATAAAACTATATAACGGGGTTGCAGACGGCGAAAACGAGGGATACAATGGCTACAATGTTATTTAAACAATCTTAGCAATTCCCTTAAATCACCACCCCAAACTCCTGCTAGGTTGCCTTGTTGAGGAGTCAGAACTCTCTTACTTCGCTGGACCACAGGTGAGCAGAGAGAGAGATAGCTTCTCAGCAGCTATCTTTATACCTGGTCAGGTCCTGCCGTTCTGCCCTGCAAGGGCTGTGTGCAAAATTCCCCACCCAAAGGGTCCAATACACAAGAGAAAGCTGTGATTGGCTAACTCAGAGTGGTTAGACTGGGTTAATGTGTCTTCCGGAGCTCCCTGGGCTGAAACAAAAGGGAAATACAACTGCTCTATTGTCCAGAATGCTAAGTGATTTAGACCCATTCAATTCTTAAACGGATCCCATTCAAGATACAAAAGTCTCTTCTGCAGTTTAGATGTATCCACTCGATATACAAACAAATGCTAATAGCATTCGATTGCTTTGTAAACAAAGCATTGTCCTTTGTCTTCATTGAACCTTACTTCCAGACACACACAGCTGCTTTCCAAGCCTCTTTGTCTTCGGCCATGTGGTGTGACAGCCATTTTTATCCCTGGAAATTTAAAAGCACAACGCCCAGGGATTCTTTAATCAAAAAAATTGATCTTCAGAACTGTAAATTATTGCGAATTCTTACACCTGTATGCCTCGGAGACATGGATTATGTACAGCAGGTACCACGAACACTGCCTCCGCAAGATCCTGCAAATTCATTGGCAGGATAAGCGCACCAATGTCGGTGTTCTCGCTCGGGCCAACATTCACAGCATCGAAGCTTTGACCACGCTCTATCCGCTCCGATGGACGGGTCACATCGTCCGCATGCCCGATACGAGACTCCCAGAACAAGCGCTTTACTCGGAGCTCCGGCACGGCAAGACAGCCCCAGGTGGGCAGAGGAAACGCTTCAAGGACACCCTCAAAGCCTCCTTGGAAAAAGTGCAACATCCCCACTGACACCTGGGAATCCCTGGCACAGGACCGCACAAAGTGGAGAAGAAGCATCCAAGAAGGCGCTGAACACCTCGAGTCTCTTCGCCGGGGCCAAGCGCAAGGAGCGCATGTCAACCCAAGCACCCCACCCACTTGCCCCTTCAACCACCGTCTGCCCCACCTGACTGTAGGTTCCGCATTGGACTCATCAATCACAACTCATTTTTAATGTGGAAGCAAGTCATCCTCAGTTTCGAGCGACTGCCTAAGAATTAAGAACTGGTCAGTGTTGCAAGGGTAGCTGTTCCCCCTCCAGTCATTGCGCTCTCCTTATTGTGGGCTATCTTTTCCTAAAAGGAGGGACACGAGCGGTGTTTCAGCCACAGTGATGGAGTGAGTGTGAATAATCCCTACTGTAGAAGCTTTGAGCGAGACGAAGATGGGGTCAGGTGCCAAGAGGAAGCTAGCTCCCTGTGCACTGTTAGTTGTCACTGCATGATAGTGAGAGCGAATCTAAAGGGTGCATAGGCAGGATGCTGAAGTGATTCAGTGCAGAGACAGATGGATAGGAAAGAGTGAAAGGGAAGTAAGGGTAAGGTGGGATGTGAAGGAAGAGGCTTACAAAGCCGAGTGTAGGCAAGTGAGAAGGGATACTCAATTTGATCTCACAAGATCATTAAACCTTTTGCGGCACTGGATCCATGAGTGTGCATAAATGCACCTTGTGCTCACCTCCTGAGCAATGCGCAGCCAGGCTGCCTTGGCTTGCTGAGGAGGTTTCCTCCGGTCATCAGGAGGGAAGAAAATCTCACTGCACCCTCTGACAGCATTGACAAGAACTTGGAGGGACTCATCATTAAACCGAGGAGCTGCCTTGCCTCTGGAAGAAGTCATAGCTTTGAAAGGAAGTACGGGAAACCACAATGGAAAGGCTCAGGCTGGATGGCAGCTTTAAAAGCAGCTGCTATTATGACTCCATCAGAGGCGGCCAGCCGACCCGATCCCACTCATTGGACCGGCCAGCGCGCCGCCATGAAATTAATAAGGTACTTTAATAAAAATCGCAACTTTGCAGCTGTTCCCGCCGGAAGCGGCGCCCAAACCCGGTCACCATGCAACCCGACTCCAACCTGCCTTGGTAATTAAAATCGAGCCCATCCTCCTCCTCCTTAGGCAGTCCCTCGGAACCGAGGATGATTTGCTTCCACATTAAGAATGAGTTCTCAGGTGATTGAGTCCACTGCGGGACCTACAGTCTCTGTCACAGGTGGGGCAGATGGTGGTTGAAGGGGCGGGTGGATGAGGTGCTTGGGTTGACATGCGCTCCTTCCGTTTGCGTTTGGCTTCCGCTTGTTCCCGGCGAAGAAACTCCGGTGTTCGGCGCCTTCCCGGATGCTTCTCCTCCACTTAGTGTGGTCTTGGGTCAGGGATTCCCAGGTGTCAGTGGGGATGTTGCACTTTTTCAAGGAGGCTTTGAGGGTGTCCTTTAAGCATTTCCTCTGCCCACCTGGGGCTCTCTCGCCGTGTTGGAGTTCCGAGCAGGGCGCTTGTTTTGGGAGTCTCGTATCGGGCACGCGGACAATGTGATCCGTCCATCGGAGCTGATCGAGCGTGGTCAAAGCTTCGATGCTGGGGATGTTGGCCTGAGTGAGAACACTGACATTGGTGTGCCTGTCCTGCCAATGGATTTGCAGGATCTTGCGGAGGCAGCGTTGGTGGTACCTCTCCAGTGCATTGAGGTGCCTGCTGTACATGGCCCATGTCTCTGAGACATACAGGAGGGCGGGTATCACTACTGCTCTGTAGACCATGAGCTTGGTGCCAGGTTTGAGATCCTGGTTTTCAAACACTCTCTCTTCCTCAGGCGACTGAAGGCTGCACTGGCACACTGAAGGTGGTGTTGGACTTTGTTATCGACGTCTGCCCTTGTTGACAGTAGGCATGGTGTTTCATTCAAATGTATCTCCTACTTTGTGATGCCAGTAGTTAGTAACTTATAGTGAGCTTTGTGTTGTCGATGCATGATTTAATTATGGCATATTTTCCTAAAATAATCTGTGGTTGATTATAGGAACATTTTATGTCCAGTGTATATATTGGATAGAATTCACTGAGCTGCATGTTATTTCTTAAAACTGCACTAATGACATAATGGGGGAAAATGTTTGTCCTTCTGTTTGTTGCAGACCTGAAACTCTCACCAAAATTGGTACCTCCCCTGAAGTGCAGTGTGTATATATAATAAAATGTTGGATGGGTGCCAGTGTATGGTGAGGCAACAATCCAATTATCAGGTCCATATGATGAATATAAACTTCACTCTTTATGCAGTCATCAGATAAAATAACACAAAATGATTTTCAATGTTGTAATCTAATCTTCTTGTTCAGATAACATTCATGAACTTTTAAAATTTCAGTCTTAAACATTTTATAATATCTGAACTTAATTAGATTTCAGCTTTGTAATTCCCCTCTTTTTTATTCCATTCTAATGGTACAAAAATGTATGACATGGAGGAAACACTTGGGGCTAAAAATTGAGTAGTGCCCCAATTGGGGCGCTAACATCGCCGGGGCGCTACTTTTAGCGCACTGGAAAAATTAGCACCCCCGCACTGGAACTTGAGTGTTTGCACCCCGAGAGGGAAGCGGGGTGCTACTGGAAGCGCCCCTCATCCCTCTTGGGGTGCTGCAAGTCAATATTGCAGCGCCATGGTATTGCAGGCCTTCTCTTTCCCCCCCCCCCCCCCCTTAAAGTGGAGGGGCCTTGCACAACGCAACCTGGGGCTCAGCTGGGCCCCCAGAGTTCAGGAATGCCGGTAAAAGAGCCCGGCACGCGTTCAGGAGGCCAGGGATGGGAGCACAGGCAGGTGCTGGCGGGCAGCCAGCAACAAAAATGGCCGCCCCGCACCTCGCCTTTAAATTGTGCCTCCCCAGCCGCAGGTAGGCCTCCCTGATGTCCGGTGGTAAGTCAGGGGGCGCTCCCGAAGATCGCGGTCAGGGCGCTGCACACGGCGATGACATCATCGCCGGCAGCGCGCCACCGGTTAGCGTCGCTACTAACCTGCCGCTAAATTTTGAAGAGGCGTGGGCGGCACCGCGCCCGGGCGTTAGTTGCTTTGCGCCCCGTTGGGGCGCTAACAGGATGCACAAAGCAACCCAATTTTCCCCCCTTGGTTATTTGATTAACATGTAGTGTAAATAAACAAATAAACCCAAAGTACATTGTGACAGTATTAATTGTCCTGGTTACAGTATTAAATATAGTGGATCTGATGGTGTAAACTTTTTGCTCATACTAAAATGTAGATTGCGTAGAGCAGCACATCCATCTGGCTTTCTTAATTGAACAATATACAATTATATTTCTTCATCCTTTTCCCACCAATTTTCTCCCTTACTCTTCTTAAGATGTTGATTCCTTTATGGAGCACAGCGCCATGTTAATGTAGCCATAGAAATTACAACGTGGAAATAGGCCATTCAGCCCAACTATTTTGTTTTGGTGTGTCTCATCCATTTGAGCAGTGCCTGTCCTGCTTCATATTCCTTGTTTCCCTTTCCTTCAACCACCAACCTATTAAATGTTGAGATGGTTTGTGCTTCAATTATTAATTCTGGTAGTGCTTTCCACAGCCTCACACTTCTCCATTTAAAAAAAAAACTTTCTCAACTCTGTCCCAAACATCTTGCATTTAATCTTGTATCTCTGCTCCCTTGTTGTAGACCTCACAATTACTATTATCAGTCTGTTTCAATCTAATCTATCCAATTCCTTGAATAATTTTAAACACCAATCAAATCGCCCTGTAATATCCACTGTTCTAATGCAAACAGTCCAATTTTCAAGTGTTTGTATTTCCTCATACCAGGCAGCATCATAGTGAATCATCATGGAACCCTGCTTAATTTTCCCCTCAATCAGTCCTCAATCTGAGACTAATTGCAGTATTTACCACTGCCCCAGTTGAGATTAGCTAATTAAGCACAAACTGCAAGTTAACCTAGGATATCCTTGCTCTGTATGGTTTAACTACTCAATGCCTTAACCAGTTCAGCAGTCACACATATTTTCATGTGGAAAGTGTCCGATGTGTTTGTAGGATATTAAGCATGTTGATTGGCTCCAAAAAAAAATTAAAAATAGTAGCAATTGCAGAAAAGAAACATAAAACTCATCAATAAATTTAGCTATTCCATTTTCTGATATGTCCAGCAATATTCCACACTAGCGTTCTGTTCCACTCCCAGAGCTTTGATCCTTGATTTTTCAGCGTTCCATTAAGTGCCACATAATTAAGGTATATGTGGTATAAAGGAATCTGTAGAGGTGTGGATAAAGAGGGACTGGTAAACCGAGTAATGGGGAAGTGTTTTTTTTTGGATGGCAAGCATATCCAGTTATCTGTGCTGGAACCTTTTTTCTATATTTCTATAAATGATTTGAATCTAGGCCTAAAATATCAAATTTGGGCACGTGGCAAACTGTGAGGAAGATTACTGAAGGTTGCAGACAGGGCAACTGAGCATGCAGATAAAGCCAGAGAATTTTACACCACAGAAAGAGGCCATTCAACCCATTGTACTTGTGTGGATTCTCTGAAAGAGAAGTTACATTCTCCTTGCCCTGTTGTACCCTTTAATTTTTTTTTCTTTTTCAAGCTTTTATCCACTTCCCTTTTAAAAGCGATTGTGGTCTTTGCTTCCACTACTTTCTCTGGCGTGGCATTCCATGTCCTAAATGCCTTGAGTTTAAAAAAAAAAAAAAAAAATCTCCTAATCTCTTCCTTCTTTTGGTGATGAACTTAAACTTAAATTTATATCCATTGGTCACCGAATCATCGACCTGTGGAAATAGTTTTGTCCTGATCAAGATCTCTTAGTTTTGAGCACCTCTAAGATCTCCTTGCAACCTTTTTTTTCCCTAAAGGATAGACCCCAGTTTCTCTATTCTCTCCTCATTACTAAAGCCCCTTGTCCTTGTCATCATTTAGTAGCTCTCTTCTGTACCTTTTCTGGCAGTAACATGCTTCCTGAAGTAAGGTGCCCAAAACTGGACGAAGTATTTCAACTGTAGCCCAACCAATGATTTCTGTAGGTTTAGCATTATATTTTAGCTTTTTTATTCTCTGCCCTACTTATAAAACTTAGGCGTCCATGTTTTTTTTTGCAGCTTTATCAACTTGTCTTTCTGCTTTTAAAGATTTATGCATCTGAACCTCTAAGTCTCTCTGCTTCTTCAATTTTTAAAAAAGTTTTACCATTTTGTGCTCTCATTCTTCCTCCCGAAATATTTCTTCGCATTCAGCTTCATGTCTACCCAATCTACGAACCCTTCTGTGTTGTCCTGAAGATAACCATGTTCCCCTATACCCAAGTCCAGATCAATTTCATATACATACATACATACAGTATATATAAAAGGATAGTTCTGTCTGTCTGTTTCTGTCCGGGCATCACTCAAAAGTTATAGAGCGTACCTACACATATGTTATATCAAAAGAAAGGTTATGATTAGGAGACTCTACTTTTTGGTCAGACAAAAATTGTTCGGACAGTAGACAAAAAACGGAAAAAAAATCCGCTCATTAGCGGTTGACCAATCCTACAGCCCATTAGCGTTGAGTGACGTGATGGTTGACCAATCCTACAGTTCAGTGACCTGAAGGTTGACCAAGCGGTGTGTCACGGGGGGCATTTTATGGTGTTTGTGGGTGGGGCCTAATCCTTCAAACTGCCGCTACTGAGGTGAGTGGCGGCCATTACAGACCGGCTGGGCCTGAAGCTTATAAAATATCTCTCTCTCTCTCTCTCGCCCTCCTTCCCCCCTCTCTTGCTGTGAGTGCGGGACCGGGAAAACCGGGGCTTTCACACGAGCCATCCCCGACCGATATCGGACACGGGAGTCCGGAGCAAAAGGCGTTCTACTGCCGCCCGGCCAACCGGGTCCAAAGGCCCGCCGCGTTAACCATGAGGAACCCCGGGCTCGCTTCGGAGCGATGGGCACCTGGACTCCCAGTGTCGGATATGCTCCGTTCTGGTACCGTGGTGAGTTGGAGAGAGAGGGGAGAGGCAGGGACAGAGAGGGTGAGGGAACTTGCTGCCGGCTGCCCTTCACCCGCAGTCTCTCTCTCTCTCTCTCTCCCCCCCAGTCTCTCTCTCTCCTCCCCCCAGTCTCTCTCTCTCTCCTCCCCCCAGTCTCTCTCGTCTCCTCGCTCTTCTCCCCCAGTCTCTCTCTCTCCTCCCCCCAGTCTCTCTCTCTCCTCCCCCAGTCTCTCTCCTCCCCCCAGTCTCTCTCTCTCCTCCCCCCAGTCTCTCTCTCTCTCCCTCCCCCAGCTCTCTCATCTCTCCTCCCCCCAGTCTCTCTCTCTCTCTCCTCCCCAGTCTCTCTCTCTCCTCCCAGTCTCTCTCTCTCTCTCCCCCAGTCTCTCTCTCTCCCCCCAGTCTCTCTCTCCTCCCCCCAGTCTCTCTCTCTCTCTCTCTCCTCCCCCCAGTCTCTCTCTCTCCTCCCCCAGTCTCTCTCTCGTCTCCTCCCCCAGTCTCTCTCTCTCCTCCCCCAGTCTCTCTCTCTCTCTCCTCCCCCAGTCTCTCTCTCTCCTCCCCCCAGTCTCTCTCTCTCTCCTCCCCCAGTCTCTCTCTCTCTCCTCCCCCCAGTCTCTCTCTCTCTCTCCTCCCCCCAGTCTCTCTCTCTCTCTCCTCCCCAGTCTCTCTCTCTCTCCTCCCCCCAGTCTCTCTCTCTCTTCCTCCCCCCAGTCTCTCTCTCTCCTCCCCCAGTCTCTCTCTTCTCCTCGCCAGTCTCTCTCTCCTCCGCCCAGTCTCTCTCCTCCCCAGTCTCTCTCTCCTCCCCCAGTCTCTCTCTCTCTCCTCCCCCAGTCTCTCTCTCTCTCTCCCCCCCAGTCTCTCTCTCTCTCCTCCCCCCAGTCTCTCTCTCTCTCCTCCCCCCAGTCTCTCTCTCTCTCCTCCCCCAGTCTCTCTCTCTCTCCTCCCCCCAGTCTCTCTCTCTCTCCTCCCCCCAGTCTCTCTCTCTCTCCTCCCTCCCCCCAGTCTCTCTCTCTCTCTCCTCCCCCAGTCTCTCTCTCTCTCCTCCCCCAGTCTCTCTCTCTCCTCCTCCCCCCAGTCTCTCTCTCTCTTCCTCCCCCAGTCTCTCTCTCTCTCCTCCCCAGTCTCTCTCTCCTCCCCAGTCTCTCTCTCTCTCCTCCCCCAGTCTCTCTCTCTCTCCTCCCCCCAGTCTCTCTCTCTCTCCTCCCCCCAGTCTCTCTCTCTCTCCTCCCCCAGTCTCCTCTCTCTCTCCTCCCCCCAGTCTCTCTCTCTCTCCTCCCCCAGTCTCTCTCTCTCCTCCCCCCAGTCTCTCTCTCTCTCCTCCCCCAGTCTCTCTCTCTCTCCTCCCCCCAGTCTCTCTCTCTCTCTCCTCCCCCCAGTCTCTCTCCTCTCTCCTCCCCCCAGTCTCTCTCTCTCTCTCCCCCCCAGTCTCTCTCTCTCTCTCCTCCCCCCAGTCTCTCTCTCTCTCTCCTCCCCCAGTCTCTCTCTCTTCTCCCCAGTCTCTCTCTCTCCCCCAGTCTCTCTCTCTCCTCCCCCCAGTCTCTCTCTCTCTCCTCCCCCAGTCTCTCTCTCTCCTCCCCCAGGTCTCTCTCTCTCCTCCCAGTCTCTCTCTCTCTCTCCTCCCCCCAGTCTCTCTCTCTCTCCTCCCCCAGTCTTCTCTCTCTCTCCTCCCCCGTCTCTCTCTCTCCTCCCCCAGTCTCTCTCTCCTCCCCCCAGTCTCTCTCTCTCCTCCCCCAGTCTCTCTCTCCTCCCCCCAGTCTCTCTCTCTCTCTCTCCTCCCCCAGTCTCTCTCTCTCTCCTCCCCCCAGTCTCTCTCTCCCTCCAGTCTCTCTCTCTCCTCCCCCCAGTCTCTCTCTCTCTCCTCCCCCCAGTCTCTCTCCTCTCTCCTCCCCCAGTCTCTCTCTCTCTCCTCCCCCCAGTCTCTCTCTCTCTCCTCCCCCCAGTCTCTCTCTCTCTTCCTCCCCCAGTCTCTCTCTCTCTCTCCTCCCCCCAGTCTCTCTCTCTCCTCCCCAGTCTCTCTCTCTCCTCCCCCAGTCTCTCTCTCTCTCCTCCCCCCAGTCTCTCTCTCCTCCCCCAGTCTCTCTCTCCTCCCCCAGTCTCTCTCTCTCCTCCCCCCAGTCTCTCTCTCTCCTCCCCCCAGTCTCTCTCTCTCTCCTCCCCCAGTCTCTCTCTCTCTCCTCCCCCAGTCTCTCTCTCGTCTCTCTCTCCCCAGTCTCTCTCTCTCTCCTCCCCCCAGTCTCTCTCTCTCTCTCCTCCCCCAGTCTCTCTCTTCCTCCCCCCAGTCTCTCTCTCTCTCTCTCCTCCCCCCAGTCTCTCTCTCTCTCTCCTCCCCCCAGTCTCTCTCTCTCTCCTCCCCCAGTCTCTCTCTCTCTCCTCCCCCAGTCTCTCTCTCTCTCCTCCCCCCAGTCTCTCTCTCTCCTCCGTCTCTCTCTCTCCTCCCCCAGTCTCTCTCTCTCTCCTCCCCCCAGTCTCTCTCTCTCTCCTCCCCCCAGTCTCTCTCTCTCTCCTCCCAGTCTCTCTCTCTCTCCTCCCCCCAGTCTCTCTCTCTCCTCCCCCAGTCTCTCTCTCTCTCCTCCCCCAGTCTCTCTCTCTCTCCTCCCCCCAGTCTCTCTCTCTCCCTCCCCCAGTCTCTCTCTCTCCTCCCCCCAGTCTCTCTCTCTCTCTCCTCCCCCAGTCTCTCTCTCTCTCTCTCTCTCCCCCCAGTCTCTCTCTCTCTCCTCCCCCAGTCTCTCTCTCTCTCCTCCCCCCAGTCTCTCTCTCTCTCCTCCCCCAGTCTCTCTCTCTCTCCTCCCCCCAGTCTCTCTCTCTCCTCCCCAGTCTCTCCTCTCTCTCCTCCCCCCAGTCTCTCTCTCTCTCCTCCCCCAGTCTCTCTCTCTCCTCCCCCAGTCTCTCTCTCTCCTCCCCCCAGTCTCTCTCTCTCCTCCCCCCAGTCTCTCTCTCTCCTCCCCCCAGTCTCTCTCTCTCCTCCCCCCAGTCTCTCTCTCTCTCCTCCCCCCAGTCTCTCTCTCTCCTCCCAGTCTCTCTCCCCCAGTCTCTCTCTCTCCTCCCCCCAGTCTCTCTCTCTCTCTCCTCCCCAGTCTCTCTCTCTCTCTCCTCCCCCAGTCTCTCTCTCTCCTCCCCCCAGTCTCTCTCTCTCCTCCCCCCAGTCTCTCTCTCTCCTCCCCCCAGTCTCTCTCTCTCCTCCCCCAGTCTCTCTCTCTCCTCCCCCCAGTCTCTCTCTCTCCTCCCCCCAGTCTCTCTCTCCTCCCTCTCCTCCCCCCAGTCTCTCTCTCCCCCAGTCTCTCTCTCTCCTCCCCCCAGTCTCTCTCTCTCCTCCCCCAGTCTCTCTCTCTCCTCCCAGTCTCTCTCTCTCCCCAGTCTCTCTCTCTCCTCCCCCCAGTCTCTCTCTCTCCTCCCCCCAGTCTCTCTCTCTCTCCTCCCCCCAGTCTCTCTCTCTCCTCCCCCCAGTCTCTCTCTCTCCTCCCCCCAGTCTCTCTCTCTCCTCCCCCAGTCTCTCTCTCTCCTCCCCCCAGTCTCTCTCTCTCTCTCCCCCAGTCTCTCTCTCTCTCCTCCCCCCCAGTCTCTCTCTCTCCTCCCCCCAGTCTCTCTCTCTCTCTCCTCCCCCCCAGTCTCTCTCTCTCCTCCCCCCAGTCTCTCTCTCTCTCCTCCCCCCAGTCTCTCTCTCTCTCCTCCCCAGTCTCTCTCTCTCTCTCCCCCCAGTCTCTCTCTCTCTCCTCCCCCCAGTCTCTCTCTCTCTCCTCCCCCCCAGTCTCTCTCTCTCCTCCCCCCAGTCTCTCTCTCTCTCCTCCCCCCAGTCTCTCTCTCTCCTCCCCCCAGTCTCTCTCTCTCCTCCCCCCAGTCTCTCTCTCTCCTCCCCCCCAGTCTCTCTCTCTCCTCCCCCCAGTCTCTCTCTCTCCCCCCCAGTCTCTCTCTCTCCTCCCCCAGTCTCTCTCTCTCCTCCCCCCAGTCTCTCTCTCTCTCCTCCCCCCAGTCTCTCTCTCTCCTCCCCCCAGTCTCTCTCTCTCTCTCCTCCCCCCAGTCTCTCTCTCTCCTCCCCCCAGTCTCTCTCTCTCCTCCCCCCAGTCTCTCTCTCTCCTCCCCCCCAGTCTCTCTCTCTCCTCCCCCCCAGTCTCTCTCTCTCCTCCCCCCAGTCTCTCTCTCTCCTCCCCCCAGTCTCTCTCTCTCCTCCCCCCAGTCTCTCTCTCTCCTCCCCCCAGTCTCTCTCTCTCCTCCCCCCCAGTCTCTCTCTCTCTCCTCCCCCCCAGTCTCTCTCTCTCTCCCCCCAGTCTCTCTCTCTCCTCCCCCCAGTCTCTCTCTCTCTCCTCCCCCCCAGTCTCTCTCTCTCTCCTCCCCCCCAGTCTCTCTCTCTCTCCTCCCCCCCAGTCTCTCTCTCTCTCCTCCCCCCAGTCTCTCTCTCTCCTCCCCCCCCAGTCTCTCTCTCTCCTCCCCCCCAGTCTCTCTCTCTCCTCCCCCCCAGTCTCTCTCTCTCCTCCCCCCCAGTCTCTCTCTCTCCTCCCCCCAGTCTCTCTCTCTCCTCCCCCCAGTCTCTCTCTCTCCTCCCCCCAGTCTCTCTCTCTCCTCCCCCCCAGTCTCTCTCTCTCCTCCCCCCAGTCTCTCTCTCTCCTCCCCCCCAGTCTCTCTCTCTCCTCCCCCCCAGTCTCTCTCTCTCCTCCCCCCCAGTCTCTCTCTCTCTCCTCCCCCCCAGTCTCTCTCTCTCCTCCCCCCCAGTCTCTCTCTCTCCTCCCCCCCAGTCTCTCTCTCTCCTCCCCCCCCAGTCTCTCTCTCTCCTCCCCCCCCAGTCTCTCTCTCTCCTCCCCCCCCAGTCTCTCTCTCTCCTCCCCCCCAGTCTCTCTCTCTCCTCCCCCCCAGTCTCTCTCTCTCCTCCCCCCCAGTCTCTCTCTCTCCTCCCCCCCAGTCTCTCTCTCTCCTCCCCCCAGTCTCTCTCTCTCCTCCCCCCCCAGTCTCTCTCTCTCCTCCCCCCCAGTCTCTCTCTCTCCTCCCCCCAGTCTCTCTCTCTCTCCCCCAGTCTCTCTCTCTCCTCCCCCCAGTCTCTCTCTCTCCTCCCCCCCAGTCTCTCTCTCTCCTCCCCCCCAGTCTCTCTCTCTCCTCCCCCAGTCTCTCTCTCTCCTCCCCCCAGTCTCTCTCTCTCCTCCCCCCAGTCTCTCTCTCTCCTCCCCCCAGTCTCTCTCTCTCCTCCCCCCCAGTCTCTCTCTCTCCTCCCCCCCAGTCTCTCTCTCTCCTCCCCCCCAGTCTCTCTCTCTCCTCCCCCCCAGTCTCTCTCTCTCCTCCCCCCCAGTCTCTCTCTCTCCTCCCCCCCAGTCTCTCTCTCTCCTCCCCCCCAGTCTCTCTCTCTCCTCCCCCCCAGTCTCTCTCTCTCCTCCCCCCCAGTCTCTCTCTCCCCAGTCTCTCTCTCCTCCCCCCAGTCTCTCTCTCTCCTCCCCCCCAGTCTCTCTCTCTCCTCCCCCCCAGTCTCTCTCTCTCCTCCCCCCCAGTCTCTCTCTCTCCTCCCCCCCAGTCTCTCTCTCTCCTCCCCCCCAGTCTCTCTCTCTCCTCCCCCCCAGTCTCTCTCTCTCCTCCCCCCCAGTCTCTCTCTCTCCTCCCCCCAGTCTCTCTCTCTCCTCCCCCCCAGTCTCTCTCTCTCCTCCCCCCCAGTCTCTCTCTCTCCTCCCCCCCAGTCTCTCTCTCTCCTCCCCCCCAGTCTCTCTCTCCTCCCCCCCAGTCTCTCTCTCTCCTCCCCCCAGTCTCTCTCTCTCTCCTCCCCCCCAGTCTCTCTCTCTCCTCCCCCCCAGTCTCTCTCTCTCCCCCCAGTCTCTCTCTCCTCCCCAGTCTCTCTCTCTCCTCCCCCCCAGTCTCTCTCTCTCCTCCCCCCCAGTCTCTCTCTCTCCTCCCCCCCAGTCTCTCTCTCTCCTCCCCCCCAGTCTCTCTCTCTCCTCCCCCCCCAGTCTCTCTCTCTCCCTCCCCCCCAGTCTCTCTCTCTCCTCCCCCCCAGTCTCTCTCTCTCTCCCCCCCAGTCTCTCTCTCTCCTCCCCCCCAGTCTCTCTCTCTCTCCTCCCTCCCCCAGTCTCTCTCTCTCCTCCTCCCCCCAGTCTCTCTCTCTCCTCCCCCCCAGTCTCTCTCTCTCCTCTCTCTCCTCCCCCCAGTCTCTCTCTCTCCTCCTCCCCCCCAGTCTCTCTCTCTCCCTCCCCCCCAGTCTCTCTCTCTCCTCCCCCCCCAGTCTCTCTCTCTCCTCCCCCCCAGTCTCTCTCTCTCCTCCCCCCCAGTCTCTCTCTCTCCTCCCCCCCCAGTCTCTCTCTCTCCTCCCCCCCCAGTCTCTCTCTCTCCTCCCCCCCCCAGTCTCTCTCTCTCCTCCCCCCCAGTCTCTCTCTCTCCTCCCCCCCAGTCTCTCTCTCTCCTCCCCCCCAGTCTCTCTCTCTCCTCCCCCCCAGTCTCTCTCTCTCCTCCCCCCCAGTCTCTCTCTCTCCTCCCCCCCAGTCTCTCTCTCTCCTCCCCCCAGTCTCTCTCTCTCCTCCCCCCCCAGTCTCTCTCTCTCCTCCCCCCCAGTCTCTCTCTCTCCTCCCCCCCAGCTCTCTCTCCTCTCCTCCCCCCCCAGTCTCTCTCTCTCCTCCCCCCCAGTCTCTCTCTCTCCTCCCCCCCAGTCTCTCTCTCTCCTCCCCCCCAGTCTCTCTCTCTCCTCCCCCCCAGTCCTCTCTCTCTCCTCCCCCCCCAGTCTCTCTCTCTCCTCCCCCCCAGTCTCTCTCTCTCCTCCCCCCCAGTCTCTCTCTCTCCTCCCCCCCAGTCTCTCTCTCTCCTCCCCCCCCAGTCTCTCTCTCTCCTCCCCCCCAGTCTCTCTCTCTCCTCCCCCCCAGTCTCTCTCTCTCCTCCTCCCCCCAGTCTCTCTCTCTCCTCCCCCCCAGTCTCTCTCTCTCCTCCCCCCCAGTCTCTCTCCTCTCCCTCCCCCCCAGTCTCTCTCTCTCCTCCCCCCCCAGTCTCTCTCTCTCCTCCCCCCCAGTCTCTCTCTCTCCTCCCCCCCAGTCTCTCTCTCTCCTCCCCCCCAGTCTCTCTCTCTCCTCCCCCCCAGTCTCTCTCTCTCCTCCCCCCCCAGTCTCTCTCTCTCCTCCCCCCCAGTCTCTCTCTCTCTCCTCCCCCCCAGTCTCTCTCTCTCCTCCCCCCCAGTCTCTCTCTCTCCTCCCC